>NC_139353.1:103316574-103916574 GCF_055883805.1 Amblyomma maculatum
AGAATGGCGGGTTATCACTGCGATAGGGATGCTCGACCCGCTAGAATATACTTTCGGGAAAGTGTGAATTGGTTTATTGCCATACAGAAAGTGGCTGCTGAACCTCCCGAATGGCTCTCAAGGGTAGAGCCTTTGCTGTCGTTGCGGGAGTTTTAATGTACTGAGACGAAGCCAGCCTGACATTGGCTGATGATGACCTTCCAATATGTACTTTGTTTTGTGTTATTCGTGTTGTGTTCTTGTGAAATGGTATGATCCAAAGCCAGGAAATAAAGAAAAAAAAAAAAAACTCGTGGCTGAGTGGTAGCGTCTCTGTCTCACACTCCGGAGACCCAGGTTCGATTCCCACCCAGCCCATCTTGGAACTTGCTTTTTATTTATGAAGTGCATGCCGGGATTTATCGCTCACTGGACGCCGACGACACCGGCTTTTGTGCGACACGAGCTCCTTAACGCTACCGCGTTAAAAGCAGAACAATCCAAACCATGCAGAGTTACGTCCACTAATATAAATGTACTTAGGTTTCAAACATTTCAATTTACAAACGGTCAGTGAGATGGATGGACGGGTCGCATTTTTCCACCCAGCTGCCGGAGGCTTTCCCTATTTTGCAAACCATTGTCCTTTATGTATCAAAATTACGCTTTTTTATCAGAAAGAAGTAAAGGAGGCAACCAGGCGGAGAACTGCATGAATAGCAATAATCTGATCACCAACGTTTACAAAAATGACATGCTCTTAATCGCATGCCTGCGGAGGTCGAGTTGATTTTTTAAGCACACATAATGTTGCTGCTTCAAGAAACATCATCACGATCTATCATCATTGAATGTTACAATGGTCTATTATCAACTAGCATGACCTCGGGCAATTCAATGCCACTCTAAAAAGCGCATAAAAGTGGTAATAATGAGAATCAGCATTTTACAATTGTAGTTGAGTACCAAACGAAAAATCTAAATTCTAGAAAAGCACCACATTTCCATTCTGCCTCTGCACATCGTTGTTATCAGAACTCCAACTTCAAAAAAGTAAAAGCAGTTACTGAAATTACACTGGAAGGTTTGGAGCACCGCAGAGCAGCTCATGCACACACACATGCATATATATATATATATATATATATATATATATATATATATATATATATATATATATATATATATATATATATATATATATATATATATATATATATATATATATATATATATATTGTTACCCGGTGATAAGCAAAGACACGGCACAACAAGGTGACAGGATGAACGATGATTTAATGGCTGGCCTATTACGAGGGCTCCTCTCGTGGCACTGCCCATCTTCTTCGCAACACTACGCGGGGCCCGTATTTGGGTTTGCTCGGTCCGGTGGCTCCGCAAGAGACAAAACAACAGAAGAGACGAAGAAAGCGGGCTGTTCCGACTAGCATCTACAGCCCCCAGGAGCCGAGCGGCCTCGCGGTACTCGCGGTTCGCGGCGCATTGCCATGGCATTGCTTTTAGTGCGTCGCACTACTAGCCGCAATCACGGATTTCGCCGGGGTCTATCCGAAGCCGCTAACTCTCTCTCTTCGTGAACTAGAAGCGGAGAAAGAGAAGGTGGCTCGCGCGTGTGTCAGCATTGAGGAGGTGAAGCAGCCACGGAGCTGTATTAGAAGCTTCTCTCTTTCTCTCTCCATCCATCTCTCCGTAAACTTGAGAGGAGGAAGAGAAAGTGGCGCCGCCTACATCCCGCGATCTAACACTGAGGGGGCGGAGTGACAGCATGATGCACCCAGTTAGAGAGTAAGACAGTGAGAGAGGGGCGTGTCAGTTGCGGACGTGGCGGCCGTCCCAGGGCAGCGTTGCACAAGCATGTGTGCGTTTGCTTCGCGTCGCAGTGGATGAAGCCGGTCCATCTGGCATTCCGGCGCAGGTTCGCCGAGCTCGACGTGCTGAAGCACAATTACTACCAAGGCAGCGGGAACGTGAGTTACTGAATCTGGTGTTGCAGCTAAACGGTGCAAGAATTTAGAAGCATAAAGAACGAGGAAACGTGCCGAGCGTGCTCACGAAACGGCTAAAGACACTGAGCTTCGGCGTGAAATGGATGCCGAAGCGAAGAGCAAGAAACGTGCGGTAGAAACTCCGGGGCAACGGGATGCTCTACTGAAAAGCGAAGGCTGCTGCCAGAAAGGTACACGCCTCTGAGAGGCTCGCGAAAAATCAAGCTGCTACAAGGATATTTGAACGCAATTTTCTTGCTTTCGCAGAGGTGTCTCGGTCGCGCACGTGTTCCGGTTCGGCGTTAACTGCTCTGTCTCTCGGTATGAGGGGAAAGGGCGCGGAGGCCATAAATCTCCGAAACGAGGCGAAGCACGGGCTGTGGAGAATGCGCGGCAGAGGGAGCTGCGTTCGGTGCCTTCTCGGGAAGATGGCCGGACATGCGTCCCTTTGAAACCGCCGCCCGGGTGCAACCGTCCAAGGGCAGAGATCGGCGGCGCTGACATCGAGGCACCCTAGCCTTAGGTTTGTGTGTTATGTGGTTTGGAAACGCAACCGCCGGCGCTGTTTGTCTTTGTGACTGCTGGCCACCTCTTGCTTGAGCTGAGGGAAGATTTTGGAGAGAGTGTAAATCGCTGAAGTGTATGCATGAAAGGTATAGCGGGGACAAGCGGTGCTACGCACCTACTTCGTATTTGATTAGCTATTCAAATCGGCCATATTTTTTTCAATAGGCGTCATGTTGGCCGCGGCACTGCCATGAGAGAGCCTATAATAATAATAATAATTAATATTATTAATACTACTACTAATAATAATAATATTAAATTATTATTATCAATTGGTTCAAGGGAAGGGAAAGGCGCAGTATCGGTCACACTTGTTTCTCTGGACACCTGAAACGCTTCCGTTGCCTCTGGGGGCGGTAGATGCCGGTCAGAACAGCCTGCTTTCTTCGTCTCTTCTGTCGTTTTTGTCTCCTTGAAGCCACCGTACCGAGCAAACCAAAATACGCTTCCGGGGCCACTGAACGATCGTCCCAATCGGCTCGTTGAAGTTGGGGGTGAAGTGACGGTGAGAATGTTCAAGAGATAGAAGAGAATGATGTGCTTGTCAGCACGATGACGATGACCCCGATGATTGGGTGATCCGCCTCCCCTGGAGCTCTTCAGCCATCCGCAAACAAACCACCGATAGGACCGATGGCTCGAGGTCGCGTCGGGCGGGTGTTCCGTGTTCGGGTCTTTCGGTTCTTCAGCCCCGTTAGGTCTTTGATCTGATCTGGGGTCAGTTCGTGTGCGTGCCTTGTCTTCAAATCCTGTCTGGGGGCTGGATGGCGGTATTTGCGGCTGACCGGGTCTGGGCAGGAAGGGCTGGGGCGGCGCTGCGCGGCGGCATCCCAGGGTTCTTGGTCGATGGTCACGGCTTAAAGATATCGTCGATGTTCCAAGGTGAGAATGGAGATGACGTACGCCGCACCTCCAACCAAAACGTTACGTGGTGACAAGCGAAGAGACGGCACAACATGGTGACAGGGTGAATGATGTTAATGGCTGGCCTAGCGTGAGGGCTCCTCTCGCGCCACTGCCGATCTTCTTCGCAACAATATTTATATATATTCTTGGGTCAGATTGTTCAGGAAACTCCGGTGGATGGAACTACTCAGGCGGAACATGCAGCGAAGCGTCAAGCGTGGCCAACCACAGGAAGCGGCCAACTTTGTGTTCGAGCCCCCGAGCATGCAGTGCATGCCTGTGGCTGAAGCGAAGCGATGACAACCACCCGCTTCCCGGTAGAAAATAATGACAGATGGCTTAGCTCTTTCATGCCTGGATATACGTAGCGAAAAGCAGTGACTACCTCGGGATCAGAAGTTATTTTTTCTCCAGTCTTCTGCGCCGTTCGTCAGCTGCTAAACTCTCCTTGGCTTCCATGTCGAGCGCGTCTAAGTTGAGCGGCGTTGTATAATTCGTTTACAGGGAAGGAAAGGCGCAGCATCCGTCACTCGACGATGATGATGATAGTGTTAGCTCGTGGAAGGCAATAAGCGCTGCCAGGCGGCGTCGGAGCGCACTCGCTTTTAGTGTAGCCTTTGTACCCCGAAAGCTTCCATACACCTCGCGTATCCTGCGGAGCCATTGCCACAGGCTGTGTGTTCTGGCTAGCTACGTACTGCTGCAACAGCCATCACTTCATTGATAACGACAGGCAATTCTATTGCCAAATTTTAGACGTTTTAAGATTGCGGAGCGAGGTCCCTGCTCCAAAGCAACAAGCCATCCGCCTGGCGGAGGAAGCCACAAAGAACCAAGACCTCACTCTCTGCTTCTGATCGTGGAGGTCCCGGCGTTCTTTCATCAGGCCTGCGTTCCGGGGGCGGGGACTAGGATAAAGTTGTTATCAGATCACATCACACATATACGAAGCTGACTCCACCGCGCGTTCGATCCAGGCGTCCATGTGGCGCCTTTCATTTGGCTACCGTAATTTGGCGCTTCCTCGAACGCCGCACCAAAGAGAATTTAGGAATAGACACAGTATAGCAGGCCTCAGCAGCATGTGAAATTGCTTGACATCAAAGAAAAAGTGCAGTATCTGTCACAATTCTGCGCGGACACCTTACCCGAGCTGTAAAGAAAAGGAGGAAGGTGGCAGTAATGACTGGTTATGACGTCACAGTTATTACTGCCAATGTATTCAATGTGTTCACAGTCATTGTATTCCTGGGACCTTATAAATGGCCGGATAAAAAGAATCCAAGAAAGCGGAAACGAAGATGTCGAAAGAGAATATTTTGAGGGCAAAACTGTGAACTACGTTAAAGCTATGTTATTAAGGAGCTTTAAGAGGGTAACCTTCTCAAACATAGGAGCAGGCCAGGGAAACAGAATAGAAATCAGCTTAGGTAAGACCACTCAAAACTGGCAATGGTGGAAAAAATTACACCTGAACTTACATAAGAAAGGAGAGAAAAAATTTCGAACGAGTTGAAAAATGAATGTGGTCCAATTGGCAAAGGAACTTTTTAAGCATTGGAAATAGTTATAACGAATAGGCGAATTTCGGGCCGCAAGCGACTCAGTAAAATAATTTTCCTTTATAAAAGCAAAGAAGAGAGGAGGCATATCAGCTGCTCCAGATTTCTTACGATACAGGCAGATATACAAAATGCAATTATAAGTAAAAAGAAATAAGTTAGTCGGAGAACTTAGAACAGCTGGTGTCCACAAATAATGCTTAGAAAAAGTTAAAGCCGAAAACAGTCCCTTCAATTTAGGTTCCCTGTACATAAACGACAATGTAAACAGGGAGCGCCTTAGAAATGTGCTAAAAGTGAACGTATCTGGTTATATATACATTATTTCCGAAGGGAAGTACACAAAGACAGTAAACGTGAAATCATATGGAATGGAATAAGAAGCACTGCTACATTAGAAGTATGAAAAACAAATGAAAACCGTCCTCTATTTTTATTTTGTGTGCAAAGTAGACAGAATAGCCGTAGAACTGCGGTTGCCGTGATTACTAAATGCTCACTATATTGCACTGTTGGTAGCTAGCGAGGAAGGCTTACAAACTGTTTTATTTTCGTGAAACAAAAAGGGCGCTCGAAGCATCGGTTTTAGCGCAACAAATCTAGCCAGGTGATGTTACGGGAAGAACCACAGTCCGATAGCTGTCCACAAAACTAATTTGATGACAGCACCGATTGCAGCACCCTCAGCGTCTGGGAGTCTGTCGCACTTCATCGTCCTCAGCACGGCCAGCGAATACCGTTAAGCAGCACAGCCTCCCTCCCCCCCCTCCTCGGGAAAAGCACAGTCCCGGTGCGTTCAACGTTAGGCGGGGCGGGGCTCGGCTGGTTTGGTAGCAAAGCATTGAGGTCCATAATATTACCGATGGTCAGCGTTATGTTAGTAGCGAGGGGTGGGGAAGGTACGGCTATGACTATAGCGCGCAATGTGGCCAGCGCGACAGCAAATAAAACAGACTGGACTGTCGTCTGAGGTGCGCCACTCTGCAGGATTGTGACCAACATAGCGACGTGGGGAGGTTGGACTGGTGTGTTGCAGCAGCTACTAAAGGAACAGGGTGCGATGGTGGCGGGGGCGACACGGGGAGGAGAGGCCGACGTTTGCAAGCTCCTTGCGGACAACGGCTTGTATCATGGCCACTGTGTCGGGCAGCGGAGACGGGAGTGGTGCAGGAGTTAGGTCCTCGAGTTCTCTCCGGACGATCCGAGTGGCGGTCGTGGGATGGGAGGGCTGGTGCAAAGGGGCCAGGTCATTGCAGGATGAAGTAGCCGCCGTGTTCGGAAGACGCTCAAAGCCATGCACGAGACGTCTTTGTTTTGCCTCCTCGAATTTTCTGCAGACTTGTAGCACCGGGTCAACAGTAGAGCAGTCCGTGCAGAACAGGCTGTAGAACGCATCATCCGCGATGCCCTTCAGGATATGCCCTATCTTGTCAATTTCCAAGATGGAGCTGTTGATCTTGCGACACAACGCGAGCGCGTCCGGTTTGTAGGCAAGGTAGGACCCCGTGGGGGACTGGACATGAGAAGAAACACTATAGCCAAACGGGCGAGTTGATGGAACATATTGGATGGAAAAACAGCGCGACAGACAAACACGACAGCAAAGGAACACAAGACGAGCTTCATCCACGAGAAGAAAGTTCCGTTTTTGCGGCCAGAATCCGCCCAATGGGCTTCCCGAACAGGTCTTGAAGCTTTTGCTTGTAGATGTCCCAAGTAACGAGCTCTTGTTCGTGATTTTGGAACCATGTTCGAGCTGTTCCCGTCAAAAAGAAGATTATGTTAGCGGGCATGATAGTTGCGTCACAGTGGCTATTCGTGCTGCAACGCTCTTACTCATCTAGCCAGTCGTCCACGTCTGGGTGGTCGTCGCCAATAGTGGCGAAGTTTAGTGAGTACTACTGGTTGAGGCGATGCTCCCGCGGTGGTAGGGGCTGTCTCGGAGGTCATCGTGGCTGTTTTTGACGTCGTTGTGATGCCAGGTAGATGACGGCCGCTGCGCAAGTGCAGCTTTTAGCAGCGTAAATGAGTTAATCTATGCGCACGGGGATCTTGATTCACCTCCACCAAGATGATACGAGGCAGAAGGCTAGTTCAGGAAAACCACAACAGCTGATGACAGACGTAAGTGTTCTGGAAAGCACGAAACCTGGCTTCGGCGTCGTCGTCTCTCACTGTTTTCCATCGTCGTTCTCTTCGGTGGCATATACGTAACAATATGGAATTGTTTGTAAAAAAAGTGACTTTCTTGTACTTATTGCTCAGTTACACACTGACACGTACTTCACGGGTTGACCAGCCTAACTTTTAACTGTGTCCTCAAATCTCATAAAGGAACGACGCGTAACCGTAATGGGGATCCCGCGACTCTGTTGACCGCAAAGGCGGCGGCTTGTGACAGTTTTCCTCACCGCTCGGACGCATTCTATCAAATTGGGGCGCCTTGCAATAATTCATTCGCGCAACACGATTTTAAAATGTGCAGATTTCATGGCTTCAGCTGAGTCGATATATGTGGGCAGCAATGTATTGTGACGTCACAAATATTATATCCGCGTTATTTTCCAATCCCTGTGTCATCATGAAACAGAGGAAAATGCCCTAGAAGATCAAAACCCACTCGAGAAAATGGATCTATGGGGATGTCGATCGACTGCAGGAGTCCTAGTAGTAAACTGATGGCTTTTTCCGGTTTTGACAGCGGTAACAAGCAGCCACGTAGCGGCGGACTGCGCGGTATAGGCCTGGCCAAAAAAAAACGACGGCGCACACTGTCGTATGTGCGAGAGACGCCTAGATGACCCGCTGTGGGAACGTCGTGAAGCTGTTCAAGGACGGCTGTGCGTAGGTGCTGAGGTACTACTAGCAGAAGGTCGGGGCCGTCAGGTCGCATATTGTGCCGGTTTAAGGTGCCGTCATGGAGCACAAACAAACGAAGGGGAGGGTCATGGGGATCAGCGTTGAGGCGATTGATAATTTCGCGAAGCTGAGGGTCCAGGCGTTGCTCCCGGCGAATGTTGGAAAAGTCAGAAATGGAGAGCACGCAAGCGTCATTGCCATATTCAAGTTGGCTTGGCGGGTCGGCTGGATAACGGGACAGGCAATCGGCGTCTCGATGCAACTGGCCAGACTTATAAACTACTGAAAAATCGTACTCCTGAAGGCGCAAAGCCCAACTTCCAGGGCGGTCAGTAGGGCCTTTGAGTGTGGAAATCCAACACAATGCGTGGTGGTGATACTGTGAATGGCCTCCCTGCAAGTAAGGGCGGAACTTTGTAATTGCCCGAACTAGGGCTAAGCACCCACGTTCAGTGATGGAATAATTCTGTTCGGCAGCAGACAGGAGTCGGCTGGCATAGGCGATGACGCGAGGGGAACCGAGCAGACGTGCGTAAACGGCACCACTTGCGTCGGTGCGTATATCTGTGGGCGCTGACGGATTGAAGTGAGCCAACACTAGAGGACCGGTTAGGTGGGCAATAAGAGCGACGAAGGCGGCCGATTGTTCGTGGCCCCAGGAAAAGGAGACCCTTTTTTTCAGAAGCTGCGCGAGTGGACGGGCGATTTCGGCGAAGTTTGGTACAAATCGCCGGAAATATGAGCAAAGTCTGAGGAAGCTACGCACGTCGTTGCTAGATTTCGGTATAGGAAAATCACTTACAGCTTGAATTTTTTAATGGCCCGGCTGGATGCCATGGGTGTTGACCAAGTGTCCTAGGACCTTGAGTTCCCGGCGACCAAAGCTACACTTCTTGGAGTTCAACTGAAGGCCAGCTCGTCGGAAGACGCCAAGAATAGCCGAAACATAATGGAGGAAGCCCTCAAAGGTCGATGAAAATAAGATGACGTCATCGGTGTAGCACAGACATGTGTCCATTATGGGGGTTCATTCTCGCAAGATATATGCCCCAGGAGGGGGGGGGGGGGGGGCTAGGCGCTACAGTCACCTTCTAGCCCCGACGTGCCAGCTCTAGCAGAAAGAGCTGTGACCCCCAACCCGCGGTGCGAGAAATCGCCACTGCGGCGGGTTCGGGCCAGAGGGTACAAACACCGAGTTACGTACTCGAACAGAGTTTATTGTGCTCGAGTACACAGCAAAGGAATAGCAATCAAGAACAACCACCGTGTAGTGAGCGAACGCCGCGTACGTGGGTGAAATAAAAACCCACCTAATAGGGAAGCGCATCAAGGAGGTGAGAGGAAGAGTCTTCTCACCTGACACGGCTTCTCGCTCACATCCCTTTGCGGTAAGTGCCTACGGTCAGTGGGCGATTCTCGGTGACGGCGGTGGTCTCCTCGGCGGAAATCATGAATCGCGCGCGTGCGCGCCCATTCGCCGAAGAACCCCGAGTGAGTTGCTGCAGTCGCGCTCCTCGACACGGAACGGGAGAGGAGGTCTCCCGATTACGCCGGCAGGAAAGAGGGAAGCCCGCGGCAGCGTCGCCGCAGGGCCCGGGAGGCGGCGGGGGGTGGCCAGCATGCCCTCTCCTCCGCCAACCTCTCTGCCAGCGCGCGTAATCACGCGTGTTAATTACGCGCGGGCGTTACAATGAAGGAAGGGGATTGTGAATCCCCACACCTATTAACCCGCGTAGTAACAAGTCTATCATGCGCTCGAAGGTCGCAGGGACATTACATAAGCCGAAAGGCATCACCTTGAATTGGTAGAGGCCATCTGGGGTGACAAAAACCGTCTTTTCGCGATCTCTCGTCAACAGAGGTCTGCCAATATTCAGAACGTAGATCGTTGGAGGGGAAGTAGTTGGCACCATGCAGGCAGTCGAGAGCGTTATCGATCCTTGGAAGAGGGTACACGTCTTTCTTGGCTATCTTATTTATGTGTTGTTACGTTTCTCCACCGAGAAGTGGGACAGCTGACGCGGCCACCGCACAGCAACAGGCAGAAACGCGAGCGGATCGGCCATTTCGACGCCGTTCATCGGCCGCGCAACGCTTCGCCCGGCCGACAAGTCTCAACGTGATCCTGCCACGCGCCAAATGTGTGTGCGTGCGTGTGTGTGTGTGCAAACGCCGGCCAAGCCTGGAGCTCGTGAGAGAGGGCGCCGTCCTCGCCCGTCTGCAAGAGGTGGAGGAGATGAGGTCGGACCAGCTGCGATTGAGTCATTCGTCGTGAACCAACATGTTTGGCTCTCCCTTTCCTGTGAGGGTTTACCCTTTCCCTGTGAACGGGAAAACCTATAAAAAGCAGCGGCCGACTCCGCTGGGAAAGAGACTAGACTACTTTGACGCGCCGTTGGCACGACGCTAGACACTAGCTGTGTGAAAGTGTCTGCGATCTCTCCGGGTCAGCTTCACTGCCCGTTTCTTCCTGATGTTACAGTAAAGGTTGTTTCGTTAAAAGACGCCTCGTCTTTGCTGGCACCTTTGATGCCGTCCGCCGTCCATGGAGCCGCCAGGCCAACGCTACCGAGGGGCGCGCAAGCGCGAGCCGCACGTAATAACTGCTGGCAGTGGTACGCTACCCAGGCGCCCGCAAGCCCCAAACCTAACAATTGGTAAACAGCGGTGGGACGACGACGCCCAAGCCGTAACCGTGGTCGGTGGGACGACCAAGCCGTAACCGTGGTTGGAGGGACGAGCCAGGTGATACCGTCGTCCAACAACTGGTGAACAGCGGAGAGACGAGGACGACCAAGCAGTGACCGTGGTCGGTGAAACGAGCCAGGCCTGACCGAGGTGAAACATCTGGTGGGAAGAGCGGAGATGTCACAGGCGTGACCCGTGAATCAAAGCAGCTCAGCGGAAAGGCGGGAGCAGTGCAACGAGCCCTGTGTGATGACTGGTTGCCTGCAGCGGAACGACTGCGTTGGATTCTTGGCTGCGAGGTTTGGTGAGTGCGGGACTTTCTTCTACTGAGTTTTGCCAGGCTTTTGTTAAGAAGAGAACAGAGCTGGTAATTGTGTTGTCGTTGTTGCTGGGTTAATTGCAGCAAGGCAATAGTCGGCAGTAGAGAAGGTGGCATTCGGAACAGCCATGGATTTGGATTTGAAGTCGTTTCGCAAACCGAAATTGCTGGAGCTTGCGAAGGAGCTGGGTCTGAATTTGTCAGACAAACTCAGAAAACCAGAAGTGTTAAAGGCTATTCTTGAGTCGAAAGCTGAAGATGACGAGCTTTTGGAATGCCTTGAGATCATTGAAGAACGTAAGGAAAGGCTAGAGAAAGAGGAACGTGAACGTGAGCGTGAACGTGAACGTGAACTTAAGGAAAGGCTAGGAAAAGAGGAACGTGAACGTAAGGAAAGGCTAGAGAAAGAGGAACGTGAGCATGAACGTGAACGTAAGGAAAGGCTAGAGAAAGAGGAACGTGAACTTAAGGAAAGGCTAGGAAAAGAGGAACGTGACTGTAAGGAAAGGCAAGAGAAAGAGGAGCGAGACCGTCAACTCACTATGGAACTGAAACGTATCGAGGTAAACGCGGGACGCGCCGGTAGTACAAGTCGGGTTCACGGTGCAGGAGAACGGGAATCGTTCAAAATCAGTGACCTAATGCGGCCGTTTAAGCTTGGAGAGGACATTGGTTTGTTCCTGATTAACTTCGAGCGAACATGCGAGAAGCAAGAGTTTTCTCGGGAAACGTGGCCACAGCGCTTGCTCACTTTGTTACCCGGTGAGGCGGCAGACGTAATCGCTCGCTTGACAAAAGAGGAAGCAGAGGATTACGACAAAGTTAAATCGAGTCTGCTAAGAAAGTACAGGCTGTCAGCAGAAGCATTCCGTCGGAATTTTCGAGAGCATGAGAAAAGCAAAAGTGAGTCGTATACAGAGTTTGCCTACAAGCTTATGTCAAACGTATGAGTGGCTCAAACAAGAAAAAGCGTATGGTAACCACGATAAGATTTTGCAGTGTTTCGGGCTGGAACAGTTTTACAGTCGGTTACCCGAGAACGTGCGGTATTGGGTCATGGATAGGCCAGATGTTAGTACGGTGGATAGAGCCGCCGAGCTAGCTGAACAGTTTGTGACGCGTCGGGCTCGTGGAGCTAAGGACGGTCAACAGGGGGAATTCGGCTCTAAGTTTGAGAGGCCGAAGTTCAAGCCCTTTAAAGCTAAGGAGAATAAACGTGGTGCGGATGCGAGTCAAAGCAGTCCGGCCGACGATAAAGCGACGGTGGTAACCGAAGCCGAACGGAAAAAGAGGTTCGAGGCAAGGCAATCGCGCGTCTGTTATACGCGCCAGAAGCCTGGTCATTTTTCGGCGCAGTGTCCAGAGACGAAACCAAAGATCGTGTTTTTGTCGTTATGCAGAAGTGACGAGAACATGAAGCTTCTCGAACCGTACACTCGAGACCTCCTCGTGAACGGGAAGCAGTGTCGAGTGCTTCGCGATTCTGCGGCCACCATAGATGTTGTTCACCCTTCTTACATAGAACCAGAGATGTTCACGGGTGAATGCGCGTGGATCAAACAAGCAGTGGAAGCTCACAGCGTGTGTTTGCCCATAGCCAAAGTGCTTATTGAGGGGCCTTTCGGCGCACTTGAGACAGAAGCTGCGGTGTCATCTATGCTTCCTCCTCAGTACCCGTACCTGTTCTCAAACAAGTCCGGTCACCTCTTGCGCGAAAAGGGGCTTGTTTTTGGAGAGGCTAGCGTACTAGCCTTAACCAGATCTAGAGCTCGGGAGCTAGCTGCAAAGGCGGTAGTTCAGAAGATGAGGTTGTCAAGCGATGAAAAAGGGTCGGAGGAACAGCACGCTGAGATTGAGACCACGTCCGCTGTAAACACAAGTGAGCCTGAAAAATTGAAGACACCGGATACAGGAGAGAAAATGCCCAGCACGGGTAGTTTAGAAGAACTATCTGCAGGTTTGTTCGTCGCGCCTACGTCAGAGAGACTTAACGTGTTGCTGAATGTCAGCAAGTCTGCTTTGATAGCCGAGCAACAAAAGGATCGCAGCCTTGAGAACATCCGCTGCAATCTAAAAGAAGGTACCGCCAAAAAAAATGTCAGTTTTGAAGTAAGAAATGGGGTCCTGTACCGAAAGTATCTAGACCGCAGGGGAATTGAGTTCGATCAGCTGATCGTGCCCGAGTGCTATCGTCAGGATGTGTTGCGCTTGTCGCATGGAGGTTCGTGGTCGGGGCATCTAGGAATTAAAAAGACTAAGGATCGCCTATTGCAAGAGTACTATTGGCCAGGATGTTTTCGGGACGCAGAAGAGTTTGTAAAGACATGTGACACCTGTCAGCATGTGGGCAAACCTGGGGACAAATCGAGAGCGCCGATAAGGTTGGTGCCCGTCATTACGGAACCGTTCAGAAGGCTCGTTATTGACACTGTGGGACCACCACCGGTAACAAACTCAGGGTATAGACATATTCTGACAGTGATTTGTCCCGCGACAAAGTTCCCCGAGGCAGTCCTGCTTAAAGAACTCAGTTCAGTGGAGATAGTGAATGCACTGCTGTCCATATTTGCGCGAGTTGGTTTTCCTGCAGAAATCCAATCAGATCAGGGCACAGTGTTCACTAGCGCTTTGACCACATCATTCCTGGAAAGATGCGGAATAAGGCTCTTGCATAGCTCCGTGTACCATCCACAGTCGAATTCCGTTGAAAAGCTTCACTCCGTCATGAAGCGGCTTTTGAGAGCTATGTGTTTTGAGCGAAAAACTGACTGGGAGCTATGCCTACCGGCGGCGATGTTTGCCCCAAGAACCGCGCCGCATGAAACTACAGGGTTTTCGCCAGCAGAGCTCGTGTACGGTCGGACGCTGCGATCTCCTCTTCGCATGCTTCGTGAATCGTGGGAAGGCCAGGGCGATGACCCAGTCGTTGTAGAGTACGTGCTCAGGTTGCTCGAACGTTTGAGGCGGGCGCAGGAGTTGTCAGAAGAAGCCATGATCAAAGCTCAGCTGAGGGCCAAAGTCCATTGTGATAGGACAGCCAGGACCCGTCGCTTTGAGGTAGGCGATGAGGTAATGATTTTGCGCCCATCGCTGAAAAACAAGCTGGACGTGCAGTGGGAGGGTCCGGCACGGATTGTGCAAAAATTGTCGGACGTTAACTACACAGTGAGTCTGCCAGGAAAACGGAAGGTACATCAAGTTTACCATTGTAATCTGCTTAAGCCATACAGGCAAAGGGAAGCAGTGGTGAGTATGATGGTGGACATGCCCGAAGAGCTTCCGGTTGAGCTTCCGGGACTAGGTACAGTGACGAACAGGGAAGTCACCGAACAGCTATTTAGTGACTTAGTCGATAAAGCACCGCTTCCGCCTGAGCAGAAATCCGAATTGCACGAACTCTTGCAAGAGTTTCGAGGTCAATTTTCTGATAGGCCTGGTAGAACTTCTGTCCTTACTCATGACATGGAACTTACCTCCTCAGAGCCTGTAAGGTCTAAGGCGTACCGTGTACCACCCCGTCAGCGCGATATTATGGAGGCTGAGGTAAAGAAAATGTTGGAGCTGGATGTTGTGGAGGCCTGTGAGAGTGATTACACCTCCCCTTTGATTTTGGTTGAGGTACCAGGCAAGGACCCTCGTCCTTGTGTCGACTACCGTAAGCCAAACTCCATCACTAGGGATCAAATTTATCCGATCCCAAACATCGAGGAGCGCATCGAGAAAGTTAGTAGCGCTCAGTTTATTTTCACACTGGACCTTGTCAGGGGTTACTGGCAGGTTCCCCTAACAGAGCAGGCTAGTAGGTATGCGGCGTTCATTTCACCACTGGGAACTTTCCGTCCTAAAGTTTTGAGTTTTGGTCTAAAGAACGCGCCTTACTGCTTTTCAAGCCTCATGGACAAAGTGTTGCGGGGACTGGAGGAGTTCGCTTTGCCTTATTTGGACGATGTTGCGATATTCTCCGCATCCTGGTCGGAGCACATGACACACTTGCGGGCAGTGCTAACCCGTTTGCGCCAAGCCAGCTTAACGGTCAAAACTCCCAAGTGCCACTTGGCACGTGCCGAAGTTGTTTACTTCGGTCACGTTGTTGGACAGAGTCGTCGCCGTCCTTCTGAAATAAAGGTTGCCGCGATACGAAACTTCCCTTAGCCGCGCACAAAGACCGATATCCGGTCGTTCTTAGGTGTCGCCGGCTACTATCAGAGATACATCCCCAGGTATTCTGATATTGCGAGTCCCCTGACAGATGCTCTCAGAAAAACGGAGCCTCAAACAGTCGTCTGGGACGAGACGAAGGAAAGCGCTTTTAGAGCCTTAAAGAGCGCTCTAACGTGCCAGCCTGTGCTACGATCGCCAGACTACACTAAAGAGTTCGTGGTTCAGTGCGATGCTAGTGAGCGTGGCATGGAAGTTGTACTATGCCAGAAAGAGACTGGAGGAGAGGAACACCCCGTCCTGTATGCTAGTCGCAAACTGACCGGTCGTGAGCAGGCGTACAGTGCCACCGAGAAAGAGTGTGCCTGTCTCGTGTGGGCCGTTCAGAAACTATCGTGCTACCTTGCCGACTCGAAGTTTATCATCGAGACGGATCACTGCCCTCTCCAATGGCTGCAGACAACCTCTTCTAAAAATGGTCGCCTCTTGCGCTGGAGCCTCGCTTTACAGCAGTATTCTTTTGAGGTGCGTTACAAAAAGGGGAGTCTCAACGGTAATGCCGATAGCTTAAGTCGAAGCCCATAACGTGAGAAGAAGCCTTTATTCACTAGTTGGTGTTTTTCTTCCTGAAATAGAATTTTGAACAGATTGCATTGCATTATTTTTGTTTGAAGTGCTGTTTTGAAAATGCGATTTTCAAATTTGTGGACGCGTTCCAAGTGCTGCTAAGCTGCCCTTTAATGTAGATGGGGGCATAAGAGGGAAATAGTCTGGCAAAACTAAGTGAAGTTTGTGCCGTGCTTGCTGGCTGAACGGTTGAGTTTTTAGCGTGGTTGTGACGTTGTGGGTTGTTTGAGCTCAAGAGAAGCTGAGTGGGACGACCCCGGCTAGCAGCAACATCCCGATCCCTCCGGACAGCGGATGCAGTCCCCTGCCCTTCGGGATCTCCCTTCCCCGGCGGGGCAGTCTGTTACGTTTCTCCACCGAGAAGTGGGACAGCTGACGCGGCCACCGCACAGCAACAGGCAGAACCGCGAGCGGATCGGCCATTTCGACGCCGTTCATCGGCCGCGCAACGCTTCCTCCCGCCGACAAGTCTCAACGTGATCCTGCCACGCGCGAAATGTGTGTGCGTGCGTGTGTGTGTGCAAACGCCGGCCGAGCCTGGAGCTCGTGAGAGAGGGCGCCGTCCTCGCCCGTCTGCAGGAGGTGGAGGAGATGAGGTCGGACCAGCTGCGATTGAGTCATTCGTCGTGAACCAACATGTTTGGCTCTCCCTTTCCTGTGAGGGCTTACCCTTACCCTGTGAACGGGAAAACCTATAAAAAGCAGCGGCCGACTCCGCTGGGACAGAGACTACTTTGACGCGCCGTTAGCACGACGCTAGACACTAGCTGTGTGAAAGTGTCTGTAATCTCTCCGGGTCAGCTTCACTGCCCGTTTCTTCCTGATGTTACAGTAAAGGTTGTTTCGTTAAAAGACGCCTCGTCTTTGCTGGCACCTTTGATGCCGTACGCCGTCCACGGAGCCGCCAGGCCAACGCTACCGAGGGGCGCGCAAGCGCGAGCCGCACGTAATAACTGCTGGCAGTGCTACGCTACCCAGGCGCCCGCAAGCCCCAAACCTAACAGTGTCGATAATCTACGCAAAACCTCCAGCTGTTGTCTTTCTTTTTAACGAGTACTACCGGAGAAGCCCGGGGGCTGCTCGACCACTCAATAATGTTGCTGGCCAACATTTTCTCGACTTCTTTCTGAATGACCCGGCGTTCGGAAAGAGCTACTCTGTAAGGTCGTCTGGGAATAGGGCAAGCATCTCCAGTACCAATGCGATGTGTGACGACGGACGTTTACCCCAGGAACCCGTGACCGAAATCTAAAAAGTCGCTGTAGGACCGTAAAAGGCCGGCAAGGGCGCTGGCATATTCGGGACGCAGGTTAGAGGCAATCATGACTGAGATGCGGTCCTCCGGAATATGTGACGGGACAGGTTGTGCAGGTACCTCGGCGTGACGGTCGGACAGCACTGCAATAATAGTAAAGCTGGACAAATGTGACCGCTCAGCAAGGAAAATGCCCTCCGGGAGAACTTGCGAAGACATGCTGAAGACGGTAATGTAGGTGAGGTTATTCCTGACATGTACAATGTTATGAGGTAGGACGATGTTGCACTGTACAGTGACGTCGGTGATGGGGTAGACAACGTAGTCGCCGTCAGGAAGGGAGGGAAAAGGTGGCGTGGGCACGTATACTGCTCTCCGGACCACAGGCGAGGCTGGTAATGGCGGGCACTAGGGTCGTGAACACAATTAGGCAGGGCTAGGCGCAGAAGTCCGAAGGCACAGTCAGTGAGAGCGGAATGGGCTGTTAAAAAGTCTAGGCCATCAATCACGTCTTGAGGACAAGTAATAAGGACGGCGAAGAACACAGGGACGTATTGGCCGGCGATGCTGACGTGCGCAGTGCACATTCCGATGATGGCAGCAGTGTTTCCATCAGCAACACGAACTGTAGAGGTGTTATCGGGTGTAAGAACGTTTTTGAGGCGCTGGCGGAACGACGAACTAATGACTGAAATAATGGCTCCAGTGTCAATAAGGCCAGAAACGGAGACTCCGTTCACAAGAATGTCTATGATGTTTCGTCTGGGTGTGGAGGTCCGTTCCGAGTTGACAGTCCGGGTCGGTAATGCAGCGTCACTCGCGGACGCTGCACTCGCTAGTTTCCCGAGTAGGTGCCGGCGTATGATGGGGAGGAGCTGCGATAAGGCACCGGTGAACGGGATCGACGAGCCAGTGGGGATGGAGATTGTCTGGAGCGATGGGCAGTCGGGACAGTTTCGTTGCGAGGCTTATCTGTTTGAGGAAGATAATGTCTACGTCCATCATAGGCGGGGCGGGGCTCCTCTGGTTGGGCAGGGCAGCGTCGGGGTCCATTGTAGTATCGACGGTCGGCGTTGTAATAAGAGCGGGGGGCGAAGAAGGTACGGCTACGGCAATAACGAGATGTGTGGCCGGCGCGACAGCAAATGAAGTAAATTGGCCTGTCGCCTGAGGTGCGGCGCTCTGCAGGATTGCGGCTAAGGTAGCGACGTATGGAAGCCTGGCTTGCGGTAGCAGCAGCCACTGCAGGAACAGGGTGTGTTGGTGACGGTGGCGGCACGGTGCTTTAGGAGATGCCGACGTCGGCGAGTTCTTGGCGAACAACGGCCTGTATTATGGCCATGGTGTCGGGCGGCGGAGACGTGAATGGTGCAGAAGCCAAGGCCTCGAGTTCTCTCCGGATGATCCTACTGATGTTCGCTGGATGAGAAGGCTGTTTCAAAGGCGGCAGGTCAACGCAGGATGATGTAGCCGCCGTGCTTTGAAGGCGGTCAAGACGATTTACGAGACGGCGTTGTTTAGCCTGCTCTAAATTTCGACAGACTTGAAGTGCCGAGTCGACGGTAGCGCAATCCGTGCAGAAGAGGATGTTGAACGCATCATCCGCTATACCCTTGAGGATGCGCCCTATCTTGTCACTTCCTGGCTTAAAGATGTTCACCTTGCGGCAAAACGAAAGGACGTCTTGAATATAGGCAAGGTGGGACTCCGTCGGCGATTGGGTGCGAATAGAAAGTTCTGTTTTTGCTGCGAGAGCCCACCCAATCGGCTTTCTGAACAAGTCCTGTAGCTTTTGTTTATAGATTTCCCAGGTCACTAGCTCTTGCTCGTGATTTTGGAACCACGTCTGAGCTGTTCCCAAAAAATAGAAGATTATGTTCGCCACCATAACGGTCGCGTCCCAGTGGTTGTTTCTGCTGCAGCGCTCGTACTCATCTAGCCAGTCGTCAACGTCGGGCTTGTCTTCGCCATTAAAGATAGGAGGGTGACGGATCTTTGTGAGTACCACTAGCTGAGCCGATGTTGCTGCGATGGTAGAGGCTGCCTCGGAGGTCATAGTGGTCATTGCCGACGTCGCTTTGAGCCCAGGTATGTGGAGGCCACTGCGCAAATGCAGCTTTTCCTGTGTTATTTTGCTCTTATTTTCTGTTCTGAGCGCTCGGGGACCTTTATCACCTCCACCAAGATGATACGTGGCAAGGTAAGGACAAGAGATTAGTCCAAGATGATACCGCAAGCAGTTACAGAAACACAGCAGCGTCAACCGGGCACCAACCGACACTACTCGAACATCGTCTTCACCGAAACTCACAAGATTGTTCTTCCGTCCTGTTTCAGATATCATTGCATGCACCGCCTAATGTAACAATATTAAGGTAATTGTACAACACAAGGTAATATACAACGAATACTAAAATTGACGCATTTCTACAGCTGACAATACGGACACAAAGTTTGCCGTCTTCCAATATATATTGGCGGTAAATAATCGATGTTACAATTCCTTTAATTCATGCTCACGGTGTACGAGGGTGTGCAAGCTACATCTATATGCTGGCTTAAAAAGTGATCGCGATTGCTCAGCCATGTAGTCCAAAGCACCTCAAAAACTGCTGTTTGTGTAGTGCTTTCATAATTTTTGGATGTACACTTTCTCCTTAAGAAAACACGGGATATATCTTATTTTGGCGTCTAATTTACTTTGATTTTTCTTGAGCAGAATAATTAGTGCATATCAAGTTATAATTCATTATTAATGTAAACAGCGCGAACACGAAGACAAAGGACCAGATAAAAGAAAGCCACAGTACTGTGGCTTTCTTTTATCTTGTCCTTTGTCCTCGTGTGCTCGCTGTTTATATTAATAATGAATAAGTACCATCTCGCCCAACAAAGTATCTTGGTAAGTCAAGTTATAATGCTGCGGATGGCAGTGGTGCTAGCCTAAGTGGCGCCGGGGTACCTGCTTGTTACTGAGCGGGCGTACGCTTTTACCCGGTGTTATCGCCAACTTTAAAAAACTTCTTTAAAATGGGTGCTGGATGCCACTTTAGTGCACACAAAAACTTAATTGTGACGCCCTAGGCAAATCGATTTCATTGTGCTACTGAAATGTTTCACCTTTATCACCATAAGCAATACTCAACAGTTACAAGTGTCAAAGAGGGGATTACATGAGAAATTCACATACATCTCAAATTTAGAGTTGCCTGGAACACTGAATGCACGAAGTGCACGGATTGGCATCAATGGCCATAAATACTTTTAAAAGCTCCGAGATAATAGTATGTGGAATTGATGACAGGTTGCGAAAGGAAGCAGTTCTTAAGAGCGTCACGATAGCGCTCTAGATAAAACAACGCTGCGTGAACACACCACTCAGACTTAATTCTTATCGAATGGAGCAGCGCGGGCGTGTGCAACAACTGAATTACTATCTTATCTAAGCAGAAACCTGTACTCTATTGGGAAGAAATTGTGGGGAGGTTGTGTCGCGGTGTTTTTGAGTGTTTTGTCAAAGATAAAAGGCGCTGCCTTTAGGACGTTATTTTCCACGCCGAGAAAGCTTGTATTTGCGCTTAGCTTAAAAAGTATATAGCCATTAGTTTCTAGTATACACTTATTGAAGCACACTCAGAGCAGAAAATAAGATAAATTTTGCTTTACTGAACTCAAACTGATACCATTTTGCGCGGTCATGTCTCAATAGCAGCTTGGCTTCTAAATTTTCTGAGATTAAGTGATCATGGCCGTTCACCCTTATCTTGAATACGATCGCTGCGAGAACTGCGCTATTGCTCCCGACGCGATCCCATACCATGTGCTTCACAAGACTCCCCAATTTGATTCTATGCGTTGCCGCGTAGAGCGCAATAGCGCATCAAAGACAGTAACCCTGTTGGAACTGAAAGTGGTTGACTCGGTACTTCGAATTCTGCATAAGTGGAAGGAAAATAGCATTTTTATAACACACATTGAAATTTTGGACACTTTCTAGAATGAAATTATTGCACGCATGTTTCCCTTTGTTATGGAATGTGATCATCATAAATATATATGCAGATCTTTCTTGGGTAAAAATATGTAGTCTGCTATTTATGAATGCGGACGTGGAACACATTAAAAGAGGTTTGGTAAAACGACAATACTAATGTGTTGTGAATTTTCGCCACCACGAACCTGAAGCCAGGATCTAAACGGCAACCTTCGAATAACCTGACTGCAACGACTAACCGATTTTTCGGGGGTATACATGTCGGTGCTTTTCGGGTGATCACCGAGGAGGTTAAAATATTGCGCAAGTATCACTCCATACTTTCTGAAAATATACTGAATGTGGTTCGTATTTATTTCATATATATTTGTACATTTCATATGCAAAGGTCTTTCTTTGGTAAAAATATGTAGTCTGCTATTTATGAATGCGGACGTGGAACACATTAAAAGAGGTTTGGTAAAACGACAATACTAATGTGTTGTGAATTTTCGCCACCACGAACCTGAAGCCAGGATCTAAACGGCAACCTTCGAATAACCTGACTGCAACGACTAACCGATTTTTCGGGGGTATACATGTCGGTGCTTTTCGGGTGATCACCGAGGAGGTTAAAATATTGCGCAAGTATCACTCCATACTTTCTGAAAATATACTGAATGTGGTTCGTATTTATTTCATATATATTTGTACATTTCATATGCTAACCGGCGAATCATTCTGTCTTAATAGCCGTTTGATACGATCGGTAGATGATGCGACGAAGCAGCTCTGTCCTGGAACACACACTGCACAAAGTGCCTCTAGGCTACCGATGCTTCGTGTCCTCCAATCCGGACGCAGAAGTGGACGCAATGACGAAGCGTCTTGAAGTTGTTCCCGTTGCTGTTGCATCCCCCGTAGAGGAATTCCTTACATCGGTTTGTCTTAACGTCGTAGTAGAAGCGTTTCTCCATATACACGCAAGGACCAGAGTATACGGGGCGGCGGCAGATATCTTGCACCGATGCTGCGAAAAGAAATCGTCGCAGTCAGTGGCAGCACAGTCTCATTTGGTAAGAAGTAAAATGAGTGCTTTTAGTGCTAAACCAGATGCATTCTATCGTCGAAATAAGATCAGTCCTTCAGCTTTATATATAAACCCCAAATTAGATTTGGTACAGGTTAGAAATTTGTCTTACCAGATGCCTTTCTTTGTCGCTTAATACAATAGACACACATCATTCGTCATGCTTTTTTAAAGCATTTCTGCAGTGATGCTACAATGTTTTGTCGCCTGTGGCCAGGAGCGGCGTTTACAAACGCCTATTCCGATCTGTTTGGAATGGGAGACAATCCAACGCGTGAGAAATGCGGGTGGGTTGAAACATTACTCACATACTTCGCGAGTGCTCTCAATTTGAGCGTGAGCGTGCCTTCCTGGCTGCTGCACTCCGCCGCTTGGACTCTCGTCCTCTTACACAAGCTAATAGTCTGGGCACTTGGACGACACCTTCATCAGGAAGGAAAACAGTGAAGGCGCTCCTTAAGTTAAGGGATTGAGTTCAAAACTCCAAGTGTCGGCTTTCTACCCCTTTCCTCATCTTTCTTTCCTTTTTCTCCCATTGTTACTCACCACACGTGTAGGGTAGCCTACTGGGGATCGCTTAGTTAACCTCTCTGTTTTTCTATTCTATTCTTTCTTTCTATTTAAATTATTCGTTGGAAATTAAAGTAACGGCTACGATAAAAAGGATTTAGCCACAAGAGATAATCTCGCCAAATATACGACGTCTATTCGCCGCGAGATCGACCCAGAGGTGGCGCCACCGTCGCTCCGATAGTGGGGATCGGCAGCCGGCGGCGCTCGCAAAAATGCAAGCGGTTTATGTCTGCTTCCGAGTTTATGGCGGGTTTGTTGGCGATGAAAACGTGACTTGTGCAATGCATTAGCGATTCACTGTTAAAATCGTTCCGATATTGCAGAAAAAAAACGGCGGATTTCACCAATGCAGCAAAAAAGTGAAATGCGTGGGGTTTAGGAAAACAAGGCGTTCAGCCACACGTCTTTTAGATTTACTGCCATCGCTTTGCACGCTTTTTGCGTTGTACGGCCCTCGCAGGCATGATACTTTGGCCTGAACATGACATATATTATCGCCATTTCTACAGCGCGCGCGTGTCTTATACGAGTAAGACAAGCGAATTTAATGTCAAGCCCACGGAGATACAAGGTTCGAGCTCTGATCTTCAGTATTTTAGAATGAATCGAGGCAGCCTGATTCATTATATCGCACTTTACTCGAAGAATACACAGGTTAAATATAGCACTGACAGCGTACTGCGCGGCGGGTTGCTGTAGACTGAGTGAAATCAACTCTCGCTTAAAAAAAAAAAAGAAATAGCTCTGGCTAGACAATCAGGCATAAGTATTCCCCAAAACCCAGATTACGCCAACACAGTGCAGGTAACCTCGCCACACAGGAAAGCTTATTACTCACGTGTAGAGTGGTGAATGGATTTAGTTTGCCGAGCTCACAACAAGGCGGATGCTTCGTGCGGCAGAAAATATGGTTTTGCACTCTGAAATGACACTAAATGACTTCCTGAAATCGAGGGAAGTATCAAGAATTTCTAACGTGTGTGATGTTTATAAATGGTAAATTAGTGTTTTAATTATTTTTTTTTTTCAATGACAATTAATTTCACCATGTGAGAGAACGTTTGCACACTTCACAAAATTTATGAATACCAGCGATTAGCTTTCAGTAAGGTTAAAGTGTAAGCGGTAAATCAGCCGCTGCGAAGACATCGTAATAACTGCGCTTGGTCGCTGTAATGTTCTGGCAAGGAATTTTGAAGGCTAAAGATTTCTTTATCATTGAAATTATTGTTGAGTAGTGAGTCGGGGTGGTTCTGTCGTTTACTTCTCATTGTTAAACCCCAAAACACATGTCCCAGTAAAACTTTGTCACTTGATAGAACACCTGTTTTGTCTCTCTTCGCATTTGTCCTCGTCCCTGTGATGACACAACAATATGAATCCATACCAACTCGCCCAGTTTTCCACCCTCTTGAGCTACAATATATGTATGCCTTCATCTTCTCCTGGTTCGCTCCTGCACTGTTCACTCGGTCGTCGCCAGTACATCACGCTCGGCCACGACTGGGTGCGTCCTTAAACGGAGCACCACTACATCGCTGACGTCGCATCTGCTGCATATTAATTTTTTTTGGGGGGTTGTCCTCCTGCGGAGCCATGATAATATTAGTACAGATATTCTTTGCATATTGTCTGCCTAAGTGAGTGGCGCATTGCTCTCTGTGCGGGACTATAGTTGCCACTTCGACATCCTGCCATGGCCTTGATGATAGTCATACTCCTGAAAATTTCCCTAATGGGAGTTACTTGCTGTTGACTTCCTCGCCTTTCGCGGTATCCGATGGTTTATCCTGATCTGGAGTTTCGCTCATGAAGCATCCCCACTGGTGACAGAAATTGAAGAAGCCGCACCGCAGTACTTGTTGCTGCTGGCACCGTTTCCACCGGAAGGACAATGCCATGCACAGCTTCCCTGAGTACGCCGGTAGGTGTGGGCTCGTTCCTTCCCGACGAACTCGCGACGTTTTTCAGCGCGGACTTAACGTATAGCACACTGACATAGGCAGCAGTGGAGCCTTGTACTACTGGATTCACTTAATATTCAACCTCCAGCCCTTTCTGGATGTGGCGAAGTTTATGGGAGTATTGTTGATGAAGCCGTATCCGTCGATCACGTTAAACCACTTAACTGTTCCACTCATCCGCTCTCAAGAAACATAGGCTCTCTTTGGGTGCTACACCGCTTCCTGTTGGCGATGCATGCGGTTAGCCTTACCTTCACGATGCTTGTTCACTGGTTGGCTAGGAGCGGTACGGCACGAGCGGAGCTGCACTTCACCGTTTTGGATGAATAGAGCCACCTTCCCGGACGTGAGGTAGTCCGTACCCAAGATGATGTCAGTAGGTAAGTTCGCAAACACACGAACGCCCACAAAGACTTTGCTGCCAGCCTCACCGCGGATGCAGAGACCGACTGCACCTACGGGAACGGCGCTCCCCTCTAAGCCTTGCAATGGAGGCGAGGTCAATTGACTCACAGGGTACGGTGCATGGCGTTGGAGCACTGCCGTTTGCTTAGCGCAAGTGTAAACTAATGCAGTCAACACCCCGATGCCGTCGACATGCACCGGCAGGAAAGGAACAGGATAGTGATGGACATTTATGCATAGGTGGGCAGCATGTTGGGGTGCTGCTGATGTGTCGGTGGCAGCAAGAACCCCCGCCGACTGGCGATGTCATGCAAGGTCGCCGTCTGGCGGACAAAGTTGGCTAGGCTGTTGGTGTCCAGTGTGGTCATAATGGATGCGTGGGTGGCATCGTGAAGGCCGTCGACGATGTACTGCGTAGCAGCGGGCACGGGACACTAAATATTGCAGGTCTGAAAAAGGCGGACTTTGTCGTAAATGTATAGGGTGAAGTCTTCATCTCAAGCCTGGCGCCGCGATCTCATCGTCGTGAATTTGACGTCGTACGCACTGGCGAAGGATGTAAAGGCGCAAGAAGGGCAGCGGCCCAGGCCGACCAAGTGGTGCAGCGGCTGCCTTCGTTCAGGTGCCAGGCCTGGGCGACACCACGGAGATGTTCTTCCGCGATGGCGAGCGTGATGGCGAGAGAACAGGCGGAAAGCCGGGCCGCAGCATCGACAAGCTGAACCCGCGCTTCGGCGTCATCAGAAAAACACGGAACTGCGAAAGCGCTACCGGGGGTACGGGCACCCAGAGAACAGCGAGGGACGGCCAAGCGCTGCAGTGACAGAGGCGGTTAACTCCCGGAGGGTGGAGAGGGCTTCGGGAAGGAGGGTCAAGGCCGAACACACACACACACACACACACACACACACACACACACACACACACACACACACACACACACACACACACACACACACACACACACACACACACACACACACACACACACACACACACACACACACACACGCACACGCACACACACACACACACACACACACACACACACACACACACACACACACACACACACACACACACACACACACACACACACACACACACACACACACACACACACACACACACACACACACACACACACACACACACACACACACACACACACACACACACACACACACACACACACACACACACACACACACACACACACACACACACACACACACACACACACACACACACACACACACACACATAAAGATAAGGACAATGCTTCACTGATAACTATTGACTTTATTTTGGTTGTAGGCGTCTTTAAAAATGGCACGTACCCACCATGTGTCGTCCACAAACTCAATTACAAGCATAAGCTTGTCGAAAAGCGAGATTGTAAATAATTATAAGAATGCAGCTATTTGAATTGTAAACGTGAAAAAAACAATCATTTTAATATATATTAAATATGGTTGTGTTCAGATAAGAACAAAAATTGATGTCCCAAGACCGTTTTTATTTTCAACGAACTTTTTATATACGTGGGCGAATGTCTCGACACAGAGGAATGAACCTTTGGTTTGCAAGATATGCAGTAGATTTCTCGGGAAAAAATTCTATATCACATGAGGGGGAGAACGCCGTTCATGCCATTTCAAAAAGTTGCAAGTTTGGAGCCCGGTTGCATAGACACTAAACTTTTCTCGTCAATTATTTTCTTACCAAATAAGTATTGCGCAACTTTTACCAAATAAAATATTAAATAGAGTGTTTTAATGCAATGTGTGTCTACGAAGCTGCCTGCCTTTTGTATGGCCTCATTCGCAGGCTTTCTCAAGTTGTGGTGCGTTGCTCGATGTTTGCGAGATGTTTACGAGATTACGTCGCTTTCACGCACACGGAGAGCTTCTTCGGGAAGAAGGACTTCCCTGAGAGCCGCGGCATCTAGATCCACTACACTGCGATAATTTCGTCCCCTTTCAGTTTTCTTCATGTGTCTCTCAGTAATCAGCGCAAATCGTTCGCCTCAGATAGATCTTCATGGTCCGAAATGCCCCCTCTTTTGAAGTGTCTTCCGATTAATAGTTGTTACCAGAAGCAGGTCCCAAGGCACACTTTCTTGTCGCACTTCACTGGCTATGAACCGGCAACACTGTTGTTGTGTAAAACGGTATGCAGTACGTATGAGCGGATATATGTGCCAAGCACTCTTGCGGAGGGAGCGTGCAGAGAAGCCTGGGAGAAAAAGCAACCTCACTAAATTTTAAGCCCGATGACATCCGCTCACGAATAGATTGGGCTACGTGTAGGGCTATAGCTCAAACAGATGTGTTAAGCTTTAGAATAAGAGGTAGTTTGCTACTGAGAACGATGCGATCGAGCTGAGCTCCCCACGCGGCGGCGGCAAAAGGGGTGTTATCACAGCCGGGATACGCCTACGGGGCGGTTTCAATTGTGAGCAGCGGCATCTCGTTAAAGATACACGGAGAGCAGCAACGCACGTCTTGAATACATATCTCTACTACCACTAAATTTCCGGCCTCAAACATTACGACCTAAAATATACCGCGAGTTAAACATGCCCCAGTGTCATGCACGTTTTCAAAGCGAATACGAGTTTTTGTCTTATATGATGGCTAAAAACGCATATAATTTGCACTTACGCACAAGACAACTACACCACTAAATATGTAGAATTATACCTAGCCTTCTCTAGGTCGAATGCTCGTAGAAGACACTTTCCGAGAGCAAATTTTAAGAAATCCCAATGAATGAAAACATTACCTTAAATTTGTATTTATTTTTATAATTCGAAACAATAGAATGAAACACTTTTTTTTAATGCGTTATAATTGTGAGACATGTGAAATTATTCTGGCAAATTAAAAACAAATATCGAAGACGATGTTTCTTTTCTAAATTTAAATCAAGTTCGGTCGTTTTTTGACGGTTTTGAACCTGAGGAAATTTTGAAGCGCCATGAAAGAAATTTTACAATTTTACAACCGCATTTTTTGCTTCAAATAGAGAATATAACCTCCTTAATGCAGGCAAAAACGTTCTGCGGAAAACGTTAGGAGCATCATGCCAGAATAAAGGGCTGAATTGAAGTTTTGTGCAGCGCACTGCTTCTGAGTCAAAGTTCACAATTTGTTCATAAAACACATATTACATTAAAACGTTTTCTTTTCATGTTTTTATTAGCAAATGTTTCATAAACGTATTCGCTAAGAAAATAATTCACGAGAACAGTTTAGTGTATGTGCAACCGGGCTCCAAACTTCCAACGCTTTCAAATGGCAAAAATGGCGTTTTCTACCTGTAGTGATATATAATTTTATTACGAAAAATATGCTGCATATCTTGCAAAACTAAGGTTCATTCCTTTGTGGGGAGACATTTGCCCACCACATAGAAACAATTCATTGAAAACAAAAAAAAATGTTCATGGGACCTCAATTTTCGCTCTTTCCAGAATACATATTGTGCTCCGGAGAGGAACCATGGAAGGACTCTTGCTATCTCATTACCGACTACGCCGCATATACCTGTTGCACTTAAGGGGAAATTCCTCTTTATACACTGAGCGGTCAGTTATACCTTATGTTTCGCATTTAGAAGCCAAGCTTTTCTTATTTGATTTAACTTGTATATCGAAGTTTTATACATGTAGGCGCGGCGTTGGCAATTCTTGACGTCAGTATCAGCAGCTTTCTCGGTTGAAAATGTCACTGTGCGCTTTCGGAGATCGATAACTCCATACTCCCGGAGAAAATCAACCCCAAGGATAACGTCACGGGAGCAGTCAGGTATAACGAGGCAGCTTACAATAAACGTGGAGCAGCGAATTTGAACTCGTACCGTGCACAGGCCACTAGGAGTTACGACATGTCCACCAGCGGTGGAATCTGCGTGCCCGACCATGGTGTCATGACTTTTTTTAGAAGCGCTGCTAGCTTTCCGCTTATAATCGAAAAATCCGCGCCAGTGTCCACCAATGCGCTAACCTTATGGCCGTCGAGAAGCACGGGTATGTCCAGCGAGAGTCGATGTTCATGCGTAGGAACTGTCGTCGGTGCCGTAAAATCCAGATCGCTCACAGGTCTCCTTGTCAGGGGGTCTTCGTCACGTCGATTGCAAGCGGCCTCGCCCCCGGAGGTCGCTGTCTTTAGTTTTCCCGGTGGGGACTTGGCGAGCGTCGCTGCGCCGTCCAGGATGGCCCGCGCTGCGGCGATGGTCGGCGTGGGGACGTGGATCGTGACTGCCGCTGAGAAGTTGGCGCCATGCGCTGCTGCGCTAAGTAGTCTTCAATCTCCCGGGGTCTTTGGCCTATTGGAGGGCGACGCATGTCGATGGGAAATCCCTGAAGTCCAAGGTGTCGATAGGGGCACTGGCGATAGAGATGACCTGGCTCCCTGCAATGGAAGCACAGGCGCTGGCGATTTGGGGCACGCCACAGGTCCGCCTTCCGCTGGGGTAGTCGTCGGTTGTCGACGAACGGCTCAGTGTGTGCGGAATACAGTGAGCCTTGATCGGGTGGCGGTAATGGCGCGAAGCAGGGGCAGGGCGTCGCGCCATATCTGCATAAGTTGGACGCAGGTACTCCGTGGGGAAAGGTTGTGGATCAGCGGAGGCTACCGAGGGCTTCAACGCTTGAAGCTCTTCGCGGAAAATGCTAGCTACAGAGCACACCATCGGCTGTGGAGCACCGAAAAGCTTCTGGAGCTCTTCGCGCACAACTGAGCGGATGATGTCGCGTAGGTTCGGGGTAGCCCCGAAGGCCGGAAACGGCTCCACAACCGAAGCGGCGACCACCGGCCTGTCGTAAGTGGTAGACCGCTGCTGGAGCATCCTCTCTATTGTGACAGCTTCCGAAAGAAACTCAGCAACAGTCCTTGGTGGATTACGCACGAGGCCAGCGAACAGTTGCTCTTTAATACCGTGCATAAGGTGGCGCACTTTTTTGTCTTCGGTCATGGCACGGTCAGAACGTCGGAAGAGCCGGGTCATGTCCTCCACATACATGGTCACAGTCTCATTTGGCATCTGTATACGTGACTGTAGAGCCCTTTCTGCGCGTTCTCGCCGATCCGCGCTGGTATAGGTCTCACGAATTCGTCGGCACAACTCACGCCATGATGTTAGGGCGTCTTCTCGGTTCTCGTACCAAGTACGAGCGCCATCTTCCAGGCTGAAGAAGACATTTCGAAGCTTGGCGGCGTCGTCCCACTGATTAAACGAGGCGACCCGTTCAAATTGGATAAGCCAGTCTTCGACGTCTTCGCTCTGACTGCCGTGGAAGGGCTGAGGCAGTCGTGGATTTTGCAGGGTGTAGTAAGTTGGAGCTCCTTGCATAGCCGGTCGAGGGGCGCCTGCGGTGTTGAACTCCAACGGCCCGTGCTCAGGTGGTAGGCCTAGGTTCCTCCGGCTAGCGCGGTGAACAGGAGTGTCGATTGGCACAGGACCTGAATCCTGGGTATGCGGAGGAGTTCGGGACATATACTGGGATCGATACCCAGCACCTCCACCAAAATATGTCACGGACAACAGGGCTAGATGTGACTAAGACGACGGGACGAAGCTCAACGAGCAGGCAAAGTTCCGCGCACAGCACGCGAGACAACTTCGGCGTCCTTTTCTTCCAGGTGCCACCTAAAAACATCTGGGACACCAGGTGGCATTATTATTGTTAAAGGGTAAACATACATCCGGAATCCGTTACAAACCTCTTTCAGTGCGTGATTTAGACACATGACTTACGTTTTCGGTTTGAGCATGTCTTCATACATTCTTCCTCGGTTTCGTATCTGTTTTCGTTGCCTCCGCAGCCGCCGTAGTCGAACGGCTCGCATTTCCCAGTCCTCACATCAAACCACCATCTCGGAAACAGTTCCCTACAGGGCCCGCCATCAGGCAACTGGCCACACTGCATCTGGACATCGATGGCCGCTACGAGGAAAGGAAAAATGTTGTGTCAGCTAATATACTTACAATGCAACTCTTTTCATCATTTGAAACTTGGACCATGCATTTGCTTGTGGAGCATATATCGTAGTTTAAGGCTCTTGGAAGCTTTCCCTCCGTAATCGAATCGTCAGTTGAGTTGGAATATTAGGGGACCAACTGCAACTAATGATAAATGACCGGGACAGCACAAGCAGAAAGGCTTAATATGCAAAAAGGCTAAGGTAACGATGAAGGGCCTGGGAAAAGAAACGCAGTTTAAAATAGGTAGCGAAGCGCTGGAAGTGGTAGGCGAATATTTCTACTCCGGACAGGTAGTGAGCGCAGATATTTACCAGGAAAAGGAAATAACTAGGAGAATAAGATTGGACTGGAGCGATATTTCTACTCCGGACAGGTAGTGAGCGCAGATATTTACCAGGAAAAGGAAATAACTAGGAGAATAAGATTGGACTGGAGCGCATTTGGAAGGTAGTCAAACATTGTGACTAGGAGTTCACCGCTATCTCTCAAAAGGGAAGTGTATAGCAGTTGCATCTTACCGGTACTGACCTATGGGACTGAAACGTCGAGGTTAACGAAAAGGGTTCTACTTAAGTTGTAGACAACGCAAAGGGCCATGGAACCGAAAATGGTAGGTGTAACATTAAGAGATAGGAAGCGGGTAGAGTGGGTCAGAGAAGTAACTCAAGTCTCTGACATTCTAGTAGAAACTAGGAAGAAGAAATGGGCATGTGCAGGACATATAATTTGAAAAGAGGATAACCGATGGCGTCTAAGAGTAACCAATTGGATTCCAAGGAAAGGTAAGCGTAGCAGGGGGTGGCAGACAATTAGTGGGTGGTTAATGAGATTAAGAAATTCCCAGGATTCAAGTGGATGCAGCTGCTAGCACACTACCGGAATGGGAATGGGAGAGGCCTTCGCCTTGCAGTTAGTATAGTAAGGCTGATGATGATGATTTGTGTCGTACTCTAAAGAAATTAAATTCACATACATATTTACAGCGAACGTGTTAAGGTTCATCCTCCGCGTGTATGAGGCTTATAGTACCCTCAAAAGGTTTCTCTTTCTGCTCTGTGTGGAGCCAAGTATGAAGAACAAGTGTCGGTACTTCACCTGCGTTTTAACAGCAAATTTCAGGAGTTGTGAGAGTGCTGGACGACGTTAAAAAATTTCCTTTTTCACATTTGATTCAGTCAGAGCTGCGTTTCCGCGAAAAGGGCTTTTACGCCAGTGGCAATGTTTGCACGGACAAATTGCTAGTTGAAGGTGAGGTTGTGACATGGCAACCTGGTGTTCTAAAACATTCTGCACGCCATGAGGATGATTATCGACTGCCTATAGTCATATTTTGTGGAGAACGCGCACCTGAACTTTAAAGCAGCATCAAGAGTTGTCCAGAACCATTGCACCTTCGAGGCTCCGTAGACTGTACGCGGGTACGTTTTATACAGCTTACACGTCTTATGTCGCATCTCTGTAAAATAACTCTTCTATAATATATTTATTTTTACTTCTTAAGTTTTCATCGATATATAAATCATTCCAAAAACACCTTCTCCAACTCTGATAGTTGAAATCAATCTGCCTTGATATTGTTTTATTTGTATTTGGCTTCAGTAATTCAGGAAAATGCCTTGTGCAAAACATAAAGTACGTATAGTAGGGTATGTAGAGGATATTATGAAACATATGAAGATCTAAAGCAAATGTGGCGGGTCGCCGATTTCTTTATGAGCCACTACCAAGTTCCACTTTCCTAGAGTTAAATTTTGGTGGAGGGATAAAACCAGCGTGTAAAATAAGCGTGGAGAAGACATGCTGACTGGACATACGATAAAGCCCTAAAATGAAGGCTGAAATGAATTAAGGAGGCGGGTAATGCAACCGAAAAGAAAAAAAGTATATAGTGCAAGAAAGAAGTTGTGGACCGAATAAAATGATAAGAAAGATTGTGAAACGTCGAAAATAATAATAAGAAGACCTAACGATGCTTGTAGGCAGTAAAACACAGCAAGAAGGAAAAAATAAGTATAGGCAAAACGGAGAAACCGCAGAAGTTCTATTTCAAGCAAATCTGGTTCTGGGTATTTAATATGGTTCAGTTTGGTTTGTCGGGTTTAATGTCCCAAAGCGACTCGAAGCGCACAATAATAGAGAGTGACCGCTCGCGCAATTTATTTGAGGTACTTAAAAGCCACATGTATATGCACATCAGAGACAATAGATGCGACATGCGCTTGTAACGAGTTGCAAGTACTGTCACCATGCGGCGCATCAGTAGCTGGCAGTGGCGTTGGAGGGCATTTCTACACAAGGTACTTCAAAAACACGGAAAAACATATTCCTGTAACGGCAGTGTATAGTACGGCACAAATACGATAAATTGGTTGCTATCGAAATTCTAGCTCTAAGGCTTCATTCGACGCTATATTGTGCTTGCTTATCGTTTTCTTGAACATCATTGAAACATATCTATTCGAGATACTATCAACGTTCACGGCAATATTTAGACATTTTTTCACTCCCATGTACGCCATCTTGCACCAGTGGCTACTGCGTTCTGATGCCCTTAGATGGAAAGAGGCGCCCTAGTAGCTTCTCCGGTCCCTATATCAAATTCGGATAAGTCTAACTACCAGAAAATTATTTATAAACTCTGGTAATATTTTAAAAAAGGCCACATATTCGCTCATTTCAGACCAATTATAGAGTATGCCGGCGTTATGTGGGATCCGGTACACCGTACTCTCAATGATGTACCCCAGGGAACTGTCTTTCCTAAAGATTTGTCCTGGGTAGGTATGATCGCTTTCAGGCCTGTACTGAGGTAAATAAAAAAAAAGTTTGGCTGCGTGCCGCTTTGTGAGCAAAAAAGCCTGCTGCTGAAACGTTTTATTGAACTTACCATATCTAATTGGTAATCACTGCGTCTTATTGTTTTCGTCGACAGCGTTCTCTATCAGAACAGATCGCAGTCGGAAAGGTAAACATTACGCTTCCTGGAAAAATGCTTGCAAACATTCGTGTTTCTGGGGCAGAGACAAATAAATATCGTTATGGTTTACATGTGGATGTGGTGTGCTGCAACTCAGCGGACGCATTTAACTAGCTGTTCGCCTCCCCGCCCCCTGACGCAAAGCCAATGGCACTAGAGATAAATTTTCAAGTAAATGACGAATAATAGAATGAAACCTCTGAAGGCTAAAGGTACATCAAACACATGAGAAGGGCCTGTCGTCCTAAAGGAAAGGCATCCGAGTAAACAAATGCAACATTTCTTAGACTTCCTGTCCAAACCTTCAGCAGCCAACAAAAAGCAGACTGAAAAACCTTTAAACTGTCTTAGGAATACATGAACTAAGAAGATATAAAGGTAGCAGAATGAGACTTAGCATATATGTAAAAAAAGCTTAAAAATAAGAGATCTCAATTGCATCTAGTGAGGCAGAACAGCCCGAAGTTCAATCTTAAATTCATTGCCCATATTTACTTCAAGCGCTAAATATCAATTTCAGCGGTTAATGTTTCTGTAATCAATATCTTATTGTGAGAACGTTTAAACCGGAATTTGTACGGGGACTGCTAAATTTGTAATTATGTTAGCGATAGTTATACCCGGACATGAAATCAGATATTGATCCGCCAAATCTTCTCTATTAACTGTAATTACATTTTTAATATTCATCGCTAGTTTCGTCTTGTGGCCATTTGAAAATCCTAAAAATGTATGGAGGGAAAAAACAACAAATAATAAACAATTAAATGAACGTTTGGTATGGAAAGCGCGGATCTCTGCTTCAAAGTCTAGATATTTTTCTTGTTTGCAGTGGTCGTAGTAGCAGATGCAAATAAGCCGTAATACATCTAGCAGTGATAAAGGAAGCCATAATCATCATCATCACCAGCATCGTCATCAGCCTGATTATACCCACTGCAGGGCGAAGGCCTCTCCCATATTTTTCCACTTAACCCGGTTCTGTGCTAGCTGCATCCACTTGACCCCTACGAACTTCTTAACCTCATCCGCCCACTTAACTTTCTGCCGCCCCCTGCTACGCTTTCCTTCCCTTGGAATTCAGTTTGTTACCCTCAGCGACCATCGGTTATCCTCTCTTCGCACTACATGTCCAGCCCATGTCCATTTCTTCTTCTTAATTTCTACTAGAATGTCGGTAACTTGAGTTATTTCTCTGACCCACTCTGCACGCTTTCTATCTCTTAATGTTACCCCTACCACTTTTCGTTCCATAGCCCTCTAGGTTGTCCTCAACTTAAGATAGAACTCTCTTGGTTAGCCTCCACGTTTCAGCCCCATAGGTGAGTACAGGTAAGATGCAACTGTTGTATACTTTCCTTTTGAGCGATACCGGTAAGCTGCTAGTCATAATCTGCGAGTGCTTGCCAAATGCGCTTCATCCCAATCTTATTATTCTTGTTATTTCCTTTTCATGGTCCGGATCTGCGGTTACTACCTGTCCTAAGTAGACATATTCGCCCACTACTACCAGTATTTCGCTACCTAATGTAAACTGCTGTTCCTTCCCGAGGCTGTTGAACATTACCTTAGTCTTCTGCATATTGATTTTCAAGCCTACCTTTCTACTTTTCCTGTCTAGGACATCAATCATTTTTTGCAGTTCATCCCCCGAGTTGCTTAGCAAGGCAATGTCATAATAAAATAAAGCCATAAATTATTAGCTAAACCGGTCTACATGTAATGCTGCAGTAAAAAACAGCAAGAATATGCATTTCACAATTGCAAGTAAAGGTACCTGAGCTGAAGGTAGTCGAAGAGTAGTTATAGGCTCCTAATTATTGAACTAGTCAGAGAATAAAATAGTTCAAAAGGAGCCTAATGTAATAAAAATTGAGGGAAGCTTAAGCTTAGGACTTTTAAACCCCGATATTTGAAGATGATGTATGGATGTAACATGCCCTACAAAGTGTTTTACTGGATGTATAATGCTTTGAATCGGGCGGTGCCTCGCGCCATGACTTGCTGCAGGGCCGTACAATCGAAGGAAAATTTCCGGTTAGCACCGTATCGCAGGCAAGTAAAACGGAAATGTTCATTGCTACGTTAACTATTACTTCCGTGATTAGTCTCTAACGACGCACCTAAACATTAACTGGCAGCCATAGGGCAATGCATACATTAGGACCACCTTATTTCGGAGAGAAGCGACGCTGCTCTGTGGCTGAGTGACTGCGTGTTCACCTCGAAATGCGAAGGAACAATTTTCGTCTCCGCAGGTTTCCGTAAACGTTTATTCTTTCTTTACGTTCTTGTAATATTCGAGATACGGCCAAAACGCTGACACCGGCTTTTTGGAGACAAGTGGCCGATAACGCCATCGTGTTAATATGCGTCATACTCGCGTGACAGGCATAAAAATGTTGGTTCAAGCCCAGACTGGTAGCACCCAATTAGAGAAATAGAGTTAGTGTAAATGTACTAAAGTGCACAGAACGCAATCAAAGGAACAGCACTCCATATGGAGGGAATAGAGCAATGCGTTACAGGAAGTTAGTGAAAAAGTCAGTGGATAAAATAGCTAAACTGCTCTGAATGTAATCAGATAAAAAAGTACTTGTATAGGAGGTTATAAAGTCTGAATAGTGAAACCAATTAGACATCTTAATTAGTTAATATATTTGGTGGACGAATAGGGAGAAATTTCACGAACGCAGAGGAAGCAACAGTAATTGAACTACAGGAAGGGAAACCTTCAAAAAAATATGTTTTAGGGGTTTATTTCGAATGTAATGCATTTATTTCAGGTTGAATTCGTATCATTTTGCCCCTATACTTAATATGCAGAATATATACATTATAAATATATTAGGAGTACAATACTGCATACTTCTTAAAATGCTAAATATAAAATATTTGGCAGCGTAGTGTATTTTGTCATATTAAAAAAGTATTCTATAAAGTTCGGCTCGTTATGCAGGGAGGAAATATGTCCTGAATATAGGCTGATAGTGTACTTTCATATATTTATTATTCCTTCATGATCTTTTTTTCTTTCACGCAGACAGTATAAAAAAATGTGCCAAAAGTAAATTTCTAGCGTGCTTCGAATACACTAACAATGCATCAGAAATAGGATGCACTTTTCAAAACAGAAAAAAAAAACGATCGGGAGAATACCCCATAAATATACTCATGAACGCTGTAGGAAAAGGAAAATATACAAAACTCTTTCAGAAAAGGCAAATAATAAACAGAAGTCTAATATTCACTAAGGTACCCATAAGTTACCTTGCGTGAGGAAATGAATATGGAAGCTGAAATGATTTTCAACTTGCATGAAGTTCAGTGGTTGGAAAGAAGGGGCTTTATTAATCACGTGTGGTATTTATTTCTGAATTCTGTCGATAGAAAAAGCTCAGATCGGTTAGTGAAGACGTGCCACGAGCACGTCCTCTTCCAAGCCGGGAGAGGCAGGGGCAGGACGCCGAAATCGTGGAACAGGAGGATGTGACGTCAATGTCGGAATGCCGGCGGCCAACGCCGGTCCCGCGGTTTGCACGCTTGCTCCGTTCCATGCTGCGGTTTCGTTATCGACCTATCGGCACAATCTGCTGCTGGTGACGTTTGTTTTCTCCAGTTCTGTTGTTCTGTGCTAACGATTCCGCGTGTTCAAAGGTTCTACGAGGTTGAGCATAAGACAGGCAGCTATTGTCGAGAAGCGCTCTCCGCGCTTCGAACTCCTCCGACGAGGGTGCCTCTTTTGTATTTTTGCTTAGTTGTAAAATAAACGTCGTTAGATGTTCGAGATGTATTTCCCCCTGTCATTAAACAACAAACATTTTGAGTGTGGGCGTAATGCAACTGGTGACAAGGCGACATGGTGCTTCACAGTTTGCCAGAAATTAAACTTTCAGTGCGGTGGTGGGTCTCTGAAAGGAAAAGGAAAACTTTCTTGCCTTTGAAATCATCTGTAATGTGCACTGCAGATTTCCGTGCCGACGACGGTAATCGGGAATTGGCAGTGACTGCGGCCACTTCGGATCCCAATAAATCAGTGCAGTGGTTATCGTGTGCCGCCCTGTCATTGTTCGTGCACTTATTAAGTTAATACCCTTGTTGCAAGGCTAACTTCACCGCTGTTTCGCTTAACCGAAGGTACTGAATATGAAACGCGTGTCGCGGCTCACTTGTTAGTGAGCTCGTCGCCGTTCTTGGCCACGGCAACAATTACAAATTAGGTGCAGCAAACGAAATGTACAATGTGGTGATCGTCAGAACGAAGCTGCACTTGCAGTAGTCATTTGTAAAGCTGCGTTTTGAATGCACTACGGCTCGAACGGTCACAGCGGGCTCAAGGTTCATCCGTAGGCAGCACTACATGCCTCTACGTGCCGCGCTGGCTGCGTCTCTCGCAAGCCGTACGTGGATTCCTTGCGCTGGCTTCAAAAAAGAGAGCTAATATTTATGGTTATGTGAAATAATAAGCCCAGGGGTAAAGGAATATCAAATATGTACTCTTATGGAGGTTCGCTGATCCGACCACTTCATTTCCATTAATTTCTCCGATCACAAAGCCTCTCTCATGACAGCCAAGAACTGTTGTGGATTCTTTCTTGAAGGAATACATGCGAAAACTTTAAAAAAGTTGTCTGTAATTGTACATACATGTCTTGCTCGGAATCGTTGCCTCAATCTATCAAAAAGGTAAAACAGCTGATGAGCTGCGCTCAAATGTCGCATTGGGAAGTAACATAATCGTCAGCAATTATTTTGTAGGCACCTGCTGTCCGAGTTTATTTCTTAAATTTTTAAGCATGATAGTCGCGTTCAGTGAACTAAAAAGTGTTCAAGTTTCGCAAATGTGTTTCAGCTTCTCTTTAACCACGCATAACGTGAGCACTAGGCATCATGTAACAATAGACGTCATCCCTAGGGGATGTAAATGTGGTGCTACTTATGAGAATTATGTGTCAGTATTTGTTCGTCACCTATTGTTAGCTCAGCGTTCCGAGTGCTGCCATGCAATTACTCGTTTAATGTAGCATACAACTGTTAGTCAAGTTAGACAATGCTTGCGACAGAGATTATAGCTCATAGAATAAGTGCGCATGTTAAATATAAATTTTAGTGGCGAGCAATACTCAAAGTGCACTTCACAGGACCTAATTCCATAAGCTAAAAATTGCATTTTGTATACATTCCCCATATGCTTAAAAATGTTTTCACGTATTCGAAGTATGCTCGAGGCGCACTTTCGGGTCCAATATTTTTGTCATTTATAAAAAACATATTTAATATAGAGCAAGACTTGACAGGCACTTCAAAAGAATTGTTTTATATTTACAAAGCTACATCTAAAATACATTCGCAGTGTGCTAAAACCACATATCTATTTTTCACTCTTGGAAGGATGCTTGAAGCGCACTTTCAGGTCCAGCATTTTCGACAGGTTTAAAAATACATTTCGTACGTCGAAAAACATATGAAATGTACTTCAGAGCAATTTTTTATATTTACAAAACAATACTTTTCATGCATCGCCAACAGGCTAAAACAAATATGTAATTTTTCCTATTCGAAATAAGCTCGAGTGCACTTCCATATATGTATTTTCGACGTATTTAAAAATATATTTCGAATATTCATAAGAAATATAGCAAATCTATCTTTAATTTATTTTGAGCGCATTCCTGAGTGCATAGTACGTTTAAAATACATCGCGAATATACCGCGCATGCTCAAAACCTATTATTTATGCTAAGGGAAGACTTACCAACTTATCAGCAACCTGCCATTAGAAAAAACGTTTTAGCTTATTTGTTGACATCAGCTGTGGCAACAGGGCATAATTTGGGAGTGCCCACAGTCTCCAGGGATAGGACAAAACATTACAAGTAGAGAAGCCTGGAATACCCTGCTACGAAGCGGGGACCCTGCGATCCAGCACCGCACCCTCCATCTGGCGGAAGAGGCCGCAACAAACCAAGGGCTACCAGCCAGCCTCTAATCCGCGGGCGCACGACTCCCCGTCTTCCCCGGCACGCGTGCCGGGGGCGTGGAAGAGGACCCCCATTTCCGCTGGAAATAAACGTTGTGCAACCAACCAAGGGCACTGATGAGTTACAATGTATCATATTGGTCGTTTAAGCGCGATGACGTCAAACAGATTTTCTAAAAACTGATGACACCAGAGAATGGTCTCAAGAATGCGAGGTAGTCACCGAACCCGCTATAGAGGAAAGGAAAACGCTAACCTTTCTGAAGATCAGAGGTCATCGCTACCTTCGTCGGCACGCAATATGCACATGACAGCGGTGCGCCGAAAGTGTGGGAGGAATATACGATGGTGCGCTCGCTCAGCGAAACAAGGCATGAAAAGTTCTAAAAAATCACAAAATGCATTCGCAATAATTTTAGGTGGGAAAACTTACAAATTCTTTGTATTGTTTTACATGGAATAATTGAGTGCTTTGTGCCGCCGCCGAGAGGTTTCCGAAGATGCATAACGAGCTGACTTATGTGGAAGATGTTTGTCTATTAAACTGTCATAACGTCATTGCAACATGACATTCGCAGGTTATATTTGCTGCCTGATGTTAAAATCATATCGCTATACAAGCAGTAAAAACAAGGCCTGGGGCCGATTTTGGCACCGATTATCAGCTTCTTGTTGCCAAAATTAAGCTTCGATTGAGGAAAACGCAGAAAACTAGAAGGCCTTTCAGGTATGATCTGGATCAGATTCCATTAGAATATGCTGTGGAAGTGAGGAATCGATTTCAAGAATTAGATCTAGAAGACAAAGAGCCCGAAGAGATGTGGACTGATGTTCGTGATATAATACAAGAAGTTGCTACTAAGGTAGTTCCAAAGCAAAAGAAATGCAAAAAAGCAAACTGGTTATCTGAAGAGGCTTTGCAAATAGCTGAGGAAAGGAGGATGGCAAAAGGTATGGGGGAAAGAGAAAGATACAAGGTTCTCAATGCAGATTTTCAGAAAATAGCAAGGAGAGATAAGAATGCCTTCCTGAACATACAGTGTCAAGCAGTTGAGGACAACAGCCAATTAAGGAACACAAGAGCTCTGTATAAGACAATCAAATATATCAAAGGAAGCTTCTGTGCTAAGCTGGGCGTGATAAAGCACAAACAAGGCAAGGACCTCACTGAAGCCTCAGAGATAAAGAAGAGGTGGCAGGAATACACAGAAGAACTGTACAAGAAGGACCCGGATGTGCAAACCCAACATAGGACGGTTGTGATTACTGATCTCGAGCCGGGCATCCTGAAGAGTGAAGTTGAATGGGCCTTAGCCAGCCTTGCTAAGAACAAAGCTAGCGGAATTGATGGTATTCCAGCTGAGTTGCTTCAAAACCTCAACCACGACGCTGTTAACACACTGCATACATTATGTCAAAAGATTTGGACAACCCTGCAGTGGCCACAGGATTGGAGGAGGTCAGTTTACATCCCCATTCCAAAGAAAGGCAGTGCCAAAGATTGTTCCAACTACCGCACGATCGCGCTTATTTCGCATGCTAGCAAGGTGATGTTAAAAATCCTGCAAGGTAGGCTGCAGCAGTATGTGGATCGGGAGCTTCCGGACGTGCAAGCTGGGTTTCGCAAGGGCAGAGGAACTAGAGACCAAATTGCCAACCTTCGCTGGATCATGGAAAAAGCAAGAGAGTTCCAGAAACCCATTTACTTCTGCTTTATTGATTATGCGAAAGCGTTTGACTGCGTAGATCACAGCAGATTGTGGCAAGCTCTCCAAAAGATGGGAGTTCCAATTCGCCTCATCTGTCTCCTCAGGAACCTTTATGATGGGCAAGAGGCCACAGTCAGAACTGGGCATGATCTTACTGATTGGTTTCCGATTGAGAAAGGGGTGAGGCAAGGCTGCATACTGTCGCCCTGCCTATTTAACCTATATGCAGAGTGCATCATGAGGAAGGCCGGTCTGGACGAGTCTTCAGCTGGAGTGAAGATTGCTGGAAAACGTATCAACAACCTTAGATATGCGGATGATACCACTTTAATGGCAGAAAGTGAAGTGGAACTCAAGAGACTTCTGATGCGCGTACAAGATAAGAGTGAGAAGTTTGGGCTTAAACTGAACATTAAAAAGACGAAGATCATGGCGTCTTGCCCTATCAAGTCCTGGAGCATCAATGGACAAGAAGTGGAAGCTGTGAGAGATTTTCTGTTCTTGGGCGCCAAGATTACCTCGGAAGGAGACTGCAGCCATGAAATTAGGAGACGCCTGCTTCTGGGAAAGAGAGCAATGGTTAGCCTTGACCGCCTAGTAAAGAGCAGAGACATTAGTCTGCCAACCAAGATCCGTATAACCCGTGCTATGGTCTTTCCAGTTGTGATGTATGGATGCGAGAGTTGGACTGTGAAAAAGGCTTCCGCCGAAGAATTGACGCGTTTGAATTGTGGTGCTGGCGAAGACTCTTAAGAGTTCCTTGGACTGCCAGAAGATCAAATCAGTCGATATTGTCGACCATAAACCCTGACTGCTCATTGGAGGGTCAAATTCTAAAGTTAAAGCTCAGCTACTTTGGTCATTTGATGAGAAGAGAGGAGTCGCTGGAGAAAGATTTGATGTTGGGAAATGTTGAGGGTCGCCGGAGAAGGGGTAGGCAGCGAACGCGATGGTTAGATGGCATTCTCGAGGCATTGCAGATGAAGCTATGTGATGTTAAGAAGATAGTGAGAGACCGGAAAGCGTGGCGTGACATGGTCCATAGGGTCACGAAGAGTCGGACACGACTGAACGCCTGAACTGTTACAATCATATATTCATTCCATTGCATATATCAGCTAGCGAATGCTGTAAAAAGTATCTCCGACCGAAAAAAAAAACAACTCCATTTAGAGGAACCATGACACTTACCGAATGCAGAACATACAACCGCCAGGAGGACGTACGCCTTCATTTTTCCATGCGGTGGCAAAAGCATGGGCACTTCATTCGCAGCTGCCACTGTTATGCTCCTTAGAACAATGGGAGAGATAAGTGGTTTTATCGACTGGCACAATACTTCGGCCTTGGGCAGAGAAGATAAACCCAGTTCGTGTAAAATATGTTCATGAATCCATACTTTCTAACTGTTTTCCAAAGAAGGCACTTAGCCTTATTAACTATCAATCGCTATAATACCTTGTGCGATATAATTTCTATTGACAGATCAATAATGTTCTTTTGAACAAAAAACCAAAATGAGGTTGGCTAATCAAAACGCGACCATGCTGAATCATACTGAGTTTCCCCAGAATAGTGTCAGTTGTGCCAGGGGACTAAAGAACTTGGTACCTTTGCCATTTTTGTGAAAATAAAATGTTTTGTTATGAGCAAATATTTGAATCAATTACATAAACTCTTCTCAGCCGGTGGAGAAACGCAACTTGACAACTTTTTTGATAATGTAACGTACAAACTATACTACAGCTATAAAGTAAACACTTAGGAGGGATGATTCGCATGTTCTTTGAGTGGTGTTGCATTCTTGTAAAATAATTGTATTATACCTGAAAGCTGTCATAAAGATCGATGCATTCTTCTGAAATATCTTTATCTTTACGAAATGTACAATAGACACGTCTGAATTCGCCGGATAACAATGGCTTCGTGAACAGTGTTTAAGGATATGAAAATTCGCATGATTTATCTCTACTTTAATTTTTGTCTAACAATCTCAGGAATCACGCCAATATTATACCAGTACTATTGTTATCCGTGATAGCTTAATTCTCCCACGACAGTTTCAACGCCAGAGCACTGGAGTCTACCTCCGCAACCTTCAATTCCCACGGTGAAATCTCGCTCTCTAGACGCAAACCGAAGCTAAAACCTCGTGTACTAGGTTTGAGCTAGACAAATTGACAAAGGGCATTTAAAATAGTTCACGGAACCCCCTGGAAGTATTTGTCCGTACGAAAACGCGCAAGACTAACCTGCCATTAAGGGTGATTATTTCAAAAAATGAGCGTGGCAGAATAGCATGGCCTAGTTTCTGCAAGAAAACCTGAACCTGCTGAGCATGTGCGACCGTTTTGTAGCTAAAATTTTCCTCAGAAGAATTCGACTTTCTATCATCCTATCCCGACAAGAGCCTTCAGGCTTTCTAAACTGATGTCAAAGACTTGTAATACACACTGCCGCATGCCTCTCTGCTTGAATATGTTCGAGACAGCATCGGCCGCTTCGGGGTTGTCTTCTTCCAGACTGATTCCTGGGTTTTATGCGGCGGCTTTCCGAAACCTTTGCAGTTTTATCTGAAAAATCCCTTTTTTGTCTTGGAATAACGAGCCCTTCCTACAGACGGAAGGTGTGTGTATTGGCTCCTGTATAGCAACGGTGCTTAGTGATCTGTTTTTAAGCTACCATGCAAGAGGCCTCCATCGCTACCTTGAGGGTTCAAAGGTGTTTAAGGTTTTTAGATTTGTGAATGACGTTTTTAATTGTTTATTGACTGTGACCGGACCTCCCTTAAGAATGAAGCTGGGCAGATTTTGGCAGCCTTGCAGAATAATCGCAGGCTACTAAAACGAACACATGAACTACCATCTGACGGGACAATACGCTTTCTTGACATTACCTTTTCAGTCACCGACAACCACATTTGCTGGAACTACGAACCTCGCGGCAATAAGCCCCTCTTAGCGTTTCGCTCCGCCTACTCAAAGCTGGTAAAACGGTGAGTCATTGCACTTAGCTTTTTAAACGCATTGACAAAATTTTGCCAAAACTGCATGTCCAGTAGTTTTCACGAACAAGTCAACCGGTTATCCGCCGCGGGCTACCCCGTTCCACTTCAAGTCTCGGTAGCAGATCGCACCCTTAGGCACCTTCCCGCTCGTGAAAAAAACGCACAGAAATCTAGCGAAAGGAAAAAGGTGGCTTTGCTGCCTTACGTGCGAAGTGTCTCCCGTATTTTAAAAAAGATAGCGCCGAAAGCAGATGTGCTGTTGTGTTCCCCGCCCCTCATTTGAGGAAGCCCAACCCTTCATTCGAACGAGCATGTGGCATTAAATACCTAACCCCTTATGTGAACTGTGTAGATTGCGTTGTATATTGCATCCCTCTATTGTGTCGCAAACAGTATGTTGGACGAACAGGCAATTATTTATCTTAACTACCGGCAACGCCAGCACAAAAACAATGTCAAGAATTCTTGCGGCATGGCGACTAAACATAGCGGGCCGTCTAGATCTTGTTTCAGAAAATTATTCGCACTATCGTGTCTGGATATATTTCAGGGTGGAATAATAAACCACGTATCAAGGCAAAGGACGAAGGCGGGAGTGTGAGAAGCAAGAGCTTCCACAGTGGTGGGCACCGGAATAACCTCGACTACCCGGGCATATTTAGCGTGCACTGAAATCACACATCACAACGACGCTTTTGCGTTTCTTCATCGAATCCCGAGCCGCAATCGGGATTGAAGGCGGCTGAACGTGTTGTGATGTCAGTGCAGACAGGGCTGGGTAAGATACAGTCCAGCCCACTTGTAACGAACTTGATCGTCACGCGGCATTTGTTCGTTGTATCCAAAGTTCATAGTAAGTGGGCCACCTATAATACGGGCAAAAAGAGCAAGCGAGACGAAAGTAACTTTATTTTTGAAAAACGTCCGTGATGCATGTCTGCTTCTTCAAAGCTGATCGCATCACTGCTGTTTGTAATTTTTCCAGCGCGGTAATATGTTCATCACCAAGGCCTCTGCTGCACACGCGTTTCTTAAGCGACGCGATGTAACCGATCGCGGTTGAAGCATTCACAGCAACCGGTGGTAGAGCAGCATCCTCGTCATCGTCCTCGTCGGTCTCTGGGCAGTCAGGAAGGGCTCGCACTTCACGCACAATAGCTTCGTCAGTGCATGACTCCGCAATGTCGGCGTCGTCATCGGCAGAAACGAAATCATCCCGGGCAACGTCAGGTCCGGCCAGCTGCACGTCAACGACGCGTTGCCACGAGTCCTCGTGCGACCGGCCTTCCGGTGGGTGATCTATGGCGTCCTCAGTGCCTGGGCCCATAAAACCTGCCTTGCGGAAGCAATTTGCCATGCACTCCGCGGTGAGTTCCATCCACGCCGCTTTAAACATCTCCACGGCGCAAGCGAGCTGATGCGAACTGGCATGGCAGCATCAACAGCGACCAACAAGCGTTGGATGACGCGCCGCCGGTAGCACACCTTGAACGCATGAATGATGCCCATATCCAGCGGCTGAATTTTGCAGGTTGCATTGGGAAGCAAGAAGAGCAGTGTCACCGCACTCAAGGAAGGCTGCACATGGTGCGCCGCACAGTTATCCAGCACGAGCAGGACCTTCCTGTTTTTTCGTGCCATGTCGCGGTCGAACTCGACAAGCCACTAGGCAAGTAAGTCACGACTCATCCAGGCTTTTGTATTGTTCCTGTAGCATACGGGCACGTAGCTTCCAAAGCATCGCGGCTTACGTGACTTGCCAATGACAAAAGGCAGCCGCCGGTCACTGCCGTCCATATTGACACACAGAAGGAAGGTTATGCGCAACTTGTTGTTCTTCCCTCTTGCGCACTTGTCGCCTTTCAAGGCATGCGTTTTAGATGGCAACATCTGATAAAACAACGCAGTCTCGTCGGCATTGTAAACGTCCCGTGGAGCATAGCTCGTGATTGTTGGGAGATTGTCGGAAAGCCACGCATCGACGTCCTCGTTGTTCACATACGCGGCCTCGCCGAGGACCGCATTGAAAACAATTCCGTGGCGAGCCTTAAACCGGTGGAGCCATCCATTGCCTGGGCTGAAATCGGGAAAGTCCAAAAGGAAGGCAAAGTCTTTAGCCTTGGAGTGCATCAGCGGTCCACTGATCGGAATGCTGCGAGACCGGGCGTCAGCGAACCACTTCAGCAGTTCGCCCTCAACGTCCGCGTAGGTCGCCTTCCGAAGGCGATTTCTAGTCGTCGGGTCGGCATTCACGGTAGCACCAAGAATCTTTTCCTTGTTGCCCTTAACAATGGTTGAAATGGTCGATTTCGACAGTCGGTACTTCTTGACCAGTTCGCAGTTTTTTGCACCTTGAGCAAGTTCATTAACAATGGCCATCTTCGTTGCGATGTCGACAGCTTTCTTTTTAGCACCTCGAGAGGTCGGCTTACAGTCCTCCGTCGACCAGGCGCAAGTCAAGCCCTCGGGCTCGCGCGTTGAGGCAGCCTTCAACTCCCCGATCTGGGAAAGGCACGGATGCGGCAACGATGTCAACGCAGTGCCATCGCACAGAAAGAATAGATGGCGCAATGCCCTCAGCGCGGGGTGGCAATGGAGCAACAAATGGAGAACCGGTTTGAGCCGGTAGAGCAGGCGCCTGACTTTCCGGATTGGCCGACGCAAATCACGTGGATGCATCACAGCGACGCGGGCGGCGCTTGGCTTATATATACAGTATGATAATACTCGATTGACAGAATAAGGGCGCAATGTTTCATTTTTAAATAAACTACTTTACTCGCGCAACGCCATCTGCTACTTGTTTCACGGCTCAAAACCTACACCAAACCGAATTTATTGACCGGACAAATGTACTATATCCCCCGTGTACGATTTTCGGGCCCGACTCACGCTGCTGTCGCTTTGCTAGTTTGCACGCGAGTCAGACCTCGACACTGAGCTTTGACCTCTCTGACCCTACTACCCCTCTTCCTTGCATAGGCCTTCGTTCCAACTCTATTCATTGTTGAAAGGGACACTAAAGAGAAAAACGAAGCGGGCTTGCATCGATAGAATGCCAGTTCCTGGTTACAAAAAGGCCACGCTTATTGAAAACAGAGCTGCTTTAAGGTAGTAAAGACGAAGAACAGAAATACAGGTATCGCCGCCACAGCCGAAACGGCTGAGACGCGCCACTACAAATCACGTGACGCGCAAGGGATCCCGGAGCCTGACAAATGCGGATTACATTGCCCGTTTGAATACGGCACTAGGTGTTGTCTCGAATATGATAACATGTTTTTATCACACGTAAACAACGGCTAAAAGACAACGTAAATGTTGCAGGGCAAATATAAAATTATACTTGGCGACACCACAGGCGTCCACTTCAGTTTCTGTTATGTTCCGGATCAGGCAATTCATGCGTGCGCAGATAGCTTTGGTTTGGACAGGCGGCGCCTGAAATATGACCTCGAAGCAGCAGACGCGCCTATATCCCCCAAGTGCGTGTCGAATGAAGGTCATGACTCGGCACGCACCTGCGAAGTATTTTCCGCTCTCTGCGCGCCCGCGATCACAGAGTCTCCTCTTGAGTCATCGTGTGCGTCATGCTACCCTACTACATAGTAGGAGAAAAAAGTTTCAATTCGACTGGCGGGAAACTCTTTTTCGCAATATTTCAGCAATTATTCGATTGCTTGCTGCCGGTTATGCGGCGACTGTGTCACCAAATGCCAATTATTAGATTTTCGTATCATATTTGGGTGTCTTAGTGTCCCTTGAATATTACACACTCACCCAACCAGCGAGTGCCTGAAAACACACAGTGAACCTGAATTTTTCCTGTAAATACCGTCTGCTATTCCTTTGACGAATTAAAGCCAACGCCCCGCCGGGGTGGCGCAGTGGTTACGGCGCTCGACCACTGTTCCCAAGAATGCGGGATCGAATCCCGGCCTCGGCGGCCGCTTTTCGTTGCAGGCGAAAAGCAAGGCGCCCGTGTGCTGTGATGTCAGTGCACGTTAAAGAACACCAGGTGGTCGAAATTTCCGGAGTCCTTCACTACGGCGTCTCTCATAGCCTGAGTCGCTTTGGGACGTTAAACCCCACAAACCAAACCGAATTAAAGCCAACTCCAGAAAAAGGCTAGCGCTGGACAATAACGGCCTACCCGCTGATGCCGGGACGACACAAGATGGTCCTTAATGCTCGTCGTGAATACCGTATGCAATATTCACCAAGAGAAAACCAGAGGCCCGAAAAAATATGGCGTGCCCATCAGTGCCGGCAGGACACATGGCGAATCTGAAATCGAAAGTATCGACTAAATAGAAAATCTATTTCTTGTAGTCTTTTCCTATGCGAGTGTTTAAAGTAAAGCTGCAATGAGGTATTCATTTTTATAGGAGGGCATGCGCATAACGCAGGCTGCAGAGGTGCATACCAGGTTTTCAACAGACCTGGTCACTTTCGAAGCACTATATTCGACGCGCACCTTTCGGAAATGCTAGTTCTTTACATCCAAGTACCTGCTCCTTTATATGCCACCAAATCACAGAACCAAGCTGCTTACGGACGAGAAAGAATAGACTATTTTATTTTCAAGTTCTTAATAAGCTCCTAAATGGATAGTGTTCGTTATGCGTGCTACGGCCGCAGTAAACGGAAGAATAATTTAATGGAGCGAAATCTGAGCTGTTATTGATACGCGGCCCAGCCATACTTGGAAACAAAATATAGCAAATGATAAAACAAGCATGCCGCAAAAGCAAACGAAAAAGCCGCTATGGTGAATCAAGCATAGCAATGGCGGCTGCCTGTTCAGCTGCGCAACCTTCATCGCGATACAAAGCAGTCTCTGTAACTCGGTTCACAAGATTGCTATAAATGCGCACATATGGGAAATCGTTCCTGACAACGTAGTTACAGGCCCGGCAGTGATGTTGTCAAATGATTCGGCATATTCTATTCTATAGTAATTCCTCCAGCACGTTTCCATTAAAGACAGAAAACACGCTGACGCCTTTCGCTTTGTGCCAAGAAAACAGTCGTGGACTTCTTGCGGCATGCTGCTCATTTCTCTCGTGGTGCTTTTGCACGCTTGCCTTATCTTTTCTTCTAAAGGATAACTGGCAGACACCCCCTCATGTACAACTAATCAGAGGGAAGAGCCATGCTCCATCAAACAGGGTTGAAATCTCCCTTGGTCCAATGCTGACTCTAGTTCTCCGATGGTGTTCAAGAAATTTGGTGGCACTACCACACTGAGATGCGAAGTGAACTGCCCTCGAAAGTACAGACAGCGGCATGGTTACGATGAGTCGGAGAAATAGAAGCAGGTAACGGCCAAGCAAAAAAAAAGCGGGTAGAATCGCGTCATTTTTTTGTGTGTACTGGAGCAGATGTTGAGAGTGTGGAGGCAATTAGAAACATTCCGGAATCCAGAAGGGTTTCAAAACAATACTCACCTAAATAAAAAAAGCTGTCTGAGGGTTCCAGCTACCCAGCATGCGAGCACAGCAACCGCTGCGAGCATGAAGCCCCTTTTCGACTGCTTCAAGAGGAGAGAAGGTAACCTCCATCAGCTCGGGGTCGTTTCACGTGCAAAACCGTTCGGAGCCAAGAGTAATAGACGATGGAATGCGTACTAGCTGGAAATTTACATGTTTTACCTTCAGTGCACTAAGTATTACTGAGGCGCCTCACCTTCTGCAACCTGTGGATATGGTCGGGTGAATATGTTCGGAAACGCAAGCGAAAGTGAATACGTTCATCTTTGGCGGAAAGCGAAACGTCGTTTGTGTTCCGAAGGCTTCCATCGAACAGGTAGTAGACACAACTTTAAAATGAGGCGGATTCGAAGGGGTCTTTTTTGGCATGCTTGTATTCGAAAGTAGATGGTTTCCGTCGCACAACGAATAGCGCGTCATAGAGATAGCGAGGTTTTCTCTTTTCTTTTGCAGTATATTTGTCATGGAACATCATCCATTCAAGCAGAAGGGGTGGGTTGTCGCTTTGGGACGTTAAACCCCACAAATCAAATCAGAAGAGGTCGGTTATGTTGGTATAAGGCGCTTTTCACAACAGCAAACATTTCCTCCAGGGTGCCCATAAAGACAACGACGGTCCTTAGATTCATTTTTCTATTATCGTCCACGTATTTTATCAGTTCATTTAGGCGGGTCCATTGAAACACTTCCCCTGTGAATGTGTGCAGCAATTTGCGTCAGCCTCTTCTATCTTGAGACCAATAGAGAAAAACGCCACATAATCTTTGGACATCGCACGTCCACGCAAAATATTTGCCATGCTTTCTGCTTTCCAGCTTTGAAATATTTCTGCGAGTCATTCTGGTTTGAAAGAGCGTTGGCGAGTACCATACGCAGCAAGATTACTTCACATAAAAGCAGCGTCATCATGTTCGTAGAAAGGCACGGGAAATTATTCGCAGTATAGAGCAGCAATGAGAGCAAATGATTAAATATGTTTGCGATATAATATCCCATCTTTCTGAGCACACAGGAAAACTGAGGTTTATTACTATGCAAATTTTACACAGGGAAGCAGAATGAATAGGCTTCTTCTAAAGTAGAAGCTGAAACACTTCAATTAGTTATTTGTATGAAACCCATATTTACATAGATCCAGAGGGAACCAGTGCGACCGAATGTTTGTTTAGCTCTAACTTGGCACTTCGGTGAAAGGAATTCTCACTCATATGTGGCATTTGCTATAGGTGAACAGTTTGTAGGGAGGCCATTATTCAGTTTCCAGTACGGGGAATCCGGCGACTAGTTGCCTGGTTAAGTCATTTTTCTCGTGTCCAACTACATGGCCAGTTGATGATGATGACGTAGCGGAAATTGTTTTTCGTAGTTGTCAGCTTTATTACTGCTAGGCAACTTTCCAATCGGCAAGCCGTCATGGATATTATTTTTCTAAATACGTTAGTCAAACTATAATCTATGTAAAGAGAGAGTGTGGAGAATTGCAAGGTCAATCTACAGAAAACAGCGGCGATTCAAACAAAAGAAAAAGATCGAGAATGTCTCATTTTGAAATACTGCGACCCGAGTGCAGCTTCCCCAAAGGGTGAGTAGGATATGTTCGGTATACGGTATCCTTGCCAGCAAGAGCTTCAAGATACCTCCCTATCGGTTGATGTCATGCTGCATTTCTTTGCGAACGCCGCCTGAAAAGAACAATACATTTCATTGCCACTACAGGCTGTCAACAAATGACATTGGTTAATTTATTTCAGATCAAAGCAAAGACCACCCCACAACAACCACAAGGCACAAAATGAAATCAAGCAAATATCATGTTTTTTTTCCCAACAGACAGGCGACGTTTATATTTAGTTAGAAAGTCGCTCAAAGAACTTTCAACTGAATTGCTTGACGGCGAAGAAAGCGAATTTATTGTTTACAACAAATATTCTGCGCAAGGTAGCGAAATAGATGAAAAAAAAGTAGAAGCTCTGATAGCTCTTGCTACAAAAATTTGCATGCGCTACCGACCTCTCTGAAAAATTTGGCTATCACCCGTACATGAACAGGGTGGTGACTGCTCGAAAGGTCTCTGTTATGGATCTTAAGGTCGGAATTTTTGTACACTTATATTCAGTGTGCAAAAGCCTCAACTGGAGCCTCTTTTCTCGGTAGCGGGTGAACGGATAATCATGGACCTTGATTCTGGGTCATTCCATTCAGGCATCGTGAGGTAAATCTCACTGCAGCAGCGCAGGCATTTTTTGTTGTTGGCATTTGAGGCGTGGCCCGAACAATGAGCAGCTGTTATTTTGTATATATAACATCAAACCTCGAAGACCCAACAGGAGCGATGCATAAAAATACAATGTACAATGACGAACTTTCACCAAAATATGAATAAGCCCAAAATACCAATATCAACAAATCTAACGCAGTTCTAAAAAGTTATCAAACAATAATAATTATACCATCCATCTTGCACATGGCAGGCTACCAATTCTTAATGCTGATTATCTGGAGAACGGGACAAGCACTGAAATAAATTCACACTAGCCATGTACTTAAGTAGCGGAAAGCAGTGCGAGTGTCTCTGCTGCTTTTATCACGACGCCATTTCATATATAGCCTCAAACGCGAGCGTGTTTTCATTGAGCAAATCAGATGTAAGACATATGGTATAGTGAACCAACAATGTGCGCCGATACCAGGTCACTGGCAGGCGTTCAGAAATATACCACGGCACAGCACATAAAACAAATTATCTCCTCTCATTTGGAAATATATTGAAAACTGCATTAAAATGCTCTCAGCCTAGCCCAGTAGACGGCAAGACGTGAGTTCAATATGAGGCATTTTGTACACTGTGTTTCGCAGCTGACTAGCCCAGTTACACCTCTGTGAAAAGAATATAGAAAATGAATCTAACCATTCACTTTGATATTTCCAAGTGCGCTTCATAACAATGTTTTCTATCATAAAAATTATGTGAACTCTTATCAGCATCTGATCGGTAGGGAATGCTTATGGCAGGGGCCTCATAGAGAAACTTAAGTAAAGAGCCGACACTCCCGTAGAGCACTGCGGCCGAGCTGCGGCTCTACCGTCAGCGCCTCGAGCGGCTGGCCAGACCGGTAGTATCGTCCTTCGAGGTTTTAGGCTCGTGATTTCTCTCTGTCTCGGTTTCAGTTTCGATAGCATTGCCTTCGAAACTGATTTACAATTGGCTAATAAAGTATTCAACTTTATCGTGTAAAGTGGAGCGCAAAGGCTTTAATTATTGCTAAGCATGCCATAAATACAGATATAATGAAACCGCGGATTGCAACCATTTTACTCGATATACCACCAAGCTCCTCAGAGGACCTAAGCAAGGCTGAATTAGTTCATGGAGATATGAATAATACGATCAGAGATGTTCTCATTGTGATTTTTACCGATATTGAGCCGCTTTTCTCACTTGCACAGAATAAGAGGCAGTGGTTTCACACAAGCAGTCTATTTTTCTTTTTTACACATTGCATTGGTTAAAACGAAGACTGATCACATTATGAAATGCATCTTATTACAAACAGCAGCAAGAAAGAAATGACGGCAAAGCTTTGATCTGGAAGCCGGAAGTCTTGAACAACCTGAAACCGTGTAAAACTAAATGCGGGTGGCTTCATTCATTCGATATATTTCTTGGGCATCTAGCTCGCCGGGGAAAACTACAAAGCCTTGCTCGGTGGCATGAGCAAGCCCAAACAGAACAAAAAATAGTCGAGGCATTGCTTAGATCATTGTGCGCGTTACAAGCAAAGCGATGAGGCCATATGTCCGCGGCTCTTCACAGCAGATAATAAAGATTATAATAGTACGCGTCAGTATGACCCAGAGCCTACTATACCAGAATGATGTTGAAATTACAAGTAACGCGGAGCAAATTAAAACAGGCGCTTGCGAACCAGCCAAGCCGCACGCACCTTTCATATACAGTGGAGTAAACAGGCTTTACAAGACTTAAGATGTGCATTACACTGCTCGAGCATCGCCAAATAAAACAATTATATGTCACGGGTGAGTCGCAGATCACAAATGCTGTTGAAAGGGAATGCGTTTTAAATAACTTTTCAAAAATTATGCTTGCAAGTAATGCACATGCCCTTCCGTAGAAGAGCCCAACAACAAATGGGGGGATGCTTGGTAAATCTTCTTGATGGCTTATATTTTGTTACATGTACAAAAATCTGGAGAACGCTTAAGCTTCGCCACCTCGTTCGCACCGCCCACTCATTCTCTCGGTATGCTCGGTGCGAACGAGGTGCAATAACGCTATCGCGTTCCACTCTTAAGGCGAAGCTTAAGCGTCAGGAGCGAGTGGCGCGCCACGTGTCGGGGCAGCGCCGCACATTGCGAGGAGGGGTTCTTCTGTGTTTGCCGCAAGATGGCTCTGCATGTGCGCAGAGCGCAGAAGAAATGTAGCGGAAACGTACTTCGCTACTCGTGTAACTGCGACTTCTGTAAGTAACATGCTCATAATTACCGATATACACCGCAGTATAACGTTCTACGGCACGTTTCTAAGGCAACACCGCATTCACTAGAAGCGCTTTTGTACCGCTTTCAAGCATCGATCTCGTGGCTGAGTTTGGTAAGACTGAAAACGTTTTAACCCGCCGTGTCACGCGAAAGTGTGCTGGCACGTTTTATTGTTCATCGTCTTGTTTTGAATGTCCAAGTTGGCAATAACGAAAAAAAAAGAAAAACTCGTGGCTGACTGGTAGCGTCTCCGTCTCACACTCCAGAGACCCTGGTTCGATTCCCACCCAGCCCACCTTGGAAGTTGCTTTTTATTTATGAAGTGCATGCCGGGACTTATCGCTCACGGCCAACGCCGCCGACGCCTACGACACCGGCTTTTCTGCGACACGAGCTCCTTAACGCTACCGCGTTAAAATACGTTCACACAGCATCACAAACAATCTGCAAACATGTTCTTAGCTCAAGAAACACTAAACTTTTCTATGAACAAAAGAAAACAAGTTACCGAAAAACCGAGGCGACGCGTTATAATGCACGTTAAGGTGGGCGGCACCGGCAGCACATGACCGGTGCAACACCAACGTCTATATAGAAACGGGACGCTTGGATGAAATCCGGTTGACGCATGATGAGTTGTCTATCTTTGAGGTGAAGTGGAAGCACAGATCGCTACGCCGCCTGGCGGGTGGTCAGACCCTTAATTGTTCGGCCGCAAACCGGCTCGAGTGTCCGCTCTTTACGTAAGTATGTTTCTCTATGGGGGGCCTACGCCTAGCTGTACTTCGGCTGCACTGGCACTTTGAAGAATTTCTCAAAACGGATAATTTTTGACAACCACTCCGCTGTAGTGTGGGAACTGTACTTCAAGAGACGATAAACAAGACGCTAGTGAAAAGAAATTCATGGCAAATGCACGCTTGACACAAGCTGCACTTATTTTATGTCGCAACGCTAGGCTTGCTTCCTAACCATTTTCTAAACTTCTTGAAGATGTTGATTTCTTCAGAATTACGGAGTGCTGCTTCCATAAAAAGGCGCAGCTCTATATGCCTGCGTGCTAATATGCTGCCAAATAAGAATCTAGCCTACAGCTCGGGATCAGCTGAAGAGGATAAGGTAAAGTGTCCACATGTCTCTTCAATGGCCTGTTTCGAATAAGCGGCTTTGCAGCGATTAGTTCCCATAAGTCACGTGAAAGAATCCGAATTAGGCTTTATCGTTGAACGTGCATTGAATAGCGAAAGGTCCTTCCGGGTGTGGTTGTTAAAGGGAATGTTGGGGTATAGTTGGTGTTTTAGAAGTACACTAAACAATTACAAAGGTTCAACGCTGCTGAACCAAATATTGAGCGAAAGCATTAGCTGCGGGTGACCGAGCGTTCCTCTTGTTTTTCTTCTTCCTCAGCCAACTTATAAAGCCCCGCTTTTACCAAACCGTATGAACGTGTCTTAGTGGTCTATAGGGGTAACGTGAATGCCAGGGTTCTAGCAGGCTGATTCTGACAAAACCGAACCATGTGAAACGAGAGACCCAAGTTGGCAGCTCCTACCAGCCCGTGTGTCACGTGGGATCTGACGTCAAAGCGTCACGTGGCGAAGACGTAACTGCGACCGGGTCACCAGAAGGCTTGAAAGTGGGAATAGTATTGCTTTCACAATAAACCAGCACCCCGCATATCCCACAATCTTTCGTAAATATTCTGCAGGTGTACAAAAGAAGGCGTAACATTTGTTTTCCTATCTGGTACCTTCATCAAAGATGGCGTGAGGTCCCCGCTATAACTTTGGTTTCGTGTAAACGGTGCATGCCAAGCAGAAGTGAGTTGGAACAATCGTGGCGGCAAATAGAAGCCTGGCTCAATCACTTCACCGCTTCGCACCTGTTCTATGATAGGTGGTTCGCATTGTGAACGTTCCTTTTTTCGTCACGGTTTATAAATATTTCACCCTCACCATGTGATGAAACCATATATGAGCCTCCGTTTTGGGATTATTCCTGTGAATATGTGCAAGGAAACCGTACAGCCTTCTCACAATGAATCCACCGCTGAGTGATTCTGTTTTAATTTCATTTTTCCAGAAACATATTACTTGCCCCGCTTTTCCAATGACGTCGCGCTATGCGGCAGAAGAATGTGTGCGCTGCGAAACGCCACCACCGTTTTCAGGATGGCTGCTCCGAATCTGAACTATAACAAAACGAATCATGCAGATCGGCAAGTGCTTACTCGGCCCCTTGTACTGGTCGACATGCACTCTATCAGCTTGGCCAATGTACAAATATGTAGTTATACTGCGGACAAAGTTGGTTAGCTTTCTGTCTAAATAATACTTCTCTGACACGGAAGGGAACAGCATCTACGTAGCAGCTCAAGCAAGGAATCTTGAGCTACTCGCAGCCATGCAATCGGATGTGAACTGCTTCTCATCTGTAGCTGAACGAACGTACAAAGCGTCCGAACTAAACTACTGCTGACTCCCATCGCATATCTGCTATGTCCGCGTCGATGCAGAAAACAAGACCTGGACCATCATCAAGAGACAAGCAAGGTAAAGCTTTTGCACCATGCCAAAAGCAGGTAGCCCACTAATGATGGCAACTTCGACTTGTAGAGAAAGCGAGGGTAGCCTGTCAGAGCAATAAACATAAGCACCTAATGATACAAGCCGTTACAATTTAAGATGACGCGAGTTAGAATAGAAGAAAGGAGGTGGAGTCTGGATTTGGATTTCCGTACACCGTCGCGGACTGAGATAAGAGTTTTCGCCACTACTGGTGGGGCAAAAGATATTCATGGTGCAGATAAAGGGCAAGTTGAGGCGTTTCTTATGTCCAGATAGTAACTGAACGGCGAAGCCATGGCATAGAATTGATCATGCTGTGAGCTATTTGCCCGCGGGCGGTGGCTGCATACAAGTTGATAAGGGTGATAATAATGTCACGGTGTGAAGTCTCTGATCAGAAGTCACCGCGGGACACAGGAGTAACAGAAGTCACAGTGCGGCAGGAAACTAGCAGGCCCGCTTCGACAGAAGAACTTCAGTTTCTTCGCCTCGAGGAGACGAACGTCGGTTTCTTCGCCTCGAGGAGGCACACGCTCGCGATCAGCACAGAGGGAAAATAAAGAATGCAGCGTGTCATTGCCCCCCCGGGTACAAGAAGCATCGTCCCGATGCTGGGAGTGTGGGTAGAGATAAAGAAAAAACCATTGCACGAAGGGCAGTTGCTCACGCACAGAAAGAGTCAACACTATCGGTCGTAATACGGTTTCAGGCGGACCACGTGGACCACGTCCGGGAGCGTGGAGCGTCGGGACTTTTTAAATCCATCAGGAACAACCTCATAGTTTAGGTCCCCAACTTGGCTTACCACTTTGTACGGGTCAAAGTAACGACACAGCAGTTTCTCGCTGAGGCCTCGTCGACGTACAGGAAACCAAACCCAGACGCGGTCTCCAGCTGTGTACCGGGCGTCACGGTGTCGGAGGTTGTATCGCTGGGCATCGCGGCGTTGCTGATTCTGAATTCGCAGCCTGGCCAGCTGACGGGCTTCTTCGGCGAGGTGCAGAAAGGTGTGAACATCTGGTTGTTGGTTGCCGTCGTCTAGATGTGGTAACATGGCATCAAGCATTGTGGTCACTTCGCGGCCATGGACCAGACGGAAAGGTGTCATGTTCGTTGTTTCCTGGACCGCTGTATTGTATGCAAAGGTAACGTACGGGAGCACTTCATCCCACGTTTTGTGCTCTACATCGACGTACATTGAGAGCATGTCAGCGAGTGTTTTGTTCAAGCGTTCGGTCAAGCCGTTCGTTTGAGGATGGTAAGGTGTTGCTTTCCTGTGTTCAGTATGACTGTGAATTAAAATCTGCTGCAGCAATTCGGCTGTAAATGCGGCTCCTCTGTCAGTAATCAAAATCTCCGGTGCGCCATGGCGCAGGACAACGCAATTGATGAAAAACTTTGCAACCTTTAAGGCAGTACCGTTGGGTAGAGCGGAGGTTTCCGCGTATCGTGTAAGGTAATCCGTGGCAATAATGACCCACCGCTTACCGGAGTGTGAAAGGGGAAATGGTCCCAGCATGTCCATGCCAATCTGCTGGAAAGGCCTCGACGGTGGGTCTATTGGCTTCAAGAGTCCGGTGGGCTTAGTCGGCGGCACCTTACGACGCTGACAGTTGCGACACGTTTTCACATAGTGTGAAACGTCTGAGTGAAGTCGAGGCCAGTAGTACTTTTCCTTGAGCCTTGCAAGCGTGCGCGTGACTCCCAAATGTCCAGAGGTTGGTTCATCGTGGCAAGCTTGTAAGATTTCATCACGTAGACACATAGGTACAACAATCAGGTACGGCGTTTGGCTGGCGGAAAAGTTTTTCTTCATGAGGACACCATTGCGCACACATAACGATGACAGAGCACGCTTGAAAGCTCTCGGAGCGGTTGTACATGCACCGTTTAGATAGTCCATGATGTGACGAAGTTCGGGATCTGCAGATTGTCTTTCAGCGAGGCACTCTGTGCTGATGGCATTTAGCAGTATGGCCTCATCAGGAATTTCATCTGCGGGGGGATCTACGGGGGCCCGTGAGAGGCAGTCTGCGTCCGAATGCTGACGGCCAGATTTGTATGTGACAGTTATGTCGAATTCCTGTAATCGTAGACTCCATCTTACAAGACGGGTTGAAGGGTCCTTTAGGGTTGCAAGCCAGCATAGGGCATGGTGGTCAGTTACTAACTTGAATGGTTTCCCGTAAAGGTATGGCCGGAACTTCGACGTCGCCCACACAATGGCGAGACATTCTTTCTCTGTTGCGGAATAGTTCGCTTCCGCTTTAGATAGACAGCGACTGGCGTAAGCGATTACACGTTCTTGGCCGCCCTGGATTTGAACTAGAACGGCGCCCAGGCCTATGTTGCTTGCATCGGTGTGAAGCTCCGCGTCGGCGTTTTCGTCGCAGTGAGCCAATATGGGAGGTGTTTGTAGGCGGCGTTGAAGCTCTTTGAATGCTTGTTCCTGTGGTGCGTCCCAAGTGAAAGGCGTGTCTGTCTTTGTCAGACGTGTTAGGGGCTCGGCGAGTCGAGCGAAATCTTTGACGTAGCGCCGGTAGTAGGCACATAAGCCAAGAAATCGTCCAACAGCTTTCTGGTCTTTGGGCGGAGGGAAGTTGGCAATAGCTGTCGTTTTCTCTGGATCCGGCAGGACACTAGCGTGGCTTACGACGTGCCCCAAGAACTTGAGCTCCGTATAAGCAAAATGACATTTCTCGTTCTTTAACGTAAGGCCAGAGGATGCTATGGCTTGCAAAACAGTTTCAAGGCGCCGAAGGTGCTCCTCGAACGTTGGAGCGAAGACCACAACGTCGTCAAGGTAAACGAGACATGTCTGCCACTTGAGATCTGCAAGTACGGTGTCCATAAGCCGTTGGAAAGTAGCCGGAGCAGAGCAGAGACCAAAGGGCATAGCCTTGAACTCGTAGAGCCCATCCGGAGTAATAAACGCCGTTTTCTCGCGGTCCCTCTCATCTACCTCTATTTGCCAGTATCCGGATTTCAAGTCCATTGAAGAGAAATATTTCGCGGAGCAGAGACGATCCAAAGCATCGTCGATACGTGGCAGGGGATAGACGTCTTTCTTTGTAACTTTGTTTAGCCGGCGGTAATCCACACAAAACCTCAGCGTACCATCCTTTTTCTTCACGAGAACGACAGGTGCAGCCCATGGACTCCGCGAGGGCTGGATGACATCGTCGCGAAGCATCTCTTTCACTTGGCGGGTGATAGCGGCGCGTTCAGTCTGAGACACTCGGTAAGGTGACTGTCTGAGAGGTGGCACGGTATCATCCGTAATAATGCGATGCTTGGCGAGATCGGTTCTGCCAACACGTGAAGAGTTGGAGAAGGTCGCCCGATAGCGCTGGAGGAGCTGGTTCACTTGGCGATGGTGCAGTTGAGAAAGTGCAGGGTTAATGTCGAAGTGTAAATCGGTGGTAGGCCTCTCCATTTCGGTAAATGACAGCGTCGCAAGTCCAGAGGCTTTTCGAACATGCGTGATACCGCAAATATGGGCCACTACAGTCCCAGTGCTTAAATGCTGGTGCTCACCGCCAAAATTTGTGAGTAGGACGTCTGCTTTGCCGTCTTCGAGGCGAACGACTCCTCTGGCTACAGCAAGACTGCGTTCGAAAAGTAAGATCTGTTTACTCTCCACGACACCTTCAAAGTTTCGCAGTGTATTCGCAGCCACAGACGTCATCACGCTGGAACGGGGCGGAATAGTGACGTGATCATCAAGGATGTGCAGTGCTGTCGGTCGCTCTGAAGCACTGTGTATTGCGTTCTCAGTCGATAAGGTCACTGACTTAGTCTGCAGGTCGATAACGGCTCCATTCTCTGCTAAGAAATCCATGCCAAGGATGACGTCGCGGGTACACTGGACAAGTACGACGAAGGTTGTTAAGTACGTTTCTTCTTGCACAGTTACCCTAGAAGTGCAGGTACCGGTCGGCGTTATCAAGTGGCCTCCGGCGGTACGAATTTGTGGGCCTGTCCAGGGTGTAGTCACCTTTTTCAGAGTGGCGGCGAAAGGCCCACTCATCACAGAATAATCGGCGCCGGTATCCACAAGCGCTGTCACGTCGGTTCCGTCCACTGAATGTTCAGGTCGGCGGTTACGGCTGTGGTGTTACCGGAACGTCGCGGGGTCCGCTCACGGCTGCGGTGTGGTACTAGCTGATTTCGTGTCGTCAAAGAACTGGAGCGCCGAGGCAGCGGATCATTGTGGGGCGCGTCGTGTCGTCGTGAAACGGAGTGGCCATCCGGTTGCAGCGGTGGAGGAGCTTGAGAATTTCGTCGATGAGCAACCTTCCCTCCAAAGGTTGCCGCGTCTAGTTTTCCCGATGGGGGCTAGGGGAGCGGACCCGCGTCAGGCCGGCATTACCACGTGTCTGCGAGGAGTATTGGCCCGGTGAAGGCGACCGCGAGTAGTCATAGGGCGTTCCGGATGATTCAGCCAGGTACGCGTCGATGGCAGGGGGTCGTTCACCACGCTGCGGCTTTCGCGCGTCGGCGCTAAATCCCGGCAGACCCATTCGTCGGTAATAGCAATCGCGGAACAGGTGACCAGCTTCACCACAGTGGAAGCACAGCGGGCGATTATCGCGAGTGCACCAGACGTCGCTTTTGCGTGGACGCACCTGAGAAATTCGAGCGGGAGGTGCTTGACGAGTGTATACAGGGGCTGCTTGGTACTGACTTGGAGGTGGATGCTGACTGGGAGGTGGACAGGCACGACGAGTGACTGCGGCGTAGGTCATGGCCTGCTGTGGTGGCATTGTCGGGAGTGGCTCGGGTGGGTTGAGTGCCTGGTTGACCTCTTCCCGAACCATCTGAGAAAGGCTGGATACTTGAGGGGGTGCTGCCGTCGAAAATAGTTTTTGCAGCTCCTCGCGTACGATGGCCCGTATGGTCTCACGGAGCACGTCAGTGCTACCAGTGTCCGCGATGGCGGCAGCAATAGGGATGGACGGCCGCTCGTAGTGCTTAGATCGCATCTCTAGAGCCCTCTCAATGGTAGTGGCCTCGGATACAAATTCCCCGATGGTCTTGGGGGGACATCGCACTAATCCAACGAAGATCTGTTCCTTAATTCCCTTCATAAGATATCGAAGTTTTTTTTCTTCGGACATGTTTGGATCAGCGCGACGGAATAGCCTCGTCATGTCCTCGAAGTAAACGAGGACGCTCTCGTTAGGGAGCTGAACTCTCGTCTGTAGGAGCAGCTCGGCGCGTTCTTTCCGAAAAACGGTGGTGAAAGCTTGCAGAAACTGGTCCTTGAAGGAACTCCACGTTGGGATAGTAGTCTCATGATTTTCAAACCATGTGCGAGCTGAACCGTCAAGCGAAAAAAATACATGTTGCAGTTTCTGGTCGTCGCCCCAGCGATTGTACTGGGCTACTCGCTCAAATTTATCTAGCCAGTCTTCCGGGTCGTCGCCGGGAAAGGCTTGGAAGATGGGTATCTCCCGCGGCTGCTGCAACACGAAGGAGGGGGCAGTGGTGTCTACCTGCGTCATTACGGGTGGTTGTGTTGTCTCCGAAGGTGGTGCTGGAGAAGATGGTGGCGGCCTCGCAGTACGAGAAAATTGTAGAGGCGCGAATTCAGGATCAAGCCCTCGAAGCCGTCGGCTACTCTGATGGGTAGGCGTAATCTCGATGGTAGGAGATCCTTGAGGGCTGGAGTCTCGGCTGGTTGGAGGTGTTCGGAGCATGGGTTGCGTTACCCAGCAGCTCCACCAGATGTCACGGTGTGAAGTCTCTGATCAGAAGTCACCGCGGGACACAGGAGTAACAGAAGTCACAGTGCGGCAGGAAACTAGCAGGCCCGCTTCGACAGAAGAACTTCAGTTTCTTCGCCTCGAGGAGACGAACGTCGGTTTCTTCGCCTCGAGGAGGCACACGCTCGCGATCAGCACAGAGGGAAAATAAAGAATGCAGCGTGTCAATATTAGAATTCCCTCAAATATGTTGAAGCCTATGGGCGGTTGCGCGGGGTGGAGAGCACGGGCAAGCGTCGCTGGCCTATAAAGCATATATCATCATGTTATGACGCAACCAGTTCTCTGCTGTGTTTCCGTGCTCAGTCGATTACACCACCTATCACTAATATACATCACGTTATAGCGACATAGATGTCACCATCTATGCAATTTAGTTTACTTGGAAATGTGAATGAACACACAAAAAAATTCAGTGTGAATTGGATTCAAGCCAGAGCTTCCGGTGCTATAGTACTAATCATGACACATGTTTTTGGGCGGCAGAGCAGCCTTCACTGTCCAGTGCTAAGCGTTCAAACAGTGTACAATATGACGCATTTGTCTCCCTGCCCACAGCAGCATTGAAAAATATATATGGAGGGTCTTTCATCTGATATATATTATCATACCCCGGTAAATCATGTTCACCAACACGTCGCAGTTCTGGCGTTTCTTGTATTTCTTAATAACGAATAAAAGCACGTTTTTCTTTTGGCTTAATTAGTTGTGGTAAAGTGCATATATTAGCTTTTTCTATACACGTTATCGTCACGTAAAATATTATCGCACTGACGCATGCTTGGTTTGGAAGTGCTATATGCCCGCGAAAATATGGTGATGCTGAACACTTAGGCTACTGGAATGTAGAGGAAGTGTTCTACTTCCATTTCAAGCCATGAAACAAGCTGAAAAATACATGTCATGAATTTTCAGGCAATCATGTGGTGCTGTTCAAAGTAAAGCATGAAATGTATGCGCAGAGATCAAACTTTCTTCAACGTGTGCTTACATTGCTACTGAAATTCTCCCTGGCGCACTTTGGCTTGTTTCCAATATAGGCACCGCTTGAACAAACTGAGCCACTTTCTCATACAGTGCACGATTAGGGAGTGTACCAATCTTTTATGTCCTTCTTCAGCCGTGTCCGAATGGTTTATGGTCACAATACTTCAGATTACTATGTATATTTTACCTGAGTAATTAGATATCGGATCCCTCGAAGTTGGCTAGGGACGTATTCAGATCGGGTACAAAGCTGTCTTTCGGAACCCTGTTTTGTCCCACGGTGCAAAAAGTATTCTAGTCTTTTTCATTGAGATGTCAGAGTAGCGGTATTCTTTTGTATACATTTTACGTAGAAATAATGTGCAAAAAAGATTAGTTTCTGCCCCACGTTGTACCATCATTTGTACGGAAGCCGGTCATGAGAAATCATGTTTAATATTTAGCAGATGTTTATAGGTTCCTCAGCTTCCTTTGATAGACTGCAAGGCTTAAAACGCATTTACATGTGTTGTATTTACAATTATTAACCGCACATTACGCCAACTCTTTCTTTCAATATCAATTCACTAATATTCGTTTCAAATGCGTACAAAGGGAACATACAGGTAGAAGTTTGAGGCGCAAGAACACCTTATGGAGAACCGCTAAGTGGGTTAACTGTGTTATCACTACATGGCGTTTCTTCCATAAATAAATATCTATGCAATGTCTGTGAAAGCAATGTCTTCCATAAATATTAAAGCAATAACTCTCGTTAACCTTGTGAACATTGTCAACTTTTGAGTATATAATTTCATTCATCACGAATCATCTGCTCTGCCTAGTGCTTTGCAACGGTGCGATATATGCTCGACAGAGTTCCCTGCATTCTTAATCTGGTTCCACATAGGTTCCAGTTATAAGTGGAACTTTTAAAAATGTCCCACTTATATGCAAAACAGTTTTTAAAATTTGCACGTATAATTGGAACATACGTGGAACCAGATTAAAAGTGCAGCCAGCTGTAACTTGCTCCTGTCCAGCCAAACTAGATTAAGAAATCTCATTTGTTTTTTCATGTAACGTTGAAATATATGTAAAATAACTGAAAACAACCGACTCTATTGTGCGCTTGGAGAAGTAGTAGTGACCACTGCATAAATATTCATAGCAATGTACACCGACCTCACGCTGTCTATGCTTCACTCGTTGCATTTGATTTCCAAAACTATGATGTTTACGCAGATACACATCTCTATGGAAGCGCATGTCGATTTGAAAAGCCAGCGACCTAAATGAAATCAAATAACTCAACCGGGACATCAATTACGTATTTGACATCACGTTATAAAATAGGCCTACAGACTTCAAGCCAGAATTAATCATATTCGTCGAAATGGGGTAGCTCGTGGTCCATTCATTCATAATCCTAGTTCAAAAGCCTCCAAAATCGACCTAGCAGGACCTTATTAGAAACAACATTTACTTTCACTATTTCCAGTGAATCGATGCTTCCCCCACTTAGTTGAAGGATCGGAATGAATAATGTCATTCTGCACGCTGGGACATCTGCTATAAAAGCAGTGGTATTCCATGTGGAGCTCCGTGCTTGACAGGCTCGCTCATCGGTGACAAGCCTCAAGCAGGAGAGACGGACCACAATGCGTTGTCATCTGCGTGTCGGCGTCCTTCCGGTAAGCAAAGAGAACGCGGAATAATTTGAACCGATTTACTCAATAATTAAAAAAATAAATGTAGCTCAAAGAGAGAATAACCGATGGTCACTGAGGGTAATAAATTGGATTCCAAGGGAAGGAAAGCCTAGCAGGGAGCGGCCGAAAGTCATGTGGGCGGATGAGGTTAAGAAGTTCAGTTCACGGGGGGAAGTGGATGCAGCTATCACAGAACAGGGATAATTGGAGGAATATGGGAAAGGCCTTCGTTTTGAAGCGGGTATAATACGGCTGATGATGATGATGATGATAAAATAGGTAAACATGACCTATATCTGATATCTAAACATCATATTTTAAAGTATGATCTAGATATTTTCAAAGCACGTCGCGAGCGTCTGTGCGAAAAGAGGGTTCTCTCATACTTTACACTTTTGTGCTTAGCTAAAAGCATAGCTAGAACATTCGCTTCGTAACTACGTAGTTATTGTTTCAGAGAATATACGCCTCGAATTTCGAGCCATAGGAAAAAGAATTACACCTGTGGCGGCAAGCTTTACATCAGGTCGGTCGGTTGGTCGGTCGGTCGGGTTGAGTTGGTTGGTTGGTTGGCTGGTTGGTTGGTTGGGTTGGTTGGTTGGTTGGTTGGTTGGTTGGTTGGTTGGTTTATGGGGTTTAACGTCTCAAAGCGACTCAGGCTATGATACACGCCGTAGTGGATGGCTTCTGAAATTTCGAACACCTGGGGTTCTTTATTGTGCACTGACATCGCACAGCACACGGGCGCTTTGCTTTTCGCCTCCATCGAAAAGCGACCGCCAGGGCCGGGATTCGAAAAGAGAAACGTGGTTGAAGGCTGTTTACTTTCATTGCTCTCAATGAAGAATCAAGCGGCAAACCCAGCGCCTTGCTCACCCAGAGCTCTCTTCACCATTTATAGCCTACGAATCAGATTATTTTTTTCTTGCTTGTTTTTAGGAATTGACTTAGCAGTTTCCGCTAAGTAATGTTCGCGTCATTGACATTTCCGCATGTCTCTACCCCCAAACAGCGCTCTTCGCCCTGTGGCGACAAGTGTAACCAGGCATCACTGTGCCTTAGCCGATTTAACAGTGTTTCACTACGCGCTTCTAACTGCATCTCGTTTTGCCATCAGTTGTTCTGACCTGCGCTTGCCGAGCATTGTTTCGACTTTGGCAGCACTCTACAATGTTGTGTACTGAAAGAGAAGGGGTGCACTTCAGCACAAGTCGTTTAGAAAGTAATGAATAACTCTTGCTTGCGAAAAACTGCGCGAAACTAAATATTTACATGGGAAATTACCATATTGGAGACGCAATCTGTTACATTACAAAAATACTAGGAAAAGTAAAGAAGCTACTGTAATTTTATTATTGTATCTAAATTACTCTCGTGTATGGCTGCATTCCAGCTGTTGTTGGTAGCACGCAATACAGGTTACTATATACCACGGCAATATGAAAACAGGTCGCGAAGGGTTAGAGCACTGCCAAGCACATCGCACAGGCATTTCACCCCTAAACGCCTCGAGCGCACAACTCTTAACTAGCAGCAATGGGGAATGGGGCACGACATTGCCTTTGCCGCTCGGGAGGCGGCATTGACCACTTCAATGAATCAGTTACTAAGCATTACAGGTGCCACAGTTTTCTTTACGACACATGAAGCTTATTGGCCAGTTTTATTCAGTACTCGCTTGAATAGCTGACTCAGCAACTCGGTGCAGCGGTGCATGCTCACGAGGCCTGCGCATGCATCACTCGTGTTGCAGCAAAAAGCGCATTCCTTTTCGCACTGGGCGCTGTCCTGCTTTCGCGTGTCACGGGGCTAGGATCCCGTTGTTGTTGCATAGGCTTGTTAGGTGGTAGTGCTGCGTGTAGTAGCTAAGAGATGGGCTGTAGGCTTCCTTGAAGTTCGTTCACATTCTTTCCACGATTCGGCTTCACGTTATCCGCCTGTTCTGGTGACGAGGGCACCGTGGAACGCCGAAAGCCATAGCTAAATAAACGTTAATATCCTCGCGTCAATCTCACTTTTTTGTTTTCAGCTACCACTTGTTTGCGACGTCCGACTCGTAAACAACCAAACTCACGTGACTGGAATTACGGACATCTTGCTATCGTCTGTGAGAAAGAACTTGAACTGTTCGTAAGTACCTATCAACCGTAAATATCATCCGGAAAGTCCCTTTAGCCACAACAAACTAGACACCTGCTAAGAGAACCAAAATCTGTGTAATTTAAAGGAGAGAACAGTCTACGAGTCGAAGGCTAACGTTGGTGATATTTTTTTTTTGTGTTATTGGTATAGAAAAGAGTTAGTCTTACGATAATGTTTAGGGATAAAGAATACTAAATGCAAAGGGGAAGGAAAAACAACGTGCCGCTTTGCTTTAGTATTCTTTATCCCTAAGCATCATCATAAGACTAACTCTTCTCGATACCAATAACGAAATACAGAAAACGTATCGCCAACGTTCGCCTTGAACTCGTAGGCTGTTCGCTCCTTTAAATTCTATAATAACGCACCCCTGAGTCCCCCTCAGTTCCCCTTCAATTCTCTGCTTAAAAACTGTAAGAAATAAGCTCAGAAACCTGGATGTCACAAATCCTACGCAACGATGACCTGACTCGAGCACGTTAACTTTGCTCCGGGAAATGACCTGACATTTGGTTGCACACCTTTATTCTCCATGCTGGTAAACGTTGACGCGAGACGACAACTATAATAGCATGCGCATCAATTTCTGGTTCCGTGTGGCTCATGTGGTTCCGTGGCTCATGAGCAACAAAGAACACCACATATCAAGATGCCTCTCGTCGTAAACAATTCGTGCAAACCCTGTAAGGAATTTATCGTGAAATAGAGGGCAAGATATTTCGCTTCTCGACCAAAAACATTTATAACGTACACTCAGCTGTCTACAGGTCTCCTCCAGTGGCTACTAATCAATGTCGTAATGGCTCAAAATCAATTTGTTTATTGGCCGTTTAATACTATGGCGTCCCTTGGAAGACATATATTGAATGTCTGAGAAAAGCATAACAAGTTATCGGTGCATCCTTTCAAATACATGTAATTTAGGTGTTGATTAGAATATATGATTTTTTTGGTAGAGAAATTTGCTTGAAAGAGTCATAATGACTCTAGCTACTGGCCGCGTTCTGCGGCTCGGCTGCCGCCTCAAAATGGTAGGCGGTAAATGTACTGCAAATGTCGAAAAAAATATATTTCGTGTTGTGAAGCGATGTCTATTGTAAAACAAGGCAGCATTTGTTACATGACTGCTGAAAAAACTAATACATGACAATAATCCGTAATCAGTATTCCGAACGACTAGTTTTGCTTTTAGTGCAGTTTGTTAAAAAAATATAAACGATTGAGCTTCACAAGTAACCTATATAGCTTTTTCATTTTCCTTGCATTACCTTCAGTTTTAAACGTTGTGGAGGGCAGGACCCGCTAGGAGGCGTTGCATTCTACTTCCACGCGGTTGAAGAATAAACAGGCATACATGGTTTTACTGTACGGGTGGACAGACTGTGGTTGGTTGGTTTGTGGGGTTTAACGTCCCAAAGCAACTCAGGTTATGAGAGACGCCGTAGTAGAGGACTCCAGAAATTTCGACCACCTAGGTTTCTTTAACGTGCACTGACAGCGCACAGCACACGGGCGCCTTGCTTTACGCCTCCATCGAAAAGTTGCCGCCGAGGCCTGGATTCGATCCCGCGTCCTGTTTGCGAACGGGCCACCTGTTAGCCATCCTAATAACATAACAATGCTCATTTCATTGTGACCCTCACGTAAGTACTTGATTCCGCCGCTATAGGCACACAGCTGGCGGCCAAGGCCGGAGAGAATTTGAAACCGCTAGCGTTATCAGGCGTCATACATCCTTTAAGGGCAAAGAAATCACGTGAGCGACGCTGACTTATGTTTCCTAATTGCAGATATTTGCAGCAACTCCACGCATTGCTTCCAGATTTAACTGCGCATCGATAGCATATGAGTCCAATTCAGTTTCTGGAGGACAACTATTATGACAAGAAAGCCGGAGTATATATATATATATATATATATATATATATATATATATATATATATATATATATATATATATATATATATATATATATATATATATATATATATATATATATATATATATATAAATAGGATACGAGAACATTTAACGTACTTGGCCGCTTAAAAAATTATAGAGCGAAGTGTACGCTTCATTTAAAGAAACATTTTATTGGACTCGGCGTTTGGACCAGAAGCTGGCCTTCATTCGCACTCCTGATGAAGGCCAGCTTCTGGTCGAAACGTCGAGGCCAATGCAATGTTTCTTTAAATAAAGCGTACACTTCGCTCTCTCTCTCTCTCTCTCTCTCTCTCTCTCTATATATATATATATATATATATATATATATATATATATATATATATATATATATATATATATATATATATATATATATATATATATTTGGGAAAAGACATTCTTGGCTGCGGTCCGGTCTCTTTCAAGACCGGACCCCGGTCGAACCGTCGACGAAGAATAAATGAAGTTAAATGAAGTGTTAATGATCTTCGCTATATATATATATATATACAGTAGCAACTTAATTCTCAGCTTGGGAAGTCTTATTGTTCGCTTTCATGGAGTTATGAAGGTCAGTGTGAGATGATAGTTGAGCTCACGTATTTCTTTTAACTCTTTTAACCAGTAGTTGGTGTAATTAAAGTAAAAAAAATTACAAAAACGCAATAATCTGTCTTTGAATATTGAAGCCGGTAAATATTGCTGACTGTTCAGCTTGCGCTTCGGCGTCGGTGTGAAATAAGGTGTTCTAATTATCGCGTCCTCTCACAGCTACAACTACTATCTGCCATCAGTTCTTACTTTCGGAAACGTGGCGCCGAACGGCACGTGGAGTGCGGGACTGATGGCCGACATCGCCAATAATGTGAGTCAATTTTTTGTCATCCGTGTTCCTAATTTCTGATGCTGAATGGCAATATGAATGGCGCGACTGGCCTTGGTATTGCTCTGAAAGCCGAAATATTACTTCATACCTGTTGACACAATTTTATAACATGACCATACCTCAAGGCTAAAGCAAGGGCAACAAATTACCCGATTTCGGCAACTACTAGATTTGGCAAATGACAATGATGATGTCTGTTTCAAAACAATAATGCGGAAATGAGAACCATTGCGAATTGCGCGTTCAGCCCCTTATAATGAGATCGTTCTGTGTTTTGCTCCGGTTCTGACGTCTACACCGTTCATTTTTCTTTTTTTTTGTATTTAATATTATTTATTGCTTCATGTTTAAATTTTTAGTCTCATACTTTTACTTTTCACTTTATTATTTTCAACACTTTGCAGTTCATTACATATATAGCACCTTTTCATTAATTAATTTCTCGGGTGAGAGTATCACGTGATTGGGACCACTATCTGGGATCGCATTATGCGACCAAAGTCGACCTTCAGATTTCGTGCCTCGCTTGGTTTTAGCCTATATAAACAAACCTCATTGCACATGCTTACGCAGGTGTTTCTAGCAGCCTTGCTTCCCACCACATTATTGTACAGCGCCCACTTTTGGTATTAGTCTGATGCGACGCTTAGGTAACTAACTACTGCGGCGTTCCATTTGCATCCATAAAGTTAAGCACAGATGGACGCAAAGCTCTAAATTAGGTGGGAGTAAATAGTGAAGTTGATTGGATTTCGTGGCAGAGGATGTCTGACGTGAAGCAATTCAAAATGAGCATCTAGAACGTTCAGAAAACGATATAGAGGAGCAACTTGATTATGAAAACAGATTTCCAGCGTATCCTACGTGCGTACTCGTGATAAATTGTTCCTAACCACAGCTTCGCGTTCTTGACATCGTTCATCATCTCAAAGGTACTCTGATCCGATTACAATCGCAACGAACTCGGCCCTTACCGAGCCGCTACTATTGCGTTGAACTCATTATCTCATAGAGTGCTTGGTTGGTTGGTTTGTGGGGTTTTTAACGTCCCAAAGCAACTCAGGCTATAAGAGACGCCGTAAGTGGAGGACTCCGGAAATTTAGACCACCTGGGGTCCTTTAACGTGCACTGACATCGCACAGCACACGGGCACCTTGCTTTTCGCCTCCATCGAAAAGCGGCCGCCGAGGCCGGGATTCGATCCCGCGTCTTTGGGAACAGTAGTCGAGGGCCGTAATCACTGCGCCACCCCGGCGGGGCTCATAGAGTGCACCCTGTGCTGAGGAAATAAATTTTTAAAATAAAGCAGTGGCTATAAGGCGCCCGTCATAGAGTGCACCCTGTTGCTCCTAACGGACGCAATATAGCCACTGCTTCATTTTAAAAATTTATTTCCGTAGCACAGCCTTGGCCTATCTATCTCGGACAGCTGGCTGACCAATTATCTATTGTACTCAAGGTGTATATATGCGATAAATATTCATCCCATTTCCTTCTCAGCGTTGCCTAGGACAGTTGGCGGCACTGCTTGTTTATCTAATGCCCCCTAAGAAAACATATAACTCAATTCAACTTCTCTAGTGGCGCACACTTGACTGGACGGTAAGCTCAAGCAAACGGAACAGAATAAAGATATAGGTTGGTAGCTCCGAATCATGGATTACCACAACAACCGGTCAGGTCATCAATGTGAATGATTAATGCAGAACATAGCTTGCATTTCTTTTCATAAACTGTGGCCTCAAGAGCGTAGTGCACAGGACCATTCATTTTTCTACATTTTGCTTCAGCATTATCACAGACGGCCGTGAAAGCAGGGCTCGTTTCAAAATAGTTGTCTTTTGTTGCCACATCTCCGCTCAATAACTTAGCCTTCTGCCGCATTGTCGTGCCTTCTGATTATTTGTTACCGTTTAATAAATCATTACTTTTCACGCGAGAGCAACAACGTGCACCCACGCTTCTTATATAAAATAATGCTAAACTACTCGAGTGGTTTGTTGACTTTGAATTCTGTTTGTATAACTGGCTCTGTGCAGATATAAGAGCATAACGTAGGGAATCGCCGCAACTGCCTTCCGTTCCAGGTCGTCGATATGACGTTCCCAAGTGTCCCGAGAGGTGTTGACGAGGACGACTTGGCCGACCCTACGCCTCCGATTTTCAATGCGGCGATCAATATCCTGGCAGGCAGAACCCGCATTCAGGACACCAATGTTACTGGCTACTTGCTGACATTTGATATACAAGTAAGCAATTGTGCAAGGTTTGCAGCGGCCTACAAAAGGTCACGGACTCTTTCGTTATATACTTACTTTTGAACTCATTCAAAACAATTCTTGAAAACTCAATTAACTACTGTGCAACTCAATACAGCTCCCTGACTCAAGTTTTCTGACTATTCCAACAGTGGCAGCATACGTTATAGAGGCTTGGTCACCCAGAGTGGTTCAGCAAAGCACGTCAGTTACGTAGATGAAGGCATTTTGTAGGTTAATGCTAAATTATTTGTTTGAAACTTGACTCCTTGATTCTCAGAAATATTGCGGCAATCTTACTCCTTTAAACATGTGCACGAAACACACGTGTTTCCTTTTGGCACGTATGTTGGGAGCAATGAAAGGATGCACACTATTGACCGTAACCAGGAACCCCTTAGGAAATTCAGCCTTGCTTTCACAAAGGTGAAATGTTTACCAGCGGAGATCTCATGTATGTTTTTTTTTTAATGCGGGCCTCAGAAAGTTTGCCCAACTTCTGTAACCGAAGTCTATATATCACTGAAGCAGGCCGGCGAAGACTGCACCATGAGGCTATGAATTCACTTAACTATGAGGACACTTTACCGACTGAGAAAGGGAGAAGGAGAGGGAGAAAAATAACTGAAATGCAAAGAGGGTGTGCGGAGAAGTGGAGAGATAACTAGATGGCGACCAGTGTGTTACCACACGCGTAGAATCTCGAATAAAAGGATGAAAAGAAAAGAAGTACAGGAACGTGAAATTAATTTGAACCGTTTCGTTCACCTATGATACTAGGACAGACAGGGCGCCCAGTAAAATTTCACAGCATTGACTGAACCCTTGTGCGTTTAAGAATTTGAGTAGTCCATTACCGAATATGTTCTCTAAGATATTCCAAGTGCCCGGAATCTTGGCTTCCGCTTCGGATCTAGTATTGAAACGGCAGAACGTGGAAGGCAGGTGACACCTATACGCAGAAATCGTGGATACTCAGGTCCTCAACCACTTCACGGCCCTCTGAAGTTCTCTAAATCTGGAGCATTTGGAATTGTGATAGTAAAGATGTCGCTGAAGTTGCCTAAAAGCGATTCAGAAGCAGGGGATATTTGATCTTTTTATATATCCTTACAAAGAACGTCTACTAAGCCTAACGGCGGAGTTTCTTGGTTTGGTGAGGCTTAGTAGAGTTTCATTAAATCTTCGTGGAACGGCCTTCTGTCTTGAGAAAGAAGACGGTCGACTTTTCTAAACTCTCTCCTGTTTCCTGCGCTGCTATTTCGTAGGTATGGGCATTGCTTTTGTTGTTCCTGGCTCTACTGAGCGCCGTCTTGGCTATTCTGGATGTGGCATCCAGCCGGATGCGTGGAGAAACGGCTGTAGCCGCTAAATGCTGGAACCAACACTTCTGGATGCTCTTCGAAAACATGTTTTGCGAAGGTGGGTACCTTTGAGGAAATCTACTTAGCAAAGCGCTTAAAAAGCACTTAAAAAGCCAACAATAGCGTCCTGACACCGGGGTTTGAGCTTTATTCGTCTGGTCTGAAAACTATTGTACAGCCATCATGATAGATCCAAAGACGCAGATGCACTATCTAGATCAGTTCGCCGATCCCCTGCCGGTTTTATAGGCTCCCAAGTGTCTCCCGCCGTGGGGGTGCAGTGCTCAGGAATCCCGCCTGATGTCCCAAAGGTGCGAGATCGAATGCCGGCATCAGGGGTTGCTTTTTCATTACAGTGCAAAGCAAGACGCCTATGTTCTGAGTGGTGCCAGAGCACGTTAAAGAAGCCCAGGTGGTTGAAATTTCCGGAGGCAGCCTCTAAGCCGTGTTTCATACTCTTAGTCTCTTTGGGACGTTATGCCCCACAAACCAAACTAAAGATTTTCATTCAATGAATTCAAAGGGGTCGTGCGCACTCCACACAGACATTGGCTTTCGGGTATACGAACCATTCACGTTCAATCCCCCTTGACTGCCCCTGCAACACGTGCTGGTGTCCGTTGAGACCCCTGGTGACATAATTTTCTATAGCTGCAATCTCACAATAGGCCCTACTTGATTACTTGATGCCGAACGAATTGACGACGCATATTCTGTGCTGAATTACTCGCTTTCAAACACACTCTTATTGTTGCTTTCCTGCCTTTGAAATATTCGTATGGAAGCCTTGCACCTATACTGTGAGATGGAACGTCTAGTAATTCTTTTTTACAGGCGTAAGTGCCTCCGGTCAAAGTTAAATGCCAGGAATAAGACGATTATTCGAGCAAATTTTCTTTACATCAGAGATTTCCCAGATAACAGCCCTTATGTTGTCTACTCAAAGACGAATAATACGAATATTAGAAGCATAGGTTGCTCTTGTTTCAAAATATGAATATTATATTTCTATGAGACTAACAACAGGGAGGACCTAGGCACCACCTGCGTTGGCTTTCCAATGGGCTCTGTATTCGTTCTTCTGCTGTACACTAGAGGTGAGGTCGTGGCGTGAAAGACAGTAGGACGTTAGCTAGGACAAGTGGTCACAGTAAAAGATATTCTGCAATGAAGATAGTCAACACAATCTTGAAGGAGAACATCTTCGGCAGAACTCCGCCTGGTTAGGTACTTGAAACAAAACTTTGAGAAATTCTTATCACCGAAGGAACCAAGTTGGTCCCGAAACGTCGGGTTCTAATAAATAATTTGGTCGGTGCTAGGTGTTCCTCAAACTTTTGTTTAAAGACAATCTTACATTAATTTGTGCTGAAGCGAAGGTTCAGAAATTTAATGGAGCCTGTAAACCATTACTCACGCAAAGTGCGTTGCTAAGCAGGTACACACTCTTCACACAGCGGGAGCAGCCTTTTCATGCCTTCACCATTTACGCCGGCTGAATCGGCTGTGTGAGGTAGTGTGAACAGTCCCGGATGTATGTCTTCAGTTCCAAGTGCTCCAAGGCACAGGTGAAAGTGACTGGGTCAAAAACACTGTGACTTCATAGAAAACCCACATCGGGCTAACATGTTTGCAGCATGCAGCACTACGAGGGTTTGAATTATCGCTCAATTGTCTTTCTCCATTGCATATTAATTGGGGAACAAAGCGTAAAATATATTGAAAATAGCGGACGTCACACTTCATATCACAAATCGCTTTTGCAGCATCTGTGGTAACGCCAAAGAGGACAGTGCTTCGAGTGGTAAGCGGCTCCTGGTGGTTAGCCATCGTGGTTCTCATGAACGCCTTCACGGGACACATGCGCGCCTGCCTCCTGGTGAAAAACGAGCTCGAGAGAATCAACACGCTGCAGGACATCGCTGCTAAAGCTCACCTCAAGGTTTACCTCCTCAAGAATACCGTAGTTACCCGGCACTTGGAGGTAAGAGTTTATCTAGTTCACAATACCGCGGAACCAAATCTGAGAAAATACAGGGTGGATTGAAAAAACATCCCATCGAATTTTTAACAGCCAGACTGCACATAAAATTGAAGACAGAACAATTTTCAGCAAGTACCGTTAGACGTTAAAACAGATGCTTGGGCAAGTTGGTAACTCATTTTGACCGGAACAGCGCGCACTAAGACACAGACACGAAGAGAGACACGACACACACGAAAGTCAGCGCTCGTGTGTGTCGTGTCTCTCTTCTTGTCTGTGTCTTAGTGCGCGCTGTTCCGGTCAAAATACCGTTAGACGTTTCTCCCATTCAGTTATAAATTATTTGAACACACTTGCTCCAACACACCTTAAATTATCAATTGCAATGCATCCAGATCTTGCTTATATTTTGGCTCCAGAAAACATTTTCTCTCGTGGTGAATAATACAAAGAATATAAATTTGACAGAAATCTGATTTTTGTTTCAGGTGAAAAGCAAGACGCTTGTGTGCTGTGTGGTGTCAGCGCACGCTAAAGAACCCTAGGCAGTCGATATTTGCGGAGTTCTACATTATGGCGGCTCTCGTACCTTGATTTACTTTGCGACATAAACGCCATTAACCAAACCAATTTCGTCCCATCACACAATTTAGAGACATTCGTAACTTTAATGCTTATAATTGGATATAACTTCTATACTCTTGGTCATCATATTGCAATTGTCAATATCGCCTTCAGCATCACTCCAAAGCGGCTTCTTTTGGGTCGCCGAAAGTGCAGATGCTGAGGATTTCGAATTATTTCTGATCAAATCACTCACGTTAATCTTCTAATTCTGGTACTGAAGGCCATAGACGATTGTATGCTACCTGCATGTCAAACTCTAGAGCTAATATGCGAGCGTTTTAGTCTATACAAGCATTTTAGAGTAATAAACCTTAGTGAAAAGTAGCGTTTATGTTTGAAAACTTCCACATGGTGGGAGAATCAATACAATTGTTTTCCGCGTCACTTTTAAAGACGTGTAGGGCTATGAAAAAAAAAACGGTGTCTATCGTCAGGCACACAATCTTGCTATTAAGACAAAAAGACCTCATACGAGTTATTCTGTTTCTAGCACTGATATATAAAGTTTGTCAGCATTTATATAATTGAGTTTGGTGACGGTGTCGGCGACGGTGAAAGGCGAAGCCAGATGTGTAATCAATGGTAGCTGCTGCATAACAAACGAAGATCTTGCCGCCACATGGCAATATTGTCAAAGCACTGTAGTATGCGCCAGCTCTTTATTTCCTAGAAGAGACTGCCCTTGATGAGGGCGTCCGCGGTATTCGAGGTGTTGCCAGTCTTTTCTTACCCCGAAATGGCGGTATCAACTTGGTGGCATAAGGCTAGCCCGTCTTAAATGTAGGTGACGTGGGTTTCAGGTCAGGACTGCGCACACGACTGACGGCATTTTGGCCGCGAGCATCAGAACATCTGTTTGTCAAAAGAGAGCGCGAAGCTTTTCTTTAAAGATATCCCAACTCAATTATTCTTTCTCATCGGTGTCGTGCAATAGGCTCGCTGCGCAGGGCTAATAGTAAATGGCGTTTTTCAGCAGAACGGTAAGTCCCCCTTTAATACTGCTGACACAGTGCATGGACATCCATTTGTCGACGTTTTCACCTGAGGCGATGAAAATGGTGTCAGGGTCATGGGGATGAGCCACGATCGTAAATGTAGGGGCAGTGAGGTTGCGCCAGTCCCTGTGTTGAGTCATGGTGGCAGTTCTGGTATAGCACATCTGTGAAGCTCCGTAATGCAATATTCTGGGACACGGAGAGTGGCAAAGCCGGCCCCTCCACCAAGATAGTAGGTAGCAGGAAGCGTCCACAGCAAGTAAAACACGTATGCACTCTCACAGCGCAATGGCCAAGTTGAGAGCACACAGGACGTCGAAGCAGAGACCGCTGCGAAAGATTCAGGCCTCGAGTATGCATCAGACTGCCACACACACACTTCTGCCGTTCGAGTCGAAGACGAAGTCAGGGAGCTGTCTCCGCTGCCCGCTGCGAAATCTGTATGGTTTTCTTTTTAACTCTGTCTCTCTCTCTCTCTCTCTCTCTCTATATATATATATATATATATATATATTGAAATGTGGATTTAATGGTTGGTTGGAACGTCTAGCGCTGGCAGTACTTTGGGCACAGCAGGATCGAATTACCAGCCGCAGGGCACAGCTTCAGCGCGAGCGAGAAGGGCGCCGGAGACAAGCGATGGGGATGGCGATGCCGCAGCGTTTTCTGGTCTTTGTCTTCTTTACATCCCCCCCCCCCTCTTTGTCTTCTTTACTACCCCGCCGGCTGAAAAGCACCGTCCCGGTGCGTACTAGCGTCCAAACCAGGGTCCATGTAGTACGGTTTTAGGCGTGCAACATGGACCGTCGCGGTGCGTGGTGTAGAGGCATTGCGGACGGGATGCAAGGGCGCAATTTCGTATGTCACTGATGTCACTTGTCGTAAAATACTGTAGGGTCCTGTATACCGGGGCAAAAGTTTTTCCGAAAGGCCAACGCGCCGAGCTGGAGTCCAAAGCAGCACGAGAGAGCCGCAAGAATACTCGGTGTTGCGATGACAGGAATCATAGCGACGTTTCTGCGAGCAACAACGCGGGCAGCATCAGCTCGGGCTATGGCGTCACGAGCATATGAGCTGGCAATGGTGACAGACGGGAGCAGGCTGTCAAAAGGAAGCAGAGGTTCACGGCCGTATAGAAGATAGAAGGGGGAGTAGCAGGTAGTGTCGTGACGCGACGAATTGTAAGCGAATGTCACAAATGGCAGCGTTATGTCCCAGTCACGGTGGTCATCAGAAACGTACATAGACAACATTTCAGTCAGTGTCCGGTTAAGTCGTTAGGTAAGCCCGTTCGTCTGTGGATGGTAGGCAGTCGTGAAAGAATGACGAACGTCAACTATACGAGCTAGAAAGCAACGGCCACGGTCGGTGAGCAGTTGGGGGGAGCTCCATGGACGAGTATAACGTCGTTGAGGAGGAAAGCAGCGACATCAGTGCACAACTGGTTGGTATTGCTCGTGTGACCGCGTAGCGTGTGGTGTAATCAGTGGCAAACGCAATCCATTTGTTCCCCGATGCAGACAGTGGAAAAAGCCCTAGAAGATCCAGACCCACTCGAGAGAATGGGTCTATGGGGATGTCGATTGGCTGCAGAAGTCCAGCTGGTAAAACTGATGGCTTTTTCCGGCGTTGACAGCGGTCAAAAGCAGCTACGTAGCGGCTGACTGCGCGATATAGTCCTGGCCAAAAGAACCGACGACGCAGACTGTCGTATGTACGAGAGACGCCTAGATGACCCGCTGTAGGAACGTCGTGAAGCTGTTGAAGGACGGCTGAGCGTAGGTGCTGAGGGACTACTAGTAGAAGGTCGGGGCCATCAGGTCGCATATTGTGCCGGTATAAGGTGCCGTCGTGGAGCACAAACAAACGAAGGGAAGGGTCATGGCGATCGGCGCTGAGGCGATTGATAATTTCGCGAAGCTGAGGGTCCTGGCGTTGGTCATGGCGAATGTTGGAGAAATCAGAAATAGAGAGCACGCAAGCGTCATTGTCAGATTCAGGTTGGCTTGGCGGGTCGACTGGATGACGGGACAGGGAATCGGCGTCTCGATGCAACTGGCCAGACTTATAAACTACTGAAAAATTGTACTCCTGAAGGCGCAAGGCCCAACGTCCAAGGCGGCCAGTAGGGTCTTTGAGTGTAGAAAGCCAACACAGTGCGTGGTGGTCATTGACTACTGTGAATGGCCGCCCATAAAAGTAAGGGCGGAACTTTGTAATGGCCCAAACTAGGGCTCACACACGTTCAGTGATGGAATAATTTTGTTCAGCCGCAGAGAGGAGTCGGCTGGCATAGGCGATGACGCGAGGTAACCCGAGCTGACGTTGTGCGAGAACGGCACCAATTCCATGACCACTTGCGTCGGTGCGTACTTCTGTGGGCGCTGACGGATTGAAGTGAGCCAACACTGGCGGAACGGTGAGGTGGGCAATAAGAGCGACGAAGGCGGCCGATTGTTCGTGGCCCCAGGTAAAGGAGACCTCTTTTTTCAGAAGCTGCGTGAGCGGACGGGCTATTTCTGCGAAGTTTGGTACAAATCCCCGGAAATATGAGCAAAGTCCGAGGAAGCTACGCACGTCGCTGCTAGATTTCGGATGAGGGAAATCCCTTACAGCGCGAATTTTGTCGGGGTCCGGCTGGATGCCATGGGTGTTGACTAAATGTCCTAGGACCTTGAGTTCCCGGCGACCAAAGGTACACTTCTTGGAGTTCAACTGAAGGCCAGTTCGTCGGAAGACTCCAAGAATAGCCGAAACACGATGGAGGTGGCCTTCAAAGGTTGCTGAAAATACAATGACGTCATCGAGGTAGCATGGACATGTGGTTCATTTGAGCCCGCATAATAGGGAGTCCATCATACGCTCGAATGTCGCAGGGGCATTACATAAGCCGAAAGGCATCACCTTGAATTGGTAGAGGCCATCCGGGGTGACAAAAGCCGTGTTTTCACTATCTCTTTCGTCAACAGAGATCTGCCAATATCCAGAACGGAGATCGATGGAGAAGTAGTTAGCACCATGCAGGCAGTCGAGAGCGTCATCGATCCTTGGAAGAGGGTAAACGTCTTTCTTTGTTATCTTGTTTAGGTGTTGATAATCAACGCAAAACCTCCAGCTGTTATCTTTCTCTTTGACGAGTACTACCGGAGACGCCCAGGGGCTGCTCGACGGCTCAATAATGTTGCTTGCCAACATTTTCTCTATTTCTTCCTGAATGATCCTGCGTTCGGAAAGAGCAACTCTGTAAGGCCGTCGATGAATAGGTCGGGCATCTCCAGTATCAATACGATGTGTGACGACGGACGTTTGGCCCAGGGATCCTTGACCGAAATCAAAAATGTCGCTGTATGACCTCAAAAGGCCGGCAATGGCGCTGGCATATTCGGGACGCAGGTCAGAATATATTGAGATCGCTTAGAAGCAGTCAATAGAGAGGCAATGCAAGCCGTCACTGGCCTCCCTCGCCTGACATCCCTTACCACTCTCCAAGCGGAGGCCCAGATGAACAAAATTGACGAGCTCTTCGAGTAGCATCTTGAAGCGCGCTACCTGAAGCGTGAAGCTATTCCTGCAGCGTCTGTATCAGCGCATTATTTTGATTGGTGTTGTACGCTGCTTGAAGCAACGCCTTCGGAACCTTCATGGAATCGGCCACAGATTACAAGCAACCGTCTGCTACGAGAAAGGCGTCGGCGGTTTATCTCGCCGTGAGGAGATGGCTCTGAGAAGAATCCCCTGAACTACCCTTCCTGCCCAGCCCCAGCTACGGAGGCCACACTAGGCCACTTCGTAACAGCTTGTCCTGGTCTTCGCGTGGCCCGCATGTCGCACCTTAGAAGCCACTCTTACCGTCCTACCAAACCGCCAGAGACAGGAGTATTATGGACACATGACCCCCAGTCTGGCGGTTTGGTAGGATGGTATGGTAGGGGTATGGACACATGGCGAGAAGACGATGATTAGCTGATCGGCTGTCTGAGACCGGTCTCTAATTTTCGGTGTTTTTTTGAAGTATTCGAGTATTAAGCGTCCTTGTGATTTGTGCCCTCAACGTGCGGTGATCTGGGGGTCCCTGGCCACCGGCGGAAGCACGTCAAGTGACCTTTTAGGCGCTCTGCGCGTATGCCCTCCGACACAATACACCACCTCCAGCCGCACTCCATGCTGCACTAATGGCAGCAGAGCCATCGGCTAGTCAAGCGGCCCCTGTAGTGGCGGCAACAGCTCAGGGCCCTGCAAACAAGAGACCACGCGAATAAAAAGCCAGCCAGTGATGCGGCTTTGGGTGACCACGCAGAGGACATGAACCACACATCCTTCACGGTTGTCTCCTACAAGAAAAAGAGAGCTGCTGGTGTTCCGGTTGTCTTCAGACCCACCAAGGTAGGAGGCAATCTATGGAAAGCCAACCCTAACATCGTGGCTTCGGCAGTTGTAGCGTCGGCACAAGAAAAAGTTCGCAGCCATCGTCTCAATAAGGATGGGAGCTTAATGGTTACAGTATCAACAGTGCCGGCTGCAAACCGTTTGCTCACTGTAACTAAACTGGATGGAGTGGCTGTAGAGACCCGGGTACCGTATTCCTACACAGACAGCTACGGGAAAATTCAAGACGTACCTGTCACCTACTCAAATGAAGATCTGCAGGAGTGTCTACGTGACCAAGGTGTCCTCTCAGCTAGGAGGCAAACAACATACATTCCTGAGGACGGTGGCAAGTTCAAAGAGGTACGCCGTCGTCCTGTTATATTAGAATTCTCAAAAGATGCACCACTGCCTAAAAGAGTCACGCTTGGGTTCTGTAGTTACCCTGTAACTCAGTACGTTGCAGCAACGACACAATGCTACAAATGCCAAAGGCATGGCCACATATCGAGACATTGTACCGGCCCCGTGCGATGCAAAGTGCGTGCTAGCCCCCATTCGCAGAAAGACTGCACCTCGAGAGCGCAACCTAAATGTGCAAGCTGCGATGGCCTACACCCTGCTTCATATGGAGGTTGTGTTAAAAAGAAAGCTGCTACACTTGCACGCTCAGTGGAGCAAGCACAAGGGAAGCCGCCCAAGCGTCACGATCCGCCACCGAACCCTGACGTGGTTTTTACAAAAACGTTAGATATATCCCAAAATCAGTCACCACAACATGAAAAATCACATGATGGATAAACGTGTGATGACACGTACGCGGCTACAGCCAAAAAGAAGCGTGAAAAGTCGGCTGGAGTTTCTCCTCCAACAAAGCAGCAGCGACACTCCGCACAAGGCCCGTCAAACAACCTTTCTAACTCTCAGCCTAAGGCAACGCAGTGTAACAAGATCAGCGAAAGGCAACAAAGCGGAAGCACCGAACAAGAAATCACAAACCTACTGATTCCGATGCTGTTTGCCGCCATCAAGGCACTTGTCCGCGGTAGCCCTTCGTCACAAGGACTCCCAGAAGTACAAGCTATTTTAGCAATGGAGCCGTTGCTGTCGGTCTCTTACGCTCCGCAGGGGAGTAATAGCACACATCTGTAATCATGGCTTCGACAGGAAGAGCTTCACCACAGTTAATCATCCACAACATCTATCGCACATGCACAATTTTCCTGTGGAACGATCGTGGTTTACGCTCGAAACTCTGATTTTCGGCAACTTGTGCGAGCGTACCACTTTCCTTTCATAGTCATCTCTGAATCGCGCGTGGATGAAACGTTTAGACTACGCGGATACTATTTCCATCATTCACAACGACTAGATGACGTTAGCAGATTGGTAACAGGCTTTTGCAAGGAAATCCCGGCCTCCTTGGTGGAAGTTCCGCCTCACAATCATAACGAATATGTGTGCGCATTAACAGTAATTGGGAGACAAGAGTACACTCTTATTGGAGTATATCTTGGGCCAGGCAGGCTATTCGATGCTTCGAGGCTTGAAAATTTGATAACAAGGACGCCCACTCCACATATTATTTGCGGAGACTTCAACGCTTACAATGAAATTTGGGGAAGCTGACACACATGTGCCCGAGGCGCCAAGCTGGCAGAACTTCTGGCAAAACATTTAATTGAACCGCTAAATGACGGCAGCATAACCTATCTCCGAGGCCTGACGACTTCCAGCAGCATTGACGTGACCTTTGTGACAAGTTCAGCTGCCACACGTAGAAGTGACCATTACCAAATTCTCATATCGGCTGTCAGTGCGCAGATGGCTTCAAAGAAATTCGTTATAAAATCTACAGACTTGGATATGTACAAAGATGCTGCTAGCAGAGGAATTACTGCCGCAAACCGGCATGAGAAACTAATATCGACAATTGCTTATTGCCTGAGAGAAAGCACGCGAATCACAACTAAAAGCAATGGCTTACTCAAAAATGATGAGACATTCCAAAGGCTCTGCACTATTCGCAGACGAGCTGAAAGGAAAGCTAAGCGCACAAAAAACATTGAAAACCTCCGTGCCTGCCGACGCACACAGCGTCACATTCGACGCTACCTGGATAAGCTTAGTCGGCAAAGATGGCGTAACTTTTGTTCTACACTGGACGTGCGCCAATCAGTAGCCAAAATTTGACGGATAGTCCGCGGTATGCGCACGCCCCTCCAACAGCTTTACCCTTTAACAGCACTATCTCTGCATGAATGAAAATCCATTAAAGAAGCCTCAGAAGAATACTGCAGACGACTGTCCGCAGGGTCAGTGACTTCCACACATTCCACAGATGGTCTGTCAAACATCCCCCCGGCGGCCTTCTAAACAGCCAAGTTATGCATCCTTCCAAGACATCGCCCTACTGAGCTGCGTCGGTAAGCTTATGGAGCGATTGATCTCCAAACGCGCCACCTGGTTCCTCGAGAGCAGAAATGAATATCCTCAAGAAATGAACGGGTTTCGCCAAAATAGATCTGCGACTGATAATGTTATTACCCTTGTCTCATCACTTGAAAAGTGCCTTCATGCTGGATACATCCCGACAGCCGTTTTTCTTGACATCAAGGCTGCTTTTGACTGTATTTCATCATGCAATTCTTGCAGCCTTGGCGAGCCTTGGCCTCGGAGGAAAGCTTTACAACTGGAGTGGACACTATTTACAAGAGCGGCAAATTTTTGTGAGCACTCCACATGGTCAAACTGCCTTTTATGCAGTGGAGAGGTGCTTACCTCAGGGAGCTGGGCTCAGCCCTCTCCTGTTCAATATTGCCCTTATACATATAACAAAACACTTTCCCCGTGGAGTACGCATTACAATTTTTTTAGATGATACTTGCATCTGGAGTGCATCACGTTCGCGTTATACAACGCAGCAACGAATTCAGAGAGCGTTAATGCACATCTCAATGTACCTGGCTCGCCGGGGTCTTCGGCTCTCACCAGAAAAGAGTGTTGCTATGGCTTTTATAAGCAAAAGAATGACTCGATACCAACTCCTTCTGGGTGGACGGTCACTGTCCTATGTACGATCACACCGATTCCTAGGGGTTATAATTGATAGTAACCTCTCTTGGGCCCCTCAGATTAAAAAAAAAACCTCCATGAGATAATCACTGCTGGATCACAGGTTTTCAGATTCATGGCGGGAACACAATGGGGCAGCAACTGCCGATCGATGGTTCTGCTTGAAAAGGCCTACGTTGAAGGAGCTTTACCCTACTATTTACCGATACTTCAAAGATTATCTCCAACAAGCAAGAATATTTTTGAGGCTGCACGGAACAACTGCTTGCGGATATGCCTTGGGCTGCCAAAGGGATCCTCTGCATCAGGGGCACTTGCAGAAGCAGGATGCCTCCGCTAGATGTGATTGCCGCCCAAGAAACTATGCGCACCCACCTCCGGCATGTCCTCCAAGGGAAGAAGTATTTCTTGCATCGTTTCCACCAAAGTCACAGCCACTCTGGCTTTGGTCAAGCAGTACAGTTTCTGCCACTCCCTACTATTATTCAGCCACTTAGGTTACTACCAGTCACCTTTCCTCCATGGACACTATCGTCTTTAAAGGTGAATATGTCTGTTCCTGGCGTGGATGCGAAAAGCCGCATGCCACAGGCAGCACTTCTGCAAGCCGCTCTCGCCTACATAGTCAAGAAATACACGCACCACACCCACATATTCACCGACGGTTCAACTGCTCAAGAGATTTAATCCTGTGGCCTTTATGCACCCTCAACAAACAATTCTTGTCTTACCGGCTGCAGCGGAAGACATCATCTAGGACAGCTGAGCTCCATGGTATTAATGAAGCTGTCTCCTATATCCTGTGCGAAACTCCAGGAAAATGGGTTATCTTCACTGATTCCAAAGCATCTCTGCAAATCCTGATTAACCTGCTGAAGAAAAACAATCATCCTCCTGTTTCCCTTGACATCCGGTATCTTCATCATTTGGATATTGCCGCAGGCCACTGCATAACATTTCAGTGGATACCGGCTCACTGTGGCATTAAAGCCAATGAAAAAGCAGATGAAGCGGCTCGCAAAGGCCACCAACATCAAAGATACATTAGGACCTTCTTCACAAAATCTGATGCATCCCAACTGGCTAAACGAATTGCTTCCGAAACAAAGTATCGACTTTGGAGCTTGCCGACGCATCACTACCAATTTCTATATTCTATTGACCCACATATAAAATCAAGACTTCCTTCAAAACATCCTTGCCAACTAGAAACTCTCTACCATCGACTTCGTCTAAACTGTGCATACATAAATGGATTGCGCTACCGTTTAGGTGAAATGAACAGCCCGTATTGTGACAACCGTGGCTCCATTGAAACTGTGGAACATATCCTACTTGAGTGCACTACGTACGCTGACGAGCGTGAAAACTATGAACACTGCATGGAGAAGCTCTCCCCACTGCCTTTAACAATGAACAGTGTTTTAGGTCCCTTAGCATGCCCTAGGCAACAGAGACTCGCGATGAATGTTTTATTTACATATTTGAAAGACATTGGACTCCTTGACAAACTCTAAATCCACCTCGCATATTTACCTCAGGTAAGCTGTGAACTCTATAAGCACTTTTTTCGGATCATGCATTTCATTATTTGACTTTATATCATTACTCCACGAAGCACCTTAACACGTATTTAATGGCCGTATTTTATCTCCCCCTTCAATTGTATTATTTCCCTCACCATTCGTTTTTCAATATTTCCCTCCCGAATTCCCCTACTCACACAAGCAGCATGCCAGCGAAATCTAAACGCCGGCAAAATTATCTGTTTTTCCAATAAAGTCTCTCTCTCTCTCTCTCTGCCTGGACACATGGCCCACACCACCGAGAGCTGTAGGCATTCATAGGGGCCACAGGCCTGTATCAATATATTTAAACTCTTACGCTGAAGGGCAAACTCACGCAACAAAAAAGGCGCTACCTCTATGGCCGCCCGTTTGAAGTGTTCACAGACCATCATTCTTTGCGCTGGCTCGCCAACCTCCACGACCTATTGAGGCGCCTAGCACGATGAAGCTTTCGCCTACAAGAATTTGTGTAAACCATTGTTTCTAAATCTGGCCAGAAGCACGATGATTCTGACGTACTGGCGCGCACGCGTCCGTTTAGTCGATGTGAGCAAGGACGACGAGAACCGTTTTCTGGGACTGGTTAGTGGCTGAGACATAATGAACCGACAGCGAGATGGTTCGAACCTTCAACCAGGCATGAATCATCTGGAGGGACGCGCTGCTGATATCCCTCGCGAATTTGCGTGGAACATGTCCGATCTCTGTCTTTTGAATGGCGTTGTATTTAAGAAAAACTCCACCACTGTCTACCGAGCATACCTCATCGTAGTGCCGGCCGACTTCCCTGTCGATATTCTTTTTGCTTGCCATGATGAGCCCACCTCTGGCCACTTGGACTTTGCACGCACTTTTGCCCGAGTTCGTCAAGCTTATTATTTTCCTACACTTGCTGACGCCGTTCATCGCTACGTCAGAGGCTGCCATGGGTGCCAACGTCGAGAGGCGCTGCCTCTCAAGACTACTGGTTTGCTCCAACATATTGGGCCTCCCCGGACGCCATTTCACCAAATCTGCATTCACCTTGTGGACCCATTTTCGCTGACATTGGTGGGTAACGAATGAATTATGGTCATGACCGACTATCTCACACGGCACATTAAAACCAAGGCTGTGCAGCGTGACACATTTTATGAGATTATCTAGTTTTTTATGAACCAATTCGTGTTGCGCCACGGGTCACCGTCTCACCTCATCACCGACTGAGGCACGGCGTTTATGGCACAACTTATTCACGAGGTATTTGAGCCTTTTGAGCTCTGTCACATGAGCCATCGCGAATCCGCTACGTATTACCAACAGACGAATGGCCTCACGGAGAGGCTCAATAAAACGATCGCTGACGTGATTGCAATATGCATAGGCTACCAGCACAAAACCTGGGACGCAATTCTGCCATACATCACCTGGGAGGTAAGGCGAAGCCTCGTTGCGAGATGGAAAACACAGAGAAAGATGAAAACATCGGCCGCTGTCCCCCCTGCTACTTTCTTGGGTATTTAATGATGTCTGTGTACGAACCTTGAGAGTGTTCACCAGCGCCACCCTCAACATAGTTGAGGGTGGCGCTGATGAACACTGAGGGTGGCGCTGGTGAACAATCTCAAGGTTCGTACGGCTGAGAGTGGCGCTGGTGAACACTCTCAAGGTTCGTACGGATGAGAGTGGCGCTGGTGAACACTCTCAAGGTTCGTATACCCAAAGAAAGTAGCAGGGTGGGCAGCGGCCCAAGTAGCTCAGTTGAAAGAGCACCGGACGCGATATTCGGAAGTCGTGGGTTCGTTTCCCACCATCGGCACGTTGTTTTTTCTTCTACTTTGTGTTTATATTTCCCCTAAATAGGTTGCATTACTAATTTCTGTGATTATCCAAGTTAAAAGTTAAAAAATGACATAAAGTACAATCCCCAATGCTTTGCTTGGCCTCGCCGACTGTTGGCTTCTTTCCTTCATGTAATATAACGAGCACCCTCCGTTCCCCTTCATATTGTCACGTAGCCGTTTAGGCCCGTAACCAGAAGGTTGGTTTTAGTAAGGGGTTGACCTTGTAGGCACAGAAGAGCAGGTCCAGAGAGCACTGAGTAACAGCAGCCAACTTCAGCTTGTTCTCGAACGCCACGGGGCCACTTCTTCGAGTCCGCGCACGAGACTCTCCATGAGCAGCCGCCTGACGGCTGCTGTTGCACACGCTACATTACCCCCCTCTCGAAAAAAAATAAATCTCAACTTGATGAATTCGAAAGCTGAGGAAAAAAAAATAAAGCAAGAAACATGCGTTAGTCGGCGCGCTAATTTTCTCGAGAAAAGTACTGCTTCATGCGCACGACATGGACAACCTCGAATTTCTGCTGGCGACTAGCAGAAGAAAAGCCGTCCGGAAGCACTTCGTACGTGACGTCGCTCAGCTGACGGAGCACTTTGTATGGGCCAAAGTACTGCTTCAGAAGTTTTTCGGATAGTCCCCTACGTCGAATCGGAGTCCAGAGCCACACTCTGTCATCCGGTTCGAAAGTCACTACACGGTGGCGGTGATCGTAACGCTGGGCGTCTCGGCCTTGCTGGTTCCGGATGCGTGCCCTGGCCAGCTGTCGTGCTTCTTCTGCGCCAACTTCGAGGTCACGGCCGTCGTGGGGCAACATGGCTTCGAGCATTGTCGAAACTTCGCGGCCATACAATAAGGAGAACGGCGTCATTTGCGTTGTTTTCCGCTGCGCCTTGTACGCAAACGTGACGTACGGGAGGATGTCATCCCAAGACCGATGTTCAACATCCACGTACATGGCCATCATGTCGGCGAGAGTTTTGTTCAGACGTTCTGTCAAGCCATTAGTTTGTGGATGGTAGGCGGTTGACCTGCGACGGGTAGTGCCGCTTAGCTGCATGGCAGGTTCCAGTAGCTTGGCAGTGAAAGCAGTGCCTCGGTCCGTTATTATAACTGTCGGGGCGCCGTGCCTCAGGACTATGCGTTCGATGAAAAATTTCGCTGCCTTGATTGCCGTACCACGCTGGAGGGCCTTCGTTTCACCGTAGCGCGTGAGGTAATCTGTAGCGACAATTATCCACCTGTTGCCGGAATCCGATATTGGAAAAGGACCCAACAGATCCATGTCAACTTGTTCGAATGGGTATCTTGGCACTTGAACAGGATGTAGTAAACCGGCCGGTTTCACAGGTGGTGTTTTCCGTCGCTGGCAATCATGGCATGTTCTCACGTAATGTCGTACTGCGGCCGCAAGGTTTGGCCAGTAATAACTCTTCTTAATTCGGGCCAGAGTTCGAGCATACCCAAAGTGACCCGCGGTGGGCTCGTCATGACACGTCTGTAAGATTTCTTCGCGAAAAGTCTCTGGTACGACGAGGAGATAATCTCTTCCCGTCGGAGCGAAGTTGATCTTGTATAACACATTGCTTCGCATGCAAAACGACGAATGCGTTCTGGCGAAGAGACGGGGAACTTCTGTAGTGCGCGATTCCAGAAAATCGATAAGTGCTGCGAGAGCCGGATCATTACGTTGCTGCTCCGAAACAGTGAGCGCGTCGACGGCTGCGATAAGGGGAAAGTCTGGTTCTTCGTCTTCCCGCGCAGCCTCGACAGGTGAACGGGACAAGCAGTCAGTGTCGTTGTGCTGACGTCCAGACTTATACACGATAGTCATGTCGAACTCATGTAGCTCCATCGTGCAAGGCGTCCGGAGGGGTCTCGCAAGTTAGTTAACCAGCACAGAGAATGGTGGTCACTGACAACCCGAAAGTGCCGGCCAAAAAGATAGGGTCGAAATTTCATCACCGCCCATACAACAGCCAGGCATTCTTTTTCTGTGGTGGAATAGTTCGATTCGGCACGTGACAAAGTCCGGCTGGCGTATGCGATAACTCGCTCGGCACCGTCTTGCCACTGGACGAGTACAGCGCCTAGACCCACGTTGCTGGCATCTGTGTGGACCAGAGTGTCATCATTCGCATCGAAATGGGCAAGCACAGCTGTTGTCTGCAAGCGGTGCCGTAACTCGTCGAATGCCTTTTGCTGTTCGTCCGTCCACGTGAAGGTGACATCATCCCGGGTGAGACGTGTCAATGGAGCGGCAATGCGTGAAAAGGTTTCAATAAATCTGCGGTAATAGGCGCAGAGGCCCAAGAAACGGCGAACTGTCTTCTTGTTACATGGAGTAGGGAATTTGGTGACGGCAGTTGTTTTAGCGGGATCGAGACGAACTCCTTGATGGCTGACGACGTGGCCCAAGAACAGGAGCTCTTCATAGCCAAAGTGACACTTTTGTGGTTTTAACGTGAGGCCGGCACATCTGATAGCCCGTAGCACAGCGGAGAGACGTCGGAGGTGTTCCTCGAACGTTGGTGAAAACACAACAACGTCGTCCAGGTAGACTAGACACATCTGCCATTTAAGACCAGATAGAACTGCGTCAATCATTCGCTGAAATGTCGCTGCAGCGGAGCACAATCCAAAAGGTAGAACTTTGAATTCATAAAGTCCATCGGGCGGGACAAACGCTGTCTTCTCGCGATCACGTTCATCGACTTCGATCTGCCAGTAACCGCTCTTAAGATCAAGCGATGAAAAGTAGCGCGCGTGGCGCAGCCGGTTTAATGAGTCATCAATGCGTGGCAGCGGGTAGACGTCTTATTTTGTGACCTGACTGAGCTTACGGTAGTCCGCACAGAACCTTAAACTTCCGTCTTTCTTCTTAACGAGGACAACAGGCGAAGCCCAGGGACTCCTCGATGGCTGTATGACACCGTCATTTAACATCTCGTCTACCTGTTGAGCAATGACTTCGCGTTCCCGCGGTGACACTCGGTAGGGGTTCTGTCGGACTGGTCGGGTGCGGTGGTCGGTTATTATGCGGTACTTGGTCAAGGGCGTCTGTTTAACCGTAGAGGCGGATGAGAAGCAGTCTTGGAACTGAAAGAGTAGCCCGACGAGTTTGTCCTTCTCTGCCGGTGATAGAGCGGGATTCACATCAGGGTCGATGTTGGGCGTTTGGCTGGCAGACGGGTTGGCCTCAAGAACAAAGCAGTCGTGGGCTGCTTCTGCGACACCTTCAAAGTAAGCTACCGTGGTGCCTTTGGCGATGCGTTGCCGTTCGTTCCCGAAGTTTGTAATCAGCACGTGAGCTGGACCATTAGTCAGATGAACTATACCGCGTGCAACACAGACTCCATGATGTAACAGAAGCTCTGTGTTCTCTTCGGGAACGCCGGCAGCACAGGACTGGTCATCGCACCTAACTGTGACGAGAGCAGACGAACGTGGCGGCATGAATACATCCGCGTCAACGATGCGTAAAGGTGCGTGGCGTCGTTCGGAGTCAGCGGTGATCGTTGCAGGTGTCGAAAACGTTACAGTACGGCGAGGAACATTAATAATGGCCCCATGCTCACGTAAAAAGTTCATGCCGAACATGAGATCCTTGCAGCAGTGTGGCAATATAACAAAAATGGCTACAAAGGCTGAATCGGCGATGGTTACTCGCGCAGTGCATCGTCCGATCGGCGTCATAAGGTGACCGCCAGCAGTACGAATTTGCGGCCCCAGCCATTCAGTTTTCACCTTAGAGAGCCGATCTGCAAAATTCTTGCTTATTATTGAAAAGTCTGCTCCAGTATCTAACGAAGCGGTTACTGGGTGTCCGTCGACGAGAACAGAAAGGTCGGCGCTAACAACGTGATCTGCTTGAGGTTGATTGGGAGTTTCGGCTTCATGTGGCGGCGGCGGCATCGTAGTCAAAGCATCGGGCTGAGTCGTCACGGGAGGGTCTTCGGGACATCGATTCCGTTCGTGAGCAACCTGCCCCCCTGAGGTCACCGCCTTCAGTTTCCCCGGTCTGGGCTTGGCGTCGGGTGCCTCGGTGTATCATTAAAATCATGGCGGCTAGGTGAAGAGCAGCGCGCGGGAGAAGACTGTGTACAGCCGCTCGAAGAGGTTGCACGGTTCGCGAGGTATCCCTCGATTTCTGGAGGGCGTTCGCCGACCCGGGGACGCGGGGAATCACGAGAAAAACTCCGAAGACCGAGCTCACTATATGGACAACGACGATACACGTGGCCGGGTTCTCCACAGTGGTAGCACAGCGGCCGTTGGCGAGGAGTGCGCCAGTCGTCTGCCTTCTGAGCCGGTGGCTGCATGACGGGGCTCTGCTGGGGTGGCGGCTGGTAGGAAGGCTGGTAGTATAGTGGCTGATGAGTGGAAGGCTGCATGACGATGCTCTGGTGGGATGGTGGTTGGTAGGAAGGTTGGTGCAATGGTGGCTGCAGAGGAGGCGGTGGCTGTGATTCGAAACGAAGCTCTTGCGCTGGAGGCACGGCAGGCCGAAGGAGAGTCGCTGCGTAGTTCATAGAACGTGGCTCCGACAGCGACTCAGGCGGTGAAAATGTTTGACGGATTTCTTCACGTACGGCTTCGGTGACAGCAGCGGCAGTCGGGTTAGGCGATCCAAGATTAAGCTTAAGGAGCTCCTCGCGAACTACCTCGCGGATTAGCACACGCAGAGAGTGACCTTCAGCAGACCCATACAATGTAGCCACACTGCTGAAGGGCTGACTACAGGCAGACTCAGTGCGCCGGCATCGTTGTTGCAGAGCTCGCTCAATGAGGGCAGCTTCATTGATGAAGTCTGCGACGGTTTGAGGTGAATGCGCACCAGACCAGCGAACAGGGGTTCTTTTACGCCCTGCATCAGGTGGCGCAACTTCGCTGATTACGTCATGTCGGGATCAGCCCGTCGGCAGAGAAGGGTCACGTTCTCAGCGAACATGGCCACGCTCTCGTTAGGTAGTTGCACACGAGCTTCTAGGAGGCGGCGTGCGCGATCACGGCGGTTGTGGCAGGCAAAAGTGTCCCGCAGCTGCTGGCGAAAGGAATCCCAGCTTTGAAGACTGGCCTCCCTATTCTCATACCACGTTTTTGCGCAGTCTTCAAGGGCGAAATATACATTGCGCAGCTTCTGAGCAGGGCTCAACTGATTGAATTGCGCCACTCGCTCGAACTGGTCGATCCAGTCGTCGACATCTTCCTCAGTAGCGCCATGGAAAGTGGGAGGCGTACGAGGCTGCTGAAGCAGCAACTGGTGCTGACTTGCCTGGGCCAATACAGATGTCTCAAACTGCTGGTCAGCTGACGTCGGTTCAGGTAGAGGAGCGAATTCCGGCGCCAGACCTCGGAGGCGACGGCTGCAGCGATGAACGCGTGTCGACACGAGCGGAAGCCGGTTGGGACTCGATGAGCGGCTGCGAGAGGCCCGAGACATGTAATTCAAGGCCTCACCTCCAACAGTGTCACGTAGCCGTTTAGGCCCGTAACCAGAAGTTTGGTTTTAGTAAGGGGTTGACCTTGTAGGCACAGAGGAGCAGGTCCAGAGAGCACTGAGTGACAGCAGCCGACTTCAGCTTCTTCTCGAACGCCACGGGGCCGCTTCTTCGAGTCCGCGCACGAGACTCTCCATGAGCAGCCGCCTAGCGGCTGCTGTTGCACACGCTACAATATATTGTCACGCGCCTTCGTAGAACGTCGACAGAAGAAGAAAGAAGAGCAAGGGCAGAGGAACGTTTGTACGCTTCGCCGCAGTCCTCTTTCTAGCGATCCCTGTAAATAAACCCCCCGTGCGTACAAAGCACGTAACATCTTGGTGACAGGTGCTTGGGTAGCGACCACGGAGCGTTTCATCTACCGAAGAAGCCGTAGACTTGCTGGCCTACCACCAATGCCATCAGACATGACTGAAGACGGCAGTACCGAGCAGCCAGGATCATCCACGGCGAACAAATGGCCCCGTTATCGAGAGCCGCGTACTTTTTCCTGACAACCTGAGGAGGACGTTGATGAGTGGCTGAAGCACTACGAAAGAGTGAGTAAATAAAATCACTGGACCGCCGCTACTGAGCTGGCTAATGTGGTGTTCCTCCTTGCCGCCACTGCCTTTGACTGGTTCGATAATCACGAGAATTCATCAAGTACATGGACTATCTTTACAAGCGAAATCAAGAAAAATTTTGGAGATGAACCTGCAAAGAAGAAGCGCGCTGAACAAACTTTGTTTCATCGGGCGCAAGTACCCGGAGAAACGTGTACTGTATATATCGAAGCCATCTTAAAGCTATGCAAACTCGTCAACTCCACTATGCTTGAAGAAGACAAAGTCGGTCACCTCCTGAAAGGAATAGCGGAAGACGTTTATAATTTTCTTATTAGCAAAGAGAACCTGAGCACCACCGCTGATGTTATAAAGCATTGTAGAACATTTGAGGCTCTTAAGCTGCGACGAATTACACCTAAATTCGGAAGACTGGCCAATGTCACCTCTGTAGCCAGTGTTGAAGCCTGTCCTTCAGTTTCCATGGCTGATATGATACGAGAGATTGTGCGCGAGGAATTGTCAAGATCTATGGACGCCATCTGTAGTGAAGAATATGTGCGGCAGAGTTGTGCACCGCAGGAAAATGTTGCCGCCCTGTCCACTCCGTGGGTTCAACCTAGCGGCGCCTCGCATATGGACGATCAGCGCAGCTGTACTCAACATTATGACCACCAGCCGATGGAAAAGAGGCCCGCCTACTCTGAAAATGTGGTTCGTCAGCAGCGAGAGCCTCGCTACAACCAACGTCGCGACTTTGTTAGGGAGGACTCTTATGCTGATCGCTGGCGCCCTCAACCTGTGTGCTACAGGTGTGGCATTGCGGGGCATATCGCTAGATACTGCCCCCGTCGTTTTCCAACTGTCCAAGATTACCGACCCCACGCGAACATTCACGGACTGCTGCACACCGAACAACAGCGATCCCCGACTATGCCTACTGGGGACTCACACCATTCGACATATTTGCGGAATTCATCTCCTGCATCTGATCGTAGTGTGACGCCGCCACCCCAGCGCCCGCGCAGGTCACCTTCCCCTCTTACGTCGTTCTTCCCCTCCGCCTCAGGGAAACTAGGGGGCGCGGCCGATGGAGGTGAGGCCGCCGGCGAGTCGATGACGTCCATACCTCTGCCCGTGTTTATGTTAAAGAACAAATTGGAAATGTTCGTTGATGGTGTGAAAACAATGGCTCTTGTGGACACTGTATCTGTTATGAGTTTGAGTTTTAAGAACCGCTTAGGTAGAAAAGTAATGTTCAGTGGTGACCGTGCAGTGTTATTCCGTGGTGTCGGTGGTGAACCTTTAGTTCCTCTTGGTGTGTGTGCTTCGGATGTTGTTATTGGCGGCCTCAAGTTTAGAGTAGAATTTGCAGTACTGCCTCGGTCTACGCATGATGTGATTCTTGGGATTGATTTTCTGCAAGAGCGTGGTGCAACTTTAGACTGTGGTACGGGAGAGATTGCTTTGAATCCTTCACTACTTTCGGTTCTTGTGGATGACTCGACACCTGAATTTGGAGCATTTGCTGTGGAAGAAGACAGAATTGTGCCAGCGTTATCTGCAGCATTCGTGCGGGGTTTCTCTATTCGGAACCAGTGCGAATCTTTTGAGGCTATAGTAGAACCTACCGGATTCACCTGCTCTAAGAAGAGTATCCTTGTGCCTCGTTGCGTAATTCCCGTGACTAGAGGCCGCACTGAGCTATGGACAGTGAACCACTCCGAAGAGCCAACTGTGTTGCCTCGGGGCCTAAAACTAGCCCGTTTCGAGGAAGGCATATCCGGTTCCGTCGCGGCGTTAAAAAGCTCTGTCACTGAGCAGCAGGTGCGACCAGGCATGGAGACCCAAGTTAGGCTATGATTAGTAAGTCTCTTTCTACAACTGAGCGTCGTATTCTAGTGGAACTACTACTGAAACACGTGACAGTGTTCGACTTTGCCAAGGATGACTAAATGCCACTGCCTACCAGTCGTATTCATCACACGATCAACACTGGGTCCGCCCCTCCAATACGTCAGAAGCCCTATCGAGTCTCAGCAACTGAACGTAAGGTAATAGATGAGCAAGTTCAAGACATGCTAAAGCGCGGCATTATTGGAGAGTCCTGTAGTCCTTGGGCAGCACCAGCTATCCTTGTTAAAAAGAAAGATGGCACATGGAGGTTTTGTGTTGACTACCGCCGTTTAAATTCAGTCACGAAGAAAGATGTCTACCCGCTTCCACGTATAGATGACGCAATTGACTGTCTGCACTCAGCTTCATACTTTTCTTCTATTGACTTGAGATCCGGTTACTGGTAAATCCCCATGCACATTGCAGATAAAGAAAAAACGGCATTCGTAACACCAGACGGACTTTACGAATTTAACGTTATGCCTTTTGGATTATGTAATGCACCTGCCACATTTGAGCGGTTCATGGATACAATTCTACGTGGTCTAAAGTGGCAAATTTGTTTATGTTATTTGGACGACGTAGTAATTTTTGGCAAAACATTTAGTGAGCACAACAGCCGTCTGGATATCGTACTTAATTGCATGGAACGAGCTGGTCTTGTACTGAATGCAAAGATATTTCATTTTGGCGATCGTGAAACAATTGTCCTCGGTCAATTAGTTGACAAAGAAGGTGTTCCACCAGATCCCAAGAAAATTGAAGCCGTCAAAAGTTTTACCGTGCTTAAATCAGTAAAAGAGCTGCAGAGCTTTTTGGGGCTATGCTCGTACTTTCGACGCTTTATACCAAGGTTTGCAGACATCGCTTACCCACTTACGAGTCTACTGCATAAAGATACACCATTCAATTGGACCAGCGAATGTGACTCGGCTTTCCGTCATCTGAACTTTCTTTTGACCTCGGGCCCAATCCTCCGCCACTTCTGCCCATCCGCTCCAATTGAAGTACATACTGACGCAAGTGGTATCTGTATCGGCGCTGTACTTATGCAACGCCATGGACGCGATCAGCACGTGATAGCGTATGCCAGCCGCTCGTCGAGTAAATGTGAAAGAAATTACACGGTTACGGAGCAAGAATGTCTAGCCGTTGTTTTCACCGTACAGCGCTTTCGTTCCTATCTGTACGGAAATACTTTCACGATTGTGACCGACCACCATTCCCTTTGCTGGCTCGTGAGTCTTCGTGACCCCTGTGGGCGGCTCGCTCGATGGGCTTTGCGCCTACAAGAGTTTAATTTTACTGTGGTGCATAAAAGCGGCCATAAACACTCAGATGCTGACTGTCTTTCGCGTTTGCCGCTTCAAACGACTGATGACAATTTCGATGAATATTTGGCTTCAATTTCACAAACCTTCCCCGATGTCCGAGTTTTCCGAACCGAGCAACGCAAAGACAAAACATTAACTTCACTGTTTGATTCCGCCAACGATCCTATGAAGAACACATTTAGCATTCGCGAAGGAGTGCTATACAAGAAAAAGTTCCCCTCTGGGGGAGCACGTATGCTTCTTGTCGCTCCGGAAAGCCTATGTATCACAGTTCTAGAAATAACGCATGATGACGCCACGTCTGGTCACCTGGGAGTGGCCCGAACACTCCACCGCACACAGCAGCGATTTTACTGGCCGAAGATGCGTCCAACGATCAAGCGATATGTAGCCAGCTGTGTGCAATGCCAGCGCTTTAAGCTGTCGACTTCAAGCCAACATGGAAAACTGCAGCCAGTCATACCTCCAACAGCCCCGTTTGAGCAAGTTGGCATTGACCTTCTTGGACCTTTTCCACGGTCCTCTAAAGGAAACCGATGGATTCTTGTGTGCGTTGATTATTTAACCCGCTACTGTGAGACAGCCGCGATACCATCGGCTACTGCGTCTGAAGTATCAAATTTCTTACTTCGACTCGTCATTCTTCGGCACGGCCCTCCTGCAGTCATCATCAGTGACCGTGGACGCCAATTCACAGCGGACATTGTCGAAGTTTGTCGAAGAACTTCTTCGCTTCAGCGCCTGCAGTTTTCGCCACTCCACGCCATATCATCCCCAAACGAACGGTGTGGTAGAACGAACTAATAGGACGCTTACCACCATGTTGGCTATGTACGTCGTTGCAGACCATAAGGTCTGGGATGGCGTTCTACCGTTCATTACGCATGCATATAACACAGCGCAACATGAGACAACAGGCTACAGTCCCTTCTACCTTCTCTATGCTCGCAGCCTCTCTGTGCCCTCGACACCATACTGCCATTTTTCATACATGACGAGCCTTCTCTTGCTACCACGCTCTGCAGAGCTGAAGAAGCCCGCCATCTGGCCAGAGTTCGATTCTTATCTTCACAAGAACGTTCTAAGAACCACTATGATGCCCGACACCAACAAGTTTCCTATGCTCCTGGTGACTATGTGTGGTTGTGGACACCTCGCCGTAAGCGTGGTCTTTGTCAAAAACTTCTGTCACACTACACCGGACCGTTTGTTGTGTTAGAACGCATCAATGACCTGAATTACGTCATAGCACGCATAACGGCGAATGGTCGACGGTCACGGCAGTCGCAGGTGGTGCATGTAGCCCGCCTCAAGCGATTTAGATCCAGAGGATCTCTGTAACTCGCCCGACGGGCTTCGTCTGCGAGGAGGGAAATGTCACGCGCCTTCGTAGAACGTCGACGGAAGAAGAAAGAAGAGCAAGGGCAGAGGAACGTTTGTACGCTTCGCCGCAGTCCTCTTTGTAGCGATCCCTGTAAATAAACCCCCCGTGCGTACAAAGCACGTAACATTATATATATATTACGGTCATATATTACGGTATATATTACGGTCACATCCGGAGTCCCTCAAGGAAGTGTCCTAGGCCCATTGCTTTTTTAATTTACATAAATGACAGTACCACTGCAATCAATTCCACTGTGAAAATCGGTTTGTTTGCGGACGATTGTGCGCTCTTTAGCGAAATCATGTCACCAAACGATCAAATTGATTTAAATGCTTCTCTTGCTGGCATTTATGAGTGGTGCAAAATCTGGGGAATGAGGCTTAACACTGAAAAAACTGTCTTTCTTCGCTTCTCTCGTCAAAAAGCTCCATTATCCTTTACTTACACGTTAGATTCGTTGCCTTTGCAGGAACAAACCAATTATAAGTACTTGGGTGTCACAATTGCTAACAATTTATCATGGAATTTACACATTGATAATATCTTTTATTCTGCCCTGCGTAAATTATATTTTTTGCGGAACAAGCTTAAAAGTATTCCACCTAACGTAAAATTGCTTGCCTATTATTCCTTAATTAGACCTAAACTTGAATATGCGTGTGTAGTTTGGGACCCGTTTACAAAACAGAATATTAAATGTCTCGAAAGGGTACAGAGAAAAGCAGTACGATTTATCTATTCCAAATTCTCTCGATACGACTCTCCCTCAGAAATAATTCGTGATAATGGTATTGAACTTCTTGAACATAGAAGGAAAGACTTACGATTGCGGTTACTTTCCATGCTTTGTAAAGGAAATTTAGCATTTGGCTCTTCATCTTATCTGTCTCTTTCAACATCTAGGCTTACTCGACACCATCACCCGAATTCACTAACACCTTATTTTGCAAGGACGGATGTCTTCAAATTTTCGTTTTTCCCCCGAACAATTGCTGATTCTAATGACTCGCTGTTGCTTGTTTCCATTGACTGATGTATTGTTCACTTGTAATATAGTTGTATTTTACCACCCTGCTTGGACCTGAGCAAGGTCTGCAGTATATAATAAATAAATAATTAAATAAATAAATACCATCTTCGCTCGCTCTGTTCGCAGCAGTATGACAAAATCGCTTTTAAACAGCAGTCATAATAGTGATTAGATCACTTCACCTGCGTTAAAGGCTTTTAAATATTAGTACACAAACACGAAACCCCCTTTAAGTGACTACTACTTGGCTTATACATACTGTAGAAAGTCTTAAACTGAGCATGCGGCTAATATAATAGCCTTGCACACAATGGAAAAAAAACCAGAATGCATAGCAAATGAGCGATAAGAACACTGCGATTCACTGAAGTCAATCAAAAATTAACAAACCTATGTTCCATCATGTATCGCGGCTTAAATACAATGCCTTATCGTCCTTTGACAAATTGATTGCTTAATACTTGATCACCCAATTTAAAGTGAGCTTTACATCACCTTCTTCATTTTGTGCTAAACCATGAATGGGGCTAAAATGTCATCCAAACCATATCCGCTAACCTTGGTATCTCGCGAATATAAGTTGGTTCGATTACCCATACGATTGTGATTTATTGCCTGATTGCGATACAAAAATAATAATCTCAAAAGCTGTGTGAGCAGTGCAGTGTAGGAATAAGGTTAAGTAATTTCTTCTGATTGCTACGCTCTTTGCGTTGCGCGTTAGAGCAATCTTTTATATTATAATATCTTCCGGTCCCAATTTTTATGGCGTCACTGAAAATGCGCTTTGCCATCTGCATTTCTTGCTTGGAGTACAAACGTTCCATTTTAGTATAAAAATAAATAAATAAGTAAAATATTGTTTGTTCGTAGGGTTTAATGATCCGAACCGACTCAGGGTATGTTAGACGCTGTAGCGGAGCGCTCCGGAGATGTCAACCGCCTGCGGGTATTTAAGATGCGGGGACATCGCACAGTACACAGTCGCTTTGCTTTTCGCGTACATCTAAAAGCAACTGCCCCAGTCTAACTTGATCCACATCTACGGGCGCCTAACTACTGAGCCACCACAACTGGCCTGACTAAATAAAGGAGAGAAGGGAAGCAGATATAAAGTTCGACTGTATTGCATAAGGACGCGACCACTAAAGTAGGGTGCTCATGTATGTACGGTCACAAAAACAAAATTTCGTGGGTGCTGAAAAAAGGTTTGCAACTCCTCCAAGTGTGCGATTGGACGGTACACTGTCGCTCCTGTCGCGAGGTGTTCCTTGGCGCGCGTTCTTTGTAATGCTTATTCAAGTATGGGATTGGCGGTGGGGGTAACTCCTGTCTTGCTGCGTTCTCATAGCCAGGCGACCTTCTGACACAAGCCGGAAGGGCCGGAAGCGGCGGTGACGCGCTGAAACTTTCTAGGTTTTGTTGCGAAAGCAACACTGCGCTAGTCATCGAGCCATTTCGCGTGGCATAGCTGGGCCAAGCTGCGCATGCGCGATGAGCTGCGTGACGTCAGAGGCAGCAGCTGGTGTGTCGGAACTGCCACCGCGGCCACGCTCTGCAGCGCGATCCGCTGGTACCGGAGAAGTGAAGTCATAACCACAGCCGGCGCCAGCTACGCATCACTCCCTGCGTTGGTTGTGCGGAGAAGAGATAGCTAGAAGCGAGGGGCCTGAATCGACCAACTATGGAGGAGAGCCCGGCCGCTGCTCAGCGCGTAGCCTAAGCTATCCTAAGCAAAGCAATGTAGCTATTGCTTTTGCTACTCAGCTAGGTTTAACCGAAGCTAAACCATTGCCATTTTTTTTCCATCGCGCACGGTTCTCCCCCCGCCACGTCTTGGTGCCACCGCCCTTACCCATGATGCCACGTTTTTGCTAGGATGCGCCATCATGTGAGCAGCGGCGGTCTCCATGGTAACCGCATTGACATGGCGTCACGATGAGCGCACCTCTTTTGATGTTTTTCATTAAAATCTGTTATAAATATTGTAAGGTAACGCGAAGGTCGGACTTGGGGGATCAGGCTTTATTGCAGACCTGAAGCCTTGGTCGCACACTGCAGCCAAACACACTCCGCGATGACGATGGGTATCTACAAGAGGGAGCAGGATGAAGATGAAGCAGCACGTTCAGTCGTGTGGAAGATGAAGCGCCACACAGTGCTCACACTATTTCGCCCGCGCAGTTAAAGCGGCCAGCCTGGCCGCAGTTAGTCCGCAGGATTGCGCCGAATAAAAGGTTTCATACGTGAAACGTGGACAACTTCAGTGCCACGGTAACGACTGTCCGGAGGAGGGTGAACAGGGGAGACGCGATAGTTGACCGGGGAGGTTTTTGCAAGAACTGTGTAAGGACCAATGTAACGGTGCTGTAACTTGTCAGAAAGGCCAGGAGTGCGTAATGGGGTCCAAAGTAACACCTCGTCGCCGCGACGGAACGAAACTTGGCGATGGGTTGCATCATAGCGGCACTTGCGGTCTTCCTGGCTGGCTTCCGTGTTGACGCGAGCAAGCCGGCGAGATTTGGCCACTCGGGAAAGGAACTGGTCAGGAAGAGAGGGTGAGGAACTGGCATGTGTAGAAAGGAAAGAGGCGTCAAGAAAGGTAGCAGGAGAACGGCCGTAAACGAGGAAAAACGGGGTGTAACCTGTGGTCCGCTGTACAGCCGTATTGTAGGCGAACGTAACAAAAGGAAGTATTACGTCCCAGTTTCGATGGTCCTGGTCGACGTACATAGACAACATGTCAGAAAGCGTGCGGTGGAACCGCTCAGTCAACCCATTGGTCTGGGGGTGATAGCTGGAGGTCAATTTGTGATGTGTGGTTGAGGCCTCAATAACTTCGGCTACAATCGTCGACAGAAATGTCCGACCACGATCGCTGAGAAGCACTTGAGGGGCCCCATGGCGTAGTACGAGCGATTCCAAAAAGAAGGTCGCGACCTCATGTGCTGAGCCATTAGGCAGAGCAGCGGTCTCAGCGTAGCGTGTTAGGTGGTCGACGGCGGTGACGATCCAGCGATTACCTCGTGCGGACAATGGAAGTGGCCCGTATAAGTCTATGCCAACAACGGCAAAAGGAGTAGCTGGGCAAGGTAGCGGCTGTAGTAGGCCAGCAGGAGGAGAAGTGGGCCGTTTGCGGCTCTGACATGGCAGACAAGAGGCGACGTATTTTGCCACACTTGAGGCGAGGCCTGGCCAGAAGAAACGGCTTTTCACGCGGTGGTAAGTTTTATGAAAGCCTAAGTGACCGGCTGTAGCATCATCGTGGAAAGCCGCCAGGATACGGGTGCGAAGCGCTCTCGGAATAACGGGGACCCAACGGGTGCCTTCAGAGCAATAAATATAACGGGACAGCACGCCGTTGTCAAGTTTGAAATTTTGGAGTTGTCTGCGCATCCTAGCGGTAGGAGGGTGAGAAGCACCGGTGAGAAGGTTGATTAGGGAAAGACAGTAGGGATCGGCTTGCTGGTGTGAAATAATTGCGTAGCGATCTGGAGCAGCGGCAGGAGTAGCACAGGGGATGTTTGGAGCTCTGGACGACATTGCGACGCCGAGGGTGCACGCAGGAAGGCGCGAAGAAGCACTAGGTGGAGACTCTGGGAGCGGGCAGCGGGAAAGAGCATCGGCATCTCGATGTTTGCGACCTGATTTGAATATGACATCAAAGTGGTATTCCTGCAAACGCAGAATCCAACGGCCCAGGCGTCCAGTCAAATTTTTGAGGGTTGATAACCAGCACAGAGCGTGGTGATCGGTAACGATCGTGAAATGGCGGCCGTAGAGGTAGGGGCGAAATTTCTGAACTGCCCAAACGACGGCGAGGCACTCTTGCTCTGTGATAGTGTAGTTGCGTTCCGCTGGTGTTAGAGTTCGAGTGGCAAACGCAATTACTTTTTCCCGAGAAGCGGTGTCACGTTGCAGAAGTACGGCGCCGATACCGAGGCCGCTGGCATCGGTGTGGAGAATGGTAGCAGCAGTGTCGTCGAAGTGAGCGAGAACAGGGTCCGAAGTGAGGGCATTCTTTAGGGTTTGGAAAGCTTTTTCGCATTCTTCGGACCAATTGAAAGTAGTACTGTCGGTAAGGAGGCGGTGGAGCGGTGCAGCAATGGTAGCGAAATTGCGAATGAAACGGCGAAAGTACGAAGACAGGCCAAGGAAACTGCGTAGTTCCTTAGTCCGCTGAGGGCGTGCAAAGTTCAAAACTGCAGCAAGCTTGTCAGGGTCGGGTCGAATGCCATCGCGGCTGACGAGGTGGCCCAGGATCTTGATTTCTTTCTTGGCGAAATGACACTTTTTTGTGTTCAGCTGGAGACCGGCGGATGCCAGGCACGTTAATACTTGATCAAGGCGGCATAAATGATCAGAAAAAGTCGCAGAGAAGATAACTATGTCGTCCAGGTAGCACAAGCATGTTTTCCACTTAAGTCCTCTAAGAACAGTGTCAATCATGCGCTCAAACGTAGCGGGGGCATTACAAAGTCCAAAAGGCATGACATTGAATTCGTAAAGCCCATCGGGAGTAGCGAATGCGGTTTTTTCTTTGTCGGCTTCGTGCATCGGTATCTGCCAGTAACCGGAACGCAAATCCAAAGTGGAGAAATATTCGGCGCCCTGAAGACAGTCGAGGGAGTCGTCAATTCGTGGCATAGGGTAAACATCTTTGCGAGTGACTTTGTTAAGTGCGCGGTAATCAACGCAAAAACGCACGGACCCATCCTTTTTTTTGACCAAGACAACCGGAGATGACCAGGGGCTAGCTGAGGGCCGAGTAATGTCTCGTCGGAGCATATCATTCACATTATCTTCTATGATTTTGCGTTCTGATAAGGAAACACGGTAAGGGCGGCGCCTAACAATAGAAGTACCTTCTGTAATAATGCGGTGCTGTGCAGAAGACGTTCGGCCCAAGGTCGGAGAAGTGGCATCAAAGGAGGCTTGGTGTTTTCGAAGTAATTCCTGCAAAGCTTGGCGGTGAGTCGCAGGAAGGTCAGGATTGATGGTGCCAAAGAGAACACAGAGAGAGGCATCGGAGAAAGCTGCTGGTGAGGAAGAGGGGGCGGTAAGGGTGGTGAGGGACACCGGATGAATGTCCAGGGCACAAGGAAAACATGTCCCTTTAGTCAGCACAATGGGCTCTGGAGAAGTGTTCGAAGCAGCGACAAGCGCTGTGCCATGCTCAAACCGGACAAGACTTGGTGGTAGCGCGATTCCACGGGTCAGATGGCGATCATAAGGCACGATTAGCACATCTCCGTTATCAATGTCAGTAGAAGTAAGCGCGACAAGTTGTTCGCATCCAGGGGGAAACACTGAGTTAGTAGCGGCAAGCAGGCGATGACGGGGCACGGGAGGTTCAGAAGACGGATCGCTCTCGTTCATGTAGATGACCCTGTCGCGACACGAAATGCTGGCTGATGCGGCAGACAGAAAATCCCAGCCTAAAATAATGGGGTGAGCGCACGGTGACATCACGGCAAATTGTACGTGGTGGCGGACACCATCAACAAAAACTCGCACAGTACACTTAGCAAAAGGCCGAATTATTGCCCCATTAGCTCCACGGAGTTCGGGTCCATCATAAGGCGTTTGCACTTTTCTTAAGCGGGAGCACAAGTCAGTGTGTATCACAGAAACAGCGGCGCCCGTGTCAACCAAAGCCTCAACAGATAAACCTTCAACCCACACTAAAATAATGTTCCAGGGACGTTCCGGAGGATTTTTGGGATGGCCGAAGAGTGCAGTTTTCCCTCCTAAAACTGCAGTGGTCAGTTTTCCGATAGGCGGGGGGTCGTCGGAGAAGCTTGACGGAGAGGCGAGGTTGAGCGGCGAAAAGGCGAAGGAGAACGGCGTCTTGAAGGCCTGTAACCAGCAGGCGGAGCGGGGCTTTCTGGCGGGGGTGATGAACGTTGCGGATAATCAGGGAATGAACGGGGGTTAGAGCCGGAAAAGCGAGGAGGGTAGTCTGCTTCAAATGTGTCGTAGCCGCGGCGTTCATTCTGGAGCCTGCGACGACAGAAGCGGGAAATATGGCCTCGGTACCCGCAGTAATAACAAACAGGGCGGGTTGGGCGCCAGTTGGGGTAGTATGTCGGCGCCGCGGCAGGTGGTGCCAATGCAGCGACATGAGCAGTGGTAGGCGCCGGTGGCGTAGACGCTCCAACTGCAGGGGGTAAGGTCGTGACCTGGGCGTACGTTGGTACCTGACAGATGGTGGGAGCGACCGATGTTGGGGGCGAATAGGTCATTGAGGCCAGCTCTTCTTTGACAATGCTACGCAGGCCGGCACTTGAAGGATGTGGCTCAGATGCAGGGCGGCACAAATTACCTTGAGCCGAGAGCTCTTCACGAATTAATTCGCGAATAAGTGCACGGAGGTCAGCGTTGGCAGTGAAACCAAATGAAGTGGGATCAGGCTGCAGGCGTATTGACTGTAGTTCGTCAAGGCGTTGACAAGTGGATATGATGGCATCGATTGTGGTAGGGTTCTGCACGGCCAGGGCGTTGTAGGCGAGTGGCCCAATACCTTTAAGGACGTGCCGAACCCGCTCGGCCTCTGGCATTGTGTCATTGATGCGCCGACAAAGTGAAAGTACATCTTCTATATAAGAGGTGTAGGTCTCATTGGGCCGCTGAAGTCGGGCTTCTAGCTTCTTCTTGGCGGACTCCGTCCGAACAGTAGGAGCGCAGAAAATCTGCCGTAACTTTTGTTTAAAGGTAGCCCAGTCCGGAATCGTCGATTCATGATTTAGGAACCACGTTTTGGCCACATCCGTCAAATAAAAGGACACATTAATTAGTTTAAGCGAATCGTCCCACCGGTTGAAAGCACTGACCCGGTCGTAGCTGTCGAGCCAGTCATCAGCGTCGTCGCCTCGGAGACCGGCGAACATCTGCGGGTCGCGCTGACGGCTGCTGACAGTCCAAGTGGCAAGGGGAGCTGGAGTCGAGTTGGTAGAAGCCGAATTAGCGGAGTGGCCCTCTTGAGTCATGACGATGGTGGTCGGGGTCAAACGGCGGCCAGAACGAAGCTCCAGGTGGATGCAGGTGACGAAGCAGCGGGGAAATCAAGGCGCACCTCCACCACGTGTAAGGTAACGCGAAGGTCGGACTTGGGGGATCAGGCTTTATTGCAGACCTGAAGCCTTGGTCGCACACTGCAGCCAAACACACTCCGCGATGACGATGGGTATCTACAAGAGGGAGCAGGATGAAGATGAAGCAGTCGTGTGGAAGATGAAGCGCCACACAGTGCTCACACTATTATTTGTTAATTCATAATAAATAATCATTTTTACATATATTTGAGATCTTTATTCGCATTTCTTGGGCTCATTATGCCGCAGCTTCACGACTTCCGCTTTAGTCTTTCGTTACTACCGGTTGTGCACGTCCCTGTGGTATATGGATGTTCGTGGCTATTACGACGTTTAATAGACTTTTTTTTGCCTATAAATAATTACCTGATTACTCCAAAGACACCAAATTTATTATTTAGTGATAATTCTTCACCTTCGATCTCACCAATAATATTTCCCCAACTCTTCACAAAACGACGCAAGCGCGTCACGTTTTGCGTCCACTTTCAGATGACACTGAATCGCACACATACTCGTGTAAGGCTTTATCTTTAATAAACGCTACATAAGTGTGTTACCCGTAGCGAATGAGCTGCACATCTCAATATAAGCGTGACTTTACGTCACACTTCCAGTCAGGTTGCTTTTGTGTGAGTTCATATTTAGGAGGCTGTAACATCAATAATAATTATATGTTAGTAAACTTGTTCAATCGTAGAATGAACACTTTCAGGCGTTTGCCCTAAGTATAACTGAAGCCAGCACATTGCTATTAATTTTTAAAAGCTGTCTCTTTTTATTTTTTCAATTTGCTGACCTACTGGTCAGTGTGGAGTGGTGATTTTTGGTTTCTGTCAAGGATGCACCACAAGTACAGTGATGCCGTGGTGAGTGACAGGCCACCAGAAACTACCGTTCACTGCAGCCACGACAGCCATGCTTCCCATAGCCGATGAGCCCCTCGAGTATGCGAGAGCAAGGCCAGCGTTGTCATGCATGCGATTCTGATTTACCACTGCACCACCTTTCTGTTGGTGCCAGTTTTGCTTTGAGCTCCATGCACTGCACACAATTTAAGCTAGAAGAGAAACGCAGTGACTGACGAAGGTAATGGAGGGAGAAAGCCCACACTCAGGAAAAATGGGTGCGACAACCAGAAGTCGGCAAACCAAACATCATCTGGTAACATATTAATGGGCAGGTGCACTCCCCAATTTGTTTTTCTTATTTTCTTTTCGTGTCTTGGAACATACAAGTTGCGAGCTGAGGAGGGTTGGGAGCGTTACGTTTAATTACCGATATCTATTGTAGTGAAGCTAGCTCAAAAATTCTTGCGGTGGAGTGAAGAATGATGGATTGCCTCACTCATTTGCTTTATTTAGCCTCGGTAAATGGCATTTCATTCTCCGTTTATAGGCAACACAGGGCCAACAAGTGTGCAGGGAAGCTTTTTTGGCAGTGGCATTGGCTGCTGTTAACCATGGGGCTGCACTTCAGAACACGTGCATCTGTATTTGCATTCACTGAAAGTTTGTTTCAGCATTCCCATGCTTAAAGCTTTTTCTATTTTACTACACAGAGTGATCACAAAAAGATGTGCTCAATGCAGGCAACAGTCAGATATATAGGATAATATATAATACCGTTGGGTACAGCGACGTTTTGTGAAACAGGCAGTTTAAATTGGCAGGATTTGTGGTGATTTTGCACCAGGAACTCCAGAAAATTATACTGTGAACATGCAATTGCCATGCTTTTTCTTTCAGCAAAAGTGTGAATGAGAAAAGCTGGTACACCTGCAGCACCTGCAGAAGTGTTTTTGCTGTGTCTGCTTGTCTATTCATGTGCATATTTTAATACACATCAGTAGGTAATGTACTAAGTGTAGTCAAGCATAATTTGTTTTATTACTGCAGAATTTAAAAGACGCTTGTCTTGCTGTGTATGTCTGATAGACACACTGATTTTTAGGTGGAATGTACAAAACAATTGAGGTGATACTCCCCTTGAATTTGGAAACCAAGAACCCCCCAAAACAGCTGTTTAATTGCATTCACCTTCTGAAATGTAGTAATCAAGTCTCGCTTCACGTCCCTGCTGGCTTCACGGGATGAATGCAGCCAATGCCACTCAGCCTGACCGATGTGAAAATGGCAGAGAAGCTGCTTGCTTTCAGGCCAAGTTGCACACAAGGCAGCCTTATCGGCTGCGGAATTGTCCGGCATTCTGTGATGCCTGCAGAATATAAAAAGCAATATTTGAAGCTTTATTGGTTCAATACAGAACTGCATCATATATGCTAAATAGCACAAAGAGACTGTTTAACAAGTGAACTGGACCTCCGTGATGACCCCCCACCCCCCCATCGTGGCTTAGTTGAGTGACTGGTGTGACTGGTGGGACCAAAATGTTAGACGCCCTGTTTTGCCCCTTACAGCAATGGTGCTAATATAACAAAATGCATGAAAAAATTTTTGATCGGCAGTCTTTTTCCTTTTCGCTGCAGGGTATATATACTTTGCTGATACGTGAATGCTTTGAACATTAGTTGTTACTTACATGAGTAACGCCAAAGCAAGTTGGGGAGGTCTGCTTCAGAAGACCAAATTCAGCCTTGTAGCTTTCACTGCTCTACGAACTATGGAGAAGCACAGCCAGGGACACTGCACAGACTGCAGTTGCTGCTAGAATAAATGTTAGGCTGCTGTGTGTCTCGTCACATGATGCCGTGGAATCCACAAAAATTATTTCCCTCGCAGCGCTCAATCTTTGGGTTCTTTCCATAACTTGCGTCACCACAAGAGCTGCCCAGCAGGTAAACGTAAAGCTTGGATGGATCTTCACGAGTTCTTCCTCATAGTTCCTCTTTTGGGGTTGAGGAATCGTCTGGCAGTGAACTGCAGGAGAACTGGAGAATATCACATGCACAGACATATATGCGAAAATAGAAGGGAAGAATGAGAAAGCTTTTGCAGTCCAGTAGTTTTCAGATCGAGCCACACTAATTTCACACACACACACAAAAAAGAAAGTACACATACTCACATATAATATACAACTTACCCTTCTCAAGATACTGTGCCTGTGCTCGGATTCACCGCTCCATTGGCAAGCTTTTCGGCTGCGCTATCACAGACGCAAGCTTCTGCTGAAGCACTGTCAAGTCCTGTGCTGCCGTGAAGCCATCATGAAAGTAGCTATGAAATTTAGCTCGCGTGTCCGATGGGGTTCAAGAGACTAATTGCGGTCATCTCTGACCCTCACTATGCCACGTAAAGGTCTTTCCCTCTTCAAGAATGGATCACGCAGCCTTGTGTCTCGTGTGATGTTTTTTTTTTATCTTAATATCCACAAAAGCAAGGCATTTGGTGACTGTTTGGCCAGCAGTCTTATTTTTGTTGCCTTGTTGACATTTCCACTCCTTATAGAATGTGATGCTGGGAAAAAAAGGTGCAAGTTTGTTTATTCTCGCGGTTAACAACCAATTTATTGGCTTTATACGATTGAATGTTATAGAAATGCTAGTAATAACGATGTAATTATTACGCGTTTCTTCGCACGACACTGCGGCTATGTGATGGTGATGAAGCGAGCTTATCAGGTGATGTATTGATATTTAGGATGATTTACTGTTCATAATTACGCAGTTCTTTTATGACAGACGTAACAATTTCGGCACTTAACGCACAATTAATTCATGTACGTCAAGCAAGATATGGCAGCTTCAGCGCTGTGTGGTCGCTTTTCTAGGGCAGGTGATCGCGAACCATCAGCATAAATATATGGGCCTAAATTGAATTTGGTGGCGGCTACGGGACTAGCAAAACTATACTAACTATACAACGTGGAGTCTTGCTCTACTTACAGCTACGCTCTTCTATTCCTGGAGCAGCAGGTTTCAGCGTGCCAGTCTGGAGTTCGGGTTCCTAACTTTCGTTAGCCACTTTAACGGTTGACAGTCGGTAACAAATTTGAAAGGGCGGTCCAAAGAGGTAGCAAAGATAGTGGCGCAATCCCCAGTGCCCACACGACTGCCAGGCACTCTTGTTCAGTTGCTCCGTAATTCCGTTGCTCTGTGTGCAGGTGCTCCTAGACGTACGTTAACCTCTAGTCGAAATACTTCTATCCCTTTCATTTGTCTGATTGATCCGGGGACACAGGTCTATAGGCCAGCAGGCACTCGCTCATCGCTAGGAGCAGCGTAGTTTCGATTAGCATGACGAGTACGTTCCTTTCAGGCTTACCGCTGACATAATCTTGCATCGCCGAGTTCTCGCAGGTCCGGTTATCAATCGAGACCCAAGATTTGCCCACTCCAAGCATGCCCTGACTGAACAGCATGTCGACCCGCTGGTCTCTAAAATATCATGTCCGATGATGGCGACCACAGGGAGCATGACACTGTCATCGCACACACAAAAAAAATTGGATGTGAATGCATGGCTGCTCAGTGCCACATGTATGCGGTAGACGCCAAACGCGTCAGTGTGGTCTCCGGCGATGCCCATAAGAGTTATGTGGCTTTCGCACTTCTCCAACGCATCCCAGTTTGCGTTTGTGCCTGTCAAGGCGCTGCGCTTTAACAGACACACTTTTGAACTTTTGTCCACATGGCATTTTACTGCTCTCACTGCCACCTTGCGCTTGTGATTGGGCTCGTCTCCCGGCACAAATTCATAACTGCTTAGCACGACCCCCGTCCGCCTCGGTTGACGACAGAGGCCGTACTCAGTTTCCATGCACCCCGGGAGCGGTCTTTTGTTTTTTTGGTCAAACAACACTTGTTACAAAAGGATCAGCACACTACAGGATATCGAATGCAGTATACATGCATGGTGTAAATTTGCACATGCATGTAACTTTACAACATATATAAATGCTCTTCACATCATGCGACACCAATGACATTGGCAGCATGCTCTCCTGACAGAAGAAACAAAACCATTTTTCCGAAGGCACAAGGACTGGCTTAAATAAAATGATTGTGTTATTGAAAAGTGTGTTTCGAATTACAGACTGCTTTTATGCCGCCTGGTGAGTGAAAAAAAAATGACATCAAAGCTCATAGTTGTGAACTTTGAAGGCCTCCGCCTTCTCTCAGGGGGCTCGGGAGCCGCACACCGAACGACGAATGACCACAAAAGAATGCTGCCTCAGGAACAAAAACACTTTTATTAGGTTAGGAAAAAATAAACAAGAAATCAACTGGGTTAGCGTATATCAAGGGATATATGCAAAAGAGGGGTCTACTGGTACTGCAAACGTTGTACCGGCGAGTCAACAAAGTATCCGTGTTCTCGAAGATAAAAAGATACACACCGCTGGCGGATACACACGCGGCACGTTAAAGCGCGCGCGAGCGAAAACAGCAGCGTAGGCACATTGCGATGTCTCGGAGGGGTCTTTCCCAAGGTCCCGCTCGGACGGTCGCGCGAGCGCGGCCGTAGAAGCAGTGCCGTGTTCCCGCTGTTGCCGTTGCCGTTGGCGGTGCCGTGTTCCCGCCAAAAGGCGCCAATGAGAACAGCAACTGGGACACCGGGGTGGAGCTGTGGCCGAACGACAGTGACAAGTCGTCCGGACACCTCTCCGCTGCCTAAGGCGGGAGAAAAGGAAAGAGGGGAACAACAGGAGCGGGCGACGGCCGCGCAACAGAAAGCCGCGGAAAGCCCGAATCCCACAATAGTAACAACAATACTTAGGTTTAGAGTTTAGTTAGCATAGCAATTAGTTGAATATTAAGAACTGCACAAAAACAATGGAAAAGACAAACTGAACCACTGCCTAATTACTAAGCTGTGTTCGCCTTTTATAGTTATGGATAAAATGGCACTTGGTTTGGCAATACTTGTGTGGCAGACAGTGCAGCGGTGGCGCAGCGGTAGAACATCCGCCTCGCATGCAAGAGGACTGGGGTTCAAATCCCGGTGCCGCGCAATTCTCCACCGCATGACAAAAATAAATAAATAAATAAATAAAATCCGCGTGTCGATGGAATTGCATATACAGGTTTGGGGTGCGACCTGATGCCGGTGAACACCTCCGGCAACGCACTCCCTCACCAGAACAGGAGTTGGCCACCCTGGTGCAGTAATTGGCCACAACCTCCTATGATAAGCTCCATAAAACCCCGGCCCTCAGTCACCAGCGGCTGCGGAACAACTGACCACGGCGGCGGTCAGACCTGTGACGCAGCAGGGGGTGCTAAGAAAGCCTGGCTCCGCTGGACAGGCCGCCATTGGAAACTGACCCTGGCAACGTTTAATGCTAGAACCCTTGCTAGTGAAGCTAGTTTAGCAGTGCTGTTAGAGGAACTACAGGCATGAAATGGGATGTCATAGGGCTTAGTGAGGCTAGGAGGCCGAATGAGGCATACACTGTACTGAAGGATGGGCATGTACTGTGTTATCGAGGTTTACCAGAGAGGCGACAACTAGGGGTAGGTTTCCTTGTCAATAAGTATATAGCGGGTAATATAGATGAATTCTATAGTATTAATGAGAGGGTTGCAGGCATCGTAATTAGGCTTAATAAGCGGTATAAACTGAAGGTTGTACAGGCCTATGCACCTACATGTAGTTATGATGACCAGGCAGTTGAAAGCTTCTATGAAGATGTAGAATCGGCAATGCGAAAAGTAAAGACGCAGTATACTGTACTAATGGGCGACTTCAATGCCAAGGTAGGGAAAAAACAGGCAGGAGACAAGGCAGTAGGTGACTATGGCATTGGTTCTAGGAATAGCAGGGGGGAGTTTCTAGTTGAGTTTGCAGAGCGGAATAACTTACGAATCATGAATACCTTCTTCAGCAAACGGAAGAACCGGAAATGGACATGGAAAAGTCCTAGCGGAGAGACTAAAAATGAAATCGACTTCATAATGTGTTCAACCCCCGCCATTGTGCAGGATGTAGAGGTAATCGGGAAAGTTCGATGTAGTGACCACAGGATGGTGAGGTCCCGAATTAGCCTAAATCTGAAGAAGGAACGCAATAGATTAGTAAGAAAGAAACCCATCAACGAATTAGCGGTGAGGGGGAGGGCAGAAGAGTTCAGGATCTCGCTACAAAATAGGTATTCAGCTCTAACTGAGGATGGCGACATTACCCTAGAGGCAATGAACAATAATTTCAGAGATATCATTACTGAGTGCGCGGTAGAAGTAGGCGGTAGGGTAGTTAGAGAGGATACCGGTAAGCTGTCTAAGGAGACGAAAGATTTGATTAAGAAACGGCAGAGTATGAAAGCTTCCAATCCAACAGACCAGATCGAATTGGCCGAGATATCAAAGCTAATCAATAAGCGCAAGGTGGCCGATATAAGGAAGTATAACATGGAAAAAATTGAGCATGCTGTAAAGAACGGGGGAAGCCTTAAAGCGGTAAAGAAGAAATTGGGCATAGGCAAAAACCAGATGTATGCGATAAGGGACAAGGCGGGCAATGTCATCACTAATATGGACAAGATAGTCAAAGTAGCCGAGGAGTTCTATACAGATCTCTACAGTAGCCAAAGTAGCCAGGACCGTAATGAGATTGGCGGTAGGGAAAAACAGTCAGGCGTTCCACCAGTGACGAAGGACGAGGTCAAGAAAGCACTAGAAACTATGAAAAGGGGGAAATCAGCTGGAGAGGATCAAATAACTACAGATTTGCTGAAGGACGGGAGGGGGGATATCGTGCTAGAAAAACTGGCCACCCTGTATACGCAGTGCCTGTTGTCATGGACGGTACCGGAACCGTGGAAGAATGCAAACATTATCCTCATTCACAAGAAAGGGGCTCTAAGGACCTTAAAAATTACAGACCAATCAGCTTACTGTCTGTTACGTATAAGGTATTTACTAAGGTAATCGCTAATAGAATCAGGACAACCTTAGACTGCAATCAAGCAAAGGATCAAGCAGAGTTTCGGAAACGGTACTCTACTATCGTTCATATCCATACCATCAATCAGGTGACAGAAAAATGCTCGGAATATAACCAGCCCTTATGCATAGCATTCATTGATTACGAAAAAGCACTTGACTCAGTTGAAACCTCGGCGGTGATGCAGGCATTGCGGAATCAGGGGGTAGACGAGCCGTACGTGAAAGTGCTGGAAGATATATATAGTGGCTGCACAGCAACCATAGTTCTGCATAAAGAAAGCAACAAAATTGCCATAAAGAAAGGTGTTAGGCAAGGAGACACAATCTCCCCAGTACTATTCACAGCTTGTTTAGAGGAAGTATTCAGAGACTTGGAATGGGAGCAGTTAGGGATAAGGGTAGATGGAGAATACCTCAGTAATCTGCGATTTGCTGATGACATTGCCTTGCTAAGCAACTCGGGGGATGAACTGCAAATAATGATTGATGACCTAGACAGAAAAAGTAGAATGGTAGGCTTGAAAATCAATATGCAGAAGACTAAGGTAATGTTCAACAGCCTCGGGAAGGAACAGCAGTTTACATTAGGTAGCGAAATACTGGAAATAGTAGGCGAATATGTCTATTTAGGACAGGTAGTAACCGCAGATCCAGACCATGAAAAGGAAATATCAAGAAGAATAAGATTGGGATGGAGCGCATTTGGCAAGCACTCGCAGATTATGACTAGCAGCTTACCGGTATCGCTCAAGAGGAAAGTATACAACAGTTGCATCTTGCCTGTACTCACCTATAGGGCTGAAACGTGGAGACTAACCAAGAGAGTTCTACTTAAGTTGAGGACAACCCAGAGGGCTATGGAACGAATAATGGTAGGGGTAACATTAAGAGATAGAAAGCGTGCAGAGTGGGTCAGAGAAATAACTCAAGTTAACGACATTCTAGTGGAAATTAAGAAGAAGAAATGGACATGGGCAGGACATGTAGTGCGAAGAGAGGATAACCGATGGTCGCTGAGGGTAACAAACTGGATTCCAAGGGAAGGAAAGCGTAGCAGGGGGAGGCAGAAAGTTAGGTGGGCCGATGAGATTAAGAAGTTCGCAGGTGTCAAGTGGATGCAGCTAGCACAGAACCGGGTTAAGTGGAGAAATATGGGAGAGGCCTTCGCCCTGCAGTGGGTATAATCAGGCTTATGATGATGATGATGAACATCAATACGGTCATCATGATCTTGCTTTCATGGAAGAGTGTGAAATTTATGCGCCCTTGTTTTTAAACATTGCTACGCAGTCGTCTCAAGACACTACTGAACAAAAAGTGTGGAGTATGATTCGTCGCGACAAAACGGACCTTTACGGTCTCCTCCATTACCCGGAAAAGATGCTCCACGAGGTTCTCCAGGAGAAAGCGATAGTCATACATGGAGACTTGCTTTCTCAAACCGAGGTACGCCCTTCACTTCTATACTCATTTTTAGTGGACTTTTCATTTCTGAACATCTGCCGAAAATAAAATCCCCCCCAAAAAAGGAGCTTGATTTCACCCTCATGAATATACATTTCTTTTATAATCAAGAAGCATAGAATACATCCTTTGCTATAAACGAAAATCCTCGAAGGAGTCTAGAGCAAACGCACCTTTTTTTTGCCTCAACGTCGACATTCCGTCAGATTATCAACGAATGGGGGTTGCTTATGAAAGATGCTGTTTTAGAGTAACTGCGTAATTGAGTGGTAAAGAACAAACCAATGGTAAGTGTAGTAAAAAAGCTACAGTACATATTAGACTGATTCCGCATGTTGGTAAATTAACCATAACTCTTCTTTATGCCGAATAAAATCCGAGGCGTGCTCATTGGTATTAAAATTCATAAATAGCGAATCGCTTCGACATAAAATTTTATATATGCCTGGGGCAATGCTTTCGTAAAGTAGAAATGTCCGCAAATATGAAAAGGAATAAAAAACAACATATATGGCAAGCCGAATGACTAAAACTGAAGAGTATATCCCTCGGCCATACAGTACTCAAAAGTATAGTTTTTATTTCACTGTAATTCGAATACGGAGACAAATTTTATTATGTATCTTTTTTTGCTGAAGTCTGAATCCATTAGGTCGAGTCACGACATATTAGAACAGTTTTATGATGTTTTTCAGGGATCTCCGCAGTTCGCGGTCAAAACCATTTTCAGTTTAAAAGCTACGGTACCGGAGGCTATGTATCTGCCTGCGCTCTATTTCCCTCCGCGCAACAGATCTATAAATTCCACTTCCATTTACTATTTCGATCTTCGTTGCTATACTTTAAGAAGCTCAATGAAAATAATATTTTATGCACTACTTCAACCTGCGGTTAGCTTTGGCTCGAACACATATATAATATCTATATCGTCACTGCATCTTAGCGGGTAAAAATTATAAATTGATTGAGTTAATTTATTAGTCCGCATTGATGTTTTAGAGCGTAGAATCCCCATTCCACCCCATAGCCGACAAAGCAACTGAGCCATTGAACCCGAAGCACATGCTGAGATATATTTGTTATTTCGCCCTTCGCTATCAATTCGTAATGGAGGAGACGCTGAGTGAGTCTCTTTTTTTTTTCCACAAAACACGCGAGATTTCTTTAAGCTAAAATTGGCATAATGAAACAAATTAGGCACGGGTTTGATTTGTGTTATCCTCCTGAACGTTCATAAAAAAACTTATATCTCCTCTCCACATCAGATTTTTCCTTTGAGACACAAATAATCCTTTCTTTTTTCGTTTTTTTTATGTTCTCCTTAGCAACTTTATTTATTCAAAAAGGGGAAAACGTGCTGTCGAGACACACAAAAACGCCCACATGTATGAATGCGAAAAGAGGATCACGCGTTGGGTGACTGTGAAGCCGAGGCTTCTAAACTTCCTCGGTAATGTAAAATAACCCTCTTCCCTGGGCGTGCTTTCTCTTCGTTTCCCTTCGTGCACTGGCTCCCAATGAGACACTCGCACGCTTTTTCGTCTTACCGCCCGCAGGCTGCCATAAGCATTTATTGCAGGCGTGTATTTTTATACTGGCTGGTGACCTCACTGACTTTGTAAATCTTCACAGAATGTGGTAAAAGCATTCTTAACGCTGAAAATCACCTTGTGGGTATTATGGTTTGTTTTCATCCAGCCTTAGCACGACGTCATTTGAGCAGTAAAGTTTTCTGTGGCGTTGATGCTTTATAAAATTTTCTGCTCCAAATGAACCCGTTGAAAGACATATATCGAACTTAGCTTTAAGGATGACAACGGCCATCCGTGTAAGGGTTCGCTCACTCCGTTCACGCATAAAAAGGGTGCTTCTCTTATGTCCTGCTGGCCTTATGATAAATTAGTTGCGAGTGCAGCGCAATAAGAAGTGTTTGCTTTCCTTATCTGAACCCTGCTCGAACACTTCACTGAATCAGAACTACATCGCGGAGTACCGCATGGGAGAGCGCCAGCGACGCCGCCGATCGCTTATCGATCGCAGTAATAGAAGCTGGCATGCAAGACCTACTAATGTTAATGCGAAATCATTATATAGACCACTGTGCGGAAACACTGGCGCCGTGCGCCCGATGTCATTGGTTGAGTGCCGTCGTACCGAACTGAGTATGATGCGATGCATGGCAAATAAGCATATATAAGAACAGTAATCATGAGGAGTGCATGACTAATACGCGAATGACTAAGTAGTCACTGCTCATTTTTGACCATTAATTTGTGAACATAAAAAGCATAAAACGCCAAGACAGGTAAGATGCGCTGAATGAAACTGTAACTGATAGTGCTTGAGTTATGGTCGTTAAAGGTGCAGCCACTAATTAGCGTCCCCTATTTAGTGAGTAAAATAGCTTTAATAAAATAAACCACCGGTAGCTGAACCGGACGAAGTAAAGGAGCATTTTGCGACCGTTAAAACTCACACCTTATTAGTCAAATATATGTCAGTAAAATAGCATGTAATTGGCCCCTCTGGTGGAAGCGCCCGATTGCTTTCTTCTGTAAATCTCACATTTCCACTCACTGTAAAGTAAGCGTCCCCCATTTTGGAACGGGAAGTCCTGCCGAAACGGTTCCTATTTAAATATTCGCTTTTGAGTGCGCATGCGTATTAATTGAAGCCAATTCGGGTCCATTGTCCTTGTCCGCTCCACCTCTCCATCTGAAATTCGACAGCACCGAGAATGTTTGGGCTTTTGTGTGCAGTGGGAATTCGTACTCCGCGCAAAAAAAGTCAGATGTCGTGCACAGGCATAGGCAGAGTGGCAAAAACAGGTATCGAATGTCTCGTGTATACAAGGTAGATTCTAAAACGTGCGCGAACGGCACTAGAAGTGGAAACCACGCACTCTAGACAGACTGAGAAGGGCGAGCTATACTTGATCGACTCGGCGAGATTTGCGTCATCTATTAACCTAGAATGAATGTACTAATATCTTATGCATTATTCTCGTTGCTGTGTTCAATATAAAGGAACACTTTGATAGTTTTTACTGCGGCTAAAAGAGGGTGGTGGTTCTCTCGGGACTTGGGCTCTAATCTCAGAGCCAAACACCAGACCGCTAGCTCGGGACACAGGGCCGTGAAGACTGGAACACCGAGACACAGTCAGCGGGCCAAGCTGTTTATTGGGAATGGCCAATATTCATCTTCGGTCATAGCAGCATCCGCGAGCTCGGGCTTCGCGGCGTCCTCTCTCTGGATGAAGATGCTGTCCGTCGAGATGAGAGTGGAGGGGGAAGGAGGAGCCACCCGTAGCTCTGCGCCAGTTCTCTCACTCCCGTCCTCTCCGCCACAGCTCTGGGGGAACGAGGCCAGGAGGGGAAAGATGAGGGCTCCCCGTGAGAGAGAGAGACTGGTCGCCCCATCGTGCGAGCGAGGGGAATGTTGAATTCGCACAAGAGGAAGGCCGCAGCGAAAGTCGCGCAAAGCTGTTTCGCTGACTGAGTGCAGACAGCATTGCATACTCTCAGAGGCCGCAATTTATTTTGAGCCGGCCAAAGCGGTGGCCTTGTGGTAGAGCATCCGCCTCGCATTCGGGAGGTACGGGGCTCGATCCCCAGTGCCGCCGGGTACCCACCGGTTTCCAAAGGGCACAAGAGTTCCCCCGGCCTGGTGTTCGGCTGTTCTGGGGTGAAATGCTTGGGAAAAGGGGCCATGAACCAAAATGTTGGTTCAAATGTTGGTACGTGAAATAAAAAAGGGGCCCTCATATATCTTACTCGATTTATGTCATATGTAGAAGAGGGCGCTTTCTCGGTGTTTTACGGCAGTGACTAAAATAGAGAATCAGTTTCGACATCTTCAGTCCCGCATTTCTCACATTTCCTTCCGGCTCAGAGCCACACATCATTTTCTGAGCTTTGGGACTTGAAGTCTAACATGTCATAGGCTCAACCAATGTATTGCTATTTTCATCATGTAAGCATTGACGTGTTCCTTCTCGGTTTTCTTAGAAGGCTGCAAGGTTTTCTTAATGCATTGCATTTCTCCGCTTTCTTCTTCTGTCTTACAACCGTCCTAATGCATGCTAGAGATTACACATGCTCGAGCAATAACTTAAACACCCTTCGTAAACCCTCGATATAGAAAATCGTTTTGTTACAGGCTGGCAACTTCTGCAGCCGGGGTCAAATCGGCGAATTTTACTTCGGGACTGAAAACATGTATTCCTTGCCCTGCGGAGCCTACATGAGCCGCCTCATGAATGCGACACTTCGACAGCGCATCAAGAGAATGTGAGACACTTTCGTTGGCATTTGCCGGTCACTTTGTTAGTATTCGAAAAGAGACAAACAACATCCATTGTGTTGAATGTTTTTTTCGACGTAGTGCATTGAAGAGGAATTCTTTGCTGATAGTTCGTGTGCATATAGCAAAGTAAAGAAAATAATGCAAAGATGATACGGATATTTCTACGTAAGCGCTTTAGCGATACATTCAGAAAAATAATTTTAGATATACCTTTGTTTATACATGCGCAGTTACAAAAAAGGTTTTATTCTTCTCGCGAGCCAAAGGCCATTTTATAGAGGAACAGAAAGAGTCATTAACGAGGCGCGCGGAGCTCGTGGCTTTTCTTTCGCTTCTGAGAAATTCTCTTTGATCTTGATTTACTTTCGCTTCGTTTACACCATGCAGAGCTACGATGCAGTGTACCCTCGAAAAAGGGAGTAAAATCTGCTCGAAAACAACCAGGTTCTTAGGACACACGAATTCACTTACACCTCATGACACAGAAACGTAATTGTGCGTGAACGCTGCTACAGCTCTGGCGAGAAGGAGCTGGACACGCATTGTAAAAGCTTGAAGACGTACCTACTCGAAACAAAACTGAGCGTAAGCATGCGTCCCTACTCTTGTAAATAAGAATAGTAATTGACTATTCAAAGCTCTGCCTTCCAAATGTGAAACGCGATTGTCTTCGTTTCATAAAGTGGGTCTTGCAAATATAGCGTGATCTAAAAGGTTACAACGGCTTCACATGGGCAACAGAGGCTGCTAAAGAACAAGGTACAATATAATTAAGCGGGAAAGTATGCCGCTCCATGAGATGAAGAAAAAACTTGATCTCATCTTTTTATGCATGTGACTGCGTTATTTTGTATTCTACGTAAAGTCTTATTATTTGCAACCCGTGGGGAAGATGTCCTTCTAAGCGAACCGTTTTATTTGATACCGTTGGCAATCGGATTCGGTGCGACGTTAGTGCTAAGTGTCTTGACCATATGATCGACCTTGATATACCTTGCACCAAACTTACTTCGCACACTGCTTCCTACTTTCGTATATTCGTGTTTAAATGCACATTCTGTTCAGTGGCCCGGTCTATTGAATGCTACCACGACATGTGGAGGAAACGAATGAAGATTGTTATAAAAGGTTGCTGAGGTTGTACGCTATTTAACCAGGTTTGGCGAACGATAGCTGTGTGTCCATTGCGTAAAGATCTGCCGAGGTCGCTGCGATGCATCTGTTACATGTTTTGCCACGTGTTCCGCTGGCGTCATCGCGCACCTGTCACGTGCTCTCTCATGCTTTTGAAGATTAACTGTCTTTCAGGCTGAATGTCAATGTCTAATGGCAAGTTTAAATGTCATTATTCATTACCTAGGGGTCCGTTAGTCATGAAACCATGCACGAGCTTGCCCTATCATTTAACACACTAGGCAACACTTGTAGCTAGACAGCATAAGCCCACATTTAACATTGGTTCAGCTTCAATACCTTCATGCGGTAGCCAAGCAATCCCCAATTTTTTTACTTGAAAACGTAGCGGCTAACGCTCCAAAAATATCAAGTTTGTTTTGTTTTTTTCTCGTGTTTGTACACAAATTAGAAACATGTTGAAGTTGGTATGCGCCGAAATCGTCTATGCACAACTAATCCCCATTCGTTGTACATGTATATGCATCAGTAATCATTGTGACTGATGATATTACTTTAATGACTCTGCGTTATGGTCCTAGCACGTATTAAATAACGTATTATCTCTTCAATTTCTTCCAGCACGACTGCAATCGTGGAAGCCGGCATCGTTCGTCAGAAGTTTATCCTGGCTATCCCGTCCTTGGATCGCTGTCAGGTGGTTGCAGAAAAAGCTGCTCTCGCGTTGTGGGACATGGTCTCCATCTTCTACGCGTACGCCGCTTTCATCGTTGCAAGTATCCTCGTCTTTGTAGCTGAGATAATCTCTGCCTACGTAACGCGTCATGCACGTCCCTGAAAACGCCTATATCAAGAGATGTGGCCGAAGCCTCTGTGGAGCTGCACTCTTTCGCGGCCAGTTGCGCTATATTTACTGCGTGACGATTTCAAGCCGTTTTCGTCAACCATTTTAAATGTTTGCATGAATTGTTTAATGTTGCACTGGCCCTGCCGACTAGAAGTCAATTGTTTGGAGATTCCCCTCCTTCCACTGCATTCTTAATTAGAAAAAAGCAAGCGACTCCCCACACAACTATTGCATAAATAAATGTTCTTGCTAATTATACGATAATTATTTTGTCTATTGCAGGAAACTTGCACTACGCTATAATAAAGCCTCATTTCCTAACGTCCGAACGCATGACTGATTCAAAAACTGTGTCTTGCATACGCACCTTGGGATGCTGTTTCCATAGTTTTGATATAAATGACAATTGAATCTCTTTAAAAACCCGTATGGTATGACAGTCGCATAAACTCCACGGTCCCTTGCTGCTATATTTTACATTTCTTGCCATTCTACAAGGTACGGCTGGCGGGAACATTTCAACAATGCTGAATGTTTCAGCGGTATCCTAAATACATCCCTTCCGCTGGTATTTAGTTCTGATTTCGCTATAAGCAATTGCCATTTTTCCGTTATTGTCATATAAATTTTTATCAGACGACCAACCATTCCTCTTCAGTGAGAGAATCCCTCCAAACGTGCATTTCATGTACATAGCAGTCAAAAATAAGACTGCAAAGTTGATGCCTCGAAGTGAGATCAAAAGCTCGCCACTCTGTAAACTAGACGAGAACATACATTCCATACATACATTCCCTTTAAATACATATTTGTGGCATCATGTTTGTGGCAAATACCGAACAGTACATTAATTTTGAAGGACACTGGAGCGAGTAGAGACAAAAAAAAAAGACAAATTTTACGGCACAACAGAAGCCAGCGGTGAACATGTTGGTCACTTTTCAGTATACGGCTCTTACGTCCGGTAGAAACGTTTGTAGTATTGACGAGAATCATGCTACCAAATAATATTGACCGCAAAACGACCTGTCAAATTTATGTCATACTTCTTCATTTTTTGTATATAGCAAAAATATATCTGCGCATTATGGTTACCACATAATAAGCTAGACGAAATGCAGTCACCGGGGAAATATGTTCTGTTAGCTTGGTTAATTTGCGTCGGCCCTTTTATTGGAGGGAACCGCTGGCTACTTACCACAATAAAATTATCATGCCTTTCAAATACTGTGTGTTGTCGTTTTGTACCTGCTATATTTCAAAGGAACATGCATCTTGGGATTTAGACATTGACCTGCTGCAGCATGCGCTGAGGAAAATGTTTAACCATTAGATCAAACACTTTATAACATTACTATGCTGCCTTCGTAGGGTAACTTATAGTTCAGCATCTGTAATACTCGATCCAGTTTGTCGTAAACAAAAACTAAATAGTAGATGGGTCTCTTTCTCCGGGTCACGAGGTACATGCACATATCTGCAGAAATACGCGCGCATTTTTGCAATACTTTACTAATATTTTCCCGTACAAAACAAGTGTACCAGAATGAATGAGCACATCACAGCTATAACTACATATTCAGGTCCTCGAACGGCATTGACCTGACGCACGCTCCACTGCAGCCAAACTTGGATTTTGTAATTTTCAGTATGTCCGAAGCCTAAGTCATCTATCGGTCACTACATTGGACGCGAAAACATTGGTTGTGCCGCAGAAAGGTAAATGAGTTCCTTTAAACGAGGTCCATTTGCTCTCTGATTTGTTCTGTCCCTAAATTTTGTCTAAACAAAAGAACTGAGTCTCCTTCACTCCAGTGAATGCATGGGAGTGTTTGACCCAAAAATGAAAAACAGCGTGTACTGACGTCCTGCTTTCAATCAATGGTCGTCACATTTGCATTTCTATGCAAATGTGTATGTTTAATGAAGCCACGTGTGCTCATTTTTCCAATGACTCGTTTTCGAAGAAGTAAACTATTTTAATACAAGCATTACGCACTCCTTTTTCATATGCAGGATGGAACTGGGCTACTGAATTCCCTGGTTGAGTTATTCACATTCGTCAGAGCTGAATTCATTTGAAACTAATTGCACAAAAGTGTATCGGATCTCATATACTTTTTCTCTTGGTGACGCTTGTATAGCACAGTATTAACCATAATAAAGGAAAATGCCGTACCGAATGTTTTACGTACGTCAAGAAACCAAATTTCACCAAACCGTGGAAAGATGGGAAAGACATGGCATGCAGAATAATAAGATATTTTTACTATACAGACAATATGCAGCTATAGAGCAGAGTTCCGAGCATGAAACTGCCGGCCTTTAGTGACGCACCTGTATCGCAAGCAAGCACGTTCGCCTAACATTTGTCATCTAAGAATGAGTACTCGTCTGTGATAATTTCGAGTCTTGATCTTTGCTCTACAGCACAAAGATTGCCGTACAACATATCTAAAGTCTAATCTCAAACTCACTAACTAAAACTTAGACACATGTAAGTTCTCTCGCGTACCCGATGTGTACACATTGACCTACAAATCATGTTCTCTACTTACCCGTTATCATTCCAATTCGGAACAATCGCAATAATAACAGAAACTACATACTCTCTTCAGGACCACGTGCAAGGCATTGCTTAAAAGGATCAATTTATTCTCTTTAAACACATAGATCAAATTATAGACAGTATTAGGAAGAGAGATCTTTAAAAATCCGTCTTGGGTATACAGCTTCGGGCAAGCGGCACGTGGCGCCCCATTATTAGAGTTATTTCTTGACAAGAGTTTTTTTCAATCTACCATGCACTGCCTTGTAAAAGAAGTGAAAGTCATACGAATGATTGAACATCGGAACCTACTCTTTTCAGAATAAGCGTCCTGAGTTGCAAGTAATTTATTATTTCAACTGAATTTTAACGCATCAGGGTTAAGAGCCACATCCAACGAATCCCGGACTCGCATTTTCTCCGTAAACACAGCAATGGTTTGGTTTTGGTTTGTGGAGTCATAGCCTTCTTTATACTCTTTGCTTGTCAACGCACCGCGCGAACAATAGAGCGGCGCCGTCGAGTTAAGTCCCCTCGCTGAGGGCGCCGCTGACGTAGGGGTCGAGGTCGAGGCGCACGGGTCACACGGGTACGAATGTCGGCGCGGGGCGGGAGCGCCGTTATTCGCTAGCGGGATAACTGTTCCTAAGCATGAGTCGTGCATATTCAGAATATTTACTTATAAGGCCGACATCCACTAAGCATAACAAGTGATCATGATACTTGTTAGGCAATAACACCAACGCTATATGACATTATATGTCAGGCAGTTTCAAGAAATTGCGCATGGCTCGAAAAACTGCATGACTGCTCCGCTAGCACCAAGGGTAATAGAAAAATTACAATGCTAGTCTACACTGCAATAAAACAAAATTTAAGAAGAAAGACATCAGCATTTATTTACACATATCACAACAGCAATTGTGCTTCAAGAGTACCATGTAGAAGTGGAGTGATGAATAGCTGCCACAAGTAGGGAAAAACGTTCATGGTGACTGCTGCCACTGATAGCACTTCAGAAGCCAGCTTGGTTTACAGATGATGGAACAACTGCATCGCAGTATGCCATTAAGATCAGTAAGGAGAACAATTTTGGTATCAGCTGTTAATTTCAATGATTCAGCGCGTCGTACAAACGTTTTTTTTTTAACTAGAAAAACAAGGAAAGACAAATATACGCGTTGCATCTTTCTGTTTCGATCACTCCAAAATAATCGTCACAATAGGCAAAGCTCGTGTTTTTATTTTTTCACAGAATTGTGCAGTTAGCGAAACAAAAAATACTACGCTGGAGCACATGTAAGATACCACACAGACGAGCTAACCAGGGAGGAAGTTCGCATCGCAGTCCAGAAAATACACGTGCACATTTAATATTATTATTACCTTACTCGACGCGTAATAAACACACTTCTGGTGCTGTCATTATTTCTCACAAGCCTTTATGCGGTTGAGTGCGAAAAGGGAAATTAATATAGGCTTTGCAAGATTTGGTTTAACTCACTTTAAAGTAGTCATCTTCACAACAGGTAAATGTTGTGTTTCTATTTTATCACAACTTTTCTTAATTAGCCCATACTACAAAAAAAAGCTTCGCAGGAGCACACTAACACACCACGCAGACGAGCTAGGCAGGGAAGCAATTAGCATTGAAGTCCAGAAAGCACAGGTGCGCATCTAACATTACTATTACAGTATTTACGCTTAATAAACTTATTGGTGCTGTCACTATTTTTTACAAGCCTCAAAGCAGCTGAATACTACGCAGCGATCGCCGGAAGCACAAAGCAAAGCTGGCACTTACCAGTTGGTGCAATGCTGTATTCCTGCAGCAACAGAAGGCAGAGAAAAGTAGAAGCATGACCTTGCACAAAGCAGAACAGTCCACGAAACAACGAGACAGCGGCAGCGCGTGGCTATCCGGACCACTTTGCAACACGGCGCACCCGGCACTCGCCTGGCGAAGGTGACACTACGTCGCTGTCGCCATCTCTCGGCAGCCAGCGGCGTAACTTGTCAACGGAGGAGGAGCGGTGGCGACGGCCGCGGAGCGCGGAGTTGACAGGCACAGCGTGTATAAAGGAGGCCATGGTGGAGTTTAACGTCCCAAAGCTATTCAGGCTATGAGAGACGCCGTAGTGGAGGACTCCGGAAATTTCGACCACCTGGGGTTCTTTAACCTGCACTGACATCGCACAGCACATGGGCGCCTTGCTTATCGCCTCCATCGAAAGCTGCCGACGAGGCCGGGATTCGATCCCGCGTCCTTGGGAACAGTAGGTGAGCGCCGTAACCACTGCGCCACCTCGGCGGGCTAACAGCAATGTATAACCTCGGTCATCCGTCTGGTAGGTGGTAGAGGTGATGATTTCCAGGTGGCATGCTCATGCAGTTGAGTTGTATGACGTCACCACAACGCATGACATGGTGGAGTTGCCATGCACTGCGAACTCGGGCCTCGTCCTTGAGATGCAAGGAAGATCGAGTCCCAGCTTTCCACAGCATTTGGATTTTGATTTACACTAACGGCCGGCAAACCACACTGACATATTCATATAAAGCGGGCCTCTTACGTAGGGTAGTACTTAGTGTATATAAAGCGGGCCTCTTACGTAGGGTAGTACTTAGTGTAATATGATACCTTATGAGACGTATAGTCAGTATACGCGGTTACCTGTATTTGTGTTCGCGTTGCCACTAAGGCTGCAGGCATCTCGGCTTTCGTTTGGCGCTTAAGAAGGCATGCACCTCCTCAATATATATATATATATATATATATATATATATATATATATATATATATATATATATATATATATATATATATATATATATATATATATATATATATAATATATATACATATATATATATATATATATATATATATATATATATATATATATTGTGTGTGTGTGTGTGTGTGTGTGTGTGTGTGTGTGTGTGTGTGTGTGTGTGTGTGTGTGTGTGTGTGTGTGTGTGTGTGTGTGTGTGTGTGTGTGTGTGTGTGTGTGTGTGTGTGTGTGTGTGTGTGTGTGTGTGTGTGTGTGTGTGTGTGTGTGTGTGTGTGTGTGTGTGTGTGTGTGTGTGTGTGTGTGTGTGTGTGTGTGTGTGTGTGTGTGTGTGTGTGTGTGTGTGTGTGTGTGTGTGTGTGTGTGTGTGTGTGTGTGTGTGTGTGTGTGTGTGTGTGTGTGTGTGTGTGTGTGTGTGTGTGTGTGTGTGTGTGTGTGTGTGTGTGTGTGTAAGGTGTCCCTGATAGCAATGGGTTTATAGTTTTGCGTCGTCACTTTTGAGTTGCCCAGCAAAAATACACACGATGACAATGCAACAGCGTGGAAATGAAACATATGTTCATGACTATGGTCTTACAGTAAATTAGTGATCTATTAGAAAATAGTTTGGAAATGAATATGGCTCTGGCACACACGTTGGCCATGTGCATTTACAAATTGTTCGATGATAGGCCGCTGTTTGCCTTAGTGGAGTAAATAATGTAATTAACACATGGCGCTTTTTTCAAGACGCTACTTCGGCATTGTATAAAGAATTCTTGCGCAAAGTAAACCAAAAAAAAGTTACAAACACTTTGGTTTCAAGACCGCGACCTAATGTATTAGGAATTCGTATGGCTTCGAAGGCGTCAAATGAGTAGCTTCTATCACTAGCCGAAATAAAAAATTTCGAGCACGGAGAGGTAAAAAAGCCGAAGTAAACGAAGATAACAAACGCATTACAACAAATATAAGCAATCAAAGAGGTCAACTATATACCTCTGCGGTGGTGATGAATATATCGGACCGCTCGTCCAGAAGTGCATAATGGAAAGTTCTGGAACGGGTTGAAGAGCACGTTGCCCGATCTAGACAAATTAGTGATTTGATCACGGGTTGTGAGACGTATTTGTTGTGCGTTTGTTTTTTTACAAAATTGGAAAGTGTGCTTCTCCATCTTTTTCGTTCTTGCAGGAAGAGAAAAACGTGCGCAAGCACTGAAAATGTGACTCTGACAGCTCATACTGCGTGCAAAACAATGAAATACTTCGCCGAAGCATCAGCAACACGTGGTAAATTCCCAACACACGTAAATCTTCAGTGCTTCACCGGCATACGTTGGTGAGTTAGCACACACTAATTACTCAGAGAGCAAAATGGCAAATAATTACCAACAAAAACCCTTCAGATGCAAAAGCAAGCATAGCATGCTCTACTCCGATTCGTCTGTAGTAAATACCGGCAAACGAAACGATTAGGGAATTACGGCACGCATGTCGTGAAAGAGCCGATGTTAAGGTAAACGTATGTTATCGGGCGCTAAGAAGGCAAAACGTACGCAGAAGAGTGCGTAGTTCAACTATGTATTAACGCCAGCGTCACGCTTCAATCAAATGGTCGTCTGCCGCGCCATGATCTGCAGCGCAGCGAAATCCGAAGAGGAACCGCGAATGTGTGTGCCGCACTATTAGAGAGCGCGAACGAAGTAGCCGGACTCACTCTCAGCGTGGTAACTCGTCCCCGGCTCGCGGCGGGGCCCGCATCTGATAGCAGCGCCGCGATAGCGGACGGAAGCCGCTTCCCGGAGATTCGGAGGGGCCTGGGAACTTTTGACTAGACCTGTACATTCGAATATACCCGAGAATCTGCATCGACTGACATTGGGAGGGAAAGGATAATATCGCTACGCATTCAATTCACGCAGATCGGACTTCTTATACTACTATACTTTTAAAAACTGAGACATGTGGTTAGTGCACTCATTTGATGTCGCAGACACAGCCCATGTTATCAAACTGCCTAGTGGATGATAACTAAATGCATGACAACATAAATGATCGCATTATCTACAAACCCCTTACATCAATGTCATGGTAAAGAACATGAGTAATCGCTAGTAGGTGCGTCTTCAAGGTACGCCACACTGCAGATACTATGCTATTAAAATGATCTTTCATGCAGTGCATGATATCTGTCAGCCCACCATTTCGGTTGATGAATGTGCCATAGAGGTCATTCAGAAATTTGAAATTGCTGCGAGAATGTGATGATACCGCCAGTGGCTATGTCATAAGGTTAAGAGTGTTTCACTGTGGTCGTTGATCAGTCGTCTGTATTGGCTCGTGCAGAGGGTGAAAGACCGCTCAATGTAATATATGACTAAAGTATCAAAAAACGCTCATTCACGAAGATTTATAGCCACCGATACAAGAATGTTCATCTAGAATTTCTTCTTTACAGTCTCAGAAATGCCTGAGCGTCTCTTGTAACTTTTTAAACAGAGCCTCTGATTGATACGGTAAGTCATTTCTTTCAAGTGGATAGGGAAGCCAGATAAAAACTATGATTTCACCCGAGTAGCGTAGACATGTACGTGTCACATCCAGCAACGGAGGAATGTGTCTAACATAAAAACAAAGGCGGGGACGCAATAATCAGGCGGAATGACAAAACGTTAAAGTCATGGAATCAATCGGGAGTGCCGAAAAAAAATCTCTTCTGGGCTAATCAGCCTCTCCAGTTGGAAGTCTCCAACGTCGGGAAAGTGAATTGATAATGTAGAAAAACATGGCTCCTCGTAGAAACTCAAATGCATCGTCAATGATGTGTAGAGTTAAGACGTTTTTGTTTGGGATCGCTTTCAGGTGGGGACAATGAGGGCAGAAATTGGAATCGACTTCCTCGAATAAATATATCCCAGCCAGACCTGCATATTTGTAGCGAGGTGGCTACAGGACTAGGCGGCCACATCTGTCAACCTGAACCTGTTGAACAGTTCTACTGCAAGACATCTGCTGGTGCATATTTTCAGAGTATTGATGATATACATATACAGGGTGTTTCATCTAAGATTTTACCTATTTTTTAAAAATAGGAAATTTAAGTTTTAGTGTCGATTCTTCTTTAAGCTGTCGTGTTAAGAGTAGAGAAAAATCAGGAGCCTTAAAGGGTACTAATTAGCTTAATAATTAACTGAGATTAGCTAATTAACTTTTTATTTATACCAGCTAGGAGCTGCTTTCAAATTCCAACAGTGAGCTACCGGTGTAAGAATGCCAAATAGTATTTTAAACGACAAGAAACGCGCATTTCTTAAGGACTGCAGCAGTGGCAATTCTGGCCGCTTTCGACGCACGAAAACGAAACCTAGCAGTCGAGGCGTGCACTTATGCACGCCCATGAGTTACGCAGCCGTGACGTCGCCGAGAGAAACCAGCCGCCTGGAGGCGGCCGCTGCCGCCCGCGAAATACCCGCCTGGAGCTGCGTCATGATCTGGTAGGATCTTGAGATATCACCAACGCATTGCGGGCGAAGCTTGTCATGGTGCGGGCGTAGCAATGATGGTATGGGCAAATCAGCCCTCCCTCTTGACTATAAGCTTTGGCTCCCAGAGGGTGAAATAAAAAGAAAAGCAGTACATGCACAGATATCGCACCACTGGATGTGATGATGCAGCGCCAGACGAGTATTTCACGAGCGGCAGCAGCCGCCTTCAGACGGCTTGATTCGCCCGGCGACGTCACGACTGCGTCACTCGTGGGCGCGTACAATTCCGCGCTTCGTCTGCTAGGTTTCGTTTTCGTGCGTCGAAAGTGGCCAGAATTGCCACTGCTGCAGTCCTTAAGAAATTCACGTTTCTTGTCGTTTAAAATACCATTTGGCATTCTCACACCGGTAGCTCACTGTTGGAATTTGAAAGTAGCTTCTAGCTGGTATAAAGAAAAAGTTAATTAGTTAATCTTAGTTAATTATCAATCTAATTAGTACCCTTTAAGGCTCTTGATTTTTCTCTACTCTTAATACAACAGGTAAGAGAAGAATCAACAATAAAACTTAATTTTCCTATTTTAAAAAAATAGGTAAAATCTTAGATGAAACACCCTGTAGAGCTCTTAAATATTTCTTGCTTCGTCATTTAAGTTTCTCTGCTGAGTGTTATGTTCATAATTGCTGCAGGGAACATATACCTGCATACGGTTTTGTCATTTCAGAAACTAACATGGGATTAAGAGTACACTCAAAATTACGTAAATACATGTTAGCGGCATTCTAGCCTCACTGGGGCATGTTTTTTGCAGAACAAGTTGTAACCTTTATGATCAAAAGCTGACGAAATTTAACCGAGTATGATTCAGACGACAAAAACATTAATGCAGTTTCGTGTTTTAATGCCTCAACCACTGAATGTATGACCACATCTGAAACGTGCTGAGATTTTGACCCTAAATTTAGGAGGTTCCCAGAGCTCCTTGTTAGGGCGTTTTCATTTCGGACGAAAACATTTGAGGTTATATGTTTCGTCCTGTCAAAGGTGGTTACAAGTAACGGCGCGTTGTTCTGCTTCAGGAGAGGTAGTGTTATGCAAAATTAGATGGTAAATGTTTACCTCTCTCGCAGCAACGACGAAATGCAAGCAAAACTAGTAGAGATTACCGAGCCATCAGTATCGAAATAAGTACGGTTTCAATAGTCATTGTGTAGCCTGTATAGTGTCAATTGCCGAAGGGCTGGAAGTATTTCGATTTCTTCGATATCCTCGGAGCATAAAGTTGCGCACATGACAGCCGTAGACGCAATATTGGCAATGGAGGTAGTGCTGCCGGAGTGAACTGTTACGGGATGGATGACTGGTGGGCTGCTATGATCTTTGCAAATGCAGAGTGTGGTCTCTGCAGAGGCATCTGCACAAGTTGATGCTATGGAACCCTTGACATATGTCGTATGTGCATTCGCAAGGAGTTTAGGGCAATAAACTTCGAAAGATTCTAATTTCGATGCGCTCCGAGGGAGGCCTAGGCATGTGCGAAGGGTCTGACGTTTGACTGCCTGGAGGGCACACAAATTATTCTTGCATGCATTTGAACATACGGGCGTACTGTGCCGCAAGAATTCTGATAATAGTGCTCTGTAAAACTCCAGCACTCAATGAGCTGACGAGTCCCATGATTGTCCGCCAAAAAAGCGAAGTAAGTTAGCGACAGATGCTAGCTCTATTTCATTAGGACGCAATGCGGGCTCAAATATAGATTGCGTCTATCAGAATCCCTAAGAAATCATGAGATTTGTAGTAAAAAATAGTATGACCATCAATGCGTACAGAATATAGATTCATAGATTTGTATGTAAATGCCACTAACACGCACTTTTATGTTTAAACGCTGAGACCTTGCTTCTGAAGATAAGAGGAAGTCAGTTCTGCGGCCCATTGACATCTCGCATGCCCCTGGAGACGCTTCAGAGAGGAGGCCAAAATGCAGATGCTATCACCGTAAATTGACATTTGGACGGTGCAAGGGAGATTCTCTGGGAGGGCAATGAATGTTAGGTTAAACAATGTAGGGCTGAGCACAACACTTTGGGGCACGTCACGGTGGATATAATGTGCTGGAGTCGAGACAGCTTCACACTGAATAAAAAATTATCCGGTCAGATAGCTCTCGCCACGCAAACAACCGATAACCAATGCCCACTTTTTCAGCACATCAAGGATGGCTTCATGGGCCACGTTGTCATAGTCATCTATCACGTCAAGGAAGAGTGCCACGGACAAATGTTTGATTCTGTTTTTAACCGTGAACACGATGTCAACCGACGCTGTCAGAGGAGCGGCCGGGCCGAAAACCTGCCGTTGCTTCGGGCGGGTATATTTTGTAGTACTCGAGGTACCACTCGAAGAGCGTTAATACATTCATTGCATGACTTTTGCTACGCAACTGGCCAAAGTTATTGGCCTGTAGGATAATAATCCGATGACCTCGCTCCCCTCCACTAAAATATTTGGTAGATATAAAGAATGTAAGTCACGTCAGTGCATTCCATAAAAACCCATTTCTCCTATACAGTTTAGAGGTTTGAATAAGATGAATTACATGCGATGTATTTAAAATTTTCAAATTATTTTTACCCGATCAAATAGTATTTGAAATAAAACTTTGCTGATCCGTCGGTGCACTTACAATACCTGTTGATCAACTAATACAAAAATATAGATGAATGAAAAATGAAAAATTGAAATTTAATAGGTACATAAAATACATGTGTTTTCAGTTTACTGATCAAAGCAGCTAGAGGTGTTTTTCAATTTCTTACAGTAGCGCCAAAATCAACAAAATATTTTCTTTATGTAACCCTGAAAAAGAAATAGTTTGGTGGGATTACAAAGAAGTTTAATCAGAGACAGAGAAAAATGAAAATAACTTTGTAGTTCGTTATACGTTATTTTCATGCTTGTTTGCATGAAAAAAAATCAGGCAAAGCAGTTCACGAAACACTTGATTTTTAGTAATTTTATTTTCCAAGCCCTTATTTGCTTAGCTCCAAACCGCAGGCTCCACATAGGGCTAAATGATCAAAATGTTACTTAAAGTAGAATTCGCGTCAAACCGACTTTACTATCAGATACAACAACATGTCAGTGATAACCACTTGAGCATGTCACATATGGCACCTTTGTTATGAAGCAAATCTTGAGCACTGCGCCGTATCTACCCTTGCGAAGATGGCTGACGCCGGCTTCACTTAGTGGGTGCGGCTTCCGCTTCAGCAGTTTATTATAATTTCCTTGGTCTCAAAACAGTGTGCTCTAGCCTCCAGACAAGGATTTTTATACTTTACATTTTCCATAAGTCACATTTTAGTATAAAATGCGACTTATTTTAAAGAATTTTAAGCTCGACATTTCAGCCCAACATCGCCAAATACGCAGTCAGTGCCTGCAGTCAATGCCTGCAGTCAGTGCCTACTCTGAACCCCTTCATGGATCACTGCCTTGTCGTGGCGGAGGGGCTTGCGAAACTCGATGAAGCCGTGAGCTCTGCTGTGTAGGGCCACCCAAGCTATATAGGTCACGGCAGAAAGTTCTGACAAAATGTGATTCACTGGAGAAGGTAATGGCAACCCACTATAGTATTTTCTGCAAAGAAAACCCCATGGCCAGTCACAACATCATTAATGATATGGCACCGGAAGATGAGCCCCCCCAGGTTGGAAGGTGCCCCACATGTTATTTGGGATTAGGAAAGGGCGATTTCGAGTAGCTCCAGGACGAATGAAGCGGCTGGGCTAAAGCCAAAAGGACGCTCAGTTGTGGATGTGTCAGGAAGAGACCGGAAAGTCCGATGTTACAAGGAGATATATCACATAGTAACATGGAATGTAAGATCTGTGACGCAAGATAAATTGAATGTCGTCAAGCGAGAAATTGACAGATAGAACATTGATATCTTCGGTATCAGCGAGCTCCATTGGACCGGAATGGGCGAATTTAATTCCGGCGACCATTATGTCTTTTATTGTGGGCAAGAATCCAGGAGAAGGAATGGGGTCGCTATCATAGTAAACAGAAGAATGGGCAAAGCAGTGCTAGGGTACAACCCCAAAAACGGCCGAATGATTTCAATTCGGATCCAAGGTGACCCTTTAAACATAACAGTTATCCAAGTCTATGCACCAACCAGTACTGCTGAAGAAGCTGACGGTGAGACATTTTATGCTGACCTGCAATACCTTTTAGACCATACTCCATCACCAGACGTCCTTTTTCTCAAAGGAGACTGGAATGCTAAGGTGGGGAGTTAAGAAATATCCGGCATTACAGGCAAGTTCGGTCTTGGTGAGCCAAATGAAGCTGGGCAGAGGCTAGTAGAGTTTGGTCAAGAAAACAACCTGACCATAGCAAATACTCATTTTCAACCGCACAGGAGGCGCCTGTACACATGGACTTCACCGGATGGTCTGTACTTGAATCAGATTGATTATATTCTTTGCCGGCAGAGATGGAGAAGTGCTATACAAGCAGTAAAAACAAAGCCTGGGGCTGATAGTGGCACCGATCATCAGCTGCTTGTTGCCAAACGTAAGCTTCGATTGAGGACAACGCAGAAAACTAGAAGGTATTTCCATCAGAATATGCAGTTGAAGTGAGAAATCGATTTCAAGAATTAGATCTAGAAGACAGAGAGCCTGAAGAGATGTGGACTGATGTTTTTGATATAATACAAGAAGTTGCTACTAAGGTAGTTCCAAAGCAAAAGAAATGCAAGAAAGCAAACTGGTTATCTGAAGAGGCTTTACTTTGCAAATAGGTGAGGAAAGGAGGATGGCAAAAGTTATGGGAGAAAGAGAAAGATACAAGGTTCTCAATGCGGATTTTCAGAAAATAGCAAGAAGAGATAAGAATGCCTTCCTGAATATACAGTGTCAAGCAGCTGAGGACAACAGCCAATTGAGGAACACGAGCGCTCTGTATAAAACAAACAAAGATATCAAAGGAAGCTTCTGTGCTAAGATGGGCGTGATAAAGGACAAACGAGGCAGGGACCTCACTGAAGCCTCACAGATAAAGAAGAGGTGGCAGGATTACACAGAAGAACTGTACAAGAAGGACTCGGATGTGCAAACCCAACATAAGACAATTTTCATTACTGATCTCGAGCCGGACATCCTGAAGAGAGAATGGGCCTTAGCCAGCCTTGCTAAGAACAAAGCTAGCGGAACTGATGGCATTCCAGCTGAGTTGCTTCAAAACCTCAACCATTACGACGCTGTTAACGTTCTGTGTACATCATGTAAGCAAATTTGGACAACACTGCAGTGGCCACAGGATTAGAGGAGGTGAGCTTACATCTCCATTTCAAAGAAAGGCAGAGCCAAAGATTGTTCCAACAATCGCGCTTATTTCGCATGCCAGCAAGGTGATGTTCAAATTCCTGCAAGGTAGGCTGCAGCAGTATATGGATCGGGAGCTTCCGGACGTGCAAGCTGGGTTTCGCAAGGGCAGAAGAACTAGAGACCAGATTGCCAACCTTCGCTGGATCATAGAAAAAACAAGAGAGTTCCAGACACCCATCTACTTCTGCTTTATTGATTATGCGAAAGCGTTTGACTGCGTAGATCACAGCAGATTTTGGCAAGCTCTCCAAGAGATGGGAGTTCCAATTCACCTCATCTGTCTCCTCAGGAACCTGTATGAAATACAAGAGGCCACATTCAGAACTGGGCATGGTCTTACTTATTGGTTTACGATTGAGAAAGGAGTGAGACAAGATTGCATACTTTCGCCCTGCCTGTTTAACCTATATGCTGAGTGCATCATGAGGAAGGCCGCTCTGGATGAGTCTTCAGCTGGAGTGAAGATTGCTGGGAAACGTATCAGCAACCATAGATATGCGGATGATACCACTTTAATGGCAGAAAGTGAAGTGGAACTCACGAGACTTCTGATGCGCGTACAAGAAGAGAGTGAGACGTTTGGGATTAAACCGAACATTAAGAGGACAAAAATCTTGGCGTTTTGCCCTATCAAGTCCTGGAGCATCAAGGGATAAGATGTGGAAGGACAGATTTTCTCTTCTTGAGCTCCAAGATTACCCCGGAAGGAGACTGCAGCCATGAAATTAGGAGACGCCTGCTTCTGGAAAAGAGAGTCATGGCTAGCACTGACCGCCTAGTAAAGAGCAGAGACATTACACTGCCAACCAAGATCCGTATAACTCGTGCTATGGTCTTTCAAGTTCTGATGTACGGATGTGAGAGTTGGACTGTAAAAAAGGCTGACCGCTGAAGAGTTGACGCGTTTGAATTGTTGTGCTGGCGGAGACCCTTGAGAGTTCTTTGGACGGTCAGAAGATCAAATCAGTCAATATTGTCGACCATAAACCCTGACTGCTCATTGGAGGGTCAAATTCTAAAGTTAAAGCTCAGCTACTTTAGTCATCTGATGAGACGAGAGGAGTCGCTGGAGAAAGATTTGATTATGGGAAAGGTTGAGGGTCACCGGAGAAAAGGTAGGCAGTGAACGCGATGGTTAGATGGCATCCTCCAGGCGCTGCAGGTGAAGTTTTTTTTTTTTTTTTATTTAGTAACACTGCGGAGTCGTTTGACTCCAAGCAGGTGTGAGCCAAGATACAATCAAAAAATGTACAACAAAGTTACACGAGCTTCATTGAAGTGAAAGCAGATGATTTAAAAAATGAACAAAGTTTCACATGCGCAAGGCTCTCAAGTTATCAATAAACATTTCTACATTCGGGCTGTTGATTACACACATCGGCAGATTATTCCATTTTGCAATTGTTTTGACAAAAAAAGAATGCTTAACTGTAATAGAGTATACTCGCAATTCTTCTAGCATTTTTCCGTGATTAGAACGCGCACTTGCGTGCAAAACAGGAGTAACGTAATCATGGGAGTTAAGTTTATTCACATTGTTGTATATTAGGTACAAAAATTTCAACCTTGCTTCAGTGCGCCTTGCCTGAAGGGATTCTAAACTTAGGGAGTTAATCATGTCTGAAACACTATCTGTGCGCTTGAATCTGTTACAGATGAAACGGGCTGCGATCTTTTTCACTCTTTCTAATTTTGAAATATTCTTGGCTGTGTAAGGGGCCCATAGACAACATGCATATTCGAGATGAGGACGCACCAAAGCCTTGTACGCTACTAATTTCACGTTTGCTGGGGCCTTTGACAGCTTACGCCGCAAACACCAGAGAGTCTTCAGAGCTGTCCCACAAAAAAAAGCCAATGTGAGCGTTCCAACTTAGGTTATTGCCTATCTGGACGCCAAGGTATTTTACAGACGCGGATTCTGGAAGCTTTACGCCTGCTATACAATATGAATGTGTCAAGACAGATTTCTTTTTACAAGCTCTGAGGACCAAGCATTTATTAATGTTAAGAAACATGCCCCATTGGGTGCACAAATTAGATATCTTCTGCAGATTACTGTTGAGCTTAATCTGGTTCACTGTGGAGTTAATTGTAGAGCATAGAACGCAGTCATCAGCAAATAATTTTACTCTAACTTCTCGGTCAACTATATTCGTTAAGTCATTTACATAGATCAGAAATAGAATAGGACCTAGAACAGTTCCTTGTGGGACACCAGATGAAACCGGTAGTGCATCGGAGTACTCATTGTTAACATTAACATATTAAAATCTGTCTTAAAGGTAGGTTTTAATAAGGTCAATAATAATAGGATTGATTCCGGCAATGTAAAGTTTTTCTGCGAGTTTAGTGTGCGGAACCTTATCGAAGGCTTTGGTGAAATCTGGGAAAAAAAGCGTTCATTTGTAGTTTGGTATTAACTGCAATAAAAAAGTCATGACAAGTGGTAATCAGTTGTGAGACGGTTGATAAGCCACGCCTAAACCCATGTTGTTCATTAGAAAAAAAAATTGCTGGCTTCCAAACATTCTGTCAAGGTACAGCAAATCACATGCTCAAACATTTTGCAACTGATGGAGAGCAAAGAAATCTGGCGATAATTAGATACACAAGTTGGCTCGTTTCCCTTAAAGATTGGCAGGACACGTACAGTTTTCCATTCTGACGGTACTGTGCACTGAGCCAAACAGGCATTGAAGATAACAAAGAGATAATGGGACACACATTCTGCATAGTGGCGAAGAAAAGCTGGGGGAATGTTATCAGGGCCACTGGACTCTTTGGCGTCTAGTTTCAAACGCAGATTAAAAATACCTTTGCGGGAGACGACAACATCTGGCATTAAAGAGGAATAGTCGCCTGGCTTAGAAGGAAAACTCGAGTTTTTATCAGCATACACCAATTTGGTGCAGCGGTGGTGTAACGGTGGAATATCCGCCTCGCATGCAAGAGGACCGGGGTTCAAATCCCGGTGCCACGCGATTCTGCACCGGAAAAAAAATCCGCGTGTTGATGGAATTGCATAAACAGGTTTGGGGTTCGACCTGATGCCGGTGAACACCTCGGGAAACGCACTCCCTGACCAGAACAGGCGTTGGCCACCCTGGTGCAGTAATTGGCCGCACCCTCTCACGATTACTTCCATGACTTCTATAAAACCGCGGCCCTCAGTCACCAGAGGCTGCGGAACAACTGACCACAGCGGCGTTCGGACCTGTGACGCAGCAGGGGTGCTAAGAATTTCTGGCTCCGCTGGACAGGCCGTCATTGGAAACTGACCCTGGCAACGTTTAACACTAGAGCCCTAGCTAGTGAAGCCAGTTTAGCAGCGTTGTTACAGGAACTAAAGGGTATGAAATAGGATGTCACAGGACTTAGTGAGGTTAGGAGGCCGAATGAGGCATATACTTTACTGATAATGAGCATGTACTGTGTTATCGAGGCTTACCGGAGAGGCGACAACTAGGTGTAGATTTCCTTGTCAATAAGTACATAGCGGGTAATATAGATGAATTCTATATTATTAACGAGAGGGTGGCAGGCATCGTAATTAGGCTTAATAAGCGGTATAAACTGAAGGTTGTACAGGCCTATGCACCTACATGTAGTTATGATGACCAGGCAGTTGAAAGCTTCTACGAAGATGTAGAATCGGCAATGCGAAAAGTAATGACGCAGTATACTGTACTAATGGGCGACTTCACTGCCAAGGTAGGGAAAAAGCAGGCAGGAGACCAGACAGTAGGTGACTATGGCATTGGTTCTAGGAATAGCAGGGGGGTGTTACTAGCTGAGTTTGCAAAGCGCAATAACTTAAGAATCATGAATACCTTCTTCAGAAAACGGAGGAATCGGAAATGGACATGGAAAAGTCCTAACGAGGAGACTAAAAATGAAATTGACTTCATGCTGTGTTCAACCCCCGCCATTATTCAAGATTTAGAGGTAATCGGGAAAGGGCGATGCAGTGACCACAGGATGGTGAGGTCCCGAATTAGCCTAAATCTGAAGAAGGAACGCAACAGATTAGCAAGAAAGAAACCCATCAACAAATTAGCGGTGAGGGGGAGGGCAGAAAAGTTCAGGATCTCGCGACAGAATAGATATATACTCAGCTCTAACCAAGGATGACGACATTACCCTAGAAGAATTAACAATAACTTCAGAGATATCATTACTAAGTGTGCGGTAGAAGTAGGCGGTAGGATAATTAGAGAGGATACCGGCAAGCTGTCTAAGACGAAAGATTTGATTAAGAAACGCCAAAATATGAAAGCTTCCAATCAAACAGAGCAGATAGAATTGGCAGAGATATCACAGCTAAATCAGTAAGTGCAAGGTGGCCGATATAAGGAAGTATAACATGGATAAAATCGAGCATGCTGTAAAGAACGGGGGAAGCCTTCAAGCAGTAAAGAAGAAATTGGGCATAGGCAAAAACCAGATGTATGCGATAAGGGAAAAGGCGGGCAACGTCATCACGAATATGGAGAAGATAGTCAAAGTAGCCGAGGAGGTTCTATACAGACCTCTACAGTAGCCAAAGTAGTCAGGACCGTAATGAGGCTTTAGGGAAAAGCAGTCAGACGTTCCACCGGGGACTAAGGACGAGGTCAAGAAAGCATTACAAGGTATAAAAAGGGGGAAATGAGCTGCAGAAGATCAGATAACTACCAATTTGTTGAAGGACGGGGGGAATATCGTGCCAGAAAAACTGGCCACCCTGTATACGCAATGCCTGGTGTCATCGGCGGTACCGAAACCATGGAACAATGCAAACATTATCCTGATTCATAAGAAAGGGGACTCTAAGGACCTTAAAAATTACAGACCAATCAGCTTACTGTCCGTTACGTATAAGATATTTACTAAGGCAATCGCTAATAGAATCAGGAAAACCTTAGACTGCAATCAAAGAATCAAGCAGGTTTTCGGAAACGGTACTCTTCTATCGATCATACTCATACCATCAACCAGGTGATAGAAAAATGCTCAGAATATACCGAGCCCTTATACGTAGCATTCATTGGTTACGAAAAAGCGTTTGACTAAGTTGAAACCGCGGCGGTGATGGGGGTAGATGAGCCGTACGTGAAAGTGCTGGAAGATATATATAGTGGCTGCACAGTAACCATAGCTTTCCATAAAGAAAGTGATAAAATTCCCGTAAATAACGGAGTTAGGCAAGGAGACACAATCTCCCCAGTACTATTCACAGCTTGCTTAGAGGAAGCATTCAGTGACTTGAAATGGGAGCAGTTAGGAATAAGGGTAGGTGGATAATACCTCAGTAATCTGCGATTTGCTGATGACATTGACTTGCTAAGCAACTCGGGGGATGTATTGCAAATAATGATTGATGACCTAGAGAGGAAAAGTAGAAAGGTAGGCTTGAAAATCAATATGCAGAAGACTAAGGTAATGTTCAACAGCCTCGGGAAGGAACAGCAGTTTGCTTTAGGTAGCGAAGTACTGGAAGTAGTAAGCGAATATGTATACTTAGGACAGGTAGTAACCGCAGATCCGGACCGTGAAAGGGAAATAACAAGAAGAATAAGATTGGGATGGAGCGCATTTAGCAAGCACTCGCAGATTATGACCAGCAGCTTACCGGTATCACTCAAAAAGGAAAGTATACAACAGTTGCATCTTACCTGTACTCACCTATGGGGCTGAATCGTGGAGGCTAACCAAAAGGGTTCTACTTAAGTTGAGGACAACTCAGAGGGCTATGGAACGAAAAATGGTAGGGGTAACATTAAGAGATGGGAAGCGTGGAGAGTGAGTCAGAGAAATAACTCAAGTTACCGACATTCTAGCGGAAATTATGAAGAAGAAATGGACATGGGCAGGGCATGTAGTGCGAAGAGAGGATAATTGATGTTCGCTTAGGCTAGCAAACTGGATTCCAAGGGAAGAAAAGCGTAGCAGGGGGCAGCAGAAAGTTGTGCGGATGAGTTTAAGAAGTTCGCAGGGGTTCTAGAGCTTCTCTGAGAAAACGACCAAGCGTATTAGTAAAAAATGAGTCCCGGGCTTGCTTGATATTACTTCTCATTATGTTGCCCAATATGCTCACATTTGCCTCATTCCGTCTACTAGAACGCCCCATCCGCTTTAATTTACGTTTAGTGTGGGTTATGTCCCGCGTAATCCATGGGTTATGTTTCTTTTTCTTCCCAATATTAGGGACATACATTGTCAAGCAATCAAGGCATAGTTTTTTAAACATGCACCATAACACATTTATGTGATGTTAGGTAGATAGTGAGAGACCGGAAAGCGTGGCGTGATATGGTGCATAGGGTCACGAAGAGTCGGACACGACTGAACGACTGAACTGATGAAGGGTGAGGTAAGTGGAACAATCCGGGAGTCTTCATTTCCGAATCACACAGAATCATGCTAACCATTGGCAATGAGGTTACGATCCTAAGGGTAAGATAAACGAGGCATCATTTATGCCAGCTAGTCTTACACATGAAGTGGAAGCTGACGATTGTATTTTAATGAATATGCATGAAATATCAGAGGTACATACTGCTCTGTAAAAAATTTGGAGGACGCTTAAGCTTCGCCTTCAAGAGTGGAACGCGATAGCGTTATAGCACCTCGTTCGCACCGCCCAGCGCTACCGGCACTGGTAGAAGGCGCCGCTTCCATCACACGCGTCTCAAGAGCGAGCGCGCAAGGCCCTGCAATACAACACCCGTCGACCTGCCAAGGAGTGCAAGACAATGCGCTACGGCGCAGCAATCACTGATGAGGCGCCCCGCATTGGACTTTGCACTCACGAATCACGCGGTGAGCGCCGAGCAACGCAGCGTTCGGCGCGACAACGAAACGTGCGCCTGAGCAAGCGGAACGAACCAAAGAACTCGGTGTCTCGGAGGGAGAAAGCCGGGCAGCGACGCGCCATGAAGGCGGACGCGATCATGGAGCTGGCGCCTTGATGGGATCGTCCTCTATCTCGATTGGGAGCACCAAGCAGAAGCATGATTCCTCGGAAGCAGCTCGGCACACATAGCAGGGGACGCTTTCCCAGCAGAAGCGCTACGGCGCAGAGATCACGTCAGAGGCGTCCGCCATCAGACGCTGCACCTAGCAATCGCGCTGTGAGCGGAAAGAGGAGCCGCGTCGCCTGAACGCCACTGTTCGAGTGACGCACGCTGGATGTTGGAAGGGGAGAGAGCGAGAAAACTTATTAAACGCAAGGGTATTGGGGCATCCTCGCACAGGAAACCCGCGCGGCCCAAGTCCCGGCAGAAGCGGGTGAGCGAAGATAGTGATCTAAAGAAACGAAAGAGTTGCCGGGGTGGTGCAGTGGTAAGACGCCCGACTACTGTGCCGGAGTTCCTGGGTTCGAACCCGACCTCGGCGGCTGCGTTTCGATGGAGGCGAAACGAAGAGGCGTCGTGTGCTGTGCGATGTCAGCGCACGTTAAAGATCCCCAGGTGGTCGAAATTACTCCGTAGCCCTCCACTACGGCTCCTCTTTCTCTCTTTCCACTTTCATTCCCACCTTCCTCCCTTCCCTTACGGCGCGGTTCGGGTGTCCACAGAGCAAGTGTGACAGTTACTGCGCCTTTCCCTTCCTGTGAACCAATTTATAAGAAACGAAAGACGCTTGATTCTACAACCCGTGAGGGTGCAGGGCGAAACGTGAGGGGCGAGTGGCGCTCCACGTGTCGGGGGAGCGCCGCACGTTGCGAGGAGGGGTTCTTCCGTGTTTGCCGCAAGATGGCTCTGCATGTGCGCAGAGCGCAGAAGAAATGTAGCGGAAACGTACTTCGCTACTCGTGTAACTGCGACTTCTGTAGTAACATGCTCATAATTACCGTATACACCACAGCATAACGTTCTACGGCACGTTTCTAATGCAACACTGCATTCACTAGAAGCGCTTTTGTACCGCTTTCAAGCATCGAACTCGTGACTGAGTTCACCCATCAGTGGTAATCAAAGTCCATCAGACACGGTTGTCAGCCAAGGGGCATCGCAACCACGATCTTTTACTGAGGTAGCTGTACCAATTCATGCAATAAAGAAAAAAACACTCGTGGCTGAGTGGTAGCGTCTCCGTCTCACACTCCGGAGACCCTGGTTCGATTCCCACCCAGCCCATCTTGGAAGTTGCTTTTTATTTATGAAGTGCATGCCGCGATTTATCGCTCACGGCCAACGCCGCCGACGCCGACGACACCGGCTTTTCTGCGACACGAGCTCTTTAACGCTGTCGCGTTAAAAAGAGTAGCAATGATCACAGAAGTGCACGGCTCTCGCACATTGTTGCCTCATGCTGTTTAATATGAAGCTCAAATGTCCCTTGGTGTTATCTTTACTCATTGTTGATGTCGCTTTTCATAGAACCTTTTTACAACTTAATTCCCAAGACTTGATATAATAGCCTATATATACAGTTGTACTTATTACGTTTAAGTGTAAACTCTATTAATCGGGCTAAACATTCGAATTTCGCCGCGCTGAGTCAGAACTATCTTGACGGAAGACATTGCGTTGGGCAGAGTACGACGCCTGACTACTGTGCCGGAGTACCCGTGTTCGATCCCGACCGTCGGCGGCTGCGTTTAGATCGAGGCAAAACGAAGAGGAGTCCGTGTACTGTGCGATATCAGTGCACGTTAAAAATGCCGAGGTTACAGTGCCCTAGAAGGGCATTGTACCGAGGTGGTTGAAATTACTCAAGAGCCCTTCACTACGGCACCTTTTTTTCTCTCTTTCAGCTTTCCCACCCACCTTACTCCCTTCCTCACGCGCGGTTCAGGTGTCCGCAGAACAAGCGTGACAGATACTGCGTTTTTCGTTTCCTGTGAGCAAATTATTATACATTCCAGCAAAACTAACCTTAACCAAAATATAGAAAATCGCCATAAAAGAAGTGGTTTAAGTTTGGTATAAATTAGAAGGCAGATACTGCGCCTTCCTTTTCCTAAAAAATAAAGAGCACTGCAGAATCTGCATTGGAGTAATGCAAAAGCACGAACGCTTCTGGTGGTTCCTTCTGATTGCTTCTATAGTTGCTTAATTCACTTCTTGCTTACCCATTTTAGTAATTGGTACTTTCAAATTGCGTATCAATTCCTTCTTATGCCCTTTTTTGGCTTCCCTTCCGGTTTCGTGGCGTCACATCCACTAGGGCACTCCTTTGTCTCCGCTTTCACTCCCACAATGCTCCCTTCCCTTACGGCGCGGGTCAGATATCTACAGAACAAGCGCGGTTTCGCGGAAAATTGCGGAACAAGCGCGGAAAAATTTAAACCTTTCGGTTTCAATTTTTGGGTTTAACGTCCCAAACCGACTCGGGCTATGAGAGACGCCATAGTGGAGGACTCCGAAAATTTCGCCCAGCTGGGGTTCTTTAACGTGCAGTGACATCGCACAGCACACGGGCACCTTGCTTTTCGCCTCCATCGAAAAGCTGCCGCCGAGTGCGGGATTCGATCCCGCATCCTTCGGAACAGTAGTAGAGCGCCGTAACCGCTGCGCTACCCCAGCGGGGTAAACTTCCTTTCCTTTCCTGTGAACCAGTTATTGTAACTATTTACATCTCTTATTGGCATAAATAATTTTTCCGACACGACATTACGTCACCCTCACTCGATTGACACCTCATTATCCTCTACCACTTCTCTATTTTCACAACTGCTGCGGATACGATTTTGCGGACATGTTCTGCAAACGGAAATCTGTGAACATAGCGAAATAATGCTTTCGCTTTAAAAACAACTCAAGCAAAAGTGCAAGGCACCGCCGCGGTATTACTGACCGTCGGCGGCTGAGTTTCGATAGAGGCGAAACGAAGAGGCGTCCATGTGCTTTGGGATGACAGCGCACGTTAAAGATCCCCAAGTGGTCGAACTTTCTCCGGAGCCCTCCACTGTGGCTCCTCTTTCCACTTTCTCCCTCTTTCAACGGCGCGGTTCAGGTGCCCAGCGAACAAGTGTGACAGATACTACGCCTTTCCTTTCCTGTGAACCAGTTAATAAAAGTTCAAGTGCTGTGGGATGTCACTGTTGTTGTGACTGAAGGAAAAGGAAAAGAAACACTATTACGATACTTCCTAATGCGAAATTAGAGCGCAGCTCCTCAGCTGTTCGCGATAGACTGAGGCTAAGATTTTAATCAAGCATGTATGTAATATTACCGACTACAAATTTATTTTTCACACATATGCCTTCAAGAAACACTCCACTAACTGTTCGTGATATTCATGAAGGAAGCTTGGTGGTCGGAAAAATGAAGAGAGCAGGATTTGGGAGGCAGCGCGTGGACCCATAGAAACGTTGCGCGCCCAAGAGACTAATGTCACAAGCTGCAGACGTGCAGAAAGAACCTTCGCAAATATCTTAAACTGACTTGAAAACGCTATAGGCAATGTTAGCAAGTGTCTAGCAGTATATGTTTTGAAGAAAAAAATTCACAGTGCCTTAGTTGCAGTTAAGCCTGGGAGATTGCGGAAGCTCACTCTCGTTTCCTGGCTCCACACTGGCAGCTACCTTCTCCCTCTTCTCCGATTGCTTGACGAACTGTCTTGTTGTTGTGGCTGTAGGATGAAGGAAAAAAAATGCACGGGCCTGCTACTGGCTCTGCAGCTGAGCTACCTCTGCTGCCTGATTGATTTATAGGAAGGAAAATGTGTGGTAACTGTCTCACTTGTTTTCTGTGGACACCTCAACCGCGCCGTAAGGAAAGGGAGGAAGGTGGGAGTGAAAGTGGAAAGAGAGAAAGAGGAGCCGTAGTGGAGGGCTACGGAGCAATTTCGAACACCTGGGGGATGTTTAACGTGCGCTGACATCGCACAGCACACGGACGCCTCTTCGTTTCGCCTCCATCGAAACGCAGCTGTCGAGGTCGGGTTAGAACCCTCCGCGTGCAGACAGAAGAGAGAAAGGAGAGAAGAAAGAAAAAGAAGAGGGAGAGAAAGGCGCGCGTCGCAACAACAGCCGTCGTCTACCACCAAAGCAGTGGCGGGTGCAATGACGAACAGGTAGGTCACCGCCGCTTGCGATGGGGCTTTCCTACCATCGAATTTTTGTCTGTTGTGGACCGTGATTGCACCCGCCCCCCGCTTGTTGTTGTTGTTGGGGCTGTAAGAAGGAAAAGAAAATTTGGAGGAAGCTTAAGCTTCGCCTTCAAGAGTGGAACGCGATAGCGTTATTGCACCTCGTTCGCACCTCCCAGCGCTACCGGCACTGGTAGACGGCGCCGCTTCCATCACACGCGTCTCAAGAGCGAGCGCGCAAGGCCCTGCAATACAACACCCGTCTACCCAATGGTCGACCTGCCAAGGAGTGTAAGACAATGCGCTCCGGTGCAGCAATCACTGATGAGGCGCCCCGCGTCGGACTTTGCACTCACGAATCACGCGGTAAGCGCCGAGCAACGCAGCGTTCGGCGCGGCAACGAAACGTGCGCCTGAGCAAGCGGAATGAACCAAAAAACTCGGTGTCTCGGAGGGAGAAAGCCGGGTAGCGACGCGCCATGAAGGCGGACGCGATCATGGGGCTGACGCCTTGATGGAATCGTCCTCTATCTCGCTTGGGAGCACCACGCAGAAGCATGATTCCTCGGAAGCAGCTCGGCACACATCGCAGGGGACGCTTTTCCAGCAGAAGCGCTACGGCGTAGCGATCACGTCAGAGGCGTCCGCCATCAGACTCTGCACCTAGCAATCGCGCTGTGAGCGGAAAGAGGACCCGCGTCGCCTAAACACCACTGTTCGAGTGACGCACGCTGGATGTTGGAAGGGGAGAGAGCGAGAAAACTTATTAAACGAAAGGGTATTGGGGCATCCTCGCACCGGTACCCGCGCGGCCCGAAGGGGAGAAGCGGGTGAGCGAAGATAGTGATCTAAAGAAAGGAAAGACGCTTGATTCTACAACCCGTGAGGGTGCACGGCGAAACGCCAGGGGCGAGTGGCGCGCCACGTGTCGGGGCAGCGCAGCACATTGCGAGAAGGGGTTCTTCTGTGTTTGCCGCAAGATGGCTCTGCATGTGCGCAGAGCGCAGAAGAAATGTAGCGGAAACGTACTTCGCTACTCGTGTAACTGCGACTTCTGTACCATGCTCATAATTACCGATGTACACCGCAGTATAATGTTCTACGGCACGTTTCTAAGGCAATACCGCATTCACTAGAAGTGCGTTTGCACCGCTTTCAAGCATCGAACTCTTGTCTGAGTGGTAGCGTCTCCGTCTCACACTCCGGAGACCCTGGTTCGATTCCCACCCAGCCTATCTTGGAAGTTGCTTTTTATTTATGAAGTGCATGCCGGGATTTATCGCTCACGGCGAACGCCGCCGACGCCGACGACACCGGCTTTTCTGCGACACGAGCTCCTTAACGCTAGCGCGTTAAAATGCACGGGCCTGCTACTGGCTCTGTAGCTGAGCCACCTCACTGATTGATTCACAGGAAGGGAAAGGCGCAGTACCTGTCACACTTGTTTCTGCGGACAAATGAACCGCGCCATAAGGGAAGGGAGGAAGGTGGGAGTAAAGGTAGATAGAAAGAGGAGTGGCTCGTGCACAGAAGAGAATCTGATCTGATTTATTTATAGGGCGGGAAAGGCGCGGTAACCGTCTCACTTCTTTTCTGTGGACACCGCAACCGCGCCGTAAGGGAAGGGAGGAAGGTGGGAGTGAAAGTAGAAAGAGAGAAAGAGGAGCCGTTGTGGAGGGCTACGGAGTAATTTCGACCACCTGGGGATCTTTAACGTGCGCTGACATCGCACAGCACACGGACGCCTCTTCGTTTCACAGAAGAGAAAATAGAGAAGAAAAGGAAGAGAGAAAGAAAGACTCGAGACGCAGCAACAGCCGTCGTCCACCTCCGAAGCGGTGGCGGGTGCAATGACGGCCTACAACAGATAAAAATTCTCTGGCAGGCAAGCCCCCGTCGCAAGCGGCGGTGGCCTACGTGTCCCAAGGCCTCTGATGGACGACGGCTGTTGTTCCGGCATACGTCTTTCTCCCTCTGCTCCTTTTCTTCGTTTTCTCTTCTGTCTACACGAGGCAGCGGAGGTGGCTCCGCGACAGAGCCATTAGCAGGCCCGTGCATTTTCTTTTCCTTCTTCCTAGAGCCAGAACAACAGCCTACAACAGATCAAATTCGGTGGCTGGCTAATCACCGCCGCAAGCGGTGTTAAACTACCGCATAGAGTTTCTTACACTAGCTAGAGGGAAAGCTGTGGACGCTCCACTTCAGCCACAATGGGCGCGCTAAGAATCATGGGCCGGTGTGCTACTTGATGCGGGACAGTCGGTTTTTCTCGGTTGCGTGCAGTGGCGTACTGCGATGTTTCTTTTTTCGGCATCATCATCATCATCATCATCATCATCATCTCAAGGTGAGTAAATAGACCGCAGAAGCCATAGTAGCGAAGGCGAAAAAGCAGACGTCGCCAATAAAAGGTTTCTGTTTCCCGAAATGCAACTAAAAGCTTTCTTAAGTGATTGCACAACCATAAATATTTTCATAATTTATCTTTCGAAATTTGCCTATTAAGTGCGAAATATTGGTATTTCTGCTGCTCAGAACTAAACCAATAGTAGAAAGCGCCATCGCTTATATTCTATAAATCTCACACTGACATCCTGTTTCTCTCTCGTTTTCCAATTTATAGTCACAATATTCAATATTAGGGCATTCTTTACGGTAGAACAACGTTTAACTTTGCATTAGTTTTGGCCAAAAGTTGTAGTTCTGCACTCGGTAGCTCTCTGGCCCATGATGCTTTGAGCGCCCATGGTGGCTGAACTGGTCGTCTGGAAACTCCATGTAAACTGCCATAGATGGCGCACAGCTTTCCCTCTAGGTAAGAGTAAGAAACTCTATGACCTACCGGCCCAGCCCCGTAGGGCCTGGAACTACCACCCTTCACCACCGGCAGGGGTCATTGCACCCGCCACTGCTTCGGTGGGGGGCGACGGCTGTTGTTGCGGCGCCCGTCTTTCTCTCCCTCCTCTTTTTCCTTTATTCGTTATTTTCTCTTCTGTCCGCAAGAGGCAGTGAGGTGGCTCAGCTACAGAGCCAGTAGCAGGCCCGTGCATTTTCTTTTCCTTCTCCCTACAGCGACAACAACAGTAACTGTAGCTGAGCCACCTCCGCTGTCTCGTGCGGACAGAACAGAGAAAGTAGAGAAGAAAAAAAAGAAGAGGGAGGGAAAAAAAGGATCGCGCCGCAAACAACCGTCATCCACCAGCTAATGGGTGGCGGGTGCAATGACGGCCTACAACCAAAAAAAAATTTGAGGCAGGCTAGTCCCCGCCGCAAGCGGTATTGACCTGCCGCTCCCAGCCCCGTAGGACCAACCCCAAGAGCAGGAGCTGCCTCCCTCCAGATCGGTCAGTGCACCCGCCCTCCACATCTCCTATAATTACAGGTTAAAAATCTGCTGGTGGTAAAATTTACTCTGTAGCCCTCCACTAGCGTCCTCGTTATCTCTATGCACTTTCACTCCCTCTACTTTCTTTCCCTTACGGACCGGATCGGGTGCACTCGGAACTAGTGTGACAGATACTGAGCCTTCCCTTTTCTGTTAACCAATAATATCAGTCAACTGAAAAATTTTCTCAAGGAAAACGGTGGGTTACTGTCAGCGCCTATCGTTTCTACTCTTAAGGACCAGCTTGAGCGTCCCCCTGTTTGACGCCGTCAAGCAGTTTACAATCTTGCTAATTCAGAAAAATGTAGTCTTTAAATCCTATTTTTGTAGTAGGAAAGGAAAGCAGGAATGTCTATCACACCTCGCTGGATGCCTGCACTGCGCCGTAATAGTTAAGAGCGGAAGGTTGGAAAGTGACAAAGGTGCATCGTACTGAAGGGCTTCAGAGTAGTTTCGGCCAACTGGGTATCCTTAACGCATTTTGACAGACCCATGCGATATGATATAATGTTGATTTTTCATCGCACCACGGACATCGGTCCGCGTATATGATAGGGCGCATTTTGTTTAGTATGTATAGTTTTGTGTATGAACCCGTCTGTAATTGTCTCCATATGACAGTTTCCTCTCTGGTGAGAGAACTGTGCGGTGGGTGATATCGCATTCTTCTCCTCCTCCTCCTCTTCCTCTTTAGTTTTCTAGTATGGCCGAGTATGCCTTGGATGCTGGCAAAAGTTCCGCGGACTCTTCGGAAGCTCGGAAAGTAGTGTATGCTCGAGCTATCCTGTCGGCCTCTTTGTTCCCTGCCACCCTCATGTGCCCCGGCACCAACATAATTTTGTGTCTTGTCTTGTTTTCTTCGTGGTTTTTAATTCTGTCGCTCGCTTCGAGGAGTATACGGAGCACGTGACGACCAATCCTACCATTCATGAAATTTCTACAGGCTGTTTGAGAGTCCGTGAGTATCGTTAGCGACCGCCCAGTTCTATAGCCCTCCGCCACCGCTAGAGCAACGGCTACTTCCTCGGCCTCTGCTACTATGCTTTTGTTGCGATTGTATTCGAACCCGGGAACAGCGGTTCGGTAGCCGAACGTCTTAACCACTGAGCCAACGCGGCGGGTTGCAAAACAATGCTTAACAGAGCTTTCACGCACATGTTCAAGCCAAGCTTAAACCACACCTTTTCTTGTGAAAGCTGACATTCTCTTCGTGACGTTGTGGAAGTATTCAATGCTAACAGCTCTATTCTCATTGCTCTGCAATGTCATAACTAACTCTAACCGGGTCTCGTAACGAACACAACATAACATGGGCCCGTGCTTTAATATTGCCTGTGCTTCATCTGTGCTAACATCACAAAGTTCCTTGACATCCTACTTCATACCTGCCTATTTGCCGAACATAATCAACTTTTTATGCTAAGCTATCAGCTGGAAAGTGTAGGAGTGCATGGAGGGCGGACCTTCGCTCACCTGTGTCGGGCGCAGCACTGTGTCTTGGAGATCAGAGTTGAGATCTCCACCGTTTGAGGCAGCAGGATTAACGTGGATATAACAGAGCGCTCACAATCAGAATAGCGACAATTACCTTGGCCTCCGTTGAAATGTTTAACTGGCGGTTAGAAGCTGACGATAGCAAGGCCGCGTTCTGCGACAAAGAGCGATCTCAGACTGAGAAACGTAACATGCACTGCAATTCGACGCCAATTGAGATTAGACGGAGACATTTGAGGAATAATAGAAAGGAATACCTCGCTTCTAATCTTTTGGTATTTAAAGTAGGCCTGTGTCAATAGCATGAATAGAATTATTGCAAAATTTAATTGAACTGCAGGGTAATTATTTATATAAGATGAAAAGCGAACTCTAAATCAGCAAGGAAAAATAGTAGTCTAAGCAAAAATTAGGAACACAATCTTTTGCTAAGAGTAGATACGATAGAGACTTTAATAGCGTATTTTGGTTCCATGCTTTGTTTTTTATTTTGCTTTAAAAATGAAGTTTTAATAATGTAATTAGCGTAACATCACAAAAGAAAAAATACGTTAGCGACTCATACGCATTCGAACGCGTTTATTACCTGCTTTCCTAGAATGGTTGATAACAACGACCTCCATGTCAGCAACATAACGTACTCAGATCTATACGATCACGGCTGCACGAAAGGCACGTACCATATTTGTGCTAAATTATGTCATCAAGCCATAATTCCTTTATTATGACCTATATGCGTAGCATGTCCCTCTGTCATGCAAAGGGCTTCGGTTCCAACCCGAAATGATACAAATTTATTTGAGTGAATGTGGTATGTTTCTGATGTGCTTCTTTGTAAGCGTTCTCATTTTCGGGTTAGGGTAATGGGGGTGGCTTTTTGGCTGAACGACCCCTGTAAGCTTTCGCGTTATTTAACGAACGACCCCATCACCACAGGGCTGCTCAGGCGCAAAACCAAATGTACACAAGAGCCATATATAATATTATTTCTTGCTTTGAAACCCATGCATGAGACGGTTAACGTGAAAATGCACTACGTCATCAAACACGTAAACGAAGGAAAAAATGAAAATTATTTGCACGTCATAATTTCAATTGCTATCGCCTCACTGACAACGGTAAATGCTTCACGAAGTCTAGAAAATTACGAAGTCTAAACTCAGCATTTGTACAGAGAAAGCCGATATGTCCTGAGTAAAAATTTAGACGTCACCAGTGAGGGAAATTTAACCAATTTGTATAGTTTTGACGCGTGAATTTACAGAGTAAGCTATGGCATTGTCGCGTATGACACGAGAGTTGTGATATACGAATTGTCACGACGTCTAGCAATAATCGTGACGTCTTACTAGCACCCTCTATTTCTTTTAGAGTTGCAAACTCGCAATAATGAACTTACGAGATGTTTGCATCATTGATATCACTAACCATTATAGCTTCATGTCCGCACGAAGCCACATCTAACGCTCCTGCCTGTCTGTGAAACAGTGACTGGCCGCCACCAAACCTGCCACCGTCACTCAAAATAACAGCATAAAAGATTCCAACCCCATAGGGATTTTTGTTCTAAAACAAAAAGGGAACTGATCGCCTAGGCTCTGATATCTAAGTGCTTACGACATAAACAATATCCTGTTTTATGCTTGGCAATCTCACACCACTTCCTTTCAGCCACATATTAACTTTTTTGCGTGGGGATAAATGCTATAGTCAGCGAGTTGGGTTTGTAGAAAGGTCTTCTGCTACCCGCTTGACAAGCAACGTTGGCAGTGCTTATATGACGAAGCGCTAGCCAACACTTAGTGCTTCTAGAGTGCTCGGCTGCTACAGCACTGTTACCTTACCGTTTGTGGCTGCGGGGACAGTTTTTGTGGCGGCATGTCCCTATAACGAAGCTATTCAGAGTTTGACGTTGTGCCTTTGTTACGGCAGTCAGGCCACACAACTAAGCCGGATCATGCGGTACGCAAGGCGCTGCATTTTAACCATGGACATCACACAAAACAGCATAGTGTCTTTCCTCCTCTCTTCTTTTCCAATACATTAGAGAAAGTCTTCCTCAGCTTAGGGTAGTAAAGACTCTCAGCGCAAATTTTGTGCCCCAGTGTGCCAGAAGAGCCGAATATCAGCTAACCTTATTGGATTGTGCATCTGTGCCGGCGGATAGCAGCTTGTTCAGTGCCTTTATGGACTCCGCCTTCATCTGCAAGCTGGCTGCCTTCGACGCAGTGGAGTATGGCGATGTCGCATGCGACCCAAGGGCCAGTGACTGCATGCGCTGCGGGGATGCCGTTCAGCAAACGCAGGCACCCGTATCCGGAGACTGCTGTTGCTGGACGGCTTTATTGGCCTCCTGCGAAATTCATTTGACGGTGAGCGCTCTCTGCAGACACAACGCAATGATGCCGCAATTGTGGAACATGCCCGTGCTTGCTGCCTGTGCACTCTCTAGCGACTTTGAGTTTGTTAAGTTTCCCCATTTTTTTTCGCAACAGAGTAGCAAAATAAATCATTGTGGGGTTTCAGAATCTCAAAAAAAAGTTACCACATTTCATATTAGCAACCTTTGTGAAAGTATCCTAATCCCACCTGCTTAATAGCTCGAAACTCGGCATGTTTCTGGCAGTCGTAATTCGTAGGTGCTGTTAGAGAATATCAACACACCTGATGGCCGCGCTGCTTCGTCGATTCACTCCAGGGGCCACATGGCACTCTATCACTGTCGCTACAAGCGATACTTCTACAGATGCATACTTTAAATATTTATACTGCATGCAACGTAAATAGCCACAAAAGCAAGAGGTTTGGCGGTCGCAGCCATAGCGTAGTTTGGTGTGGCTTCGTACATGGAATGCGGAGGCCAGGCGATCGGAGCATACTGGCTGCTTGCGGGTATTTCGTCGTCGGCTATCTGTATTATCTATAATTCACAATGGGTTTGATATCTCAAATTATTCTATGATGGATGGCAGAAATGAAAAGATCCTCTTTGCTCCCCATGGTTTTTGGGACTATTGGTTTGCACTCTATGCTCTGCAGGGCTGTTTTGCAGTGAACTCGTATTACTTTATGAGCTAACAGGAAGAACAGCTTGGCACGTCATGCATTACACAGACATAGTAGAAACAATTAAAGGAAGGAAGCTTATTCTTCCTCCGAAGATCATCGAGTTGCTTTGAGTATTAGCGCTATTTAGAGATATCTTGATGCCGACGTAACATGCTGTTCCCTATGCACAAAGCATTGGCTGCATGTGTTGGTGGTTCTTAGAAGCATTAGTGTGAAAAATAATGCTCCGGGAAAGGACACAAAGTCGTATTTGCTCGACCTGTTAAATGAAATACTAGCCACTCCACTGTGTGCGGATCGGCATCGTTACCACGCGATGTTTGTAGATTATGGCATATTTTTTGTGGTTTTTGATACATAGTGAAAATGCATGGATAGCCCAAGCGAGAGGTTGGGCGGTCACCGCCATAGCGTAGTTGGCGGAGCTTCGTACATTTATTGCGGAGGCCGGGCGATAAGTGCATACTGGTTCTGTGCGCGTATTTCGACGTCGGCTACCTCTATTATCTAAAATTCGCAAATGAATTATACCTCAAATTATTCATTGATCGATGGCAGAAATGAAAAGGTCCTCTTTACTCCCCATGGTTTTTGGGAGTATTGGTTCGGCCGCTATGCTCTGCAGGGCTCGTTTTCAGTGAATTCGTATTACTTCACGAGCTAACAGGAAGAGCACCATGGTACATAATGCATGACACAAACATAGTGGGAACAATGAAAGAACGACCGCTTATTCTTCTTCCGAAAGATCAAGTTGCTTTGAGTATTGATGCTATTGAGGGGTGTGTTGATGCTGTCTTAATGTACTGCCCCTTATTCACAAACCATTGGTTGCATGTGTTGATGGTTTTTAGAGGCGTTAGCGTTAAAGTTAATGCCCCGGGACAGGACGCGAAGTGGTATATTCTCGAACTGTTAACTGAAGTACTAGCCACTACACGGTGCGCGGAGGAGGGGTGCCGATACCATACGCTGTTGCAAATTATGGATGATTTTTTTGTGTTTTTAAGCTTAGTGAAGATGCATGGCTAGACTATATTTTGATAGGCGGCAACGTTGCTGTATGTTGCGTATGTGACGCGAATTAAATCAGATGTGCCCATGAAAAACGAAGCAGAATTTTACTCACAGTATGCTATGCAACTACAAATTTGCTCGGAGGGTGCAATGATTCAAGAAAATGTCTCTCTCCCAGCGATACACTCACGCTAAAGGCCACAGAGGGAATTAAGCCCCGTTGTAGGTTGTTATTGCAGCAGAAACATTTTTATTGTAGTGTTTTGGCACTCGGAAAAGACTTATCGTGAGGGTATACCGATGTACGTTTTAGGCATGCCAATTAAAATACAGAACATTCTATGATTTTTTTATTTCATGTGAAAAACGATGTGATTGCATTAGACCCTGGTGTTTTGTCTCGTGAATTGAGTAAATAAAATTAACGTTCAAAATAAAATATATACCTAATTTAGTAAACAGAAGGAAATGTAGATAGATTTAACCCAGCTCTAAACACTATGGCTACCTCACGCCGTTTAGGGGGTGAACAAAATTCAGCTTTCCTGCATAGCAGGCAGAGAGATGCATCATTAAAATCTGGTTGAGGCGGTGGCATTTGTGGATGAGGTCAATACCAATTTTCGAAGTTGATGAAATTCATCGCGCCATTGACTTTATGAGGAACAGGGGCCTAAAGAGCTGCATGTGCGAAACTATCAAAAGAGGAAATAGTGAAATGCTTTGAAGTAGATCAAACGGACAAATGCAACAAGAGAATTCGTAACCGCCGGTTTGCCATAAACGCGGACGGTATATTGTGTAATAATTTTGTACCCTATAATATTCATGGCCCTGTGATTTTGAATGTCTCCTACCACAGTGGCTCAGTGGTTGGACAGCTCGTCTCGTAAAGCCAAAGTCGGGGTTCAATCCCGGATGCGGCTGCCGCTTTCTTGTGCACTAGCCCATTGATAACAATTAGCTCACAGGAAAGGAAATCCGCAGTACCTGCCAGACTCTCTTCTGTGGGCACCTAATAATAATCAATCAATCAACCTTTATTTAATGTGCGCAGGAACAGCCATGTGGTCTTCGTGCTGCAGTAAAAATACAAAAAAAGAAACAAAAATGAAAATGCCCAAACATGTTTACACACACAGAGAGAACACAAAAGAAGAAATAAATAATACATGAAATGAAACTGAGACGAAAAGCATCAGGGAAAGTAAGCAATCAATGAGTAGCATCACTTATATACGCAGTGAGAGGATTTTGGAGCACGTCAGGAAAGAAACAAAAGAAAAAAGAACGGTAGATAGAGGAGAAAAAACAACAACAACAAATAACTAACTTTGTATATAGTAATATAGAAATATACATAAAATAAACAAACATTCCAGGCGCAATAAGTGCATGGTACTAAAAACACAGGCTCGAAATACAGAATAATACAATAAAGAAATAGAATTGAACAGGGGACAGTAAGATTCGAATATAAAGTTTAAAGTAGAAATTTAAGTAAGAAACGGATAAAAAAGCAGTTCAAAATACAGACAGCATTGAACAGGAGAAAAAGCAAAAAGGGAAGTAAATACAATATTAAGGCTAGAAAGTGGGAGTTATATGTGATAAAGTACTATTTAGAACACAACGCTACGAACATCCAATGTAAATGAACAGAGCGAGTGTTGGAAGCTGTCAAGGTGAGGACAAAAAGAGTCAAATAACCACTGCATCCTGTCCAGACGGGAGTGGAAATGAAGAGGAGAAACTTGAAATGGTCTGAATTCCCTCATGCTTTTTCGCGGAACGCACTGTAGGATGTACTCTAAGAGCTGAGGGCACATAATGTGGCCATGAAGGAGTTTGTGCAGAAAAATGATATCAAGTCTGATACGACGGCAGTGAAGAGAAGGAAAATTCAGTTGGGCGCTCCTGGTGGAGCGAGAGGGGGAAGTTGCGCAAGGAAAGCGATAATGAAATATCCGTAAAATTTTTTTTGTACTCTGTCAACCTTGTCCAAGTTCGATTTGCAAGTGCCATTCCAAACAACCGACGCGTACTTAAAGAGCGGCAAGCATATGGACCGGTACAGTTTTAGGAACGAAAGTGGAGTATGGAGCTCTCTCGAAAGTCTGCAAACGAATCCGAGTGTGCGCATAGCCCGCTGAGCAATGCGTTTAGTGTGAGAGGAGAAGCTGGGGGGGGGGGGAGGGTGCGGTCAAAAAGTACACCAAGGTCATTAGTTTCATCAACCCTGTCCAACAGCACAGAATTAACAGAATAATGGTAGAGAAAGCTTTGTGTTCTACGACTAAAGGACACAACACTAGTTTTGGAAGAATTGAGGGCAAGTCGATTCTTCGCACACCAATCAGAAAAAGCAGATATGTCCGATTGCAACAACAAGCAATCTTGAAAAGAATGTATTACCTTGAATATTTTTATATCATCAGCATGAAGAAGAAACGAGGAGCTCTTTATCGCCGAGGAAATATCATTAATAAAAACGGCGAAGAGAAGCGGGTCTAGTACTGAACCTTGAGGAACTCCACTCGTTACAGGGTAAACGAAATATGTCTGTCCTTTGACACTGACAAAGCAGAAGCGATCAAGCAGATAGTTGCGTAGGAGGGCTACGAGTGAGACTTCAACGCCAGTGAGCAGAAGTTTTTCAAAAAGTAGTGAGTGAGTAACAATGTCGAAAGCTTTGCACATATTACAGTACAAAGCGTCAACCTGACCCCTCTGAAGTAGTGCTGCAGAGGCATACGTCATAAACGTGACTAGGTTGGTAGAAGTAGAGCGACCCGACATGAAGCCATGTTGATTCGGTACTATGATATGTTTGAGATGGAAGCAAAGTACGTTATGCAAAGCTAATTCGAAAAGCTTAGAGGTTGCACATAGAAGAGAAATCGGACGATAATTGTAAACATCGGATTTGTTCCCAGACTTGAAGACAGGAAACAAGCGTGCCATTTTCCACACGCGGGGAAAGACAGCATTTTTTAAACAGTTATTAAATATGGCATTCAGTACTGGTACAAGGATATAACTGAAGGCTTTTATTATGGCGGCTGCAATGCCATCAGGTCCAGGAGACAAAGATGGTCTCAGACGCTTAAGACTCTCAGTTATCAACCCCTCGTCAAAGAGAATGGAATTAGATAGTGCACCAGATGAGAGCCAGACGGAATCACAATGTGGATGTTTGTAAACGGAGGAAAAATGTTGGGCAAAACTGTCGGCAACATTCCGAATTTCCGAACTCTGAAAGTCGACTAAGCTGATACTTAAACCTGATTTAATGGAACGCTTGCGAACGTAACGCCAGAACTGACGAGGACGATTTGAGGCCCTTCTCTCTAAAGACTCAAGATAGGAGTCGTAGTCCCGCTTGTATATGTGTTTGCAAAGAGAATGCACACGGCGAAACTCATCTTCCCAATTGTGAAACCCAGGGCGTTTCGCTTTACGATGGGCTCCTTCCTTGATTTTTAACGCCGTTATTAGCTCCGTTGAAAATCAGGAAGGGAACTTCCTACGCGTAGGAGTATGCAAAAGTATGTACCGACGCATACCATCAAGAACTATTTCTGTAAAGCGACTGACTTGTCCATCTGAATCATTAATGTCATTTAAAAGGGACCAGTCGACGGAAGAGAAGGAATTGAAAAGACCGACATAATCACCACGTGCATATGCGAAACGGGGCGAATTCCTCACCCGACCTGAATTAGTAGATGAGGCAGAGACAGCAGTAGTAACTAGAAGCGGAGGGTGAAATTTGTCACAGCGATTCAGCGGTATGTCTGAACTCGAGACTCGAACACTTTCCAAATTCGATAGAGAGATGTCAAGCATATTACCACAGCAGTTTTCAATGAAATTATGTTGCTGCAAAGAGTTAAAGGCTATAAAACCAAGTAGAGCGTTACACTTACTTAATATGTAATGATTGTTGTGTGAAGAAATAATAATAATAATAATCAATCAATCAATCAATCAATCTTTATTTAATGTGCGCAGGAACAACCATGTGGTCTTTGTGCTGCAGCACAAAAAAAAAAAATGAAAACGCACAAACATGTTTACACACATAGAGAGAACACAAAAAAAAGAAATAAATAATACATGAAATGAAACTGAGACGAAAAGTATCACGGAAATTAAGCAAACAATGAGTACCATCACTTATATACACAGTGAGAGAATTTTTTAGCACACCAGGAAATAAAGAAAAAAAAAAAGAACGGTAGGTAGAAGAGGAAAAAAAAAAAAAACAGATGACTGACATTGATTATAGTAATATAGAAATATACATAAAATAAACAACCATTCCAGGCGCAACAAGTGCATGGTACTTAAAACACAGGCTAGAAATACAGAATAATACAATAAAGAAGTAAAATTGAACAAGGGACAGTAAGATTCGAATATAAAGTTTAAAGTTGAAATATAAGCAAGAAACGGATAAAAAGTAGTTCAAGATACAGACAGCATTGAACAGGAGAAAAAGCAAAAAGTGAAGTAAATACAATTTAAGGCTAGAAAGTGGGAGTTATATGTGATAAAGTACTATTTAGAATACAACGCTACGAACATCCAATGTAAATGAACAGAGCGAGTTTTGGAAGATGTCAAGGTGAGGACAAAAAGAGTTAAATAACCACTGCATCCTGTCCAGAGGGGAGTGGGAATGAAGAGGAGAAACCTGAAATGGTCTGAATTCCCTCATGCTCTTTCGCGGAACGCGCAGTAGGATGTACTCTAAGAGCTGAGGGCACATAATGTGGCCATGAAGGAGTTTGTACAGAAATATGATATCAAGTCTGATACGACGGCAGTGAAGGGAAGGAAGATTCAGTTGGGCGCTCCTGGTGGAGCGAGAGGGGGAAGTTGCGAAAGGAAAGCGATAATGAAATATCCGTAAAAATTTTTTTTGTACTCTGTCAACCTTGTCCAAGTTCGATTTGCAAGTGCCATTCCAAACAACCGACGCATACTCCAAGACCGGGAGGCATATGGACAGGTACAGTTTTAGGAACGGAAGTGGAGTATGGAACTCTCTCGAAAGTCTGCAAACGAATCCGAGTGTGCGCATAGCCCGCTGAGCAATGCGTTTAGTGTGAGAGGAGAAGCTGAGGGTGCGGTCAAAAAGTACACCAAGGTCATTAATTTCATCAACCCTATCCAACAGCACAGAATTGACAGAGTAATGGTAGAGAAAGCTATGTGTTTTACGAGTAAAGGACACAACCCTAGTTTTGGAAGAATTGAGGGTAAGTCGATTCATCGCACACCAATCAGAAAAAGCAGATATGTCCGATTGCAACAACACGCAATCTTGAAAAGAATGTATTACCTTGAATATTTTTATATCATCAGCATAAAGAAGAAACGAGGAGTTCTTTATCGCCGAGGAAACATCATTAATAAAAACGGAGAAGAGAAGCGGGCCTAGTACTGAACCTTGAGGAACTCCACTCGTTGCAGGGTAAACGAAAGAAGTCTGTCCATTGACACTGACAAAGCAGAAGCGATTAAGGAGATAGTTGCGTAGGAGGGCTACGAGAGAGACTTCAACGCCAGAGAGTAGAAGTTTTTCAAGAAGTAGTGAGTGAGTAACAACGTCGAAAGCTTTGCTCATATCACAGTACACAGTGTCAACCTGACCCCTCTGAAGGACTGCTGCAGAGGCATACGTCATAAACGTGACTAGGTTGGTGGAAGTAGAGCGGCCCGACATGAAGCCATGTTGATTCGGTACTATGATATGTTTGAGATGGAAGGAAAGTACGCTGTGCAAAGCTAATTCGAAAAGCTTAGAGGTTGCACATAGAAGAGAAATCGGACGATAATTGGAAACATCAGTTTTGTTTCCAGACTTGAAGACAGGAAACACGCGTGCCATTTTCCACACGCGAGGAAAGGCAGCATTTTTTAAACAGTTATTAAATATGGCAGTCAGTACTGGTACGAAGATATAACTGAAGGCTTTTATTATGGCAGCTGGAATGTCATCAGGTCCAGGAGACAAAGATGGTCTCAGACGCTTAAGACTCTCAGTTATCAACTCCTCGTCAAAGAGAATGGAATTAGATAGAGCACCAGATGGGAGGCAAACGGAATCACAATGTGGATGTTTGTAAACGGAGGAAAAATGTTGTGCAAAACTGTCGGCAACATCCCGAATTTCCGAACCCTGAGAGTCAACTAAGCTGATACTTAAATCTGATTTAATGGAACGCTTGCGAACGTAACGCCAGAACTTACTAGGACGATTTGAGGCACTCCTCTCTAAAGACTCAAGATAGGAGTCGTAGTCCCGCTTGTATAAGCGTTTGCAAAGAGAACGCACACGGCGAAACTCATCTGCCCAATTGTGAAACCCAGGGCGTTTCGCTTTACGATGGGCCCGTTCCTTGAGCTTTAACGCCGTTATTAGTTCCCTTGAAAACCAGGAAGGGAACTTCCTACGCGTAGGAGTATGCAAAGGTATGTACCGACGCATACCTTTAAGAACTATTTCTGTAAAGCGACTGACTTGTCCATCTGAATCATTAATGTCATTTAAAAGGGACCAGTCGACGGAAGAGAAGAAATTGAAAAGACCGACATAATCACCATGTGCATACGCGAAACGGGGCGAATTCCCCACCCGATCTGAATTAGTAGAAGGTGAGGCAGAGAGAGCAGTAGTAACTTGAAGCGGAGGGTGAAATTTGTCACAGCGAGTCAGCGGTATGTCTGAACTCGAGACTCGAACACTTTCAAAATTCGATAGACAGATGTCAAGAATATTACCGCAACAGTTTTCAATGAAATTGTGTTGCTGCAAAGAGCTAAAGGCTATAAAATCAAGTAGAGCGTTACACTTACTTAATATGTAATGATTTTTGTGAGAAGAGATAAGTGAGTTCCAGTTGATACCAGGAGTATTAAAATCACCTAAAATAAGAAGTTTGTGTTTGCTATGACGGGTTATAACATGTTCGATTGAGAGCAGAACATCATCATAGGCTGAAGGAGGTAGATTCGGAGGAATGTAGAAAGCTGCAAGTAAAAGTTTTTCATGTCGATTTAAAGTGAGCTCGAGCCACACACATTCTTCAACAGTTTCCAGATCGGAACGTCGAACACACTTCACAAAACTGTCAATAGCAATGAGCACTCCACCTCCTCTTGATTTGGGACCTGTTGATTTGGGACCTTGGTTTGGGACCTGGCGATAATAATAATAATAATAATAATAATAATAATAATAATAATAATAATAATAATAATAATAATAATAATAATAATAATAATAATAATAATAATAATAATAATAATAATAATAATAATAATAATATTTATTATTATTATTATTATTAATAATAATATTATTATTATTATAATATAATAATATTAATAATAATAATTATTATTATTATTATTTTCCAAGATGGCGCCCAGTAAGGACGCATGTGCGCTGTGCTCCCGCCAGTTTTTTGGCAAGCAGCAGTTTTTACGATGTGCCGACTGTGCAAAACGTGTTCACACGAAGTGCGTCACCTGGGCGGATGACGAGCTGCAACTTCTTAAGTCCGGCTCTCGGCCATTCTTGTGTAATTTGTGTGCGTCGTCGTCGTCTGACGGTGTTAGGCTTAGCGACGGTGGTGCTAGAGTCCCTGGTGCCCCGCTCCTGCCCAGCCACCCGACCGGTTTTCCCCCTTCAGCCGCGACCGGCGAACATGGCGGTGAGTTTGCCTCGCTACGGGCTCGACGCGCTTGAGGGAATCTCTTTTCTGAGCGATGAGGTTGCCCAGCTACGGAAAGAGAACGAGCGCCTTCGTGTAGAGAACTCGCGGGCTTTCGTACAACAAGCCGAGGTTATCGCCTCTCTACGTGCCGATGTTCACGGCTGTTACGTTTCTCCACCTACAAGTGGGACAGCGGACGCGGCCACCGCATAGCAACAGGCAGAACCGCGAGCGGATCGGCCATTTCGACGCCGTTCATCGGCCGCGCAACGCTTCCTCCCGCCGACAAGTCTCAGCGTGTTCCTGCCACGCGCCAAATGTGTGTGCGTGCGTATGTGGTGGTGGTGGTGACTATGATGATGGGGGATGGGGTACTTGGCACGACGTATGCCAGCCTGAGCTAGCGGCGGCACTCTTGGTGTGCAAAAGCTGGCCAAGCCTGGAGATCGAGGGAAAGTGCGTCGCCTTCTCCTGTCTGCAGGAGGTGGAGGAGATGAGGTCGGAACACCTGCGATTGAGTCATTCGTCGTGAACCAACATGTTTGGCTCGCCCTTTCCTGTGAGGGTTTACCCTTTCCCTGTGAACGGGAAAACCTATAAAATGCAGCGGCCGACTCCGCTGAGATAGAGACTACTTCGACGCGCCGTTGGCACGACGCTAGACACCAGCTGTGTGAGAGTGTCTGTAATCTCTCCGGGTCAGCTTCACTGCCCGTTTCTTCCTGATGTTACAGTAAAGGTTGTTTCTTTAAAAGACGCCTCGTCTTCGATGGCACCTTTGATGCCGTCCGCCGTCCACGGAGCCGCCAGGCCAACGCTACCGAGGGGCCGCGCGCCGCAGCGGTACGCTACCCCGGCGCCCGCGACCCCCAAACCTAACACTTGGTGAACAGCGGTGGGATGACGACGACCAAGCCGTAACCGTGGTCGGAGGAGCCAGGTGATACCATCGTCCAACGTGAACAGCGGAGGTACGAGGACGACCAAGCAGTGACCGTGGTCGGTGAAGCGAGCCAGGCCTGCCCGAGGTGCAACATCTGATGGGAAGAGCGGAGATGTCCGAGGCGTGACCCGTGAATGAAAGCAGCTCAGCGGAAAGTCAGGAGCAGTGCAACGAGCCCTGTGTGATGACTGGTTGCCTGCAGCGGAACGACTGCGTTGGATTCTTGGCTGCGAGGTTCGGTGAGTGCGGGACTTTCTTCTACTGAGTTTTGCCAGGCTTTTGTTAAGTAGAGAACAGAGCTGGTAATTGTGTTGTCGTTGTTGCTGGGTTAAGTGCAGCAAGGCAATAGTGGGCAGTAGAGAAGGCAGCACTCGGAACAGCCATGAATTTGGATTTGAAGTCGTTGCGCAAACCGAAATTGCTGAAGCTTGCGGAGGAGTTGGGTCTGAATTTGTCAGGCAAACTCAAAAAACCAGAAGTGTTAAAGGCTATTCTTGCGTTGGAAGCTGAAGATGACGAGCTTTTGGAATGCCTTGAGATCATTGACGAACGTCACGAGGAAGAGGAACGTGAACGTAGGGAACGTCGCGAGGAGAGAGAAAAGCAGTCTGCCCGCGTAATGAAACTAATACAGCTGGAGGCGTCAGCACATGGAATGAGCGCGGAAAAGCTTTGCAATGCCATTAACAATGCCATGCGGTGTAACGGTTCAATACCGCGAGATGGTCTACCACCGTTCCTCATCGCCGAGGATATGGCAGATTATTTGGCAGACTTTGAGAATATCTGCAGAAGTAAACGCTTCGAGCGAGATAGTTGGGCGCAGAAGTTGGTAGCTCTTCTTTCCGCTGAAGCGTCGGAAGAAATCAAGCGATTGGTTGGCGACCGCTTGAAAAATTACGATGAACTAAAAGAGTCATTGCTGATACGATATCAGATAACGCCTCAGGATCTTCGGAAGAGATATGAGAGCGAGAAACATTGTAACGAGGCATACTTTGATTTGGCCTATCAGTTGAAAGCCGCTGTAAGCGAATGGCTAGACAGTGCGGAAGTTCCGGAGCAAATCGAACTTGCACCGGAGTGTGAGAAACAGCTTGGGGAAGCGGCCGAGCAATGTGACCGCAGTAGCGAGCCGACCGAGCCTCGAACAGAAGAGTATCCTGTTACTTTGGTCGAGCCACTAGCTGAGACGGTTAGCACAGGCTTAATCGGCGAGAAGTCCGAAGTGGCGCCGTTAAGCGAGGTGAACTGCATGCCGACCCAAGTAACTGCAGGAGATACAGTTCCATCAAATGAGAGTGGGGAACTGGCAATAACTGAACCGCCTCTCGAGTCGAAAGCAGAAGCTTGTGGAGAGCGCGACGGAGATGAGAAAATTTCGGTTTCCGAAATCAGCTGTGTCGTAGAGCAGGGCACGCAGAAAAACGAAGTGCCGATCAACGAAACTGAGCAGCCCGCGAGTTGTGATCACCCAGGGCAGACCGACGAGGAGTGCGCGTACGCTGTAGAGAGCGAGACTTGCGAAGGCGGCAGCGAGCGACCAGAGCAGAGTCAGAATCGTTCGTGCCCCAGTACCACGCTACGTTGTATTCGCGAAAGCAACTCCGGTGCGAACGCGGACGTGGCACATATGGCCCTCACGCAATCCGAAGCGCCCCAGCTGTCGAAAGAGCTTGATCGTGCGCTGGTTAGCTCTGAGCGAGGCGACGCACTGAGTGGCGAGCCGCCAGAGCAAATGCCTAGGCGTACTGACGCGACTGACGTCAGCCGTTGTTTTCGTTCGGACTTGACTGAAAGTGAGTCCTGCGCTGCTGGCCGCGATGTAGACGCGGCGCCGCACTTTGACCACTTTGACGACACCGGTGTCCTACTAGCTCCGGTTACCGCTAGCTTGCCAGAGCTCGCGCCGAAAGAAAGTGGAACTAGAGTATTCAAGTGCTGCCACCGAAAAACGCGGAAGGGCAGGCACGAGAAAGATTGCTGCCGTCGTAAGGAGAGCAAGCTCAAACGGTTGCAAAACGAAAGCAGAAGGCTAGTATTCCAGTGCTGCCGACGAAAAACGCGGAAAGGCAGACGCAAGAAAGAATGCTATCATCGTAAGGAGAGCAAACTCCAACGATTGCAAAAAGAAAGCAGAAAGCCTGTGTTTCAGTGCTGCCGTAGAAAAAAGCGTAAAGGCAGGCGCGAGAAAGAATGGAGCAAGTGTAAGCTATCGCGAAAGAGAAAGCGACTATCCCAAAGGCACAAATGCGCCCATGCCCAGAAAATGCGTGACTGGTGCGCAAAGCGTAAGGAGAGGGATAGGTTGTTTGAAAAGTGAGTGATTCATGCTCATGCGTTTCTCTGCACAGAAACAGGAAGGTACGGTTGTTCCGTGAAACGGACAGCCGAAGTTTTAGTGAAAAGGGTGATCTCAACGGTAACGCCGATGGCTTAAGTCGGAGCCCATAACGTGAGAAGAAGCCTCAGTTTTCACTTGTTGGTGTTTTTCTTCCTGGCATAGGATTTTGAAAATTTGTATTGTATTATCTTTGTTTGAAGTGCTGTTTTGAAAATGCGATTTTCAAATTTGTGGACGCGTTCCAAGTGCTGCTGAGCTGCCATTTAATGTAGATGGGGGCATAAGAGGGAAATAGTCTGGCAAAACTTAGTGAAGTTTGTGCCGTGCTTGCTGGCTGAACGGTTTAGTCTAGCGTGGTTGTGATGCTGTAGGTTGTCAGAAATCTCCCCTGAAGACAAGTTGCAGAGTGCCTTGGAAACCGGACTTGCCAAGGACTTCTTCAGGCAGACTGGCTCAAGAGAAACAAGAGTCGGACGAACCCGGCTAGCAGCAATATCCCGATCCCTCCGGACAGCGGATGCAGTCCCCTGCCCTTCGGGATCTCCCTTCCCCGGCGGCGTATTGACAAACCATATCCCGTAGGAGCACTCGAGCAGACGACGCTCTGACGCGCAAGATCGTGACACGACGTCACTTCCTTTAAGTTGTTTTTTTGCTTGTTTCTATTTTTTTTTTTATGCAAAAGGAAGATGGTGGCGCACAAGCACGCGCCGTTGCTTCGCCGACGCTGGCGTTGGGGCGTTGGTTAACCAGACAAACGTCTACCATGGCTTAGTGGTAGTGCCTGTGGCTTAAGGGGTGCTGCGGCCGCAGTTTTGAGGCTTTATAAATGCAGTGGCCCAAGCCGTGCCATTTGGATGCTGGATACTGTGATGTTTGCAGTTCGAAACAAGTGTCTTGGCCGTCATCTCGAAGTCTGGTGTTTGACTCTGACAAAAAGCGATTTTGTGAAGCCACGACTGCTGAACTTTTGCTGCCTAAACATGCTGGATGCCGACTGTGCTGGTGCTGGATGTGCAAGTGTGTCGATTCCAAGAAAGCTGCGCAGCGCCGTTGGCGCTCGCCTTGGAGCCACTAATCGTTGAAAGTGCCTTGGTTAGTAGCACTGCAATATTTAGATAAGCACCGCTGGAATATGGGGGGTAAAAAGGGGGGAAAAAAGAGGAAAAAAAAAACGTGGTTACGTGGTGTATTTGTGCAACATTTGCTGTGATGCTGCATCGCTGCTCGGGGGTCTTCGCTAAGGATGCTAAAGCTGCTGGCCTACCCAAGGGCAAATGTAGACTACTACAGATGCTAAATTACACCTCAAAGGCCGTCTCTCATTTTATGCTACCTTGTGAGCAGCTGTTTTCACTCAGGATTTTTTTTTTTCCAGTTTCCGGCATTTAAATACGGAAATGTTTCTATATGGCAACATGCTGGAACAGCGAAGCCAGTTTTCTGAAATTAGCGGTAATAATCCTTGAAATGAAAACATGCTCTCGTTTTGTGAACGCACGCATGATTACGGCGCCCTGGTCATAGCGGCAACCGCCCTTTTCTGAAGCCCATAATCTGGCGACGTCAAACTATTGATTCTGAAAGTAGTGGGATATTAGGTGAACTCGATAACCAAGTATTCACGCTTCTGTGGCTAAAAACAGCGCTGACACAAGACAAAGCAGAGGTTACACGACGCTGTTTCGTCTGCTTCGTCTCGTGTTAGCGCTGTTTTTAGCCACAGATCATGCACCAACCAGCCAGAATTTCCACCCTCTTAAAGTACTCACGCTTGTTTGAGAGCACTGTGTTGAATAGGCATTTGTTGAGCGCAATAGCTAACTTAACTGCACCTGTTAAGCAGAGGCAGTGGCATAGCATGCTGTGTAATTTGTTTTTTGTAACTCTTTGTGTATGTGATTGATTGTTGAGTGTTGAGTGTTGTGTTTTATGGCGCATAAGCATCTAAGGCTATCATGCGCCAAACACATGATGAGATCTGCTGTCCATGCAGCAGATGGTAATATGGTAGTTAAAACTCATAATTTGTTAAGAAGGTTGGCATCTTTTAAGAACATAAAAACACATGATATATTAACAAGAGCATTTTCTCCTATGAGTAAGCTAGGGTGAAGAGGAATATATTCTGAATAAAATATTGGAAAATGCTTCTTTCTTAGTTCTTCTAGCTTTGTACAGGAATATAAAATGTGATTAATTGTGATAGTTTCTCCGCAAAGGTCGCATGTTGGTATTTCCTCTTTTCTAAGAATATAACCATGTGTAAGGTGTGTATGTCCAATACGGAGGCGACATAAAATGACTTCAGTGAATCGTTCTTGGTGTGTGCATGACTTCCATTCAGATATGACAGGTTTTACTAGGTGTAGCTTATTATTTTCTTCATTATTCCATTTGGACTGCCATCTATCTCTTAGCTTAGACTGCATTAACTTGGCTGCTTCTTTGTAGGGAACGTGCACTTTCTTAATTTCTATATGTCGAGCTTGTGCAGCGCATATATCAGCGTTTTCATTTCCATCAATTCCTATGTGACTTGGAACCCAACAAAGCTTTACAGTATGTCCCTGGGTAGTGGCTGTTTTTATGCTGTGTATGATGTCACCAATGAGCGATTTACCTGCATTTTTATGATTGTATGCTGTTAGTATGCTCAAAGAATCAGTGTAAATGACACTATTCTCTATGTTTTCAATTTTAATTTTTTCTAGGGCCATGAGGACTGCATAACACTCGGCTGTGAAAATGGATGCACACTGTGGTAGCCGTACTGTTCTATTCCAATTGTTTTGGACCACTGCGCTTCCGACGTATTGTGCAGATTTTGAACCATCTGTATAGAATGCCACATATTTTCTGTACTTTTCACTTAGGGCTAAAAATTCCTGCAATATGTGTTCATGTGGTGTTTGGTTTTTCTGGAATTGGTTTAATGTGAAGTCACATACAGACGGCAGGCAGTACCATGGTGGAAGTGGATCAGGTTTTCGGGTAATATTAGGTAATGAGTCTATTAAGTCTAAAACTTGACATTTCTCTTCAAAGCGGAGCAGAAGTGGTTTTATTTTTTGAGGTTTGTTTATGAACAGTGTTCGAGACTGGCATTTTGTAACTATTGGGTAACAGATATGGTTTGGCAGTGAACGGATCTTTAAAATGTATGAGCATGTGAGCATGTTTCTTCGGCTTGTAAGAGATGGTTCATTGGTTTCTACATATAAGCTGTTTATGGGGGATGTCCTGTATGCACCAGTTGAAATACGCAAGCCTGAATTGTGTACAGAGTCCAGTCGTTTTAAATATGACGGCCTTGCAGATCCATATATTATGCAGCCATAATCTAAACATGAGCGAACCACAGAGCGGTAAATTTTTAAAAGACATGTTCTGTCAGATCCCCAGTGTTTATGTGAAAGGACTTTTAATATATTGAGAGATTTCGAAGCTTTCTTTTTTAGGTTGTTTATGTGGGGAAGGAATGAAAGCTTTCTGTCAAAAGTTAGCCCTAGAAATTTATGTTCGTGCTTTACAGGTAGCTTAACATCATTAAGGTGGATGGTGGGATCAATGTGCAGTCCTCTTCTGAGAGAGAACAAAACAACTACAGACTTTTGAGTAGAAAACCTGAAGCCATTCCTATCTGCCCACGTTGCCAGTCTATTTACTGTGAGCTGTATTTGCCTCTCACATGTTGACACATTGGAGGATGTACATGCAATCTGGAGGTCGTCTACGTAGATAGAGTACATAACGGATTTTGGGATTATTTTTGCTATACTGTTAATTTTTACTATAAACAGAGTAGTACTTAAAATACATCCTTGAGGCACACCGTTTTCTTGTATGAAGGTTTTAGAAAGGGTAGAACCGAGACGTACTTTAAATGAGCGTTGAGAGAGAAAGTCGCTTATACATTTTAGCATCCTGCCGCGAATGCCAAGCTCTCCCAAATCACGCAGGATCCCAAACCTCCACGTGGTGTCATAGGCTTTTTCGAGGTCAAAAAATACAGCAAGGCAATGCTGTTTATGGATAAAGGCTTCTCGGATAGTATTTTCCAGTCGGACAAGGTGATCAATAGTTGAACATGTTTTTTTTGTAGCCGCACTGATGAGTATCAAGAAGTTTCCGGGATTCAAGAACAAACATGAGCCTTGTATTTACAATGCTTTCAAAAACTTTTGCAAGGCAGCTCGTCAGGGCTATTGGCCTATAACTGCCTGGGGAGTCCGGTGGCTTCCCAGGCTTTAAGAGAGGTACTATAACGGCTGTCTTCCAGGCTTCTGGTATTGTTCCAGATATCCATATTTTATTAAAAAAATTCAATAATGCATCTACTGACAATGGAGTCAAGTGAGCAAGCATTTTATAATGTATTTCATCTGGTCCTGGTGCAGTTTGTTTCCCGGCATTTAATACTCTAGTTATTTCTTCAAGTGTAATTAAACAGTTAAACGGTTCATTTGTGCCTCCAGCTATTGGGAGTCTTTGTTTTTCAGCTGCTGTTTTATATTTTATAAAGGAATGTGTATAGTGTGCCGAACTAGAGATTGTAGCGAAATGTTCCCCCAATATGTTTGCTTGTTCTTCTACACTCGTTTGTGTACCAGGAGTTGTTAAAAGTGGAATCGTGAAAGGATAGTATTTGCCGTCTAGTTTATTAACCTGCTCCCACATTTTTTTAGATGTGGTTGAGCTATTTATTGATGACACATAATTTTGCCATGAGGCTTTTTCAGCTTCGCGGCGAATGCACCGTGCTTTAGCCCTGGCCTTTTTAAAAGTTATAAGGTGCTCATGTGTAGGATATCTCCGGAATATTCCCCAAGCTTTATTTTGTTTTCGTTTTGCCTCTTTGCACTCTTGTGTATACCACACTTTATGGTTTTGCTGTATAGTTCCCGAGGACTGTGGAATAGCTAGGTGTGCTGCAGCAATAATACAAGCTGTAATCTCTTCATTTAGCTCATCTATGCTGAGATTTTCTGAAAATACTTTTATGAGGTCAGCTTTGGACTGGAAAAGTGTCCAATCTGCCAGGTGAAGTTTCCATCGCCGTGGTTTGGTTAGAGTGATGGATGGTGAGGATGTTAGACTTATTATGACAGGTAAATGATCACTTCCATATGGGTTGTCGAGAACGTCCCATTTAAAATCGGTAAAAATTGATGGTGAACAAAATGATAGATCTAAACAGCTCATTTTTCCCGAGCTTGGGGAGCAATATGTTTGTTTACCTGTATTCAGGAGGCAGACGTTGTTGCACAGCAAAAAATCTTCTAAAATACGTCCTCTACTGTCTGTTTGCTCACTCCCCCAAAAGGAGGAGTGTGCATTAAAATCTCCAACTAAAACATATGGTTCAGGTAACTGTTGTAGAAGTTCCTCTAAATCGTGAAGGGTAACAATGACATGAGGTTGAAGGTAGACAGAACATACTGTGATTGTTTTATAATGAACAACAGTAACTGCAACAGCTTCGAAATTAGTTTTGAGATGGACTTCTCGCGTTGCAATACTGCTCTGCACAACAACAGCAACGCCTCCGGAGAGGCGACCTGCTTGTTCTCTGTCACATCGAAACACTTTGTGCTTTTTTAAAAAATTTTTTTGTTGAGGTCCCAGATTGGTCTCTTGTAGGCATAGGACCACAGGGGACAGTGAATTTAAAAGGTCTGTTATATCATTGTAGTTTTTTAAAAGTCCTCTACAGTTCCAATGGACTAAGAACGCCATTTTATATGAGGAAGGTAGAGAGACTTAAGTTTTTTCTGGCCCGGTGATTCGGGCCTTTTCTTTTCTGGTTCGCTCCAAGGAGCTCCGTCGCCTGTCAGATGTTGACGGCCCCGGACGGTCATCGTTTGTTGTGTCCATTGCGTCCTCGGACGTGCTGGACGATTGTGCAGACTGCACAGACACATTTGTGGTAGATCTCTCCGTTACTGGAGAGACCTTGGGGCCAGCTGACCTAGAGGCCCGCGCAGCCTGCTTTGGGGGTGGTGGAGCAGCCCCAGCTACTTCCACCGGGGACGTAGAGGTCCCTGCCTTAGGTGCACCGTGTGTCACCTGGGCAGGTTCCAAGGACTGCTGTGACGCCGCCCCCTTTTGCGTCACAACAGAATAAGTTGGGGTGTGAGTGGACGTGAGTTTCTTACGTGCTTCCCTGTAAGTGAGGTTTTCTTTGACTTTTAGTGTGATGATATCTTTCTCGTGTTTCCATGTTGGACAGGTTCGTGAGTAAGCAGCGTGGCTGCCCTCACAGTTGATGCAAAGATGCGTTTCGGATTCACAGTTCTCAGCGGGATGCTCGTGGGAGGCACACTTCGCACATGTAAGTTGGCCTCGGCAAGTCTGTGAGCCGTGGCCATACCTTTGGCATTTGAAACAGCGGCGCGGGTTAGGTATGTATGGTTTCAGTTTTATCTTCGTGTACCCTACCTCCACAGCCACGGGCAGTGTGCTCGATTCGAAGGTAAGGACTAAGTGCCTAGTCGGTATCTCTTTGTTATCCCGTCTGATTTTAATTCTGAACACATTGATGACATTTTGTTCTCTTAGTCCTTCAAGGAGTTCTTCTTCACTTAGATACTTTAGGTCGTCATCTGAAATGACTCCCCTCACCATGTTTAGAGAGCGGTGTTTGGTGACATTAACTGGGCATTCCCCAAAGCTGGTTACTGTTGGGAGTTTTTCATTCTGATGATGGTACATAATTTCCAAGAGAAGGTCACCATTTGGAAGTTTTTTGACATTGTATCCTTGGCCTATTGCTTCAGTCAATGTCTTGGTCACGACAAAAGGAGATATTTGCCTAGCTGTTTTCTGAGGGTCTTCACTGTGCACCACGTGGAAGCGTGGGAATCTGTTTGCATTCTTTAGAAAGAAGTTTGCAGTTTCATCGGTCCGTCCCCTTTTTCGGGAACGATCATTGGAGAGCAAAGAAGAAGCCATACAGTAAGTTTTTGTTCAGCCGGGGTGGCGGCCACCCACCATGGAGCCCAACGAGGGGACGGGACAGGAACTCGTAAAGCAGTCCTGCCCACGCCAGCCATACACCCCGACTATAACCAAATATGGCATAACGCAGGGTGGTTAGCCACACAAGGTTAACCCTCGCCGCCTGGAAGTAGGAAGAAACGAAGAAGGTAAGAGAAGACAGGACAGTTGTAAGAGAGGGGATAGGAAAGTGAAAGATGGAGGGGAGGACAGGAAAAGGCGACTGCCGATTTCCCCCGGGTGGGTCAGCCCGGAGGTGCCGTCTGTGGGAAGCGTGGGCCGAAGTGGTGTGTTGCCTCTGCCGAGGGGCCTTAAAGGTCCAAACACTCGGCATCGGCTCAACCACCAGGATCCCCTTTTCCCCAGACACGGCGATGCCACGCACGGCTAAGCGTGGGTGCTCGGGGTCCGTGGTGTCGCACAGTACACGCAAACATCTGCTTTAACAGATGCCCCCTGCGGGGTGTATGTGATTGGTATTCTGCTCAAGTGTCATGGCAAGAAGAAACAACAGTGTTTATTTTTGAAGTTGTGGGCACCCCATAACATGCTTACGCAGAATGGTGCAGTTCAATATTGAGTCAAATAAATAAGTGCTGGTTTTCACAACAACTGTTTATTCCTTGTATACATCTCAAAGTGACCTTGGCTAACTTGAATTCCAAACTATCTTACAGCCACTTCAAAAGCTTCTGAATTAGGTGACATGTTGTACATGCACCATTATGCCTACCAATCTTTTTGAAGAAGGAATCATTGCTACAAAATTAAAGGATTAAGCTCACAAATTATAGCAACACTTGAAGAGGGGAGAACCAGAGTATTTTGACGTCACTCCCTTATGGTTTGCACACTGGTCAGCTAGCAATCCAACATTTCAAAGAAACGCTTGTTAATGTCATCATCATGTGCCACAAGTGTGTTTATAGTAAATTAGGTACTACAAGGACTTGTGGCTATAGTAAATTAGGTACTACAAGGCTACCCCGATGAAAGTCGTCTAGGAAATAGTATGAAACAACCAGTTTTAGGCATTTAAATTTGAGGAACCTGAGTTCGATCCCAGCCATAGTGACCATGTTTTGATAGAGAAAAATGTAAGGCACCCATTTACTGTGTGATGTCAGTGCATGTTAAAAAAAAATCATTGGTCAAAAATGAGCCGGAGACCTACACTACAGAATCCTGCAAAGCCTAAGTCAATTTGGGACACTATACTAAACAAAACTGAAATACGCTGCTTCTAAATTTAGGTGAAACAATGCCTTTGCTGTTTAGTAAATGCATGGCAAGCAATACATTGTAAACCATTTATGCAGAAGCAGTTTGTTTTACTGGCAAATGCCTTCAACTTTTTGGCAGGAAAAAGTGGCAGATGTGACTTCAGTTCTACAAATGACACTGGGCAGCCATGCAGCCATCAAAGAACCTACTTTGAATTGCAAATAGCCACATTTGTGTTTGCAAGGAGGCCCAAAGCACAGTGAATAAGCAAGATAGCGATGAAAATAATTCAACAAAAAGAAAGATGGAGAGTTCAGCCAGCAGCAATATGACCCTAGCGTGCTGCTCCACACTAGAGAAGGGAGAAAAGGGAAATAAAAGGAGAATGAGTATACAAATGGTTGATGACAATGTTGTAGTGCAGTGAATTGGTTCGAGTTATAGAGAAGACCACGCACACAGTAGATTGCACTTGTCTCGCATAGTCGACATATAACACATGAAGTGCATATTCTCCACATGCACCAGTTGTCATTGCACACACTTTCACTCTCATATTCTGGTCCAAATGCATACACAGGCTCGCCACGCACTGATTCTGAAAAAGCTCAAACTAGACAGAAACAATATTGATCGCACTGTAAGCAGCTGTATAGCATGCGAAGCACAGCACTAACAATTTGTGGTGTGTCACATATGGAATGGTTTGACTGTTAAATTGGCAGGGTACCATGCCATCAACTAATGTCTAAAAGCTGAGATGATGGCTTTGGTTGGAAGTAATCTAAGCCCTTGGTGATGCAAGTACACAAACAATCCAAATGCATTGTTCTTGAATGGCTGCTTTCCAAATTGTTGATATTTAGATTAAAGTAGTGTGGTGCTGTATGTTTTTCTGAAAAAAGTCTTGCTGTGCAGCTAACTTCATTGCAACATCTGATTGAAGCTGGAACACCTGCAGCAGTACCACACAGCAAGACAAAAGTGTCCACGCAGATTGCAGAACTTTTGTAGACATGGAAAATAATAAAGTATGATTCATACTTATGAAACCTTTGCCCTTGTCTTTATTTTGATAGTGCGGCCCTAGGCAGCTGCTGCACCAAGATTTTCATAGGTCAACAGGCCCACCAGAACCAATGCACCCAACCGACCTTCTGCAGGGAGACCCAGCCGCTACCGATTCCAGTGGCTATGGGGAATGTGTTTATAAACCAGTACTACTGGAACTAGTAGGATCCCCGCAAGAAACCAGTAGGAAATTTTTACCTTGGATAAACAATTATCTTCTTTGGCACTTTTCAGCAATTGCTCTGATCCCTAAAAAGATGTTGGCTACATATCTACAGAATATCATTTAATATCTCATCAAGAGATGTGTGGGCATATGTGGGTATTCGGTACATGTCCACTTTCTACTCTCTTCAACGTGGACATTATAATGTATACTATAATGATATATTATTAACATTTGCGGCAGATATTCACTAGATGTTCACTCAGTATAAGTTCTTTGGCTAAGATTTTTTTTTTTCTGTAAACTGATTTTACGAACGTTTACAAGGGAAAGTTATCAGATTGATGGCATGTGACTAGCACTTTGTGTCATCATTTCTACAATTAGTCATTTAGCTTCGAGGTGATGACTTCCTTCAAAAGTCTCTTCTCTCGCGCTTGCCAGCTAACTGCATTGGTCTGCATGGAAACTATCGCCTAATATATTGCGCTCGTGTACTTTCGACTCCAGTATAAGTGAGAAATATAGCTCCACTTTTTGTTAAATTGACTGAAATTCAACCCACATATAGCACTAGCCGAGTATAAATTATTTGACAATGATTAAAAATATACTGCTATGAGCAATACTGGCTGATCGGCAAAGTACGTATCTTTCTCCATCCTTTTGAACCTTTTGCACAATCCAAGACTTGTTGGTTTCGACGCTGTAGGCTTCCAGCCATTCGTTGACGGCTGCCTCGTTTGTCAGGTTCGCGCGATACACTGATCCGAGCCCTTTTGACGCGAGCTCATCTTTTACGAGCTCGAGCGGCTCTGGGAGCTCGTCCATCATCTCTACCCTACTGAAAAAACTGTAAGGGGCAATAACCTCACATTTTCTCACACAGTTTCTTGTACATTGTCATAAATTATGTGCGATATTGTATGATAATGATGTGCACCGTATGAGACTCTATGCGATTAAATGAGATTTTATGAGGTTATTGCCCCGTAGAACTTTTGGTTTTTCAGTGGGGTAGTTATCCGCAATTGACACACAAGTTCGCCAAGCACAAAATCACCCTGGTTAGCGCAGCGCGCAACGGATGAGCAAAGTGCACGTGCGTACAACCCAGAAGCACCGGACGAAATGCGTGGAGCTATGCGGATGGGGAGAAGTGCAAACTTCGGGGTGCAGCCGAGCCGAGCGACGATTCCAGAAAATACCAGAACAAGAACAGCCGCGCAAGTGACCACTGGACTGAAATTTACGTAACACGTGACCGGCAACCGACAGACGTTTACAGAACACCAGAGCAAAAAACCCGCGCAGTGGTCACTGGACCGAAATTAACGTGATCGCGTGACCGAACTTTTAGCCGACGGCAATTCGCGTTATTTTTACGTGAACTTCAGCCGACAGCCGTGCGAAAATACGGGCGCTGCGCGTAAACGACACCGAAACATGAGTACCTTTGACAAACATTAGCGGGAAAAAAACGTAAATGCGAGCCCTGCATGAAACGAAACTGAAACCATGAGTAGTCTCGTCACAAGGCGCTAGGGAGAAACAGCGTCGCTGCTACTCGCGGAAGTGACGTTATGTCACGTGCTTGCGCGTCAGAGCGTCGTCTGCTCGAGTGCTCCTACGGGATATGGTTTGTCAATACGCTCCCCGGCGGGGCAGTCTGTTACGTTTCTCCACCTACAAGTGGGACAGCGGACGCGGCCACCGCATAGCAACAGGCAGAACCGCGAGCGGATCGGCCATTTCGACGCCGTTCATCGGCCGCGCAACGCTTCCTCCCGCCGACAAGTCTCAGCGTGTTCCTGCCACGCGCCAAATGTGTGTGCGTGCGTATGTGTGCAAAAGCTGGCCAAGCCTGGAGATCGAGGGAAAGTGCGTTGCCCTCTCCTGTCTGCAGGAGGTGGAGGAGATGAGGTCGGAACACCTGCGATTGAGTCATTCGTCGTGAACCAACATGTTTGGCTCTCCCTTTCCTGTGAGGGTTTACCCTTTCCCTGTGAACGGGAAAACCTATAAAAAGCAGCGGCCGACTCCGCTGAGATAAAGACTACTTTGACGCGCCGTTGGCACGACGCTAGACACCAGCTGTGTGAGAGTGTTGTAATCTATCCGGGTCAGCTTCACTGCCCGTTCTTCCTGATGTTACAGGAAAGGTTGTTTCGTTAAAAGACGCCTCGTCTTCGATGGCACCTTTGATGCCGTCCGCCGTCCACGGAGCCGCCAGGCCAACGCGACCGAGGGGCCGCGCGCCGCAGCGGTACGCTACCCCGGCGCCCGCGACCCAAACCTAACACGGCCTACGCCAGGAGCTTGTGCGGTGCGCTGCTTCGCAGTGTGAGTGTCCTCTCGTCGAGCGTCCTCTCGTTGTCTCCGTGGGCAATCCTACCCGTGAGGAGCAGCCATCTGTGGACTACTCCGCCGCTCTTCATCGAGGGATGACTCCTGGAGATATTACCTGTTCATCTTCTGCCTCTGCTCCTCGCCGTGCGGTTGACTTACCCAGTGCGATGAAGAAGCACCGAAGTCGAGCCATTACTGGCGCATCGAGCTCATCTGTCCTGAACGTTGCCATTTACCAAAAGAAGCGTCCGAAGACTATTTTCGTCTCTAAACTCAGTCCCGATACTACATCGATAGACCTTACCAATCATCTAAAATCAGTGAATATTACTCCCATTTCCTGCCGGCAGCTGAAAACAAGGTACGACTCCTACTCGTCCTTCCATATTGAAGTTGATGAAGAATCCTACAGTAAGCTTGTTGAGCCTTCGATGTGGCCGAGGGGTTGCATATACAAGGACTTTCGTGGAAAGCTTTACGACGATATGCTTCATCCCTCTGAACTGACGCAAAATTGCAGTGGCCCCTAATTTGGATATCTATTATCAAAACGCCAAAGGTCTTCGGACTAAGGGATCAGAATTTTTTCTAGTGTCTTGTGCTCTTGTTATACCGCTGTTGTGGTTACCGAAACCTGGCTGTCAAGTGATATTCCTTCCAATGATTTCTTTCCAAATAATTACTCTGTTTTTCGTAGCGACCGCCCTGAAACGGGTCCCAAATCAAGAGGAGGTGGAGTGCTCATTGCTATTGACAGTTTTGTGAAGTGTGTTCGACGTTCCGATCTGGAAACTGTTGAAGAATGTGTGTGGCTCGAGCTCACTTTAAATCGACATGAAAAACTTTTACTTACAGCTTCCTACATTCCTCCGAATCTACCTCCTTCAGCCAATGATGATGTTCTGCTCTCAATCGAACATGTTATAACCCGTCATAGCAAACACAAACTTCTTATTTTAGGTGATTTTAATACTCCTGGTATCAACTGGAACTCACTTATCTCTTCTCACAAAAATCATTACATATTAAGTAAGTGTAACGCTCTACTTGATTTTATAGCCTTTAGCTCTTTGCAGCAACACAATTTCATTGAAAACTGTTGCGGTAATATTCTTGACATCTGTCTATCGAATTTTGAAAGTGTTCGAGTCTCGAGTTCAGACGTACCACTAACTCGCTGTGACAAATGTCACCCTCGCTTCTAGTTACTACTGCTGTCACTGCCTCATCTACTAATTCAGGTCGGGTGAGGAATTCGCCCCGTTTCGCGTATGCACGTGGTGATTATGTCGGTCTTTTCAATTCCTGCTCTTCCGTCGACTGGTCCCTTTTAAATGACATTAATGATTCAGATGGACAGGTCAGTCGCTTTACAGAAATAGTTCTTGATGGTATGCGTCGGCACATACCTTTGCATACTCCTACGCGTAGGAAGTTCCCTTCCTGGTTTTCAAGGGAACTAATAACGGCGTTAAAGCTCAAGGAACGGGCCCATCGTAAAGCGAAACGCCCTGTGTTTCACAATTGGGCAGATGATTTTCGCCGTGTGCGTTCTCTTTGCAAAAGCTTATACAAGCGGGACTACAACTCCTATCTTGAGTCTTTAGAGAGGAATGCCTCAAATCATCCTAGTCAGTTCTGGCGTTACGTTCGCAAGCGTTCCATTAAATCAGATTTAAGTATCAGCTTAGTTGACTCTCAGGGTTAGAAAATTCGGGGTGTTGCCGACAGTTTTGCACAACATTTTTCCTCCGTTTACAAACATCCACATTGTGATTCCGTTTGCCTCCCATCTGGTGCACTGATTCCATTCTCTTTGACGAGGAGTTGATAACTGAGATTCTTAAGCGTCTAAGACCATCTTTGTCTCCTGGACCTGATGGCATTCCAGCTGCCATAATAAAAGCCTTCAGTTATATCTTCGTACCAGTAGTGACTGCCATATTTAATAACTTTTTAAAAAATGCTGCCTTTCCTCGCGTGTGGAAAATGGCACGCGTGTTCCCTGTCTTCATGTATGGAAACAAATCTGATGTTTACAATTATCGTCCGATTTCTCTTCTATGTGCAACCTCTAAGCTTTTCGAATTAGCTTTGCACAGCGTACTTTCCTTCCATCTCAAACATATCATAGTACCGAATCAACATGGCTTCATGTCGGGTCGCTCTACTTCTACCAACCTAGTCCCGTTTATGACGTATGCCTCTGCAGCAGTCCTTCAGAGAGGTCAGGTTGACGCTTTGTACTGTGATATGAGCAAAGCTTTCGACGTTGTTACTCACTCACTACTTCTTGAAAAACTTCTACTCTCTAGCGTTGAAGTCTCACTCGTAGCCCTCCTACGCAACTATCTCCTTGATCGCTTCTGCTTTGTCAGCGTCAATGGACAGACTTCTTTCGTTTACCCTGCAACGAGTGGAGTTCCTCAAGGTTCAGTACTAGGCCCGCTTCTCTTCTCCGTTTTTATTAATGATGTTTCCTCGGCGATAAAGAACTCCTCGTTTCTTCTTTATGCTGATGATATAAAAATATTCATGGTAATACATTCTTTTCAAGATTGCGTGTTGTTGCAATCGGACATATCTGCTTTTTCTGATTGGTGTGCGATGAATCGACTTACCCTCAATTCTTCCAAAACTAGGGTTGTGTCCTTTACTCGTAAAACACATAGCTTTCTCTACCATTATTCTGTGAATTCTGTGCTGTTGGATAGGGTTGATGAAATTAATGACCTTGGTGTACTTTTTGACCCCACCCTCAGCTTCTCCTCTCACACTAAACGCATTGCTCAGCGGGCTATGCGCACACTCGGATTCGTTTGCAGACTTTCGAAAGAGTTCCATACTCCACTTCCGTTCCTAAAACTGTACCTGTCCATATGCCTGCCGGCCTTGGAGTATGCGTCGGTTGTTTGGAATGGCACTTGCAAATCGAACTTGGACAAGGTTGACAGAGTACAAAAAAATTTTTTACGGATATTTCATTATCGCTTTCCTTGCGCAACTTCCCCCTCTCGCTCCACCAGGAGCGCCCAACTGAATCTTCCTTCCCTTCACTGCCGTCGTATCAGACTTGATATCATATTTCTGTACAAACTCCTTCATGGCCACATTATGTGCCCTCAGCTCCTAGAGTACATCCTACGGCGCGTTCCGCGAAAGAGCATGAGGGAATTTAGACCATTTCAGGTTTCTCCTCTTAATTCTCACTCCCCTCTGGACAGGATGCAGTGGTTATTTAACTATTTTTGTCCTCACCTTGACATCTTCCAAAACTCGCTCTGTTCATTTACATTGGATGTTCGTAGCGTTGTATTCTAAATAGTACTTTATCACATATAACTCCCACTTTCTAGCCTTAAATTGTATTTACTTCACTTTTTGCTTTTTCTCCTGTTCAATGCTGTCTGTATCGTGAACTACTTTTTATCTGTTTCTTACTTATATTTCAACTTTAAACTTTATATTCGAATCTTACTGTCCCTTGTTTAATTTTACTTCTTTATTGTATTATTCTGTATTTCTAGCCTGTGTTTTAAGTACCATGCACTTGTTGCGCCTGGAATGGTTGTTTATTTTATGTATATTTCTATATTACTATAATCAATGTCAGTTATTTGTTGTTGTTTTTTTTTTCTCTTCTATCTACCGTTCTTTTTTTTTTCTTTATTTCCTGGTGTGCTAAAAAATTCTCTCACTGTGTATATAAGTGATGCTACTCATTGTTTGCTTACTTTCCGTGATACTTTACGTCTCAGTTTCATTTCATGTATTATTTATTTCTTTTTTTGTGTTCTCTCTGTGTGTGTAAACATGTTTGTGCTTTTTCATTTTTGTTTCTTGTTTTTTTATTTGTGCTGCAGCACAAAGACCACATGGTTGTTCCTGCGCACATTAAATAAAGATTGATTGATTGATTGATTATTTTTATTGGTTCACAGGAAGGGAAAGGCGCAGAATCTGTTGCACTCGCTCTGTGAACCCCTAAACGGCGCCGTAAGGGAAGGGATGAAAGTGGGAGGGAAAGTGGAAAGAGAGCAACGGGAGTCTTATTGGAGGGCCACGGAGTAATTTCGACCGGCTTGGGATGTTTAACGTGGACTTTTAACAGACATTATCCTCATTCATAAGAAAGGGGACTCTAAGGACCTTAAAAATTCAGGTCAGTCAGCTTACTGTCTGTTACCTATAAGGTATTTACTAAGGTAATCGCTAATAGAATTAGGACAACCATAGACTGTAATCAAGCAAAGGATTAAGCAGGTTTTCGGAAACGATACTCTACTATTGATCATATCCATACCATCAATCAGGTGATAAAAAATGCTCGGAATATAACCAGCCCTTATACATAGCATTTATTGATTACGAAAGAACATTTGACTCAGTTGAAACCTCGGCGGTGATGCAGGCATTGCGAAATCAGGGGGTAGAAAAGCCGTACGTGAAAGTGCTGGAAGATACATATATATAGTAGCTGCACAGGAACCATAGTTGTGCATAGATTAGTAACAAAATTCCCATAAAGAAAGGTGTTAGGCAAGGAGAGACAATCTCGCCAGTACTATTCACAGCTTGCTTAGTGGAAGTAGTCAGTGACTTGGAATGGGGAGCAGTTAAGGATAAGGGTAGATGAAAAATACCTCAATAATCTTCGAGGATGAACTGCAAATAATGATTGATGACCTAGACAAGAAAAGTAGAAAGATAAACTTGAATATCAGTATGCAGAAGACTAAGGTAATGTTCAACAGCCTCGGGAAGGAACAGCAGTTTACATTAGGTAGCGAAATACTGGAAGTAGTAGGCGAATATGCCTACTTAGGACAGGTACTAACCGCAGATCCGGACCATGAAAAGGACATAACAAGAAGAATAAGATTGGGATGGAGAGCATTTGAGACGCACTCGCAGATTATGACTAGCAGCTTGCCGGTATCGCTCAAAAGGAAAGTATACAACAGTTGCATCTTACCTGTACTCACCTATGGGGCTGAAAACATGGAGGCTAACCAAAAGAGTTCTACTTAAGGATAACTCAGAGGGCTATGTAACAAAAAATGGTAGGCGTAACATTAAGAGATAAGAAGCGTGCAGAGTGGGACAGAGAAATAAGTCGTTAGTGACATTCTAGCTGAAATAAAGAAGAAGAAATGGACATGGGCAAGACATGTATTGCGAAGAGAGTATAACCAATGGTCGCTTAGGGTAACAAACTGGATTCCAAGGGAAAGAAAGCGTAGCAATGGGCGGCAGAAAGTTAGGTGGGGGGATGAGGTTAAGAAGTTTGCAGGGGCCAAGTGGATGCAGCTAGCACAGAACCGGGTTAAGTGGAAAAATATAGGAGAGGCCTTGGCCCTGCAGTGGGTATAGTTAGCTGATGATGATGATGACATCGCACAGCACACGGACGCCCCTTCGTTTCGCCTCCATCGAAATGCAGCCGCCGTGGTCGGAGTCGAACCTGGGAACTCCGGCATAGCAGTCGGCCGTCTTACCACTGCACTATCCCGGCGGGGCGGATACCTGATCCGCGACGTAGAGAGATCGTTTTTTAGGAAGGGAAGGGCGCGGTAACTGTCTCACTTGTTTTCTTTTGGACACCTCGACCGTGCTGTAAGGAAAGGAAGGAGGGAGTGAAAGTGGAACGAGAGAAAGAGGAGCCGCAGTGGAGGGCTATGTAGTAATTTCGACCACCTGGGGATCTCAAACGTGCGCTGACATCTCACAGCACACAGATGCCTCTTCGTTTCGCCTCCGCGACGTAATGAGAGAGAGGAAGTGGATTTGAAATCGGAGTGAGGAAACGAGGGTGCGTAGGTGCGGAGTCATGTCGACCCTCTGATGATCTTTATCGTGCACCAGCATCACGCTGCACACGGATGCCTTTCCATTTCTCTACATCGAAGCGCACCCACCAGCGTATCGGGTTCGAACCCGTTTTTTTCGGCACAGTAGTTAGGCATCAACTGCTCCACCACCGTGGCGAGCCGCAAGGCCCATGCAGGCAGACATTTCCGGAGCCCTCTACTGAGGCATTCCTTATGGTGGCGTCGCATCGGGATGTAAAGTCATGTAAACAAGCTGTAAACTGCAATAAAGTCGAAGCTACTGGAAGGATGGAAGAAATCTAATTGTAGTAACCCTCTGGAAGAATAATACCAGTGTCGTAAAATACCGTACGACTCTGGTAATACTTAACCCCTGAATAATTACGCATCGAGCAGCTTACATTCGCTAGGCAGAGTGCAATTACAAGAATATCAGTACTACAGTGAATTTACAGGCTGCCAATGGCGTGCGATGCCTTGGTAGTAGTAAGAATATGCAGCCCGTTATGCTACCCGCTGTTCCCTAGGAGCTACCCATAGCTAATCGGGGGGGGGGGGATCAAAGCTGGTTTTTCGGCAGGTCATTATAAGTATTTATATGGCCACTGGTTGCCCGGCTCTCTTACATGCCTCGGAGTGCTGCGACTCCGCATGTGTCAAGCGGGCAACAGATTTGTGCAGCTGCGACCGCCCTCCGGGGTCGGAGGCGGACGTGTCTGCAGGGGGTTCCCGATCGGCCATTTGCAGGAAATGGAGTGAATTCCTGCCTGAGCTTCCCTCATTTCAAGATGGTAATGCTGTTTGCATCGAAAAAATTATTTTCTTTCTGATAGATTTCGTGAACATCTTAGATGGCCATGAGGCTTTACTATTCTGACCAAGATGATCGTGCCTTGCATCCCTTGTGGAGTGATCTTCACGCTCAGAGCCTAAAATGCAGTGTTTCCAAATACACTGGAGCACCCAAGATACAGCACGTGAATAAAATGACGTGGATGTCACCCCGCGTTTATAAACGAATGACCCCCGATTCATACTCCTAAGCTAACTAACCCTAGACCACACATAGTAGCCTGCCTGCATTCCGTACAATTTATCTGAAAAGCTTTATTGTAGTTGGAACTTACAGAATACAAAATCCTCGCTTAACTCACTCTTATTACCTTCTCTATGAAACATTGAAGGTACATTTGGCTGTTGGCCATTTTGTGCTTGCGCACTAAGAAAGACTGGGCAAATTGAATACCTGTTTCATCCTGCACACTGATGAGAAGCATAGGAAATGTGCACATATGCTGAGGATAAGGGTGTGTTCAGATAAGAACGGTAATTAAGGTCCCATGGCCATTTTTTGTCTTCAATGAAATCTTTATACGTGGCGGGCAAATGTCTCAATACAAAAAAAAAAAAACCTTAATTTTGCATAATATGGTGTAGTTTTCTCTGGAAGGAAAAGGTCGGAAATCACTGCAGGTGGAAAATGCAATTTTTGCCCTTTCAGAAAGTTGAAACTTTGGAGACCTGCTGCTAGCGTACAGAAAATTTCTCATCCATCCCTTTTCACCCACTGAATCTATGCAACGTTTACCTCTATGAGAATGAATAAAGACCTGCTTTTCTGTTGCGCTTGAGTTAGTAAAAGATCGCAAACATTACTCCAGAAACAGCGCGCTACAAAAAAGTCAGTTTTCAAACTTATATATGGGCATGATGTATTGTCGTTAGCATTAAAATTTTTTTCTGTTTATTGTTCAGATTCTTTGCTTATTTTTTTTAATTTCATGCAAAATTTCAGCTCATCAAATAAAATATGATATAGAAAAAAAGTTAAACCAAATTAAACCGTTCTGGCTTTCTGCCATGAAATTTTAAGCAATAGCAAATTTAATCCATTTCAAGCAATCAACACTGCCAACAGAAGGCTTTGGATATTACATATGTTAGAATGAAACTAAATTCAGCAAATAATAAATTGAACTTTTGATTCCTACTTCTTAAGAGGAAGCCATAGGTATTTCTACAGAGACAACATGCGTTCAGTGTTATATTTATTTTATACCTTTAGCTTACATAGCGGAACACATTTTAGTACCAGATGTTTATAAAGTACTAAGGATTGTTTTTATGTGAGTTCAGTGAAAAAGAAGATGCTGTATTTTTTTTAATTCAAGTCACAGTTGTCAGTTGTTGTTTTTTTTGTTTCAAATTTTTCCCAATTGCAAGATAATATGGAGGAAGAACAAGCAAGTCTAGAACTTCCAATTTTTTTAGAAATAGAGAACCTCGCCAGGATAATGTGCAGAAAGAGTTTTAGTGGCAGCACTTTATTTAGTTGTGCCAGAATGTAGGGTTGAATATTAACAAGCTTCAAAACCAGTGCTCAATTTTGAACTTTTTATAATGTTAAACAATATAATGCAACACTTCTTCAAGCTGTAATATTCATTAGTTACTGAGGATTCTTGAGGGATATTTTCATAAAAATCGAGGATATTTTAAAAAAGTTGAAATCAAATATTTGCATTTTTGCGGTTTTTCAAATCTTGGGCAGATTTGATCAATTGGCGAGAACACGCAGGGCAGTCTAGAGCTCCCTGTATTGCCTGAAAATGAGGACATTATCGGGTTTATAAACGAAAAAAGGCTTCATAAAAATATGATCATCATGCCCCTATTTAAGGTTGAAAATGGATTTTTTGAAACGTAGTGCCTCTGGAGCAAAGTTCCGGATTTTTTACTACATCAACTGCAACAACAAAAGATGTTTTTAATAACTCCCATAAAAGTAAAATTTGCATAGATTTAGTGGATAAAAGAATAGCTGACAAGCTTTTAGTACGCTAGCAGCAGGTCTCCAGACGTTCAACATCTTTAAATAGCAAAACTGCATTTTCAACCTGCAGCGATATACGACCTTTTCCCAAAGAATCTACACCACACCTTGCAAAACTAAAGCCCATATTTGTGCAAAGACAACTTCCCACCACATATAACAATTTCACTGAAAACAAAAAATGGTCATAGGACCTAAATTACAGGTCTTATCTGAATACGCCGATAAGATATTGTAGATTGCTTTTTTCAATGACAGCTGTTTCATATTTCAGTAAATCATGAAGCTGCTTAACCGGCTTCAATGTTGTGGTGTATTGGGCATTATGGCATATAGACTGCTAAGGAAATTATGCATTAGGCTTATTTCTGTAACCGGAACTACACCTCTTATTTCACTTTATAAGGTTACCTTGCCCGCTTTTCGGAAAGTTACTACTACCACTTTTTTACCCATGCCTGGCAAACAGTACAGAAATAAGATCAATAAACTATCTTAATTCTGCTCACAACAGTACATAGAAGAGAAATCTCTCACTTATAGGTATTTTATAACCATTTTTTTCTGCTGTTTGGGACATAATTCTACTGCCACCTATGAGCATCATTGCAGCTCTCACGTGGAGTTCTCCTGTTATCACCGATGAAAAGAATTCATTATATTGGACCACTCTCTCATTAAATGCGACCCTTCCAAGTTCAGTCGGCAGCTTATATTTCACTCGGAGCATAACCACATGCTAATTTTGCATTTTATTTCCTTTTAATTGTATTTTTCAAGTGTATTAAATGTGTACATGGCTTTTCTTTCTTGGTGCCTGCATTATCTAAACTGTAAGACTACTGCCACTCTTCAAAGTTACCTCTGTTCAACTAGAGGACCTTAAAAGAAAATAAAATAATGATTATCCTTTGTATTTTGCATTATCCGTACACATTCTTGCCAAGAATACTAAGCAAGGGTTGAGGGTGAGCCTCAGTCCAGAAGCCAGCATTTCAATACAGGTACTTGTCCTCATCTTGGCAGTGTGGTCATCAGTTGTGGAGCTAGCATATGCTTTTGTTTTACAAGAAGAAAGCAGAGGAGGGAAGGAGAATAGAGCTAAGGGTAAAGAAAATGTTATCTTTTAAATAGCTTTCTCTGAGCTGGGCTACAGCAGTAGCAGAGTACTTTTGAAAAGCATTCCGGAGGTGGCGGAATATATATCAGCGTTAGGTGCCCAGGAGTGTAGCGATAAAAAAAAGACATATGTCGCACGTGAATAGTGAAAAATTATCAAACATTATCAAGAAGAAAAAATATAAAAAGACAGAACTAAGGGTAAACACGTTGAGTCATGCGTTGGAAAAAGTATTCATCACCTACTGTCTAGAAAAACAAAAATTGGAAAGACAGGACAATGAATGAGCACAACATGCAATAGTCGTCGGGCAGGCACAAGCAAAACTTTCCTGAATGCAGTCTATAGCTTTTAAGTGAAATTGGCCATACTTTTGATGAAATTAGGGTATTTATCTCGAGTAAGCTTTAATTCTACAAAAAAACAACTATAGGGAGCCATTTCTAATCCATGAATTTGGAGCAGTGGAAAATAAATATCTCGAAAGGAACGTTTGAATCCCTTAAATATAATCCCCCACACCATAAGTAGTTGGCAAGGCAGTCACATGCACCATGAATGGTGCAATTTATTTACAGAAAGTGTATCTCTACTAGCATAAGCTCAATGTGTTTATTAAACATTTCCTCTTTATCACTGGTGACTTTGGTTACCCCTTGAATCTTTCGTCTGATAATGCCTTTTTTGGCAGGTAAGGCTACTCAAATTTATTTTTTAAGTTATTCTTTCTCGTCAGCATTTCATTTATGTTTTGCATGGCATTCTTAGCCTATGCTAGTACTTAACTATTTCCAAATAGCTTTTAACAGCTATTTAACTGCAGCTGTATTGCCTGTTCCTTTCAAGAAACATGTGCCAGCGTTGAACCTGCTTTAGATGCTGACTTTTCTACCCCATACTGTAGTTTTCCCTGCTAGTTCCACCATTTTATTTTGTTTTTCTGGTGATAGACCACAAAGACCAAAATCATAGAAGTCAATACCCAGTTAAACATAATTTCACTTCTCGCTCTGCCCCTCTTTCTCTCCCCTCCCTCCTTTTCTTAGTTTTCGTCTTGGGAAGTAAAAGGTTTTTCCCTGCCAGTGATGACCATGGTGTCCAGATAGACAATCGCCTTTTCAAACTTTTGGCTTGGCTTGCAAACTGAAGCTTTTCTGCTACTCTTCAATTCTCTTTCATGCTATGTAGTCACCTTGCTCTTGCTCTATCTAGGATCATCTTATAATAAGTAGTATGTTTATGTACAGGTAATGGCCACAGTTCTATAGGCCTATACCGCCCAAAAGGCAGTCTATAGTCTGAAAGACTAACTGTAGTCCTGTCAATCTACATGCAAAGTAAAACCATAAATAAAAGGTGATCTAAAGGCCTAGAAACACATTATGGAGAGCTTCTGAATGTCATTTTGATTCCATAGCTTACTGTCTTCAGGATTTGTTATAAGCTTTACTATGTAGCATTTAAAATTGTATTGTCAGAAGAAAATAATTCCTTTAGAGCTATAACGGTAAAGAGCAACAGAAGCATCAAATAGCCCTAGAACTGTGAGCAAGGGCAGGTGGCACATTATATCATCAGGTAGAGCAGTTTCCCAATCATACAACATGAAAACAAAAAAAAACAAATGCTGCTTTCAACTAAAGGCTAAGTTTTAAAATGTGCAGTCTTCACGCACATACCTATTGTCAGCATTCCACCTGCACTCGTGCCACTTTTTCTGTTTCATAACAAATTTTTAATGACATCTCTAAATAACTTGCAGATTATAGTTGGCAAAGAAATTGTGTCATGTGTATTTTCATCAGTGTTTAATTAAATTACAAACATATTGATGTGAGGAAATTTTGAATAATTACAAAAAAAAAAAACGAAAGCTGCCAATTTAGACATTGTAGGTTTGCTGGCCTTTTCCCATAAATTTACATTTGGCGTAAGCAACTTTTGTGTGCATAAATATCAGACAAGCCGTTTGTATTGTTAACATTCTTTTTATTATAGTGAGATAATTTGTAGCATTTGAGTAGCTATAAAAGAAGTGGGTTTGAAGGAATACTTTAACAAATCTTGAAGATGGACTAGATGATGCATTGCAACTTGACGAAAGGTAAAAGCGCACAGGAAGACACACACCCAAGTGAAGACGACACAGGACACACGGGACAGTGCGTGTCCTGTGTCGTCTTTACTCAAGTGTGTCTTCCTGTGCACTTTCAATTTTTGTTGCAAGAATACCTCTTCAGCAATCGGCACTGATGCAATATTTTATTGCCACTGCAGGACTCGTGTACCAGCTACTCCTGTCAGCATATACTCTGGGGAAAATATTCAAGATGTCGACCTGCTGCGCAACCAGCTGGACCGTGAAAAGCTGTTCTCTGCGACAAGTGGGTGGAGTGACTGGCAGCGGTTCTGTCCGCCAACATGGTCTTCAACAATCAGTATGACTGCAAGCTATTCAACACATGTTCTAGGTGCCTCTTCTTTCATTATGCATTGTACCTAGAGTGGTGGCTACCAAGTTCTTGAACAGTCACCTAAAGTATCTCAATTTTCATGTGCTAGGAGTTGTATGTTCTGCTGTCTTGTCATAAATATACATGCGTTTTTTGTATATCTATACATTTCTTAGCCATCTGTCTAGGAGAGGGTGCCACGCACTAAATAAGTGATGCAATATTTTGCTCTGACATGTCATTATGTTGTGATACTACATTGTAATAAATTGTAGACATTGCTCCAGCCTAAGTAATTTTGAGTTGTCCTACCCTCTAAACCAGCCAAATAACTTGCTGATAGTGTGAATAAACTTTGCTACCAAAACTGTAGGTGTCACTTGTATATTATTGTAAAGCTGCCTCTGAGTAACTTTGCAGCACACACGTTTTCCCATTATTGTTTGAAGAATCTCCATGCCCTATTTTTGGTATGTTTTTGCTCAACATGCATGACTGAACAGTTGCCAAGCATCTCCATGACATGCACAGATAGACCTTCAAATTGAGCGGTATATATGTCATTGTGCCTCATCAAAATTACATATACCTAAACATGGAAAGTAATTTTGTTAGATGCTTATAGGATGTTCTTCATAGACTCGCCCTGAAGCAGAAGCCTGGGATTGATGTGTGGCAGGAAATGCACGCACAAATATAGAAATCTATGGCCCCATATTCTTCATTGCATTGTTTTTGCCCTCAACGTATTGATACAAACACAGGAAATCCTTGTCAATGCTGACAGGCAACCCAACAGACATCTTTGAAATACTTTAACCATTGCAAGAGAAAGTGAAAATGACAAGTCGGACAGGTCAAGGGTGCATGAAAACTCATATTCAAAAGTTTTTATGCATCCTTGACCTGTCCGAAGTGTCATTTTCACTTTTCAATTGATATGGTATATTTTCAGCGGCATATATCGATCCTGGAACTTCTTGCCTTGACAAGACAGTTTGTCAGAGTTTTTACCGGAGCTGCAGTAGATTGAAAGGATATGATTGCGTGCTTGACGGGGTGTTAGCACTCATAAAATCGTTTTTTTTTTGGCAATAAATCCGAATTCTCTACTGCTCAATCAATATATCCTACAATTTAAACAGCCTCCCAGACATCGCCATCCATCACCGCCTGGCAGTTTGGAGGCCGGCAATCATAGCGAGAATTCAGACCACACAAGTGAGGTGCATGCCCAATCATCCCGTATAAATAAATTCAAGCTGAATTACTCTTTATAATATAATTGCTTGTGTTAAGTTATTTAGGATTTCTGCTTATCGCCATTCTCTCTGTTCATCGTGCGCTCGAGCCTGGGCCGCAGACCAAAGAGGCCACTACAAATAGCCCGAAGCGACACACACAGCAAACATAAGCGGTCGAAATTCCTGCCGACGGCTTCCGAAGTAAAGGCTCCGCCGGCGACGATCTCTACGCAGGATCCCTCTGCCACTGCTCCGCCCTCGGCTTTTGCACACGCGGCGGTACGTGCGGTTAATCCGCATACTTGCCTATTTTTACATCGCATTGTTAGGCATCATCAACAAGTCAGTTCACCCCCTTCGATTTCTCATCCCGTGTTTCATACAATCGAACGTTATAGCGACTATACCGCCACGGCAATGCAGGCCATGAAGTTTTAGTTATAAGTTCGGTCATTTAGGCAGACTTCCAGCTATCGTGATCGCTGTAGAAAGCAGTGCGAAAGATGCGTCGAACCGTTTTACTTCAGTTATATGCTCGGGTGCCTACTGATTCCCATGTGCATGTCCAACACGAGGCATCATGCTCCATCTTGAGTTCCAGCAACAGGCGCCCATCGTTACCGGCCACCCTAGTTCCACATAGTTCAGGCTGAATGGAAAGAGCATACGTGCTGAGTTCTTAGTGCGCACTAAAGAACTCCCCCAGTACTGCAATAACTAGTTGCCGGGCACTATTGAGTACCTTAACAGCAGTAGCTATGCTCTGTCTTGTAATGTTTAATTGGCCGTACCACTATATTGCTTAGCATTATGATCTCCCAGTGTTTCACTTGACCTCACGAGATTCGTAGGTGCACTTCGGAATAAAAGCGGTAGATTTTATTCAATTCATTTGAAGCTCTGTAAACCTAAAGGCCTCAAACTCAGTGATCAGCAATCATCTAAGCTGTCATCATTTTCTTCTGTAAAGTAGGCATCGTAATTCTAATATATACTGACCCTTAGCGCAAATAACCAGTTCACATGAAGACAGAAGACAGTTAACTACTTCCACGCAGACATTTCTGCGGCATCAGACTAATCGGGTAGCTAGCTTCTAAAAGTTGGGAAGGTGAAATGGGAATCAGACCCAGGACCCTCGGATCCAAACCCAAACACAATAGGCAGCGTATGAAAATACGTACGGCTTAGTTGAAGTGGCATTTTATACCTACTTGGGTATTCCTTCAAATAATCTGTGTGGGGAGAGAGAAAATGAACGTAGAGGCATAAATTAGGTAATTAGTAGTTATTGAACGCATGACAAAAGTACGCGTACATGAAGACCCGACCACCGGCGGCTTCGTTTCGGTGGAGGTGAAACTGAGAGGTGTATGTGTGCTGTGCGATTTCTGAGCACTTTAAATATCCGCATTAGTAGAAGCTACAGCATAGCCTTCAACTGCGACTCTTCTTTCCTACTTTTCCCTCATGTCGCGGATCAGGTGCCCACAAAAATATGGGACAGATAGTGCGCCTTTCCTTTTCTGTAAACGAAACGAATTGTACACGAAGAGGATCACCAAGTGGAGCTGCAGGCGCAGAAAGTAGATATGCTCCAAAGATAGACTAAACCTTAACAGGCATAAACTGCAACGGCAACATAAGTGGCAGGTAGCTTAGGAATGTGAATCGGGGGTCATTCGTTTGCAAATGCAGAGGTGACATCCACATCACTTTATTCACGTGCTGTATCTTGAGTGCTTCTTTGTATTTGAAAACACTGCATTCTAGGCTCTCTGAGCATAGAGATCTCTCCACCAGGGATGCAAGACACAATCCTCTCGGTCAGAATATTTAAAGCCACACGGCCATTTAAGATGTTTACTAAATCTATCAGAAAGTAAATACCTTCTGCGGAGAAAAACAGCGTTACCATCGTGAAATAAGGTTAGTATTTCCTACAAATGGGTCAAATGAAGCCGCCGAGCTGGAAACCCTCCAGACGCGTCTGCCTCCGGCCCCGGAGGGTTCTCGCAGCTGCAGAGATCTGTGCCCCGCTTGGAACATGCGGCGTCGCAGCTCTCTGAAACATGTACGAGAGCTGGACAACCATTGACCAATATAAGTACTCATTATTACCCCGCCGGGGTGGCGCAGTGGTTACGGCTCTCGACTACTGTTCCCAAGGATACGGGATCGATGGATTTATAGGAAGGGAAAGGCGCGGTAACTGTCTCACTCGTTTTCTGTGGACACATCAACCGCGCCGTAAGGGAAGAGAGGAAGATGGGAGTGAAAGTGGAAAGAGAGAAAGAGGAGCCGTAGTGAAGGGCTACGGAGCAATTTAGACCACCTGGGGATCTTTACGTGCTCAGACATCGCACAGCACACGAACGCCTCTTCGTTTCGCCTCCAACGAAACGCAGCCGCCGAGGTCGGGTTCGAACCCGGGTACTCCGGCACAGTAGTCGGGCGTCTTACCACTGCACCACCTCGAACCCCGGCCTCAGAGGCCGCTTTTCTCTGGAGGCGAAAAGCAAGGCGCCCGTGTTCTGTGCGATTTCAATGCGCGTAAACTACCCCAGGTGGTCGAAATTTCCCGAGCCCTCCACTACGGTTTCTCTCATACCCTGAGTCGCTTTGGGACGTTAAACACCACAGACCAAACCAGACCAACCAAATACTCAAAATTACCTGCCAAACACCGGCCGGGATACCCCCTCATGGTTAGCTCCTAGGGAACAGCGGGGAGACTTAACAGGACTGCATATTATTACTACTATCATGGCATCAGCAATGCCATTAACAGTAGGCCTGGAAATCAACTATATTACCGATTTTCTTGTAATTGCAAAGTGCCTAGGAAATGTAAGCTACTCGATGCATAATTATTCAGGTGTTCAGTATTACCAGAGTCCTTCGGTATTTAATGACACTGGTAAACCCCTTCATAAGGGTTATTACAATATTAGATTTCTTCCATCCTCCCAGTAGGTTCAATGTCATCGCTTTTTACAGCTGGTTTATGTGACTTAATATCCTGATGCAATGCCTCCATAATTAATACCTCATATAGGGCTCTGGAAATGTTTACCTGCATGGGCGTTGCGACCCGCCATGTTTTGCGGCAGCTGATGCATAACTACAGTGCCGCGATACAAGGGTTTGAACCCGCCTACTCGTGGCTGCTTTTTGATGTAGGAGAAACGGAGAAGCATATGTGTGCAGTGCGATGCTGGAACACGATAAAGATTATTAGAAGGTCGAAATCACTCGCTTCACGCGGAAACACTTTCCCTCTCTCCTATTTCCCTTTCATCTTCTTTTCTTTTAAAGGGCGGATCAGGTGTCCACAGAAGAAAAACAGCCAGGCAGATACTGCCCACTTTCTTTTCTTTCAGCTAATTATTACTTAGGGCATAGCACACTAGAAGACTCTTTGCTTTTTGCATGCATTAAAAAGTTGCTGCCGTGGCCGGGATCGAACCCGGACTTTGGCTCTACGAGACGAGCTGCCCAACCACTGAGCCACCATGGCAGGGGACAAAGTCGCGGTGCAGTGCATAGAGTACAAAATGTTTGCACGCAATATATCCTCCGCTTTGAAGGCAAACCGGAAGTTACGAGATTTTTTGTTGCATTTGTCCCTTTGATCTACTTCAAAACATTTCGCTATTTTATCTTGCGCTAGTTTCGCACAGGCATCCTCTTCGGCTCCTGTACCTCATTAATTCAATGGCGGGATCACGCTCAGCTACTTTGAAAATTAATATTGAGCTCGTTCTCAAATGCCACCACCTCAACCAGACTTTAACCCTGCATCCCTGTGACTCATGTTAAGGAAAGCTGATTTTCGTGCACCCCGAAATTACTTCGGTGTGAGGCAGCCATAGTGTTTAGAACTTGGTTAAATCTATCTATACACTTCCTTCCGTTAACTACATTAGGTATATGTTTTATTTTAAACGTTTATGTCTTTTTGCTCAACTCTCGAGACTTAAAACATGAGGGTTGTGTGCAATCACATCGTTTTTTACACGAAATAAAAACAGTCTTACACTATTCTGTATATGGGCATGCGTAAAACTTACACCGCTAAGAACACGCGAATAGTTTTTTTTCCGAGTGCCAAAAGAAAATCCTAAAATTATTTCTGCTCCCATAACAACCTGCAAAGTGGCTCAGTTCCCTCTTTGGCCTTTATCGTGACCGTATCGCAGGGCGAGACATTTTCTTGATTCATTGCAACTTTCGAGCAAATTTGTAGTTCCATGGCACACTGAGTGTAAAATTCTGCTTGCTCGTTTTTCATGGGCACATCTGATTTAATTCGCAGCACATGCGCAACCTACAGCATTGTCCACGCCCACCACAATATTGTCACGGAAAGCCGGTGTACACTTGACTAAAAAGACAGGCGAGGCTTTTTCAATAAGCAGCGTTCCGCCGACAGCGCGTGAACCCACTAACCTCCTTTTCTTTCAGTTGTTGTTGTTGTGGCTGTAGGAAGAAGGAAAAGAAAATGCACGGGCCTGCTACTGGCTCTGTAGCTGAGCCACCTCCGCTGCCTCGTGCGGACAGAAGAGAAAGTAGAGAAGAAAAAAAGAAAAGAGGAGGGAAAGAAAGACGCGCGCCGCAACAACAGCCGTCTACCAACACCGAAGCGGTGGCGGGTGCAGTGACGGCCCACAACCGATAAACGTTCGGTGGCAGGCCAACCCCCGCCGCAAGCAGTGGTGACCCAAACGCCCCAGCCCCTCTGCTTTCGTTTTCTTAGGAAGGGGAGTAATGCCACCTGGTGCTCTCAGGTGGCATTACTCCCCATCCTAAAAAACGAAAGCAGAGACTGAGAGCGAGCGATGGGCAGTGAAAGAGAAAACAAAATAAGCAGAACAGGAACAGAATAACGGAGGCGGGGTGAGGTGCCCTACACGACAAAGAAACAAGCGCATACTCCCCTGATGGGGCTGGGCCAGGTGGGTGGCCGCCGCTTGCAGTGCAGGCTGGCCTGCCACCGAATTTTTATCTGTTGTAGGCCGTCATTGCACCCGCGACCTTTTCGGTGGGGGACGACGGCTGTTTTTTCGGGGCGCGTCTTTCTTTCCCTCTTCCTTTTCTTCTCATTTTCTCTTCTGTCTGCACGAGGCAGCGGAAGCAAGTAGCAGGCCCGTGCATTTTCTTTTCCTTCTGCCTACAGCCACAACAACAACAACAGTACACTGCTCATTACCGCGTGAAATACGGCTTCCCGCGGACAACGTGCACCACCTCGGAGCGTGGTTGCCGAGGGGAGGGCCACACAGCACCGGCTGGAATGACTTCATGTGTCACTTCAGCGACACGGCGCAGAACTTCGTAAGGTCCAAAATACCGCGACATCAGTTTGTCAGACAAGCCGGGCTGGCGCACTGGTGTCCACACCCAAACTTTCTCTCCAGGTTGATATGTGACGTGTCGATGGTTGAGGTTGTAGCGATGCGTATCCTTGCCCTGCTGTTGCTGAATGTGAATGTGGCAAGCTGACGTGCTTCCTCGGCGCGCTGATCAAATTCGTCGGCGTGTGGCGTGCGCGGATGACCATCAGTGCCGCACGGAAGCATGGCATCCAACATCGTCTGAACGTCGCGTTCGTAGAGCAGGCGAAATGGCGTAAAACGCGTCGTCTATTAGATGGCAGTGTTGTAGGTATATGTGACGTACGGGAGAATCTCGTCCCAGGTTCTCTGCTGCGAGTCTATGCACATTGCAATCATGTTGGCGATCAGTTTGTCCGCGAGGCCATTTGTCTGTGAGTGACAGGCAGTGGTTTTGCGATGGCTTGTGTGACTAAGCTAAAATACTTCGTGCATAAGTTGTGCCGTAAACGCCGCGCTTCGATCGGTGATAACTTGGGACGGTGCGCCATGGAGCAATAAGATTTGCTGCATAAACTGGGCGATCACAGATGACGTGCTAAGCTGCACCACCTTGGTTTCCGCATACCATGTGAGATAGTCGGTTGCGACTATATTCCATTTGTTACCGGCCGATGTCAAGCGGAAATGGGCCCAGAAGGTCGATGCCGATTTGGTCAAACGGCTTTCGTGGAGGGACAATAGGTTGGAGCAAACCCGCTGGCTTGGAAGGCGGCGCCTTTCGATGTTGGCACTCACGACTGCCTCTGACATAGCGATGAACGGCGTCGGCAAGTTTAGGCCAATAGTAGACTTGACGAACTCGGGAGAGAGTGCGCGCAAAGCCCAAATGGCCAAGCGTGGGTTCATTATGGCAAGCAAAAAGGACATCGGCACAGAGGTCAGCCGGCACTACGAGGAGGTACGCTCGGTCACAGAAAGCAGACAGAAAGCAGACAGATTCCGAGCAAATGGGCGAGGGATATCTGCAGCGTGACACTCCAGGTGATCAATGACAGGTTGAAGGTCCGGGTCAGCTCGTTATGGGGTCATTACATCTGAGGCACTCACCAGTCCACGCAAACTGCTCTCGTCGTCCGTGCTCTCATCGACTAAACCGACAGGTGCGCTCGACAGCGCGTCAGCATTTACATGCTTCTGGCCAGATTTATACACAATGGGGAACTCAAATTGTTGGAGGCGAAGGCTCCATCGTGCTAGGCGCCCCTATGGGTCATGGAGGTTAGCCAGCCAACACAAAGAATGATGGTCGGTGACCACTTTAAACGGGCTGCCATAGAGGTAAGGCCTAAATTTCATGGTTGCCCACACAACCGCAAGGCATTCCGTTTCCGTAGTGGAATAGTTTGTCTCAGCGCGGGAGAGCGTGCGGCTGGCATACGCGAAGACCTTTTCGACGCCAGCTTGGTGTTGAACGAGTACAGCGCCGAGGCCGCTATTGCTGGCGTCGGTGTGGACTTCAGTGTCAGCGTCTTCATGAAAGTGCGCAAGAACAGGGGTTGTTTGCAGTGGCTTGCGCAGTTCCGCGAAAGCCTCTTGTTACTCGGCGCCCCACACGAACTGTGTGTCATCGCGCGTGAGGCGAGTCAGGGGGCGGCAACCTTGGAAAAATCTGCGATGAAGCGGCGGTAGTACGCGCAGAGACCCAGGAAGCGTTTCAAACTTCTCTTTGTGTCAGGAACGAAAAATTGGGCGACAGCGGAAGTCTTGTCAGGGTCTGGCCTCACGCCAGCAGCGCTCACGAGATGACCGAGAAAGTTCAACTCATTGTTGCCAAAGTGGCACTTCAAGTGCTTGAGCGCCAGGTCAGCTGATTGGAGGTCATCTAATACTGTGAGCAGGTGTTCAAGGTGTTCGCGAAAGGTTTCAGAGAACACTACATCATCAAAATAAAGTAAACAAATTTGCCATTTCAGGCCGGCGGTAACCGTGTCCATCATGCGCTGAAAAGTAGCTGGCGCGGAACATAGGCCGAAAGGCAGCACTCTAAACTCGTACAGTCCATCTGGGGTGACGAAGGCTGTGTTCTTGCGGTCCCGCTCATCGACCTCAATCTGCCAGTACCCGCTCTTTACGTCAATTGAGGAGAGCTACTGGGCGCGACGAAGCCTGTCGAGTGAATCATCGATACGGGGCAGCGGGTGGGCGACTTTTTTGTGATGTAGTTCAACTTTCGATAATCAGCGTAGAAGCGAAGGGTCCCATTCTTTTCTTTACCAGCAAAACTGGGGACAACCACCGGCTGTTGGACGGTTGTATGATGCCATCACAAAGCATCTCATCAACCTGTGACTGAACCGCTTCACGTTCCGTCGTTTAGATACAGTACGGCTGCTGGTAGATAGGGCGGGCGTCGGCGGTAGTAATGATTCGGTGTTTAACAAAAAGGCGATTGCCGTACTTTCAATGGGGAACCGAAACAAGCACTGTACTCTCGTCGGAGGGCACATATGTCATGCTTCTGTGTTTCCGAGAGGTCCGGACTAGTTTCAACACAGTCAAAGGGCGGCTGCACAGTGCTAACAGTTGCAAACGTGAAACATTCGGAAACATCCCTTAAAAAGTCGGCGAGTGCGATGGAAGTAGCACGAAAAAGATTTCGGGGTTTGTTGGTGAAGTTAGTCGCCAGGAGCTCAGCCCGGCCGTCGCGGAGGTGACTGAGGCTGCGCCTGTACATATGCCATGGGCGAGCAAAAGAGACAAGTTGCCTTCCGCGACCGCAGGTCCGTCAGGCAGGTCGTCACAGGTAACAGGCACAAAAATACTGTCGCGCGGCTGATTCGAAACACTCTCGGCGGCAATTCGAAGAGCGGCGCGGCATTGGCGATTCTCGGTATCAGTATCGGAAGCTTTCTCGGTCGAGAATGTCACTGTACGCTTCCGGAGGTCGATAATAGCTCCACACTCTCGGACACAATCAACGCCGAGGATAAAGTCACGGGAGCAGTCAGGTATCACGAGGCAGCTGACAACGAACGAGCTGCTAGTTTGAACTCCTGCCGTGCACAAGCCGCACGGCACATGTACATGTCGGAGGTACATGTCCACCAGCGGTGAGAATCTGCGTGCCAGATCATGGAGTCAACGTTTTTAAGGAGGGCCGCTAGCTTCCCATCTAAAATTGAAAATTGAGCGCCAGTGTCCACCATTGCGCTAACTTTATAGCCATCGATAGCCACGGGTATGTCCAGCGAGAATCGATCTTCAAGTGTCGGAACTGTCGTCGGTGCCGTAAAATCTTGGTTGACTACAGGTCTTGTTGTCGGGCGGTCTTTGTTACGTCGATTGCAAGCGGCCTCACCCCCGAATGTCGCTGTCTATAATTTTCCCGACGGGGACTTGGCGACCATCGCTGCGCCATCCAGGAGGATCTGGGCTGCGGCGAAGGTCGGCGTGGAGACGGGGAGCGTTTTTGCCGCTGGGTATCTGACGCCATGCGCTGCTGGGCTAAGTAATCCTCAATGTCACGTGGTCGTTAGCCTAATGGAGGGTAACGCATGTCGATGGGAAATCCGTGCAGTCCCAGGTGTCGATAGGGGCACTGGCGATACAGATGACCTGGTTCCCCGCAATGGTAGCACAGGCGCTGGCGATTTTGGGCGCGCCAAGTCCGCCTTCCGCTGGGGTGGTCGTCGATTGTCGATGTACGGCTCAGTTTGTTCGGAATAGAAAGAACCTTGATCGGGCGGCTGTAATGGCGTCGTAGTAGGCGTGGGGTGGGTCAGCAGACGGTACCGAAGGCCTAAATGCTTGAAGCTCTTCGCGGACGATGCCAGCTATAAAGCCGACCATCGGCTGGGGAGCACCGAAAAGCTTCTGGAGCTCTTCGCGTATAACTGGGCGAATGATGTTGCGTAGATTCTCGCTGGACAGGAAGGCTGAATACGGCTCCGCAACCGGAGTGGTGTGCACCAGCCTTTGGTAGGTGGTAGACCGCTGCTGGAGCATCCGCTCCATTGTGGCAGCTTCCGCAAGAAACCCGGCAACCGTGCTCGGTGGATTACTCACGGAGCAGGAAACAGTGGTTCTTTAACGCCACACATGAGGTGGGGAACCTTTTTTCCTTCGGGCATGGCCGGGACGGATCGTCGGAAGAGCCGGGTCATGTCCTGCACGTACGCGCTTAAGTCTCGTTCGGCACCTGCATACGAGACTGTAAAGCTCTTCCTGTGAGTTCTCGCCTATCCGCGCTGGAATTCTCAAGGGTGCGTCGGCAGTACTCACGCAATAATCTTTGGGTGTCTTCTCGGTTCTCGTACAAAGTACGAGCGCCATCTTGCAGGCTGAAGAGGACGTTTCTAAGCTTGACGGCGTCGTCCAAACAATTCAATGAGGCGACCCGTTCAAACTGGATGAGCCAGTCTTGAACGTCTTCATTCTGACTGCCTTAGAAGGGCTGAGGCAGTCGCGGGTTCTGCAAGGTGTAGTAACCTGGTTCTTGCATGGCAGGTCGTGTGTCGGCTGCGGTGCTGAACTCCAACGGCCCGTGCTCAGGGTGCAGACCTTGATTCCTGAGGGTAGCATGGTGCACAGAGGTGTCGACTGGCTCAGAAGTTGAGTCCTGAGCGTGCGGAGGTGTACGGGACATGTACCAGGATCTATGCCCAGCACTTCCACTACAATGTTACGGAAGGCAGGTGTACACATGACTGAAAAGACAGGCGAGGTTTTTTTAACAAGCCGACAGCGCGTCAACCCACTTCAACGTCCTTTCCTTTCAGGCGCCACCGGAGAACACCAGGTGGCACAATGGACTATCCATGCATTTTTACTATGTATCAAAAACCACAAAAATATGCCATAATCTGCAAACATCGCGTGGTAACGATGCCGATCCGCGCACACTGGAGTTGCTAGTATTTCATTTAACAGGTCGAGCAAATACGACTTTGTGTCCTTTCTCGGAGCATTATTTTTCCCACTAATGCTTCTAAGAACCATCAACACATGCAGCCAATGTTTTGTGCATAGGGAACAGCACGTTACGTCTGCATCAAGATATACCTAAATAGCGCAAATACTCAAAGCAACTCGATGATTTCGGAGGAAGAATAAGCTTCCTTCCTTTAATTGTTTCTACTATGTTTGTGTAAGGCATGACGTGTCAAGCTGTTCTTCCTGTTAGCTAATAAAGTAATACGAGGTCACTGCAAAACAGCCCTGCAGAGCATAGGGTGCAAACCAATAGTCCCAAAAACCATGGAGAGCAAAGAGGATTTTTTCATTTCTGCCATCGATCATAGAATAATTTGAGGTATCAAACCCATTGTGAATTATAGATAATACAGATAGCCGACGACGAAATACCCGCACTCAGCCAGTATGCTCCGATCGCCTGGCCTCCGCATTCCATGTACGAAGCTCCACCAAACTACGCTATGGCAGCGACCGCCAAACCTCTTGCTTTTGTGGCTATTTACGTTGCATGCAGTCTAAATATTTAAAGTATGCGCCTGTAGAAGTATCGCTTGTAGCGGCAGTGTTAGAGTGCCATGTATCCCCTGGAGTGCATCGACGAAGTAGCGCGGCCATCAGGTGTGTTGAAGTGTTCTAACAGCACTTACGAATTACGACGGCCAGAAACATGCCGAGTTTCGAGTCAATAAGCAGATGAGGGTAAGGATACTTTCACTAAGGTTGGTACTATGGATAATCCTACTAATTGCGAGATTCTGAAATCCAAAAATCTTAATTTTGCTCATCAGTTGGGAAAACAAAATGACGAAGCTTAACAAACTCAAGGTCGCTAGAGAGTGCACAGACTGCAAGCACGGTTATGCGCCACGATTGCGGCATCATCGTGTTATGTCTGCAGACAGTGGTCAAAGTCAACTCGTTTTCGCAGGAGGCCAATAAAGCCGTCCAGCAACAGCAGTCACCGGATCCGGGTACCTCCGTTTCCGGAACGACATCCCCGCAGCGCATGCAGTCACTGGCCCTTGGGTCACTTGCGACATCTTTACACCCCTCTGCATCGAAGGCAGCCAGCTCGGGGATGAAGACAGAATCCATAAAGGCACTGAACGAGCTACTATCCGCCGGCACAGATGCAGCATCCAACAAAGTTAGCTGATATTCTGCTCTTCGGGCACATTGGTGCACAAAATCTGCGCTGAAAGTCTTTGCTACCCTGAGCTCAGCAAGGCCTTTGCTAATGTATTGGAAAAACTGAGAGGAGGAAACAGACCATGCTGTTTTATTCGGTTTGGATGGTTAAAATACTGGGCCTTGCGTACTGTCTTATCCGGCTTACTTGTGTTGACTGACAGTTGTAACGAAGTCATAATATTTAACTCCGAATAGTTCCGCTATCGGGATGTTGCCACAAAAACTGCCACCGCAGTCAGAAAGGGCAAGCTAAAAGTGCTGCAGCAGCATATAACACTAGAAGCACTAAATCTTGGCCAGCGCTGCTTGATATAAGCACTGCCAACATTGCTTTTAAAGCGGGGAGCAGAAAACCGTCATACAAACTCCATTTAAACGCGGTGACTACTACACTTATCCACACGCAAAAAGTTAATATTTTGCTGAAAGTAAGGGATGTGAGACAGCCAAATATAAACTGGTCGTGTATGACGTAATCACTGAGAAATTAGACCCTACGCAATCGTTTGCCTTTGTTTTAGAAAAAAATAACATATGGTTGGCAACTGTTATGGTGTCATTTACAGTGATGATGGCAGTTTCGGTGGCGGTCAGTCACTGTCTCCCAGACAGGCAGCAGCGCCAGATTTTTCACAATAAGATGCGGGAATATGAAGTTATGAGGGTTAGTGATACCACTGATGTAAACATCTCGTAAGTTCATCATTGCGAGTTTGCAACTGGATAGGGAATCGATGGAACTAGTAAGAAGCCACTATTATCACTAGACAACCTGACAGTTTGTATACCATAATTCTCGCGCCATACTCGACGATGCCATATCTTACTCTGTAAATTGACACGCCAAAAATATAAAAATGCTTTATTTTTCCCTCACTGGTGATGTCTAAATTTGTACTCGGGAAATATCAGCTTGCTCTGCACAAATGCTGAACTGATATTGCCGAGTTTAGACTACATAATTTTCAAGATTTTTTTGGGTGCTTACTATTGTCAGTGAAGCGATAGAAATTTGAAATAGAACGTGCAAATAATATTTTTCTTCCCTACCTTCGTTTACGTGTTTTATGACGTAGTGCATTTTCTTGTCCACCATCTCATGCATTGGTTTCAAAGAAAAAATTGTATTGTATATTGATCTTGTCTACATTTGTTTTTGCGCCTGAGCAGCCCTGAAGTGATGGGGACGTCCGTTAAATTACGCAAAAGCTTATTGGGTTCGTTCAACCATTACGCTGCCCCATTACCTTGATTCAAAATTGAGAAGCCTTACGAAGAAATATGCCAGCAACCGACATCATTTCCACAAATAAATTTGTATCATTTAGGGTTGGAAACAAAGCCCTCTGCATGACATGGGGACAAGCAATTAACGCATGGGTCATAAAGAAGAATTTTTTTCTTGATCACCTGGTGTAGCACAAATATGGTACGTGCCTTTTGCAACCGTGATCGTATAGAGCTGAGTGCGTTACGTTGCTGCCACGGAGGGTCGTTGGTGTCAAGCATGCTAGGGAAGCAGGTAATAAACGTGTTCTACTGCGTATGAAAAGCTGGTATTTTGGCATGTCTGATGTTGCGCTAATTACAGTACTAAAAACCTGTATTATAAAGCAAAATAAAAAGTCGTGGAATTAAAATGCACTGTTGAAGTCTCAGTCGTGTGAGCTCATAGGAAAAGATTGTTTTCGTGGTTGTTGCTCAGACTACTCCTTATTTTCCTCGCTGTTGTATCGTGTACTTTTCGTCTTATGTCGATAATTGCCCTAGAGTTCAATTAATCTTTGTAATATTTCTCTTCGTGCTAATTACACAATTATTCTTTAATTAACAAAAGATTAGCAAGCGAGGTATTCCTTTCTATTATTCATCAAAGGTCTCGGTCTAATCACGATTCACGTTGAATTAAAGTGCGTCAGTCTTAGATTGCTCTAACTCTGTCACAGAACTCGGCCTCGCTACCGTCAGCTTCTAACCGCCAATTCAGAGCTTCGTCTGAGGCCAAGGTAATCATCGCCATTCTGATTGTGGGCGCTCTGATGGCATCCACGTTATTCTTGCTGCCTAGTCCGGCCCCGGTCTCAACTCTGCTGTGCACGACACAGTGCTGCGCCCGACACAGATGAGCAAAAGTTCATCCTTGATGCACTCCTACTCTTTCCAGCTGATAGTTTATCATAAAAATTCCGTTCTGGTCGGCGAATAAGCAGGTATGAAATTGGATGTCAAGGTGCTTCGTAATGATAGCAGAGATTAAGCGCTTGCGATGTTAAAGCGCGGGCACATGTTGCATTGTCTTCGTTAGCAGACACCGTTAGTTGTCATGACATTGCAAATCAATGAAAACGGAGCTGGCAGCATTAATAGTTCCACAGCATCACGAAGAGAATTTCAGCTTTGTCAACAAAAGGTGGGGTTAAAGCTTGGCTTGAGCATGCGCGTGAAAGCTCTCTTAAGCATAGTTTTTTTTTTTTACCCGCTGCGATGGCTCACTGGTTAAGATGTTCGGCTACTGAACCGTAGTTCCCGGTTTCGAATATGATCGCAACAGAAGCGTTTCAATAAAGGGCGAATGGAAAGCTGTCTGCGTGGCGTGCCATGTTAGGACACGTTAAAAAATTTGATTGATTGGTTCACAGGAAGGGAAAGGCGCAGTATCTGTCACACTTGCTATATTTCCAGTTGTCCAAACTCACTCTGAAGCCCTCCACTGCGATGCACCTTTGTCATTTTTCTACTTTCCTCTCTTGACCCTTACGGCGCGGTGGCCGCGTCCGGTGTTGTTCCGGCTGTAGGAAAAAGGAAAAGAAAATGCGCAGGCCTGCTATTGGCTCTGTAGCTGAGCCACCTACTTATTTATAGGAAAGGAAAGGCGCGGAAACTGTCTCACTTGTTTTTTGTGTACACCTCAACCATGCCGAAAGGGAAGGGAGGAAGGTGGGAGTGAAAGTGGAAACAGAGAAATAGAAGCCGTAGTGGAGGGCTACGGAGCAATTTCGACCATCTGGGGATTTTTAACGTGCGCTGACATCGCACAGCTCACGGACGCCTCTTCGTTTCGCCTCCATCGAAACGCAGCCGCCGAGGTCGGGTTCAAACCCGGGTACTCCGGCACAGTAGTAGGGCGTCTTACCACTGCACCACTCCGGCGGGGCAGCTGAGCCAACCTGATTGGTTGATTTATAGGAAGGGAGAGGCGCGGTAACTGTCTCACTTGTTTTCTATGGACACCTCAACCGCGTCGTAAGGAAAGGGCGGAAGGGAAGAGTGAAAGTGGATAGAGAGAAAGAGGAGCCGTAGTGGAGGGCTACGGAGTAATTTCGACCACCTGGGGATTTTTAACGTGCGCTGACGTCGCACAGCACACGGATGCCTCTTCGTTCCGGAAAGGATAAGATGCCGGATCGGACAAGCAAAACTCACGGACTGGAACGCGTTCCGCGGGGCTTGCAAAAAATCTGAAGGCGGCATTCAATCACTAGAAGACTGGAGCGGCATGTTGACAGAAACGCGAGACAAATGCACAAAAAGTGTAAGACGAACAACAACAACGCCCGAAGTAGACGGGTGCCTTCTGCGCCTATGGGAAGCCAGACGCAGTCTCAGCAAAAGATGGCGGAAGCAAAAACACAACAGGAAACTAAAACTAAAGATAGCAGAAGTTACGGCAAAAGCTGAAGAATACGCAGCGCAACTCGCGAGACAAAATTGGGAACAATTCAGCGACTCGCTTACGGTACGGCCAGAACCTGGAATCTCCTAAGAGCACTAATCGATCCGACCAAAACAAAATCAGAAAACAATAAAAACATCCACAGATTCATCCACTCCTTCGAGGGTTCGGACACCGACCTTTTAGAGAAGGCACGAAAAAAATGTTTCGGTGATCGCAACCCCTCACGATACCAAGGAACCTATCGCGGAGCCTAAAACGAGAGACTCGACCGCCCAATAACTGTGGAATAAGTTTATGCGGCCATAAGGAATACGACCAGAAACACGGCAGCAGGAGCCGACAGAATCGACAATGCCCTGATCCGAAACCTGAGTGACGACCTCATACAAGAGCTCGTAAGCTTTCTAAACAAACACTGGGAGGCGGAGACGGTTCCCGAAGACTGGAAACACGCCGAAGTAATTATGATACCTAAACCTGGCAAACAGCTCCAAATTGAAAATCTCAGGCCCATCTCGCTCACGTCGTGTCTCGGCAAGCTTTACGAGCGGGTGGTGATGCTCAGACTGCAAAATTTCATGGAAGATAATGAACATGTACCCCATACCATGTTCGGCTTCAGAGCAAAACTCTGGACGCAGGACGTGCTGCTTCAACTACAAGAAGAAGTGCTCCGCAACGCATCCCGAACAGGTGAAAATGTCATAATGGCCCTTGACATCAAGGGAGCATTTGATAACGTCAGTTACGAAGCGATCCTTAGAGGCCTAGACGACCTGGACTGCGGACGCAGAATCCACGGGTACGTCAAAGCCTTCCTGTCAGATAGAACTGCCACCATCGGCATGGGAGACCTTCGATCGAACAAAATTCACGCGCCAAACAAAGGAACACCACAAGGATCAGTCATCTCACCTATCCTTTTCAATATAGCTATGATAGGTCTAGCACGAAAACTAGAGAAGATCGAAGGCATCAGGCACGCCATGTATGCAGACGACATAACAGCCTGGACGAACACCGGTTCCCTCGGGGAGAAGGAAGAAAAACTACAGGAAGTGGCCTCCTGTCTACAGAAATATCTCGGAGAAAGAGGACTCGCATGCTCTACCGAGAAATCGGAATTGCTTCGAGTGTGGAGAGGCAAACAAAACCGGACCGTCCCAAGCAGTGAGAACCTGAAACTCAACATCTACCTGGAAGGAATGCCTATCCCAGAAAAGACAACAATAAGAATATTAGGTATGTGGGTTCAATCGAACCAACGCAGTAGTCACACTTTTACCAAGCTCAAAACAACAACGCTAAAAGTGACACGCATGATCACCTGCATCACGAACAGGTGGCATGGCATGCGCGAAGGGACACACTAAAACTAGTTAGAAATGTGGTAGTGAGCCGAATTATGTACAGCCTGCCCTACCAGTGCCTCAACAAGAGTGAAATACAACAAGCGGATGGCCTGCTACGCAAAGCGTATAAGACGACACTCCGATTACCGCGCAACACGTCTAGAGAAAAGCTCATGGCGCTTGGATTGCAAAACACATTCGAAGAACTACGCGAGACGCAGCTTGAGTCGCAAAAACTCAGGCTGCTGCAGACAACGACTGGAAGAGCGCTCTTACGGAGACTCGGATACTGTGAGCAGATGCGAGAAATAGCGAGGCCGGTAACGATCCCCGACGAACTTCGCAAGTCCCTCAAGGTAGCTCCAATCCCAAGAAACATGGACCCTAACCTCCACCAAGGTAGAAGAGAAGCAAGGGCCGATGTTATTCAAAAAACATACGCTCCTCAAGACACGACTATGTATGCAGACGCGTCCTCGAGAGGAGGACACAACAAAAATGCAGTGGCCACGGTGGTCAATTCGTCTCTACGCGAAGTGACCAGCGCCTCTATCCGACACTGTACAGTAGCAGAGGCCGAGGAAGTAGCCATTTCTCTAACGGTGGCGGAGGGCTATAGAGCTGGGCGGTCGCTAACGATACTCACGGACTCTCAAACAGCCTGTCGAAATTTCATGAATGGTAGGATTGGTCGTCACGCGCTCCGTATACTCCTCAAAGCGAGCGACAGAATTAACCACAAAGAAAACAAGACCAGACACAAAATTATATGGGTACCGGGGCACATGGGGGTTGCAAGGGAACCTAGAGGCTGGCAGGATAGCTCGAGCATACACTACTTTCCGAGCATCCGACGAGTCCGCGGAACTTTTGCCAGCACCCAAGTCATACTCGGCCATACTAGAAAACTATAGAGGAAGAAGAATGCGATATCCCCCACCGCACAGTTCTCTCACCAGAGAGGAAACTGTCATATGGAGACAATTACAGACTGGTTCATACCCAAACCTGCTCATACTAAACAAAATGCACCCTACCATATACGCTGACAGATGTCCGTGGTGCGATGAAAAACCAACACTATATCACGTCACATGGGCATGTCAGAACATAGATGTGGTCCCCAAAATTCGAAACCCGAGTGCGGAGCAATGGGAGACTCTGCTGTCCAGTGACCGCTGCGAAGACCAGCAAGGTCTGGTACAGCGAGCCCAACGGGCGGCAGCAGCCAGCGGAGCCCTGGACTGAGGGCAACCGACCGTTGTGAAAAAGTGGACGAAGTCGACTTTTCGAAGTCGACGAAGACTCTTGTGGATACAACAAGCAGGCATCTCTGAAGACGTTTAAAACCGCCAAATAATATAAGGCTAAATAAAGTTCTTCCTCCTCCTCCTCCTCCTCCTCGTTTCGCCACCTGATTACTGATTTATTTATAGGAAGGGAAAGACGCGGTAACTGTCTCACTTGTTTTTCTGTGGACACCGCAACCGCGCCCTAAGGGAAGGGAGGAAGATGGGAGTGAAAGTGGTAAGAGAGAAAGAGGAGCCGTAGTGGAGGGCTACGGAATAATTTCGACCGCCTGGGGATCTTTAACGTGCACTGACATCGCACATTAAAGACCTCCGCTACCTTGTGCTGACAGAAGAGAGAAAGTACAGAAGAAAGAAAAAGAAGAGGGAGAGAAAAAATTTGGAGGACGCTTAAGCTTCGCCTGCAAGAGTGGAACGCGATAGCGTTATTGCACCTCGTCGAGGAAACTTACTAAACGCAAGGGTATTGGGGCATCCTCGCACCGGTACCCGCGCGGCCCGAAAGGGAGAAGCGGGTGAGCGAAGATAGTGATCTAAAGAAAGGAAAGACGCTTGATTTTACAACCCGTGATCGTACACGGCGAAACGTGAGGGGCGAGTGGCGCGCCACGTGTCGGGGCAGCGCCGCACATTGCGAGGAGGGGCTCTTCTGTGTTTGCCGCAAGATGGCTCTGCATGTGCGCAGAGCGCAGAAGAAATGTAGCGGAAACTTACTTCGCTACTCATGTAACTGCGACTTCTGTAAGTAACATGCTCATAATTACCGACTCATGATCACCTGGGGATCTTTAACGTGCGCTGACATCGCACAGCACACGGAGGCCGCTTCGTTTTGCCTCCATCGAAACGCAGCCGCCGAGGTCGGGTTCGAGCCCGGGTACTCTGGCACAGTAGTCGGGCGTCTTACCACTGCACCACCCCGGCGGGGCCAGTGTCAACGCCTGACTATATTCTTGCACGATGGTGGGACAGACACTTCTGCTTTCCTTTCCTACTACACACGTTATTTAAAAACTAGTTTTTTCTTGGATTAGCAAGATTGTAAATTTCTAACGGCCACAACCAGCAGAACGCTCAAGCTGGTCCTTAGGAGTAGAAGCGGCAAGCGCTAACGCTAACCCAGCGTCTTAATAATAATAATATAAATAATAGCAATAATTCCTACAAGGAAAGGAAAGGGCAGTATCTGTCACGCTTGTTTTGTGGACGCCTGACCCGCGCTGTAAGGGAAGGAAGGAGGGTGGGAGTGAAAGCGGGAAGAGAGAAAGGGATGCCGTAGGGGAGGGCTCCGGTGTAATTTCGATCACCTGGGGATCTTTAACCTGTTCGAAATTACACCAGAGCCCTCCACTACGGCACCACTTTCTTTCTTTGCGCTTTCGCTCGTACCCTTTTTCCTTCCCTTACTGTGGAATTCAGGTGTCCACAAAACAAGTATGACATATGTAACAAATTTTTCAATTTAGTAATAATAATTTGTTCACAACTCGGTTGTTATTATTATTATTATTATTAAGACGCTGGGTTAGCGTTAGCGCCTGCCGCTTCTACTCCTAAGGAAAAGGGAAGGCGCAGTATCCGTCTCACTTGTTCCATGTACGCATGATCCGCGCCGTAAGGGAGGAAAAAAACATTTATTTGTAGGAAGGGAAAGGCGCAGTAACTGTCTCAATTGTTTTCTGTGGACACCGCAACTGCGCTGTAAGGGAAGGGAGGAAGGTGGGAGTGAAGGTGGAAAGAGAGAAAGAGGAGCCGTAGTGGAGGGCTACTTGGTAATTTCGACCACCTGGGGATCTTTAACGTGCACTGACATTACACAGCACACACCTCTTCGTTTCGCCTGCATCGAAACGCAGCCGCCGAGGTCGGGTTCGAACCCGGGAACTCCGGCACAGTAGTCGGGCGTCTTACCAAATAAATGAAGTCCACCTGGGGATCTTTAACCTGCGCTCTAATTGCTCTTAACTGATTTATTTATAGGAAGCGAAAGGCGCGGCAACTGCCTCACTTAATTTTTGTGGACACCGCAACCGCGCCGTAAGGGAAGGGAGGAAGATGGGAGTGAAAGTGAAGAGAGAGAAAGAGGAGCCGTAGTGGGGGGCTACGGAAGAGCAATTTCGACCACCTGGGGATCTTTAACGTGCGCTGACATCGCACAGCACACGACGCCTCTTCGTTTCGCCTCCATCGAAACGCAGCCGCCGAGGTCGGGTTCGAACCCGGGTACTCCGGCACAGTAGTCGGGCGTCTTACCACTGCACCACCCCGGCGGGGCTCTAATTGCTCTTTGCAGTTCCTTATCATATGCATAGAGAGAAAGAGGAGGCGTAGGCGAAGGAAGGAAGCAAGCAACCAATTTTATTTTGCCCTATATTAGTTTGGCGGTCTTTGGGGCTTTTTCAGAGGTTTCTCCTTGTTGCATCCCCAAGAGTCTTCCCCGTCGACCTCGTCCACTTTTACGTAATGGTCGGTTATCCTCGGTTTAGGGCTCCGCTGGCCACTGCCGCCCGTTGAGCTCGCTGTACCAGACCTTGCTGATCTTCGCAGCAGTCGCTGGACAGCATTCTCCCATTGCTCCGCACTCGGGTTTAGAATTGTGGGGCCCACTTCTATGTTTTGGCAGGAACCTGTGATGTGGTATAGCGTGGATGTTTTGTCTCACCACGGATTTCTGTCCGCGTATGTGCAGTATGTGTAAGTTTTGCTATGAACCCGTCTGTAATTGTCTCCGAATGATAGCTTCCTCTCTCTTGAGAGAAATGTGCGGTGAAGGATATCGCATTGTTCTGCCTCTATAGGTTTCTAGAATGACTGAGTATACCTTGGGTGCTGGCAAAAGTTCCGTGGACTCGTCGGATGCACGGAAAGTAGTGCATGCTCGAGCACTCCTGTCGGCCTCTTGGTTCCCTGCCACTCCCCTGTGCCCCGGTAGCCAAATAATTTTGTGTGTGGTCTTGTTTTCTTCGTGGTTTTTAATTTTGTCCTTCGCTTCGAGGAGTATAGAGAACGCGTGACGACATATCCTGCCATTCATGTAATTTCGACAGGCTGTTTGAGAGTCCGTGAGTATCGTTAGCTGTTGTTGTTGTGGCTGTAGGAAGGAGGAAAAGAAAATGCACGGGCCTGCTACTGGCTCTATATCTGAGCCACCTCTGATGCCTTGTACGGACAGAAGAGCAAATAAAGAAGAAAGAAAAAGAAGAGGGAGAGAAAGACGAGCGCTGCATGATGATGATGATGAAAACATTTATTGACATTGGCTTAGATTGAGGGTAGGCTGGTCGGGTCCCTAGTCTGGAACACCGTTGGTAAAAGCCGCTGCCCATGCTTTTTCGATGAAGGCTCGTTGCTCCTCGAGGTCCGAGGTGGACAGGGCCGCCTCGGAGCCTTTCCACGTTGGCTGATTTATTATATCAATACTTGTATTTTGTTGACAAGTCCATACCATGTGGAATAAGTTTGACTTCTGGCTACAAAATTTGCACTGCGTCGAAAAGGATTCGGGCTCAATGCGTGAAGTGTTGCTGGATGATTAAGTGACATAGTTTGTCACTTTCGAAGGTGTTCTGATTTAGTAAGACGCTAAATCAGGAATGTCTGCCTTTCAAGGCGCAAATGCTGCAATATATCTGAATATGTGGTTAACGGAGAGGGGGAGCCTAAATCAGCAAGGGAGGGAGGGAGGGAGGAATCTCCAGATCATCGCCGCCGCGGCAGAGAAACTCTACATGTCGACCGCCTCAAGCCGTATTATGATCCCCCTACCCTTTCCTTACCATGAGTCGCCAGGCTGGCTCCTTTTCCGCTGGGGGTATTGTAGTAATCCCGATCGCCATCAGCTTGCGCGCCAACCCGAAGAGGTAGACGAAGTGGAGCCGGAGCCTTGTTGGCACTTCACTGTTGGTTCGAAAGCTACCCCCGTCGTTTTGTTTTGCGGACGTTGCCTACGGTGTTGGTGCTCCAATAAACATCTTAGTGTTTTGCAATCCAAGAGCCATTAGTTTTTATGTCGACGTGTTGCGCGGTAGTCGGAACGCTGCCTTGTACGCTTTGCTTAGCAGGGCATCCGCTTGTTGTATTTCGCTCTTGTTGAGGCATGGTAGGGTAGGCTTTACATATTTTGGCTCACTACCAGGTTTCTGACTAGTTTTAGTCTGTCCTCGTCGCGCATGCCATGCTGCCTGTTGGTGATGCGGGTGATCATGTGTGTTAGTTGTAGCGTTGTTGTTTTGAGCAGGGTAAGCGTGTGCGGACTGCGTTGGTTGGAGTGAACCCACATACCCAATGTTCTTATTTTCGTCTTTTCCGGAATGGGCATTCCTTCCAGGTAGATGTTGAGTTTCATGTCCTCACTGGTTGAGACGGTCCGGTTTATTTTGCCTCTCCACACTAGAAACAGTTCGAATTTATCGATCGAGCATGCGAGTCCTCTTTCTCCGAGATATTTATGTACACAGGAATCCGCTTACTGTAGTTTTTCTTCCTTCCCCCCGAAGGAACTGGTCTTCGTCTAGACTGTTATGTCGTCTGCATACATGGCGCGCCAGATTCCTTCGATCGTCTCTGGTTTTAGTGATAGACCTATCATAGCTATATTGGAAAGGATTGGTGAGATGACCGACCCTGGGGTGTTTCTTTGTTTGGCGCGTCAATTTTATTCGATCGAAGATCTCCCATGCCGATGGTGGCAGTTCTTTCTGACGGGAAGGCTTTGACGTACCCGTGGATTCTGGGTCCACAGTCCAGGTCGCCTAGGTCTGTAAGGATCGCTTCGTGATTGACGTTATCAAATGCTCCCTTGATGTCAAAGGTCATTATGACATTTTCACCCATTCAGTGTACGTTGCGAAGCACATCTTATATTTGAAGGAGCACGTCCTGCGCTTAGAGTTTTGCTCTGAAACAGAACATGGTATTGGGTACACGCTCATTATCTTCCATGTAATTTTGCGGTCTGAACATCACACCCGCTCGTAAAGCTTGCCAAGGCACGACGTGCGCGAGATAGGCTTAAGACTTTCAATTTGGAGCTTTTTTCAAGGTTTACGGATCATAATTACTTCGGCGTGTTTGCAGTTTTCGGGAACCGTCTCCGTCTTCCAGTGTTTTGTTTAGAAAGCTTAAGAGCTCTTGTATGAGGTCGCCACTCAGGTTGCGGATCAGGGCGTTGTCTATTCTGTCCGCTCCTGCTGCCGTCCCAGGCAGCACATTTCATCGGCTCAATAATGGGGATTGATTGGGGATTACTGGCCCACAAGTGGCCCAATGGTGCCATTGAGCTACCAATAATGTGCAGCCACGCTATACCATAATCATTATTGGCCCAGTGAACTTCACCCATATCCGTTATTGGCATTCAACCGGCTAAGAGCGGTCAATAATGCCCATTCATATTGAACAGTTTGCCATTATTGTATACACAATGAGGCAGCCTGGTCATTAATGGCCAACCAGCTGCAATTGTTTGCCAATATCTTCCACACCATGGTATAACCTGGTAAATATTGTCCGATCAATAACAACGGCTTCTCAATATTGAATATATCTAGGCATACAGTGGTCAATATTGTCCAACCAACTTTGGCGGCTTCCTAACATTGTAATATCTTGGTTTCTAGTGGTCGATATTGTCTAATGAGCCTTGATGGCTGACCAGCATTGCACATATCATGGCATAGCTTGGCTAATATTGTCCGGCCATTATGGTTGCCTCGTCAACATTGAATATATCTTGGCATACATTGGTCAATATTGCCCCACCAGCTTTGGTGGCATCCTAACATTGTATATATCTTGGATTATAGCGGTCAATATTGCCTAATGAGGTCTGATGGCTGGCCAGCATTGCACATATAATGGCATAAATAGGTTAATATTGTCCGGCCATTATGGTTGTCTTGTCAGCAATAAATAAATCATGGCATATATTGGTCAATAGTGACCCGCCCGTGATGGCTCCTGCCAACAATGTATACATATGCATTATATTGTTCAATATTGTTCGATGGACTGTGATGGCTAGCCAGCATTGCACCCTAATGGCATAGGTTGGGCAATAATGTTCTGCCAATATGATTGGCTTGTCAACATTGCATATATCTTGACATAGATTGGTCAATATTGTCCCATCAGCTTTGATGGCATCCCAACATTGTATATATCATGGTTTCTAGTGGTCGATATTGTCTAACGAGCATTGATGGCTGGCCACCTTTGCACATTTCAGGCTGCGGCGGCGCTAAAAAAACAGTAGAAGCAGCTCTGACCGACAGAGACATTTCTAATGCTTGCATCTCAATATGACAGTGTGTTGGGGCTAATTTCGTCGCAACTAACTTTTTTGCTGGCCCGGACGTCAGTTTACGTTCAACTGCAGAAGATATTCATATGCCATACGTAATTTGGGCCACCATATATATAATGTTTTTTTGGGATTAATGTACAGATTGTCCTAAAATTGTTTGACTGAGCTGACCAGACAAAATGAACAGAAGTGCCCATCACGGAAAATGTAGAATATATTTTTCTGAATACATTTTTGTGATTCGCTAATTGTTGTGGATGACCTGCGATTATACTTGACAATTTTGGTAGAGAACTCTTTTATTTACGACTTTAGGCACGATTAATTGTTATGTAAAATTCTGCATATAATATCTTCGAGACAATTCCTGCAGACTAGAGGCCCGGATGACGATCACGCGTGGACGTAGCTAACACAGATAGTGTTCCAAACTTCAGCCAAGTGTTGAAAAAATTCTGACAGCGCGTGGAATCTACACTGCAGAAATTAGCGAAGGCGAGATTAATGCTACTGCATACGGTGCATTACGTATCATTACCGTTATCAACTAAACGCAGCGTCATTACCATTGATTCTGTCATCATTGTCATTATCACTAATTGCAGCGTCATTCTCGTCGCTATCCTCACGGTAGACAATGAGAATTACGTATGATGCTAGTTTCGCAATCCAGGGTTTAGCGCAGTTGGTTAAAGTGTTAACTAGGCTAGGAATTCGATTCCCGGTGGAGACGATTTGTTTTTCTGATCTCGTCAAATCAAAATGATTGAAAGTGATTAACACATCAATGCACAGATCCGATGCACAGATATATTCATGCACAGATCTCGAACACATCTCGCGCACAACTCTCGCGCACGGGATTTCGTTCCATGGGCCTATTTATACGCATACGAGTACAAGCATACACGCACGCTCGAGCACACATCTGATCTGACAAGCAAATGTTTAATAGATGCGTGTCCGCGAAAAAAAATCCTGCGCAGTCAAGAAACGCAAGGTACTCAAATGCAAAGAACGCAACAGAACGTGTGAGTCGCTTGAACAAACACGTTTGGATTGTAAACGCAGAAACGATCGAATATATGCGGTGAATCCACATCCTGTAAACGTTTGTCCACGATTGGAAACACGCACGCGTAGCATCCTTATTTCCGCCTTTCTTTTTTTTTTTACGTGATGGAAAGAAACCCAACATGTTCAAGCTAAGCAGAGGTGGGAGAGATAGATCGCGCTAGCCAATCATACACGCACTGCATGATTCGCCATTACCCTAGCTGTTTCCGGCATTCAGCATAAGCAACGACTATACCACGCCTCAGCACTAGCTGTTCTTATAGACAGATATGTTGGGCTGCTTTCAGGGCCTTCGAGTTCTAATATCTACTAAACACAAATTTGTACTGTACTCTTTTGCGCTCTGCTGTGGGCTTCAGCAACAGACAAAGACTCAACGACTTTGGCCATCGGTGCAGCAGCGCATAAAATATTTCAGCTCAAAGAAAAAATACAAGAAACATATATTCTACGCTATGTGTAGCTAATTCACTTGACAAGAAAACAAATCTGAACTGTCCTGGAATGGTTCGTATTCTAATGCGGCGTAAATCGCACACTGCCAAAAAGTAATGTACATGTAAAAGATAATAAAAAAAATCAACAGCACTGCATGGGGCAAGGCAAACGAAAACAAAAATAAAAATTTAAAACAATTACCTACAGTGTAATGAATGCGCGCACATGTGTCGCCAGCATATATGGTAACAAAATTGAAATTGCATAATAACGATGTTCTTTACGGCAGTTATTTTTGTTCGAAAGCTGTAATATATGGCTCATAATGATGCATTTGACCACAGCGTTTGACAGCGCTCTCCTAAACATTGTTCAGAAACTATTCTTCAAACATTCATTGCCTTATTATCCAACCATATAATGACCGCACCGAAGGCGTTTCCCTTCAGAGAACTAAATAATTCTATCCCATCATGTCAACCAGGCAGCTAATTGCAATTCATATATATTAAAAGTAATGCGAGTGCGTTACTTCAGCAGTTTTGAGGCATTTTTAGAGAACATCACTCTCGAAGAATTTAACACATGATTGAGAATTAGGGTTCCTTTGTGAAATATTCTGCCGCTTTCACAAGCGCTGCTTCCGCGGGCTGAAAGATGATTCCACCGCGCTTCTTTCTGAGGACAACCTTGTCCCAAGTTCGTAGATATAGTTTCAATGTTGACCCTTGCTTTCTTTCTATTTTTTCTTTACTGCAAATTTAGTTCTTCAGATCTTAGCTCGTCGAGTATTTTGTATTTCTTGATATGCCCACGCTTAGTTCTACGCGGATTTTTTCTTGCTCTAAATGTCCACCTGATTTGAAAAAAAGAATAAAAAGAATAACATGGGAATTTTTAACCTTGAAGTACTCGTAGTTATGGTCGTTTTCGCTTTTCTTTTCCTTAATAGGAATACAGCAAGTATACGGGCTGTTGCATCGCTCAGTTGCGCGTGATGACGTTTCAAGAGCACTCCGTCATGAACAGCGACCTGTGTGCCATCTTTAATAAAAAAATATGTCCATTTGTTCGAACCGAGGACGATTCCGTGAAAACTGTAGATTGTTTTACGTATGTGATTATTATTTGAAACTATGAGGTGAAAAGTATTTTGCATTAACAAAAAAAATATAGCGAAATTATCATTCCACTGAAAATGTTACCGAGCCAACAGTCGAGGCGACCAAAGTGCTCCGAACGCACTCCTCGTTGTTTTAGCGAAGCCAAGGGCAAAACTCTGCGCATTCCTCCTCACACGCTTGGCGCAAAGAACATATGGTTTCCATTCTCTCGTCCTTTTGTCGCCTCTCCGCCCGAGGGCCTTGACTAAAGCAATTCTCCAAACCGCTTTCAACTTCCCGTCTTGTAGCCTTTTCTCCCCGTAAAGCAGTCATCGCGGAAGGGCAGCGACCTTCACTGCCCTCTCTTTCCTCCCGGCTAGGCAGGCGTTGCTCACAATGCCCCCCACTCTACTCCCCCTCACTCTTCCCTTCCTTCCCGCCAACTTTCCTGGCCGGCAGCCTTCTGGGCTCACGTGGTCCTGGGGGACCTCTTTCATTTCTCTCACCCCCTTTCGAGCTTTATGCCTACTCGTTCGACAGATCTCAAGCAAAAAAAAAAAAAAGAGGGAGAGAAAACACAACCATCCTTCTGCTCCCTTCCAACCGTGCCTCACAACTCGACACAAGTCGCTGATTCAGAGGCGTCTGGTCGGCCACACAATCCCCACCGGCTCGAGCTGCTCGAGCTCCCGCAGCTTTGGACAGCAGAACCGAAAAACCAAGCCTTCTGAAAGTTCCGAATCGTTTTAATGGCCATGCCTGAAAGAGGATATATGTGAGTACCACCAGCATTTTAAGTTGTTTGTTCATAACTGAGCTCTCTGAGATTATTTCTTGCCTTGTCTCCTTTTAAGATCGCTACTTTTTCTTACCAGGTGTATAAAACATCAGATTCCTGGGATGTACTTTGCGTGGCAGCATTCATTTTAGATTGTTGCAACTGAGGTCTGCAAATCTGCGCTAGTCGTATGGTAAGATACTTTTTTTTTGCATTATTTGGTGCAGTATGTTGTCAGCCTTGATCATAATGTCAATAACCGATATGCTTGAGAGAACGGAAAGTCATTTATTTCGACCGCACCACGCCAGTCAGTTCTGAACTGTATTTTCAGCGCACTATTTTGTATGAAACTCTGGTCATAATGACAAAACTGACGGCGCAGAGTTGGCCAATTTGTATTGCAAAAGAAAAACGTGGTCCTGTAAAACATGACGCGTGTTTTGTGTGATTTTCAGGTTACAACTTCATTGCGCGTGTGTTGTGTGTTGAAGTGGTCAGTTTCTTTTACAAACTATATTCAAAACTCAGAGTTAAGTCTAGCTTTCTGGGACATGATTTTTAGTTGCAAACGAATATTTAATATTGTAATTTGCCGTTATGAATGCGCTATTGGAATGGTCTAAACGACGCGTAGCTTATTCACGTGTTTGATCTTTCTCTTGCGCTAATTCCGAGTAGTAGAAGTGTCATAAAATAGCCGCTTAAAATAGGTTATTTACAGTTGCTACCATAGTTCGTATACTTTACCACACGTACAAACTTGTTCCCACAACAAACGTGATGCTAAGTTACGGATTTCTTTATTTTTTCAGTTCGAGTGTATCATACAAACCCAAAAGCATCTGTGTCGTACGTTGTTTTGGCTGCAGCTTTGACAACTTTTAAAACGTTCTGTTTGCAGTAATGATGCGGTGCACACTAAATTTAGCAGCCGCGGTCGGAGTGCGACTACCATTTTTTGTGTCTGTTTTTTTCCTTTGTAGTTTCTTTTTAGTTCTTGCGGCAATCTATTCAAAGGAAAGCTATTGATTTGAAGCTTCCAGTTATGACGACGTCTTTCTTCTACAGGTGTTCGATCACAAAGACACTACAAGTATAAGGGGGCAAGCACTGACCACCGTTTAACGAATAGATAACGGCAAATATCATTTTGTTTTATGTTTCCAGCGTCAACAACACATCCACATGGGAAGCCGTGCACTGCCAGATGTCGTAACCAATGTAACCAAGTTAATATGGCCGGCCTCACTGAGCATGCAGCTTATTTCAACCTGAGTAAATCAGACAAGAAAGTTGCCTGAGGGCCAACAGGTAGTGCTTTATTTTGAATTTTTACTCCACGGTCTAGCTGCACTTCCACTTTCCAAAAGTTTTCTGTCTTAATGGGATTTATGAATGTTGCTTTTATTTCCAGGTGCCATCTGCGAAAGGAAATACATATTTATGCACGCTGCTCAAGTCCATATCTTTAAAGGCTGCATGGAGCTGCTGCCCCTACAACCGACCACTAAAGAAGCTGCGATGAACTCAGCGCCTTCCTCCAACCTGGGACCTGAGAACACCTTGCCAAGGGACGCAAAGACAGGAGGAGCACTGAAGTCTAAGAGTTCTGCCTAAATGTTTCCATGCCCTGTAACACGTGCACACCTAATAAATCACCATGCAGTGAACCTTTCAGCTGTATTATTTTCTGTGCATGGATATCCTCAGCATGCTTTATTTAAATAAAAAGCTGCATGAAAACTATCTGCACTGCATAAGTAGGAGATGGCTTTGCAGGTGCCTATTAGTCATAGCACGAAAAAGCAACTAGTCGGATTGCCAACTGCTCTGGCGGGATGCCAATAATGCAAAACCACTGGGCAAGATTGGATTGGAAATATTGGGTAGCCGATAAATCTGGCTGGATGCCAGTTGTGAACATCCAGTGAATAAGCATGGATACAAGATATTGGATGGCCAGTGATCTTGGCGGGATGGCCGTGATATAACAACCTGTGAGTGAGCTTGGGTGGAAGATATTGAGTAGCCATTGAGTGCCGTTGAATGTCAGTAAACAAGGTAGTATGCCAATACTGGTTTTGATAGGAGAGCCGATCAAATTGGTTGGCATATATCTTGGCTCTTTGTGCGCCCCAATCAGACGCCAATATTGACCAATATTGGGACCAATATATCCCAATATTGGACCATTGGCGGTCCATTGACGGCGTGCTGCTTGGGGTGTTTCTGGTCGTATTCTTTTAGGCTGCGCAAACTTCTTCCACAGTTAATGGGCGGTCGAGACTCGCTTTTGGCTCCGCGATAGGTTCCTTGGTATCGTGAGGAGTTGTGATCACCGCACCGAAACATATTTTTCGTGCCTTCTCTAAAAGGTCAGTGTCCAAACTCCGAAGTAGTGGATGAATCTGTGGATGCTTTTATTTTTTCTGATTTAATTTTGGTAGGATCAATTAGGGTTATTAGGAGATTCCAGGTTCTGGCCGTGACCAAGGTTCCCTTACGCGAGTCGCTGAATTGTTTCCAATTTTGTCTCGTGAGTTGCGCTGAGTATTCTTCAGCTTTTGCTGTAACTTCCGTTATCTTTAGTTTTAGTTTCCTGTTGTGTTTTTGCTTCCGCCAGCTTTTGGTGAGACTGCGTCTGTCTTCCCATAGTCGCAGAAAGTGCCCATCTACTTCGGGAGTTGTTCGCGTTACACAGTTTGTGCATTTGTCTAGCGCTTTGGTCAACATGGCGCTCCATTCTTCCAGTGATTGGATGCCGCCTTCACATTTTTTGCAAGCCCCGCGAAACGCGTTCCAGTTTGTGGTTTGCTTGTGCGATCCGAAGTCTTACCCTGTCCGATTCTATTCGCGTCCGGAGGACAAAGTGATCGCTGCCTAGGTTTTCTATGATGTTTTCCCACTGTGACTCCCTGCGATTTCTTTACGAACGTAAGTTCGGGCAAGTGTCCATGCTCACACTATTACCGATTCTCGTGGAGGTCGCGGGGTCTGTTATTAGACTGCAGCCAAAATATTTTGCTACTTCCGCTAATGTTCTTCCCTTGACATATTGTTTTCGGTATCCCCAACTCGTGTCCATGGCGTTGAAATCTCCAACAATAGTGACTAAATTTTCTTTTACCAGCTTATTCGCTCCGTGGAAGAATGCAAAGGATTTGGCTTTTCTTTGTCATGGCAGGCTGTGCACGCTCAGTACGAATGCAATCCCTACCTTTCGTTTTTTTTCGGAATTTTCGACAAGCGCGTGCTCGATGTATTAATGGTATCGTGCCTGATGGCGGTGATGACTTTGCTGACTGGAACGGCTGCTTTACCTCCGTTTTGACTCTCGTAAGCATCGTACCCCTGTCAATTGGGCTTAGTTTCAGTCTCTTGGAGCGCAATTACATCGGAGGGTGTAAGCTCTGTGTTTATAAATGTTTTAGGATGCCTTGGGTTTAGCTGTAGCCTGTGCAGTTCCACTGCCAAATTTCTAAGTATTCTTGTTCTTGCTGACGCGTCTTGGTCATGTTTATGTGTTACTGCTGTTGCCTTCTTCGACAGTGAACGCCGTTAACTATGGACGGTTGTACGCTCTTTCCCTGATGTGTTCGTTATGTTTTGTTTTCGAAAAGCACTTTTGATTTCTGAGATCTGCCCCTGAAATTGTGCTTGCGCGTGTTGCATTTGAGATCCTATTTGCCGCATCATATTCTTCATCTATTGCATTCGTGTTTCAAGTTCTCCATTGTTGGATGCTTGTGGTTGTTTCGGTAAGGCTCTAGCCCCACTGTTGTGCCTTTAGAGGTTTTGTTATTTCCTCGACCTTGCGTTCGAGCTCATTTTGTTTGCGTCGAACGAGTTAAATCTCGCGTCTGAGCGCATCGCTGATCACATCTCTCGCTTCTTTGAGACGAATATTTTTCTTGTTTGTGTTGTTTGTATTCTTTGTGTTACTACTGTTTTTACCGAGTGCGGATCAATGGCAGAGGCCCAGCTTACCTTGTTACCGCCTTTCTGGGAAAGCTTTTTCTTTTCTTGTTTGTTCCCCTCCTATGAAATGGCCGGCGACAGAGGCGGGAAGGAATTAGGCCTTGATCGGCTCTTCGAGGCTTCTCCCTCTGAGCTAAACCATCGCTTACGTGGTCGCCCGCGCTGTTTACTGGGCCCTCTTTCCCCGCTGGGAAAGAGGGCGCTTTTTCCTTGCTTTTTTTCAGTCTGCCCGGGCCCTCATTGGACTCGATGCAATGTGTCTCACCGCATATTAGGCACTTGACCACGCACACATGGTCTTGGGTGTAATTTTGAACTGCGCGCAGTCCGCAGACAATAATGTCCGGTGTGGGGCACACGTCGGAGCGGTGTCCTTACTGGAAACAGTACCGCCCTGCGAGGCATAGGCGAGAACTACGGAGTAAATTTGATCACCTGTTTTAAGAGCCGATTATTCTAAGCATTTGTTGTTTGTTATCCATGGCTTAAGTGCTCATGGCAGCCAAAGTGCAGGCCGTGGCTTAGTCCACTCCGCTATGAAAGTAACGGTAGTTAGGCCATGCTATCCGACTAATATTGCCCCTATGGCTGCCCTATTGCTGAAAATCATGGCTGCATGAGTCCAGACCCTGAATCACAAACACCGATTGAAGGTGACAATTAGCAGGGATGACCGGAGTGATGTGTCGAAATGTGTTCCGAAAGTGCGGAGGTAGGGTGAAGCAATACGGATGAGCGAAGAGGGCGAATGAGAGAATTTCGATGAATTCGCAAGGGAACGCCATAAACCAGCTCAGCAGAAGAGCAGCAAAGGTCAGCCTTCAAGGCTGAGTGGTTGCCCAGAAGTACGAGATGAAGATGGTCGGACCAGCGATCACTCGGTGGATAAGTGGTAAAAGGCAGCCTTGAGTTGGCAATGAAGACCTTCCACCGCGCCATTTTCCGAAGGATGGTAGGGGGTAGCATGAATGTGACGGACACCCAGAATGTTGGTAAGTGTGAACTGGGCCGACTGAACCTGGCGGCCACGGTCGGTGCTGATGACGTACGGGCAGCCGAAATGAGACACCAAGCCGACCATGAAGGCCATAGCAAATGTCTCTGTCGTAGTATCAGAAATGGGTATAAGCTCGGGCCAGCGGGTGAAACGGTCCACACATATGAGCAAACACGTGATGACAGAAGTGGTTAAACAATATGTAAATGTGAGAGAACTTCGCATCGGCAGGCAGAAAAAGTGAGGCAGGCGGGACGGTGTGGCTTTGAACCTTCACGCGTTCACATTGAAGATAGGTTCGTGCCCAGCGACGGAAATTGGCATTCATGCTCGGCCAAAGGAAGCGCGACGTAATGAGCTTCTTTGTGGCACGAGTACCAGGCTGGCTCGTGTGGTGGTATTTGTCAAATAATTACGAGATCCTTTGGCGACCAAAGTGATGAAAGGCGAAAGCCTGAATACCGCATTCTGCTACGCATTTGTTCCGAATGTGGCGAATGTGTGCTTCGAGTAACGAGGGTGACTGCTTTTTCACATTCCTTCCTTCCTTAACGGCATAGTGCATATGTACGCGGAGAATTTTGACAGATACGGCGCCTTTTATTGAGATAGCAATTCTGCTCCAGGTTTCTAGCCGTCGCGAGGTCCCGGCGGAGGCCACGCTTGACCTCGAACAGCCGAGGAGGAGGACGAGGAGATAAAGAAGTAGAAGACTGGTAACTTAGCTCTCGCGTCACACTCTTAAAGGACGATCTTAAGTATCCTCAATAATGTAGCACCTTACACTGATAGGGAATGATAGGGGAATCCTGTATTAGGCAAAAGGAGCTTCCGAAGTTGCTATCGCAATTCAACGAGAGTTAATCAGAATTAAACCAGAACTAATTTTTCTATCCAGTAAATCAATTTCAAACGCCGGCGATGCCTGCTGTACTAACACCTCCTATCAGTGTAAGGCGCTACATTATTGGGGACACTCAGGTTCATCGTTTAATGGCATGACGCGGAAGCGTAAGCTACCAACCCAAATATCAAGTTACGCTTCAACCGAGCCGTATGAAAGAGCCTGCGTGTCGTAGGGGTAACGAGAATGCTAATGGTTCTGGCAGGCTGATTATGATATCACCCTCCCATATGAAAGGGACGACCCGAGTTGGGAGCTCCTGTAGGTGCTGTGATTCCAGTGGAAGGCAAACGTCATGTGCTTATAGTATGGGATGACATGAAAGTCCCTACCCTCCAGAAAGAGGCGGAAATGCTTGATTGAAATGTACACCGCGAGGAGTTGGCGAGCGAAGGCTCTGTATTTAGACTTTGGTGGCTTTATCGTTTGAGATAAAAAAAAACCAACTGCAATGCTAGATGCATCAGTGGCAAGACACAAGATAGCGTTAGGAATGGGATGTATTAGCAAGGTGGGGTCAGCGAGCGCTTCGCGGCAGCGAATGCAGCTACAGTGTCATCAGTCCACTCAAGTGATGCAGCTGGATCTTTTTCGATAGCTAAAAGATCGGTTAGAGGCTTCAGGAAATTAGCACAATTGAGGAGAAAGCGGCGGTGAAAGTTCAGAAGGCCCAAGAATTCTGTGAGCTTCCTAAGTGATGTAGGAGGTGGAAAATTTTTAACGGCCTTTACTTTGCTGTCGAGAGGCCGGATGCCTTGTGGAATGAAAATTTCCTAGGAACACATTCGTAGCGGCGTCGAAAAGGTACTTGTCCTGATTGATAAAGAGGCCGTATTCATCAAGGCGTTGGAAAAGGGCGCGCATGTGATCTGCGTGCATCATCCTTGGAGGAGCTTGCGACGAGATTATTGATGTAGGTGAAACTGAAGTCGATGCCTCGCGTAACCTCGTTTGAAGTTCGCTGAAAAGTCTGTGCAGCAGCGAGCAATCCAAAATACATCCTCACATACTCAAAGAGGCTGATTGGTGTGGTAAAGGCCGTCTTCGGAATATCGGCGCAATCTACGGCGATTTGATGGTATGCCTTCACTAACTCAATCTTAGAGAAGATCGTGTAACCAGCCAAATTTGATGAGAAGTCCTGTATGTGACGAGGTCGATAGTGGTCTGGTGGGGTGTGAGCAATGAGAAAACGGTAATCTCCACATGGCCTCCAGTCGCGCGGATCTTTCTTTGGCGCCATGGGTAGTAGCGATGCTCAGTTTCTGGTAACGAGGAGCCCAATGCCGAGTACAAGCATCTGTTGAAATTAGCGAGTCGTTCTCCAGACAGGTGCCGAGGGCTAACAAATACAGGTGGTACAGAGGTCACGATTTAGTGGGTGATAGAGCGTTTTACGGGGTACTCTCTAGTGTGCGGCTTCGTGATGTTGGGAACATCGGCAAGGATTCTCCCGTACGACGAAGTAGGAACGAGAGCTCTAAGATCTGTCCCCGAAGAGGTGGAAAGTACGCCGTTGAAGGAGAGTTTCGTGCTGAGATTCGTGAGGTGATGGCCCTGAATATCGACTGCGAGGTTGAAGAAATTGAGGAAATCAGCTCCGAGAACAGCTTGCGAGACATCGGCGTTGATGAAAATCCGGCGCATTGTCCAACGCAATCCGTAGTTAAGTGCAGGACACCGTTGGCCGTACGTGCGAAGGGGGAGTGTTTATCGCTTGGAGCGGGGAGGTCGATTCGTTGCGACGGCGATCTCCCCAAGCTGCTAGTATTACACTGCCCTCTGCTCCCGCGTCAACGAGGAAGCGTGCACCAGTGATCTTATCCGAAACATAAAGTAGGCGGCATGTCAATCCACCAGTACCATTTGCCGCCGTCAATGGCCTGTCACAGTTTCCCGACCAGGAGCATGGGTGGGTGCATTTGCGGGGAGAGCTGCCGAAAATACAAATACGGTGGTACCAGCACACAACCGAGGAGGAGTCGTGCCGCGCTTCGGATGGTTCAAGTTCCGGTGAGGGCGACGGCGCCTGGGATTGGCGGTAGGACTAAAACCGTGGCGGTGAATGGCGTGGCAGGGGCTCGAGGTCATTGAGCCGCCTGGGTAAAGCATCCAGTCGGTCTCTATACTCACAAGCTGGGAGGCTGTCATCGTAGTGCAAGGAGGAACGGTCACAGCGCTGACGCAGACGTGCCTTGAGTAATCTGCAACACGGTCCGCGAGTTCGGCGAGCTTATCCAGAGTGACATCACCAGCAGCCGAGAGGACGAGGACCATGTTCTGGGGAAGTCGGTAGAGAAACAACACACGCAGTAAACTGTCCGGCCCGGGGGAAGTCTCAAAGCATCTGTCGCATGCGGCAGAGGATCTGCGAAGGACGGCTATCACTGAGTTCAGCAGCAGTGAGGAGCTGCTGGAATCAGTTGCGCTCGGACACTGATTTGTGGTCAATGAGACCTGCCTTCAACATGTCAAATGGTAGGGCCAAGTCCGGCGTGGCGAAAGTGTCCGCTAATTCATCGGTGACGTCAAGAGACAGGGAGGACACGAGATGGAGGAAGTTGGTCTCCTGGGTAATGATACGCCGCAAGTGGAAATTCTCCTCCACCTGGAGCAGTCTGGCACGAAGGCTGTTGGGCCACAGTGGTGGCAGATTGACTGGTTGAAACGTGGCCAATTAAGCGCCATTTTGCCGAGCACCCTGGGGCGGGTCGCTGGCTGTAGGTGGGTGGAAGCGCCAGCGGAATCAATGTAGGAGAGCTGAGTTGCGTGGTCGATGCCGGGTCACCAAATATGTTGTAAAGAGAAGGAATCAGCAGCTCCGACAGCGTTTGGGTCTGAACTGTTTTTTTTTTATTGCGCTCTTCGCGCTGATGCGCCTGGTGCGAACTTCATTTTCCAGCGCCGTGCCTCGGCTTGCGAGAAGAGCGCGGCGCGATAGCGCTACACCCTGATATGGTACTAATATGGGGTGGAATCTAAGGTCACAGTAAGTAATCAGCGGCGTGGCATTAACAACATCGGAAGCAGTCTCCTTGTCAACGGGTACCCTGAAGCCCATCGCTTTATTCTCGGTTTGTGTGCTCGGGAGAAATGGCAGTGCTCGATGAAAAGTTCGTCTGAGCAAGCTCTGCGGTCGTGGTCTCAGCGCGTTCGCTGTGGTGGTGTAATTTCTGGACTACAATCTTTGGCTAGCGGTTTTGTTGATAAATTTTGGTTTTTGAGGTTTACCGTCTCAAAGCGACTCAGGCTATGACAGACGCCTTAGTGAAGGGCTCCGGAAATTTCGACCAACTGGAGTTCTTTAACTCGCACAGCTCACGGAAGTCTTGCTTTTCGCCTGAATTGAAATGCGGCTGCCGAGGACGGGATTCAACCCCGCATCCTCGATCACAACTTTTGAGCGCCCTAACTACTGCACCACTGCGGCTGGGCCGTCTTGAATAAAGCATGGTACATATACGTCGAACACAGACCAATCAGTAAGCGTCGTCAAAAGTTAAATAAGTCGTAGTGGTGTGTTTTATTTTTTAAAAGCACTTTACAACCCAATGTACGAAAACGAACACATTATTTCTCCAGTGTAGAACACTGAGGAAAACCGTCGTTTTATACGGAGATGGAGGTTATTTATTTGCTTCTCTCATAATTTTTCTCCACGGCGCGATGCAGGTGTCCGCCAAGTATGACGCACTAACTTCGGGTTTATTTCCCTTGCAATGTATTTGCCTCCTAATAAATTCTCCAATGCAAACATTTTGCATGATGAAAATATGCAAACAAAACTGTAATTGTCTGCGTTTCCTCCGTAAAATAAGATGGAAACATTTTCTTTCGAACGCTAAAAGCCTATAGCTGACAACAAGTTGTTCCACTAAGAACGAATAGCCAATGGTATGTACCAAGAGGGCTATCCTGAAATAAGCGTGAACGCACAACACTATTTAAAGGGTTAGGGCGGCTGGTGTTTGAGATGCTTTATTAGTGCAAAGTATAGTCATGTGTTCGATACATCAGTGGTATAGTCGGGGAACAATGGAAGTGCCATTTATTTGACTAAGCTGCACTACTATTAAAGAAAATTTTAAAAAGAGCAAAGGAGCTCGATTTTCCTAGGAATATGTATTGCACGTGTTGTCCGGTCCCACGCAGCTTAAATCCTACGCAGAACATTCAAGATAAGGACCTGTAGTTGCCCATGGCAATCTCTTACAGCGTATAACGAACTGTGTGTGGCTGCAAACGTTTTGGTACATTCGCCGATTGGTAACAAAATTAAAGCTACTGCAAAACAGCTTTAATTAATTGCACAAGCGTTACAATGGTCTGTAATATTGCAATAAATATAGACTTGACATGCCATGAGAAATCTGTTCTTTTATGGTCTACATGCTACAGTGTGCATTTTACAGGAAAGTTTATTTGCCTAAGAAACTTTGATGAGCGCCATCAATTTCATCGCTCAGAATAGCATTTTATGGTGCAAAGTCTGCAACATCTACTGTGTTTACTACAGGATAATAAATCTCTTGTACAATGTTTATATATCAAAACGCGAAGCCATTTTATGCCGCTCCTAACTGAACTGTGTTTATGCTGCACTGGGAACATGAACACCGTATTTTGGCAGCTCACTTTAAATCCAGGTGTCACTAGGGTGCAGCTTGTGCATTTTGTGGAGGGCCATCATTGAGTTGACGCATTTCAGACATTCGTGTTCGAAGCTGGAACGAAGTCAAGCGGCATTTCCTTTCTTCTGCAGTCATAGGCCCTCTAAGTGTGCTTGAAGAGTGTCGTTTATATATAGGCTGAGGTATGAGTCATCGCATAAGGCAATGATGAAGGACACACAAAAAGCAAATGCAAGAATTTGAATGATAACAGCTATATTATCTTGGTTCTGCACCCGCGACAAATGCACACACGAGGAGATGAGGCAAGAAAGTTCAGAAGACACCTCCCGATGACGTGCCCCTTCTATCAGTTTCTTATGACCTTGCTCAAACTCGCGATACCAGGATTTGTAAAATATCCAAGGTAACATCAGTGCCTGGATCATGCCGCGAGTTTGAGGCCGCATTGCAGTTTGAGGTGACCTCAAAGTCTTTAGGTATTGGACCTTTTTCGGTACAGTCAGCGGTGAATCCTCACACAAGGAAGGGGTTAGAAGTAGACTTAGCTCTCATTGGAATAAAAGAAACGGAAATATTTCAAGGCTATATTATGAATCGCTGTGCGCGTATAAAATGTATTGGTATTCTGGTAGGAAGCGCAACCCACTGAAATGTGGCAAACCCATGCTAAAGGAAAGAAAACTATGCACTGAGCAGCAGACATTGCAGGTGATATCTACGGCCTCCGCCAGATCTGCCGTAAGAGCAACACATGTGCTTAGACACGGTGTTCGTCGTCTGCTACCGCACGAAATTCGTTTGTTTTGTTATACTTTCTCATTACTACCGTCCATGTAAAGCTTTGTATTATTTCAGCTGCAGTGTTTACGAGGAAATGTAGCGTGCGCGAGAGCCTGTCACACTGCGCCAGGAGATTGCTACATTCTGAGAAGCGCTCAGGAAATTGAGCCTTCAGGTATATATCTCGCTTCAGAACTATTTGTCGCGCGCTATTCACAATAGGTTCCGTTCCAAATAACGCAAAATTTTCGCCATGCTTTTATACCAAAGATTAGTTAATCAATAACTACCGACAGCACCAAGGTGGTCTCACACAAGGAAAACATTTCGGTATGTTTTCCTCAGCGATGATGAAGGCATTGCGAAATCAGGGGGTAGACAAGCCGTACGTGAAAGTGTTGGAAGATATATATAGTGTCTGCACAGCAACCATAGTTCTGCATAAAGAAAGCAACAAAATTCTCATACAGAAAGGTGCCAGGCAAGGAGACACAATCTCCCCAGTACAATTAGCAGCTTGTTTAGAGAAAGTATTCAGAGGCTTGGAATGGGAGCAGTTAGGAATAAGGGTAGATGGAGAATACCACCCCTAATCTGCGATTTGCTGATGACATTAGCCTTGCTAAGCAACTCCGGGGATGAACTGCAAATAATGATTGGTGACATAGACAGGAAAAGCAGAAAGGTAGGCTTGAAAATCAATATGCAGAAGACTAAGGTAATATTCAACCTCCTCGGGAAGGAACCGCAGTTTACACTAAGTAGCGAAGTACTGGAAGTAGTAGGCGAATATGTCTACTTAGGACAAGTAGTAACCGCAGATCCAGACCATGAAAAGGAAATAACGTGAAGAATAAGATTGGGATGGAGAGCATTTGGCAAGAACTCGCACATTATGACTAGACGATTACCGATATCGCTCAAGAAGAAAGTATACAACAGTTGCATTTTACCTGTACTCACCTATGGGGCTGAAACATAGAGGCTAACCAAGAGAGTTCTAGTGAAGTTGATGGCAACCCAGAGGGTTATGGAACGAAAAATGGTAGGGGTAACATTAAGAGACAGAAAGCGTCGAGAGTGGGTCAGAGAAATAACTCAAGTTACCGACATTGTAGTGGAAATTAGGAAGAAGAAATGAGCATGGGCAGGACATGTAGTGCGACGAGACGATAGCCGATGGTCGCTTAGGGTGACAAAGTTTATTCCAAGGGAAAGAAAGCGTAGCAGGGGGCGGCAGAAAGTTAGGTGGGCGGATGAGGTTAAGATGTTCGCAGGGGTCAAGTGGATGCAGCTAGCACAGAACCGGGTTAAGTGGAGAAATATGGGAGAGGCCTTCGCCCTCCAGTGGGTATAGTCAGGCTTATAATGATGATGTTTTCCTCACATATGTTCCTGGGGATCCTCCTTCCGACCCATTTACATTATATTCTGCGCTCTTTTAAATTAATCCTCCTTTGAAGTCACGTTCTGTAGCTTCGAAGTCTGTCTTGGACTGCTGAAGGTGTATCTGCGCCAGGGAAAGGCGTGTCTTCACCAAGGGAAGGCGTGTCTTCACCAAGGAAGGCGCATTGCGAAGTTATTAAAATGTTTTGAAGCTACGTGAGTTTGTGTCCCTAGGAGGGATTAAGCCTACTTTTTCCCCACTCAAGCAAGAGAAGCGGCACTGCATTTTACTTACGCCCCGGATTATTATGGCTCTATTAGAAGAGAAGCAACATTGCATTGCACATTTGTTGACTGATAAAAATACTCCGCGCCTTGGTTTGCGAAGCGCAGTGCTCAAGAAATGTAGTGCTTCTCAACATAGGGAAAGATGCCAGTGTTGAGACGCAAATCTGTGTTTTTTTCCAGGGCGCTAATCGAACGCCAGCTGGACAAAAGCATGGATCCATGCAAAGATTTCGCTGCCTATGTCTGCGGCCGCTGGACACCCCGTAAACAGTTCGCAGAGCTGTCGCGCTCTGCACTGACGGACATGGTGATTACGCGGCAGGAAAAGCTACCCGACACACTACTCAATGGTGTCGCCCGGCTTCCAGCAGGGAGAAAAGCTGTTGCTATGTTCAACAGCTGCATAGCGCAGACGGGCTCGCAAGTTGGCGTGTTCAAGGAGTTCATGAGGAAGCGTGGTCTCACATGGCCGGAGGATACGGCAAATATCAAAGGGTTCTATCCACTGGACATTCTTTTCGACCTTTCCTTCAACTGGAACGTCAACCTTTGGTTTTCGCTGGACCTGCTTCCACCGGCGGTGGATGACAGCCAGAGGCATCGTCTATTTTTCGCTCCGAATAAAGTCATGCTGGAGTGGAGGACTGTCTTCAAACAAATACCTAGGCAGTTCTTTGACAAGGTTTACCGTCAGATCTTTAAGATTTTCGCTAACGACACACATGCAACGCCTTCACCTGATGAAATAACTGAAGCTTATAACATGGTTCGTTACGTTTTCGATCTCTTTATTTCATCGAGCTCGAGCAAGGCGAGAGTGCCGTTGGTGTTGCCCCTGCAGAAACTGGACGACCTCACGCAACTCGCCACCACGAGTTACTTAAAACGCATCATCAACACAAAACTTGTGTTTGATCCGCCTTTCACAATGGAAGACCTGTTGCTCACGACTGACGCGACCCTGCTGAACGCGAACTTGCAAATTTTTGGAACATTCAACGACAGCAGTGTTCGTCGCAATCTGGCATGGCTGTTTCTGGAGGCATATGCAGCAGTAGCCAACCCCGAGACCGTCCTGCTTGTCCTGCATGGAAGTCAGCGTCACGCCCAAGTAATGCGGCCGTTGTTTTGTGCCAGCCAGGTTGAGGCCAGCTACAAGCTTCTGGTGGCCGCTATAGTTGCAGTGACGCATTTCACTGATGAAAAGCGTCGGAACATTGACACCCACCTGGCCAGTATCATAGAGGTAAGTGTAGCTGCTTGTGCAATCTCCGATTTATGACTGAGGAATGCGCCTCGAAACCACAAATAATCGAGACACGTTCAACAACTGCAAAAAAGCACCTTTTGTAACAAACAAAATTTCCAACACTATCTGTGTCATTAATTTTCTTATCACTGATTTCATTATCTCCTATGCCTTGTTTACTTTTGTTGCCACTCTTTTTCTTATCAGCAATTTTCTATTTAATTTCATTATCATTATATTTCTGTGAGTAATGATCTATTCACTGCACATATTTTCCTTTCCCATTCCGGGCACATTATGCCCTCGGTGTTTGGCGACGTACTATAGCCTATTAAGCCTTTCGTCTTAGACAATTATCAGTTGTTACATGCGCCTTGTGCTTGTGATGTGGCTACGCTTTGGTGGTGCCAAGATGAGAGACGCAGGGGAGACAACTGACTGCTGGAAAAGCGAAATATTTGTTTCTACTTCCGGACAACCAATCATCCAGCGAAGTGTTGCTGCTGTTCTTCCGAGCTTTACAAATAATAGCAAGTGCGATAGTGCTATCTGGAAGAAAAGGTTTCAGGACAGAAAAAAAAAAACAGTTATAGAGTAGAAGTGGCACGCTGTTTGGCTATCAACTGATTTCACTAGCCCACGTCCTAGCAAGCTAGTCTGACTTGGACACTGGCAAGTTCGGTCTCCAGATTGTGGGGAATAACAGAGCTATCGTCTTTTAATTAGAATGACTAATTGTGGGAAATATTTGTTCCCGCTTGTCTACCTTTTTTCCTATTACCGAACTTTCAAATGGCTAAAAATGTAATTTTCTTCAGCTGGAGTTCCCAGCTATTACGCTGCCAACTTATTGATGAGATTGCTCTTCCTGTATCAGGGCCTGCTAAAATTCATGCTTTGCGGTAATTAGGTTCTGTTGTACGTCGGAGCTGCACTCTCTGTAGGAGAAAATTCATAGCGATGACACTTGAAGTTTGACTTGCATACCATGCGGGTGCCATGGAATCTGTGAAAAAAGCATAACATCGGCCTGACGCACTCTTGTAGATTCATGGAAATGGTACTGACAGCGACAGAGTGTGCTCTGGAAACTGGCCAGCAGTAAGGGAAATGGATACGCGTGGGTCTTAGAAAGCTTACCAGAAGGCACCCAGAGAGCTTGAAAAAATCCGAAACCGTATAAATGGTGAGGTTGGATGCTCGAGCCAATGTAATCTATGGCTCAGTAACGTAGGGCTATAACAATGAGACCAGCACTCACCGTTGTAAGCTTGAACGAACAGCAAAACAGCAGCATCAGACATATTGTTCCGAGAGTCACAGAACGAGTGAAAAGGCCGCATGCCAGCTATGGTCCCCCGCTACAGTTACTGAAATAATTGGCGGCATCCCTGTGCTATGGAATATCGTGTTTGCGTTCCTTCACAAAGTAAAAGATAATGGCAAACATAAATAGGAATTTAGCATCAACACAACACGCGTATTAGGACTTGAAGCGTACAACAAGCAATATTCCCGGACAAGCGCAGCACTGCTGCGATGCTTCCGAGTCACTGAGGAAGACTGCAGTTTACCGACAAAGCAGTCATTGGTGAAACAGCTTTCCGATCACTCGGTGACTGTATATCTGCGTCGAAACGCAGACTTGGTCTTGCGGTTTGTCGTCGGCATTGCCTCGTCCAGAGTTGTAGCATTGGTCATCGGTGCATTGCTGATCTTTATTACGTAAACAGATGAGTCAACAGGCCTCACGGCGAGAGTATGTAAATACGTAATCACTGTTACCGTAAGGACCATGCGGTAGCACTACTGTGAGCGTGGTAGTGATCTGTAAACTAGGCAAAGATCACATCCTTGGGGACAGTATCTGTCTTGTTTTCGGCATCGACGAACAGAAACTGTTTCCCTGATTGTTACGTAGACATAAAACGTAAGTCCGTCGGTCTGGAAATGATGAGCTGTTCTTGTGTTGCTTGGAGGACTGCATTCTAAGATTGGATGAGCACAGACAAAGATTTGGTTTGGGGGGTTTATTGTTCCAAACCGACTCAGGCTATAAAATACTTCGTAGTTAGGGCTACAGAAATTTCTACGACCTCGGGTTCGTTACTGTGCACTCACATCGCATGTTAAAGGACACCGCATGTGATGCGGGCGCGCTTGGAAAGAGACCATACGGAGGCTTGGCGAAGACATCTATACCACTCCTCGGAGAAAAGTCTTGGTGTTCGTTGTGGAGGAGTCATCCTCATCTCTTGAGAATCAAGGTAATTTTACATGCGTACAGTAGATTGCGCCAGCAAAACCAGTGCTTAGGCTATAGGTTATTGCGTTAAGCCGCCTCGTTAACGCCGTAAATCATACACGTGTGCTTTGTTCTCCCGCAGACCGCCGCCGAGAAGGCTTCGGCCGCACCATGGCTGGACAATAGAACCCAACATGTCGCGGCCGAGAAGCTCCGGTCTGTGCACAGCGTGCTATGGCAGGACAAACAGTTTCTCACTGCTGAGCGTCTCGAGGAGGTGTACGTCGAGTTCCCTGAGAGCGCCCTTTCCTTTGCTCATTTCTGGATCGAGACTCGTCGGAGCCTCCGCGGCCTCACTGGCACGGACGCCGGCTTGCAGCAGCTGCGAATCGCGGAAGGTGCAGCCCAGCCATACGCCCAGTACGTGCATGTCCTGAACCAACTGTCTCTGACCTTGGGAGCTCTGGCGCCGCCGTTTTATTACAAGGACGGCACAAAAGCCATGCTCTACGGTGGCTTGGGCTACCTCTACGCTAAGGAGCTGGTAGGCGCTGTGGACCGAGAAGGCGTGAAAGTAAGCGAGCCAGTGCATGCATCCTAGTGTTTCTTCTTTTGATTCACATGCTTCCGTCCGCTGTCTTGTTCTCTTCATAGAGGTTTATAAACCGTATATAGTCGTTCTTTTTTTTTCATATTCTGTTCCGCTGTCACCCAGCGTACGTCGTCTGCCTGGCCACATATTTATGGCATTGGCTTCCAAAACCGGCAAATCGACTAGCATTGGCTTTTCGAAGCCTTTGCAGCCAGCCAAGGTTCACGCTCTGTGACAGATGTCAATAAGGCCTCAGATGGTTTTTTATTTTACATTATTTTGCATATTTGACGAGTGCTGTATGACGTGCATGGTCATATCGACTCGGATGTTCCGCCGCGCCCAAAAATGTTTCTGGTCTAAGTTGATATCGCCCTTTAAAACACGTGTGGCCAGTTGCACGCAATGCCGTGACCACAAACACCCTACAGTTGCACCAACTGGGTTGTCGCACCCTTTGCAAACCTCCAAGCGTGCCATTTGATCCACACAGCATCGACTTACTGGGTGCATTCACAAAGTCTTGCTTCGGAAACAAATGGATCGTAATTTGCACTTATTGTCCTCGTGTCTGCGAAACGGCTACCATTCTGTCAGCTAGAGCTCCTCAAGTACCATTAGGTCTGCTCCGCTCAGTTGTTTTATGCCATAAGTAACCGGGTCCGTCAGTTCCCTGCGGACATCGTTTAGGAGTTTCTGGGTCAGCAAAGTTTTGCCACTTGGCACCGTTCACCCGCAAACGAATGGCTTGTCTAAGCGCATGAAGAGGATGTTAACCATTATGGTGTTGGTGCACAAGGCCACAGTTCAGCAACTGGACATCATCCTACTTTTTTGTTATGAGTTGACAGGCTGCAGCCGTTTCCTCTGTTTGCCCGACCACCACCTTACACCCTTGACACCTTACCGTTTTCATTTATTCCGCAATCCCCGTATCGCCGAGACCCTGTGGCTTGACGAAGACTCAGCGAATGGCCGGCTTCCGACCGTTGCTTCCGAGCAGCGCTTCAAGCAACGCTGCGATTAGTACTGTCGGCACCTCACCCACGCGTCGGGCGACGTTTTCTGGTTTTGGCGACAGCTACGACAGCGTGGACTTCAGCAGAAATTGTAGGCCCACTACGATGGCTCTTAAGTACTTATTAGCCGCCTAAGTATTGTGACCTACTACGTACCGCGCCTCCTGTGACAGGCGGCGGTTCTACGAAGACAGAAATATCCCATGCTCCGCACTTGAAGCTATACCACGCTTATGAGACTCCGTAACTCACACGGCTAGCGTCGGCTGCATAGGGAAAGTATATCCCACTGCAAACACGGTGAGGTGTTATGCACCACGATAATGGACGAAGTGAGGTTTGCGCGTGCTCAGCTGAGAACGGAAACGGGTCATTCGACATCTTGCTTTTTGTGAAGGCCTTGTTTGTAGCAATATAGCAAATGACAGTTTGGTAGTGTTGCATCTTTAAGTCAAACCTCGGAGCAAGCGCTAACGGTCTGTAAAATAAGTGGGAGATATCGTTCTCAATAGAGACAATTCTGTGTGAAAGTTTTCATTTTCAGCGAAATAGAACTCACTGGCCGTTCAGGTCGTTGTCACACGCTTCCGCATTCGCGGTCAACCGAGGCGCGGGATCCCCTTTACGGTTATCCGTCGTCCCTCTATGAGATTGAGAACAAAGTTAAGCTGGTCAACCCGTGAAGTACGTGTGTCAGTTTGTGATTGGGACCAATTCCAAGACAGACATTTTTTACAACAATTCGATATTTATATCTAGTAGTGCTGGAAAAATGAAGGAAACACCAAGACACGATAGTCGTAAAAGACGACTCGGTAAATGACAAAAGAAAAAAACGACAATGGAAAAGCAGTGCGATAAAAGGAGACTATAAAAATAACACAGCAAATATTCCAGATATAATAAGTAGGGGCAAGAGTTACGCAGAAAACACTGCGTAAAAATACCAAGTCAAATCAAGGTTAAATAAAGGCGAGAGCAATACTATATTAACCGACAGTTTGTGGCGAAAAGGAATTCTCACGGCTTCCTTATTAGATAAGGCGTAATCGATAGTTGATCGCAGAGTTTATCGGTAGCGGCGGCCGTACAAGAGAAGAATCATAAGTTGATAGCGGGCTCGGTGAAAAACAAGACATTTCCAGAGCGAGCGGCCGTGAGAGTGGCCCGGAATACTGCATCTTCCCACAGCACTCTGCCGCGGACGTGCAGCGGTCTGCCTTTTTATACTCTGGGCTGTTTGCGCTGCAGCGCATCGTCAAGGACGCGCGCTGGCCGGTCGCTGCCTCGGAGGTTAATGTCGAAGCATGCTCATAGGAGCGAGGAGATCACGTAACTTCCGCTCTATATGTGATGCAGCTTGTGACAATCGTTGTATATCGTCATTCTTGCGCGCAAAACGCTATCCAATATTTATTTATTTATTCAGTATACCTACATCGCCTGGGAGGCATTATTGTAGGGGGGTATAGATACATGGGGTGGCGTGAGGAAATACATCAGTAAATCCAACAACATGCAAGCAACAACACCAAAAGCAATAAAGCAAAAACAAACTGACACAGCATACAATTTTTTTTTAAAATTAACAAAAACTAACTTTCCAATATAACAGAATTAAAGGGCACAAAATAGCCTAAATTCAGAAATGAATAAAGAAACATACAATGAATAAAATTCTGCGTAAAATTCTCAATATTAGTCGCAGCCATTACATCACTAGGGAGCTGGTTCCAATCGTTAGTCGTGCAAGGGAAAAATGAATACTTAAACACATTAGTACAACACTGGTTTGGACTGATTTTATTATTGTGGTCTCTTCTAGATGACAAGTAATGTGGCTGCTTAATAAACATTGTCTTATTAATACCAGTTTTATTTTGATGTATATTGTGCAGAAACTTTAGCCTTAGAATTTTTCTGCGTGAAGTGAGGGTTTTCCAGCCCAAGCCTTTCCGTATATCAGACCCTCTAACAGTGTAACGATAATTTCCGGTTACGAAGCGCGCGCTGCCTGTTTCTGCTCCCATTCCATTTTATCTATTAGGTTTTTGTGTATAGATCCCATGTTACGCATGCATATTCTAAAATATGTCTAATACTAGTCAGATACAGGTTAACTTTCAATGAAGGAGGTGAATGCTTAAAATTTCGTCGGAAAAAATGAAGACGGCAAGCTTTCGTGGTAATTTGGTTAACATGATTGAACCAGTCAAGCTTTTGAGAAAACGTTACTCCGAGGTATCTGACATGTTCGGTGGTATTGAGTGCACTATTATTTATGCTAAATGAACTGGGGAACCTTTCCATCTTCTTTGTGAATTTCACATGGTAACATTTTTCGGTATTCAGAGTCATCTGTCACCGGTTGCACCAGATAGACACTTTTTCTATGTCGCCCTGCAGAACAGAAATATCAGCACAACATATGCCGGACGATACAGGACGCAATCATCGGCATACAGTCTAATGGTCGATTGGAGGCCTACGACTAAATCATTTGTATAAACCAGAAATAATAATGGACCAAGTACAGATCCTTGAGGCACTCCCGATAAAACATGCATTGGAGCCGACGTCACCACGTTTAGAATAACCTGTTGTTTTCGCATGTGGAGATAATCTTTTATCCAGCCAGGAATATTTTCAGGGATGCCCGGGATTGATAATTTCATGTAAAACAGATTGTCTGGGACGACATCACATGCTTTTCGTAACTAAAGAAAGAGCGCATCCATTTGTTCACCTTTGTCCAAACCAACTGCAATGTCATGCGTGAATTCCGTTAGCTGTGTTAGCTGTGTACGTTTCTTGGAAATGTTTCATCAGGTTGGAGTAGAGGACATGCTCAAGCATCTTACACCAAATAGAAGTTAAAGATACCGGCTGATAATTGCCTACGTGTTATCGATCTCCCTCCATGGTCTTTGTTTAAAGATTACCCATGGTCTTTGTTTAAAAATTCTGGTAGGCAATTGGGATCACCTAACTGCAATGAGGCGAAAGCCTCTATCGGGCGGTGGGCCGAAGCCCTCCTCTACGGCACCTCTTTCTGTTTTCACTCCCACCTTCGCGATGACGCGAAAGCGTAAGCAACACATAAAGCCCCGTTTTAACCCAGCCGTATGAACGTACCAGCGTCGCCTAGGAAGACAGGCTGATTGTCATGTCACCTTCCCATATGAAAGAAGAGGCAGGAGTTGGCATCTCCTGTCCAAAGTAATATATGTAAGCCCTACGTCCAGTTAGTTCCCGGCCATCCCAGCTGCCAGCTACCACCTCTCACGTAACGAAAGCGTTACGGACGGATGGACACGATTCGCGAGCATGAGCCATTAAAGGCTACCGACTTAACGTATAATCGCTGCGAAATTTGCAGCAGTGCTCGTTGAAAATTTGGACTGGCGTATGGTTTATAATTCAATGTTGCGGTTGGATCTATCTGCCCCGTTTGCTCTTCTGACATGCATTCCTAGTGCCCGTGCTCAGTTACAAAGCGTATACATGGACGGGCTGGCGACCGCACACAAATATTCATGTAAGTATAATCGACGCTTCGTTGCTGAATAGATCATTATTGCGAAAGCATTCGATTCCGCATTCGAAGGAAAAGGCCGCAGAGTCCTCCGTGCGTCATGAATATTGCCCACTGGTTCAGAGAATAACTTGCGTTTGTCTGAAAAATGGCCTGGCCTAGAGTGTTCTCTGCCTCTATCAGTAAGGTAATTTTGGAGCAAGTATGTCTATTATGGCCAGTGGGATTACACTCCGGTAGAATCAGTGGGACAAAAAAATCGCGGGCGACACTAGAGGCTCCTATTTTTGGACGGTAAACACTTTGAATGTTAAAATGCATTCGACCCCCCCCCCCCCCCCCAGTGACTAGAACAGGATTTCATTGATTAAACTTTTATTTTGCAATTATTAGCACTTTGAAAATTATTAGCAATATGTACGACCGGTAAAAACCTCACATTTTACAGGTTTTTGAGACGGGTTGATTTCGTTTTAAAATTTTGCAAGCTACTATCGCCGCCACAAGGCAACCCAATCCATAATTGTAACGAGCGCATTTGGAGTGCATACCGTATTTTTTGCCGATGCTGCTTATTTTGTTTACGCGTTTCGTCGCGTGCTGCACTCACCCAGCGTTTCCGCATATTTTGTTGAGCACCCACAGCTCGTGCGTATAGGTTCTCTTCTAGCATTTGAGGCGTGGTATAAAACTGTAGTAGGATATGCCTTGGCGCGCCGGGCGCCCACGAAAGCGATCGCGCTTTAGTCCGGCCACAGCACAATATATTCGGCATGAATTTCATACTTTATTCAAACAAAGCATCATTCTCTACAGTGCACGTACAAAAACGACGCGTTTGCCCATGAGTCCATTCACAACTTACGGTCATTCACAATGAAGAAACCTGACCTCGTTAAACTGCGGCACTACCGTATTTTCACTGTAATCGTGTTAATAAAAAAAATGCCTACAAAAGCTCACCTAACGAAAGCTCAACAAAACCTTACTGAATGCTCCACCCTAGCGGTTATAAGTAGCAACTCTCACCGGCCTGAGATAGCTAATGGTTTCGTTATCGCTTGCAACGGATTGGCTAACGTTTAGATGAAATGCGAAGCAGAACTGTAGAACTTGCACAGTACTTAGTAGCCAGTGCTTTCGCACAGCTTCCTTACACATTACTAGCGGATCAGGTTGCTTCTTTTTTCTTATCACTTTCAAAAAACTTCTCAACGGTACGCTGAAGTCTGCGGTGGCCGACCACACCTGCCACCGCTCTCTCCACCGCAGATCCAAAAGGACGGGGAGGGGGTTGTATGTCACGTATCCAGATATGTTCTCTACTTTGATTTTTTATGACACTATATTTGTGTTAGGCAGCGTGAAACCTTCGTTCTTCCTCTGCCACCGATGCGCTTGCCATCGTTCTGAAGGCAACGCGAACGCGCAGCTCTCAAGTTGCCACCCCCTGCTATGGTGTACGGCAGGTGTAATGGTTGATCGCTGGCTGATCTTTACAAGACTTCCGGGTATGGCAGAGTCTGCTCCTGAACGAGTTTGTATGGTTGTCATGCCATCAACGGAATCGCAGCCTCAGCTAAACACCGCGAAGTCGTTGTAAGAAAGGAAATTCCTTTTGTTAAAATGAAAAGACTCGGTCAAGTGGAATTGGGCCACTATTTATTGGATCTCGATAATAACACGCTAACTCTACAACCCTGAGACGTGTCTTCTGTCCAATCGTTTAGGGGACTTATACGACCATCTTATACCTTAGTGAGGACGGAGAATGCATATGACAATACATACACCTTTAGTAAAGCTAAGATTACCAAATAGGAACTCTACTTAACGATAGTAGTAAGCAACTCTAAATGGTACTACGATACGATAACTACGCAGCCGCTAAATGGGTACATTACATGGCAACAATGAATACGTTTTATACGGCTATACTATATTATCAACTCCTGTTTCCACCTCATACAGCAGGCCTGTAGTTTCACACAGTCACTTTCCCATTTTATTTGGCATTTCTTGCAAATATTTCACTATAGCCTGTTTCTCTCCGTCCGGAATAATGAATTCTTCGACGACGCTACTCATCTTACTATCAATACCATTATTTCACACACTGCCAAATACGTGAAGCTATCTTATGAAAATCCAGAAGCCATTGTTCGCTTTCGTTCTAACTGCAGAAAATGTAATGCGTACAAAATACGCTATGAGAGATTCTGAGCAACTTTACTTTTCAACGCGCAAACTGCCTCTGCATCACCACCAATCATTCGATAATTTTCCCATACACTGAGGGTTTTACGGGATCATTTCTTGAGCCGCCGTGTCAATCAGTAGGGATAAAATCAAACCAAACATTCTCATGCAGGTGGACCATAAGGGCAACATTGTGTCGTCATGGCTAAGTGAACCCGTGAAGCCAGTATTTGAAGATCGCGTGCTGGGCTGCCTCCCCGGTGGCAATCCCGACCTGTTTCCAGAAGTTCCCGCGATGGAGGTGGCCTTCGCCGCCTTGAAGCGGAACCTCAAACATGATGATGTCCGGCTTTCCGAAGTATGTAGCTTCCAATATTTGGTTCACAAGGGCCTAAGAAAACATTGGAACGGGCTATAGATGATCTACCGGTTCCTTCTTTTGAGTATCCTTGTGGAGCGAGAAATTTAGGAGTCAGTATGCCCACTCATACCTTTGTTAAAATTTTGGGCCCACCTGCTCTCTGAGTAGTATTTGAATTTTTTTTACAAAATACAGACAAGCTTGTAATATTTACCATCTAAAAAGATAACCATTACTTCTAAGACTGGCGAGAAGCTGTATACTGAAGAAGCTAATTTTTTTTCAGTCGACACAGGCCATACCTCCACAAGTAGAATGTGGAGTGCATGGCATACTATTGGCCGCCCATAAAATCACATATAACCTACCTTAGTCTATCACAACACGCATTACTCTTCCTTGTGCAAATTCTTTGCCAGGGATGCAATATCCATTCTTTTTCCTGGTATTTTTACCTTTCCGAAGCCGAAGTGAAGCCGAAACTTTTATCTGTGTCGTTTCTGAGGCTGTACCTTTTGATAATATCAGGTATGTCGGTGTAGCTGACTACTTATTTTAAGAAAACATTTTTCAGGTGTGTAGACTAATTCTACCCTATATTTTCACTATTTGCGGATATCAAAAAAAAGCAAATGATAATAAATAGACAGCTGGTGGGCTGATAACACAAATAAGATATTTATTAATTCACCGCAGGTTTAAGTCAACATTTGTAGCTCCGCCGGCAACAATCATAACAGTGATATTCAACTACAATTCATTTACCATCGATACACTACACCGTCGCCCGACCAGCTATGCATGCATTCACGTACTGGCAAAACATGGCCTTCAGCAGTTGGAAAATGTTCCTACGCGTGTTGAGCGACGAGCAGCACCACATTACATAATCTCATGACTGATCACTCAAGCTTTGAACTCACAATCGGAGCATAGCATTCGACAGCGCAGATTATGTGAATCTTTTTGTCCTTGCAACAAGGTCAGCTGCACAAGTCATGGAGCAGATGACCATCTCTGTACAAGACACTAATCTCATATTGCAGAATTTGGCACAGGATTTCTGGGAAGATGTTTATTATCTTAATTCTGTATATAAAAACATATCATTCGCAGGTACCTTGGAAGAGCATTCTAAAGCCTGAACAGCTCAAGTAAGATTATCTACAAAAGGACTAAAAAAGAAGACATTTATAACGAACGTTTTCTTTAAAGCAGTCGTGAAAAGAACAATGTTTAAGAAACTAAAAGTACAGCGTCGTAACACTCCTTTGACGAAGTGTTACAAAACGTACAAAAACATATTTCGAATCTTTTAACTCACGATAAGAACATTTATTTTCAAGCTAAGTTAACACACGCCTCGGATAAGAGATCTGCGGCGTGAAAAGTTATCATGCAGGCTCTAAACCATAAATACCCGCAGTAAAGATACTTCCAGTAGCTACTGACGAAGTTATTATAAGCAATGAACCAATCGAATTTAGCTGATACTTCTCCAACCTCCCTTCTTCGAAGATCATTCCAAACCATGGCAACAATCAGATGCATTTACCAGAAATTGAGCGCAATGTATCTTTATTGTTTTCAGCTCCGCCAATTAAGAAGTTTAAGCGTCTATATTAGCACTAAAGGACCTCACCAGTCAGTCAGGATGATATTTGAGCTAAAAGTATGAAGACAATTGTAAGTCACATAGCACCTCCATTGATTCATATCGTTACGTACTCAGTACGTGACGGGGGTGTTTATTTGTCGTCTAGAGCGCTGGAATTTCCCAAGGAACACCAGCACACACCACTGTGGCTTCTGTTTCTTCTTCTTCTCCCCAGCTTCTTCTTGCTTTCTGGCACACCGAAGCACGTGACACTTCCCCCCTCGCAGACAAAGCTCCAGGGCAAGCAGTTTAAGGAAGGTGCCGGGGATGGAACCATTTTAGCCGAGCGACATGCACCACTCGAGTCAGGCGTGAGCATCGGCCACTTTCGGTGCGGCGTGAAATTACATAGTTCACGTCACTCAGGCTCTCCGAAACGACAAAAGGGCCGCTATAGCGAAATAGCAGCTTCTGAGCTAAACCACACTTGCGCAGCGGCGTACACAGCAACACTAAATCACCGGGCACATAAGAGAAATGTGGGCGCCGGTTGTCACAACGCTCCTTCAAACGTTCCTGTGAGTCCAGGATGCGGAGGCGGGCAAAGCGGCGAGCTTCTTCAGCTCGACATAAAGTGGTGGCGATAAAAGGCTCGTTGTGGAGGGCTAAAGGACGGATGGTATCAAGACAGCTGCGGGGAACTCGAGCATGCAGGAGGTAAAACGGACTGTAACCAGTCGTCTCATGCTGTGCTGTATTATACGCGTATGTAATGAAAGGGAGGATGTCATCCCAGTTCTTGTGATCAGAGTCCACGTACATAGCCAACATAGTGGTCAGAGTGCGGTTGGTCCCTTCAACAAGTCCATTCGATTGCGGGCGATACGGCGTTGTATGACGGTAATCGCAGGTGCACAGACGAAGGAATTCGTCGATAACTTCAGTTGTAAATTGACGCCCACGGTCACTGATCAGAACTCGAGGAAGGTCATGGCGCAAGACGAGAAATCGCAGAAGAAATAGGGATACTTCGTAAGCAGTGCCTGAGGGTATTGTGGCTGTTTCTCAATATCTAGTGAGATGGTAAACACATAACACTATCCACCGGTTGCCGTTCGAAGATCGCGGAAAAGGAGCCAAGAGGTCGATGCCCACCTGCTCAAAGGGTGCGGTCGGAGGCGCAATAGGGTGCAGCGGTCCCGGTGGACGGAAAGTAGGGACTTTGTACTGCTTGCACTTGACACAACTAGCTACATAGCGCTGAATGGCTTGACGCATTTTCGGCCAGTAAAAGCGCTCCTGTGTGCGATGAAGGGTCCGGGCGACACCCAAGTGGCCCGACGTGGTATCGTCGTGCATTCAAGAACGGGAATAGGGAGGTTTTCCGGCACGACGAGAAGAAAGCGTGCACCTCCAGGGTGGACATTCTTGTAAAGCAGGCCGGCACGAACGCAGAAACGCGCATCTGTTGATCCTTGAGCGGCAGAGAAGATTGGTGCTAAAGTCTGATCGTTGCGTTGTTCTGCCTGGAACAGTTGAGGGTCAGGAAACGTTGCCGAGATAGGCGCCAGGTAGTAATCAAAGTTGCCATCATCACTACCAGTTGATGAAAGCGGCAAGCGTGACAGACAGTCAGCGTCAGCTCGTTGACGGCCGCTTTTGTATGCCACAGTGAAGTTAATCTCTTGCAACCGCAATGCCCATCGAGCGAGCCGGCCGCAAGGGTCACGAAGATTTACGAGCCAGCAAAGCGAATAGTGGTCAGTGACGATGGTAAAAACATTGCCATATAGGTAGGAAGGAAATCGTTTCACCGCAAAAACCACTGCGAGGCACTCGTGTTCAGTAACGGTGTAGTTACGCTCCGCCTTGCTGAACGAACGACTAGCATAAGCTATGAAGTGCTGATCGGTGCCATGACGCTGGATGAGCACTGCGCCAACGCCAACGCTACTAGCATCGGTGTGAACTTCGATGGGGGACAGAAGGACAGAAGGGACGTACGATAGGTCCTGATGTCAGAAGGAATTTGAGGTGACGGAAGGCAGAGTCGCAGTCAGTAGTCCAATTGAACGGTGCATCTTTGTGCAAAAGGCACGTGAGCGGGTATGCGATGTCAGCGAATCTGGGCACAAAACAACGAAAATAGGAACACAGTCCTAAAAAGCTCCGAAGCTGCTTCACTGATTTCGGGGCTGTAAAGCTGGTTACAGCCGCAATCTTCTGAGGATCCGGCCGAACACCATCCTTATCGACCAAGTGACCAAGAACAATTGTTTGGCGTTCGCCAAAGTGGCACTTAGAGTTGAGGACGAGGCATGCTCTCTCACTGCAATCAAGAATGGTGGCGAGGCGGCTATTGTGTTCCGGAAAGGTCTTGCCGAAGATCACAGCGTCGTCCAAATAGCACAAACAAATTTTCCACTTGAGTCCGCGCAGAATGGTATCCATGAATCATTCGAACGTGGCCAGCGCATTGCACGATCCAAAGGGCATTACGTTGAACTCATAGAGGCCATCGGATGTCAGAAATGCCGTCTTTTCTTTGTCGCTTGGGTTCATTGGTATCTGCCAGTACCCCGATCTCAAGTATACCGAACAGAAGTATGACGCCGAATGAAGACAGTCGATTGCATCGTCAATACGTGGAAGCGGATATACATTTTTTTTGGTGACGGCGTTAAGGCGACGATAGTCGCCTTAACGCCATGTGTTGTCTTTTTTTTTAACGAGAATAACTGGAGCCGCTCAAGTACTTGAAGATTCCTGGATAACGCCACGTTGGAGCATGTCATGAACTTGTTCGTCAATAAGCTGACGTTCGGTCGGAGACACATGATAGTGCTTCTGTCTGATCGGTCGAGAGATTCCAGTATCAATCGAATGATGGATGCGAGAATTTGGAATCGGTGGTTCATGATCTCTGGCGAAGTTGAAAACCGAAACATGCTTGGAAAGCAGGTCAGTCAAAATTCGGCGCTCCTGTGCTCCCAAAGATGTGTTTATCATTTCCTGGATTCGAGACTGTGCAAAATGGGATGTTTTCTCTTCAGGAGCATGGTTATTTAGTGCCACCACGTAAATCGACACACCTTCCTCGAAATGAGCGAGCCTCATGCCACGGGGCAACATGGCTGGCTCGTCTGAATAGTTTATAGCCCATAGCAAAGTGTGGCCTCTGGTGAGTAAAACTATGCAACGAGGCACCAAGACAATCTTCTTTGCACAGGCCAGTGTTGTAGGTTCCACTATGGCGTCGAAATCCTCGCATAAATTCATAGATGAAATAACGAATAAATTCTCTGGACCTCGCAGATACCACTGTATCTTCAGACAAAAAATGCTCTTACATTGAGCGGCGAGGTTTCTACAAGGGCCGACATCAACGCAGCATTAAGCGAGATCTGTCCGCTACGCCAGTCTAACGTTGCACCACACTGTTGCAAAACGTCTATACCTAAAATTAGGTCATGCGTAGAACGCGGCAACACTGTGAATTCGATTCGAAACGCTTGGCCACCAATCACAACTTTCGCATTGCACACACCCAAAGGCACCAATGATTCACCACCAACACCACGGAATACCACAGCTTGATTCACGCTAAACATCATTTTATGTCCTAATCGATTCTTGAATGCTAAACGCATAACAGAGACTGTTGCTCCAGTGTCAGTTAGTGCCACAGTGTGGATGCCGTCAATCGATACTTCGAGTTATTTCTTTAACATAAACACAGGCAGAGGTATTGGGAACGTTAGTTTTCCGGCGACCTCCCCCCATCGGCCGCGTCTTCTAGTTTCCCGAAGGGGAAGAACGGCGCAGAGGAGACGGTGATTGTCGCTGTCTTTAGGTTGGCGGCGTCAAGCTCAGGCGATCTGCTTCGCATTTTTGCCGGGCGGTATGTATCCAGAGCCGGTGTCGATGAAGTTCAGTGTCGAAATGATCAGGAACGTTGGGCAGCGGGCGGTGATCTTGTAGTTGCAGGCCCCGCCGACGGCAATACCGGGAGATGTCTCCGGTCATACCACAGCTATAACACAAAGGTTGCTGGCGCTAGCGGTAGGAGTAAATGCGGATGAAAACTCGTTCTGGTTGGCGGTAGTAATCGGGACGTCGTTGCTGACGAACCACCTGGCATGTGTAGGTGGTCCTTCGGCCCATCCGTGGCTGAGAAATGCTTAAATCATTATGCTGTTTGCTCTCGCCAAAGCGTGACGCATTTATAGCCGGAGTCTAAAAAGTTGATGGGGTCGCGGGTTCTGCTTGCAGCGCGCAACCGTCATACTGGTGTTCGTCCCGGCACGCAGAATCCTTGTCACGCAGTAATTCTACCCGCACCATCCGGCGTATCAGATCAGCCATGGGCTCCGGAGCACTGACATCAACGCTCGCAACAGATGTGACGTTGGCCAGTCGCCCAAATTTAGGAGTGATGACACGCAACTTCAAGGTTTGGAAAGTGCGGCAGTGCCTGATGAAGTCAGCTGTAGAGTTCAAATTATCTTTACTGATAAGAAAATTATAGGCATCTACAGCGATACCTTTGAGCAAGTGCCCCACTTTATCTTCCTCGGACATTCGAAGGTTTACAATCTTGCACAGTTTCATAATATCCTCGACATATGAGGTGCAAGTCTAGCCAGGTACCTGGGCCCGCTGCATCAACGTTTGCTCTGCGCGTTTCTTTTCGCGGATCCGTCGCGAAAGCACTCCTTTATCTCTTCTGTGAAACAATCCCAGCTGGTGAGTCTTCATGATCGTCAAACCAACTAGAGCAGTGCCTTCCAAGAACACTACGTTCACTAGCTTCACGGTCGCATCCCAATGATTGTACCGGCTCCCCGTTCGTAGTTGGTTAGCCACTCGTCGACGTCCTCGTCAGATTTTCCGCCAAATGTGCGCGGCTCGCGGTTGTACTGCCAGTCGCTCACCGCAGGTGTTCGATCAGCATCGCCGTCTTGAGCCATGTTAGATGGTAGCGGTGGCAAACCAGCGAGTCGGCGACTTCGTTGAAGACAACGGGGATCCTCGTTGATCTACATCGCAAACTCCACCACAACTGTTACGTACTCCGTGCCTAACGGGGGTGTTTATTTGTCGTCTAAAGCGCTGCGAGTTCCCCCAAGGAACACCAGCACACACCACTGTGGCTTCTGTTTCTTCTTCTCCCCAGCTTCTTCTTCCTTTCTGGCGCCCCGAAGCACGTGACAATATAAATACCAGTCACATACTCTCGGAATCATATACCCAACCACGTATTATATTAATGATTTAACAGTCGAGCGACCTTCCCCTTACAAGTATTTAGAAGTTTACCTTCAGTCAGGCTTGACCTGGAACTATCACATTAACCTGGCCCTAGCAGCTGCTAGCTAACCGTTCACTTGCTGTTGCATTGAAATCATCGACATGCACCGGTGTTTGTGCGTAAACATGCTTATATTACCTTAATTTGACCTAAAATTAGTACGCTTCTTTCATATGAGACTCAGATCATACATCAAAGTTATCATCGAATCCCCGCAAAACCGTGCTGCTCATGTCGTTCTTTCAAACTACTTACGTTTAAATAGTCTCACCTAGCTATGAGTTCGTGCTGGACTTAAAAACACTTGCCCATTGTTTCAAACTAGCTCTGTACACAAAAGAAACCGTCATCAGTTCCTTCACGACGATGTATTTCACACCATACAGCGTCGAGACCATACATTCAAGATCTAACGCCTCGCACGACACACTACAATGTTTGCAATATCGTTCATATCCAAATCCATTATTTATTAGAACCGGCTGCCTACCACAACTCCAACTGAAAGAATGCGACATCATTTCATGAACATTATAAAAATGAAAGCGATGTATAGTTTTCTTCATGGTCTGTTCTGTTACCCGCTATGGGTTTCAGTTTTCTATTTTCGTTCTCTTTACTACGTTGTTGTTGTCTTTTTTCATTATATTCATCTTTCGTTATGTTGTTCCGCCATATTTTCATACTTGTTGATTATTAAGTTGTTGCATATTTCTCGTTTTGTTCTTTGTTCAGTTCCTCATATATGACATTCCTCCCTGTATCTTCATGTTTGATATTTTGCCAACGCCTATGTAATACCCTCACGGCGAGGGCCTGCAGGAATGTTTTGAAATTTAAAAAAAAATGAAATATTGTGTGTTTCTGGACAGGTGACTTCTATTCAGCACTAAAGATATTCAAACTAGTACCGTCATTTAAAAAAGGTGATAAACTAAATGTAGAAAATTACCGTCCAATATTAATTGTATTAACTATATCTAACGTTATATAAAACCTTCTTTAGAAAAGTGTAAATATTTATTCTTGAAAAATAAATTATTGAATGACTTCCAGCACGAGTATACACGGGAAAGACCGACTAAAATAACTTGGTAAACTGCAAACAAAAAATGATTCAATATATAGAAACGATTCTTTCCACATATTAGCGTATTCATTGATTTGTGGTTCTGTGATTTTGATTCAGTAGATCACATGTTACTGCTTGATACATTAAAACGATATAGTGCCCCACGTGTCCCGCGTAACCTAGTAAGCGTTTCTTGACTACCTGTCAGCAGAATGTGGTCTTTAATTGTAAACTAAGTGTCTGAAGTAATGAACACTAATATTGGAGTCCCGCAAAAAACACTAATAGGCCCGTATCTACTCCTGACATATATTATTGACCTTTTCATCATGCCCTTCGCAGGATTCTACATTATAAGCTTGGAAAATAAACAGTGCTAGGCATAAGTGTTCAAGAAGCTTTGGCGAAACATTCTTCATGATTACATGCTAATAAGATAACACAGAACACATTAAAAGCGATTACATAATCCTTTTTGCAAACAACATGCCGCCTCTCTGGAAAATGTTGTTGATGCAAATTTTCTTCGAGTTCCCATTGACAACCTGTTAAACTAGTCCCCACATGTGCAGGAATGTATTAAAATTTACCAATACTGTACAGGTTGTGGCCCCATATTGTTTTTCTCAAAACATCATTGAAACTTTACACTTTCTTTTTTTCATTAAAATATCGTTTATGCATGTGCTGCTTACCGTTTAACATATTGAACTATGTTATCCATTAAACATTGCGCAGAACACTGCACTGCATAGTATATTATTTTTCAATAAACGCCAACCCCTTCACTTGACATGTCCACTACTGAGCATTCTAACCATTGAGCACAGCACAGGTCCTCGTACTACCTGCTTAATGTTTAAAATGCTGAAAATTATCATCAGTTGTCCGTCAGTGGCAATTAAATAATATAACACTACCCAGACTACGCGTTCATCTGCAGCTACGTTACGGCAACATGTTAGTAGTAATTATTTTGCATTCTCCTTTGCATATACTGTAGTTTTATATTATAATACTATACCGTAAGGCATGGAAATAATCAATAAATATTAAGAGTGTAACGGTTCATTAAAACATTATCTTTTCTACAAACAACATTGCGCCTTATTACTAGGAGCCCTCTCGAGCTGTGGGGTTCTTATCGAATATCCATCATGTTATATATACATTTGCAGTTAGCAGTATTATGAAAATGTGATCTCCCTCGGCGTTGTGGAGGAACCAATTATAGAACAAAGCGCTTTTGAACACCCACTGCTCAAAGCAGCAACCCCGAGCAGCCAACATTTTGTTCCATTGCTACGTTACCTTCTCTGTCAGCATGGTCTGGAGCAGCAAGCAGAGAAGAGCGTCGTGCTTAAAGGGGAGATGCGGCTGAACCCTTGTTGAGAACATCAGAAGACCTATGTTTACAAATTAGTGGCAGCCATCCCTAAAACGCTTTATATACTGTATAAAACGCAAACGCAAAGGTGTATTATATTTCGAGACCTTTCGTCTAAGCTCGCTGGCTGTAAACGCCTGGGCCTGACATCAGCACAGATTGCCACAGAGATGTTTTAGATGGGTAGGATGGCATATAGGTTCGGAAAGTATCATTGTTACATTCAACCTCGAAGCAGTAAACATGCCGCAGGTAATCATCATCGCTGAATTTGCTATGCATCGCCATCTTTTCAAGTGTGTTATACAGTATTGACACATTTGTACGGTGACATATAAAAGCTTCGGGTAGCTCGTGGGAGGCCGCCATGCTCAGCTCGGACCCGGTAATCCAACTTCGGGCCATTGAGCGTCTAACCCTGGTCGCCAGACCTTAAGGGCTCCTGGCCATCTAGCGCGAAAGCTCCTGCCTGCCTGACTTCCTCAAATAATAAAATGTTTATCGTCCTCCTCCTTCTTGGGTAGCTCATCACGTCATTATTGCCAGAGCCAAGTGACACGTGGAACTTACAACAGCCAGGTAATCAGAAAAAATAATAAAAATTTGGCTTTAAAAAACACCGCCGCGGCTGTCACGTTTTGATGCAGGCGAAACGCCAGATCTCCGCGCGCTGTGCGAATTAGTGCGCGCTAAACACCCTCGCTGGTCGTAAATATTGTTACGTGGTGGCATGACGAAGCGATGGAAGACGGCGATACAATAGAAACAGAAGTGATGACATGACATGATGAAATATGCTTTAATGGCCAGAGAGCCTGGCGCGAGCGCTCAGCCCCGCGCCACTGCCCGCTTCGTCATCTTCGTAGCACTACCCGGGGCCACCGAGCGATCGTCCCGATCGATTGCTAGAAATTCATTGCATGAAGTGACGATGAACACAGACAATGGGATTAGAACAGGAAACGCTGGACATCACAGTGAATGCGAAGATGGGATGAATGCTTGCCCCGGAGCATCAGGTCCAATCTTCACCGTTCGCCGAAGGCCAAGGCTTATGGACACGCCGAACGGCTTGGGCGGGGGGGCTGTCTTCGCTCGAGTGGTCGTGAGGTCGCTTCGTCGTAGGGTCGGTCGGGTTTGCTTTGGGCTCTTCCTGGTCGTCATGTGTTGTGGTCAGTGCTGGGGACGGGGCTGGGGAGAGCGGCTGATTGGGTCTGAGCACCAAGGGCTGGGGTGAAACTGGGCGGCGATCTCCACGGGCTCTCGGCCGATGGATCCGGCGTACGGTTGGCTTCGACGGGGCAAGGCGAGGATGGGGACGAACCACACCTCCACCAAATGTTACGTGGTGGCATGACGAAGCGATGGAACACGGCGCTACAATAGAAACAGAAGGACGTGATGACATGACGATGAAATATGCTTTAATGGCCAGCGAGCCTGGCGCGAGCGCTCCGCCCCGCGCCACTGCCCGCTTCGTCATCTTCGTAGCAATATAATGAGCCCTACACTACAGCGTCCCTCATAGTCTGAGTCACTTGGGGACGTTGACCCAAATAACACGTTCCGCTAAGTCCGTTAACGTTGCGCAAATCGCGAGTGGCCCGGAACAAATTTGCGCGCCATGATGGGACTGTGCGTACTCCATTGTGCGCGTGCTCCATTTGCGCGTGCTGTAACAATTCGGTGCAGTTTAGAGCAACTTAATGTTTTGCGTGACCCAATCTACCTTTAGTAAAACCGTCGATGTGGGCATAGTTCGTTATTTTCAGCACGAAAACTAACGCACAGTAGAACTAAGATGGCTGTTTCATGCAAACAAGCCGGCTGCTGAAGATAGATGCATGGGATGGCGAATCACGAAACCTACAGCGTTGTCAACGAAGGCGCATTTCTCGGACCGTCTGCGCAAGCACGGCACCAGAAGAACTCTTTTCGCATGCATTGTCTCGTCTCTCTGTCTCTCGCTCACTGTCGAATGTGTTGTTATGCCTCTCGGACGAGTGTAAGGAAATTTTGCTGATATTTCCATTCCAAGCTTAGTGCTTGGTGCCCAATAAACCCTAAGTACCTCACAGCATAAGAATATCAGACTATTTGTCATTACACATCTACATATAGCTCCAAGAGCGATAAACATCCGCAAAATGGCTGCCGCCACGAATAATAGCACGAGTTAGCTTATCCACGTTTGCTAGGGTTATTTGAAGTTCGGCGGCTTATACCAACGTAGCAGGCTGGATCTCTGACTAGGCGGCCTTATTTTGGTCGTGATGAATTACAAATTGTCTGTATATCGTGCGATATCACGCGCATGTTAAATGCTCCATGGTAAGTCGTTAGTGTAAAGTCCTTCCCGAAAACGTCCTCAGTAGTCCAGGCGTCGCTACTTGTGCTTTCATCATAACAATGTCTGTAATTGAGCTTTTATCGCTCGATAATTTTGCGCCTTTTTGCAAGGTACGTGAATTAGCTATTCCTACCAACGAGCCACTTTCTGGTATATGTTTTCGTATTCACTATTCGCGTATTTTTGGAGGGGAAAAAGAAGCGAAAAAAACCACACGGAAGGAAGAAAACAATAGAGCAAGCTCTACATCTATTATATTGTGAGCCTTCTGTGGACCTTCTTTCATTTGTACATGCCATGATCTTCTTCGTTCATTTGTACATACCATCATCATCGTCCCGCGGCGCCGGCTCCGGCGCGCGCCTGGGTTCGTGATCGGATTAAAACGCTAGGCAAGGCTTGGCTGTCCTTGCCGTCACGACCTCGCCGTCTCGACCTAGCCTTATTTTACAAGTGGTGGAGGCGAAATTTGATCCCCTTGCTGCCTTGGGCCCTGCCTCTCGCTAGAGCTACGTTCCGGGCGCCGTTTGGCAACTACCACCATCGCTATGTCTACCGACAGTACCCACGAACAAGCCGGACCCTCTACCTCGGCTGCACCACCCCCTCCGACTGTGCCCACACGACAGCGCGACCCGCAGCTGTTCGCTGGTCGTCGCGATGAAGACGTCAATGACTGGCTTGACACCTACGAGCGCTGCAGTGCCTACAACCGCTGGGACGATGCTCTGAAATTTCTCAACATCTCGTTCTACCTTATTGAGGTCGCCTGGACATGGTTCATCAACCGCGAGCCCCACACAACTAACTGCACCACCTTCAAACAGCAGTTCCGACAGTACTTCGCCGACCCGGCAGTTCGGACTGAGATCGCGAAGACCGAGCTCGCTTCACGCCGTCAAGGTCCTGATGAGTCATATGCGTCTTACATAGATGCCATACTTGCACTCTGCCGGCGCATTAGTCCCACCATGGCGGAACATGAACGAGTACACCACGTCTTGAAAGGAATCAATTCTACGGCGTATAACATCCTAGTTGCTCAGAATCCTTCAACTATTGATTCCATTATTACGACCTGCCAACGCATCGACCAGCTGCAGTCCTCCCGATTGCAGCCCGCCAACGCTACTGGCCCGACATATGCTGATCTCGACCTGCGGGCACTTATTCGAGCAATCATCCGCGAGGAGCTCCAGGCGCTCAAGCCTGTCTGTCGACACGGGTGCGAACACTCTTTCGCAACATCTAATGATGCAGGTCTTCGCAGCATCATCAAAGAAGAGCTGGCAACAATCACCGAACCTATAACATCTGGCCCTCCGGCACCCCGCTCAGTACCGACTTACGCGCACGTCGCAGCATCCCCCCCTCCTTTAGTTACCCCGCCTCGACCGGCACCAAACTACAATCACGTCAATGCAATAACGACGGCTCAACCTGCACCACCCTAACGCACCTTGGCGCCCCTCCCGACCAATTTGCTATTACTGTGGCATCAGAGGACATATATCTCGCGTCTGTCGTCGCCGCCTCCAGAACGAGCGCCGTGGTTACGATACCTTTGAAAGTGACATCCCTCCAACGTCATATTATCAACGCCGGCTTACTCCAAGCCCACCTCGAAGGTCATCCCCACCTCCAGAATCCTCGTCAGCCTCGCGGAACCCATGCATCCCGACGTCGGTCCCTATCCCCATACCGTCGCTCAGTTTCCCCTCTTCGACCCGCAACAACTATTCCTGTCCGCCATCCGGAAAACTGAGCGCTGCAGTTTGCGGAGGTCAAACTGCACTCTGCGAACTTACCAAAAGTCCTCCAGATCGCCCGTATAATGTGATTTCTGCTTTCGCTGAAGGAATACCGGTCGAAGCATTGATTGATACAGGAGCTGCAATTTCTGTCATTCACGCTGATTTGTGCTACCGTTTACGAAAAGTGACGACACCATATGATGGGCCTGAACTCCGTGGAGCCAATGACGTCCCTTTGCGCCCTTTAGCAAAGTGCACCGTACGAATTGTTATTGACGGCGTCCGCCATCATGTGCAGTTTGCTGTGCTCTCACCATGTGCGCATCTGATGATTTTAGGATCGGATTTTTTGTCAACCGCTTCGGCGTTAATTTCTTGTGGCGACCGTGTTATCCATATGACAGACAGCGATTTTTCATCTGAAGTTTCTGAACGACATCATCCCCTAGTTGCCGCCGCTGATACTGTTTTGCCTCCTCAGTGCGAAAAACTGCTTACCGTTGTTTCTGACCACATCACTGACGGGGACGTACTCATCGCACCATCTCATCGTCATCTTGCACGCGGTATCGCCTTCCCGTCAAGTCTTGTGAGGTTCTGCAACGGCTTAGCGACAGTAGAGGCCACTAACACTTCACGTGAATCCCTTGTGCTCCCAAAAGGAACTTCTTTCCCCTGCATACTGGATGTTCAACCTTTGTCCTTGATGGTGCTCACCGCACCTCTGCCTCAGCGCCGTGTTTCGCCAGACGTCTCTCTTTCTGTTCTCACAAAGACTATTAATCCTAACCTCACGCCGAACCAACGCCAAGAACTGCTGACATTGCTTCGACACCACCAAGCCATTTTTGATGCCACTTCCCCACCACTCGGACGGACTAGTGTTGCGCACCATCGCATCATTACTGAAGGTAACTCTATCGTTCGCCGACGGCCTTATCGGGTTTCGCTCTCTGAACGAAAAGTAATTGAAGAAAATGTAAATGACATGCTCCATCGCAATATTATTCGTCCCTCGACAAGCCCATGGTCCTCCCCAGTAGTGTTAGTTAAAAAAAAGGACGGCTCGGTACGCTTTTGTGTTGATTACCGGGCACTCAACAAAATTACCCGCAAAGATGTATACCCAATGCCAAGAATTGATGACGCCCTTGACTCTCTCCAAGGCGCCGAATATTTCTCGACTTTGGACCTCCGCTTAGGTTATTGGCAAATACCTATGCACGAGGACGATAAAGAAAAAATCGCTTTCTCAACTCCCGATGGCCTTTACGAATTTAATGTTATGCCTTTCGGACTTTGTAACGCACCAGCGACATTTGAAAGAATGATCGATACTGTGCTTCGTGGCCTAAAATGGAGAACCTGTTTATGTTACTTGGATGACATTGTCATCTTTTCGTCCACTTTTAACGACCATCTCACGCGCCTGAATGAGGTCCTCACGTGTCTCGCTTCAGCGGGCCTTCAGCTCAACACTAAGAAGTGCCACTTTGCACAGAAGGAAATTAAAATATTGGGACATCTAGTCAGCCATGACGGCTTTCGTCCAGACCCTGAAAAAATCATCGCGGTCTTGAACTTTGCTCGTCCACAACGGATTACAGAATTGCGCAGTTTTCTCGGCCTGGCGTCTTATTTCCGGCGTTTTGTAAGGTATTTTGCAAGTATTGCTGCTCCACTTCATGAACTACTTAAAGCACGCAACACTTTCGTGTGGACTGAATAGTGCGAAGCCGCTTTTAATAATCTGAAGCACGCCCTCACATCAGACCCTGTTCTTGGCCACTTCAGTGACAGCGCTCCAACCATCCTGCACACTGATGCTAGTGGTCTCGGTCTTGGAGCTGTACTCCTGCAGCGCGATGCAACTTCGCGTGAGAAAGTGATTGCCTTCGCCAGTCGGACTATGACTCCAGCTGAGAAAAACTACACCATTACCGAGCAGGAGTACCTTGCCGTCGTCTGGGCTGTCTAAAAATTTCACCCTTACCTATATGGTCGGCATTTAACAGTTGTGACCGATCACCATGCTCTTTGCTGGCGGTCTTCGCTCAAAAATTTGACAGGCCGACTTGGCCGTTGGATTCTACGCCTGCAAGAATACAATTTCGACGTCACTTATAAATCGGGTCGCCAACACCGAGACGCCGACGCTCTTTCGCGCTGTCCACTTTCGGAATCGGCTTGCTGTTATTCTTCTCAATGCATTTTCACCTATGACCACAGCCGACCACCTCTTTCTCCGACGTATATCACAACAGTTTCATTTGATGACTCTGAAAACAAACACGCTCTCCGCTCACAGCAATTAGCCGATGCCTACTGCCGACCCATCATCGACCGCCTTATTGGCGCTTCGGACCCACCCAATGCTCGGCTTCGCCGACAACTTCGCAATTTTAAGCTCGAAGATAGCATCCTACTCCGCTTCGTGTATTGCCCTGATGGAACTCGCTGGATCCCAGTCGTGCCGCGTGTGCTTCGTCCACGTATACTGGCGGCTCTCCACGAGGACGCTACTGCAGGTCACCTTGGTGTTGACAAAACCTACGACCGAGTGAAAAAACGATTCTTTTGGCCTGGCCTATCTTCCTGCGTTGCCAAATACGTCGCATCTTGCCCTCTGTGCCAACGTCGCAAACGGCCGACGTCTTCGCCCGCTGGCCTTCTACAACCTGTTCCCTGTACCGCCACGCCATTCGACGTAGTCGGCATTGACTTATATGGTCCCCTACCTCTCTCCGATGGCGGTAACCATTGGATTATAACAGCTGTCGACCACCTTACACGCTACGCTGAGACAGCACCTGTACCGACCGGTTCTGCTCAAGAAGTAGCAAATTTCTTTTTGCGATCAATTGTATTGCGTCATGGCGTTCCTCGGGTGTTCCTAAGTGACCGCGGGACGGCCTTCTTATCGGCAGTCGTTGCCGAAGTTCTTCACGCGTCATCCACCCTTCATAAGACAGCCTCAAGCTACCATCGCCAGACTAACGGGCTGACTGAGCGATTTCACCGCACCTTATCGGACATTATCTCCATGCACATCACACCGGATCATCGAAATCGGGACACTATTCTACCATTCGTCACTTTCGCCTATAACACAGCAGTACAGCGGACTACCGGTTATTCTCCATTTTTCCTCGTTTATGGCCGCCCTCCCACTACAATTCTCGACGCTTCCTTCTTCTCTACGCCCGACTACTCCACATCAGTACCTACCCAGTTCTTATCTCGTGTGGCCAGATGCCGTCATCTTGCCCGCCTCAACACAGCAGCGTGCCAGGAAGACCGCAAGAGTCGCTACGATTCTACGCATCGCGTGGTGTCTTATCGTCCCGGTGACGAAGTACTGCTGTATACACCACTGCGCACCCCTGGCCTTAGTGACAAATTCCACCACCGCTACCTTGGTCCCTACGAGATTATCAGCCAAACTTCTCCAGGTAACTACAAAGTCACGCCTGTTGTTCCCCCAGCTGATCGACGGCACCGTGGAACTGAAATCGTTCATGTTTCTCGCTTGAAACCGTTTGTGCGCCGCGGTACATCGGTTAATTAGGAGCGACCAGGCTGGCCGCTTCCGACCCCCCGGGCAGATTGTGTGAGCCTTCTGTGGACCTTCTTTCATTTGTACATGCCATGATCTTCTTCGTTCATTTGTACACACCATCATCATCGTCCCGCGGCGCCGGCTCCGGCGCGCGCCTGGGTTCGTGATCGGATTGAAACGCTAGACAAGGCTTGGCTGTCCTTGCCGTCTCGACCTAGCCTTATTTTACAATATGTTGTTGCAGCCACGCCAGTAAATCTGTAGGTAAGCGAGGACATAGACATAAAAACGTCAAAGCCACCAGCTTTTCACAAAACGTGTTCAAAGTAATGTATTTCTTCCCTCGAAAGCTTTATCGATGTATCACTGACACACTCTGCCCCTCTTTCTAATATATTTTTCTAGTAGTTCTCGAGCTCGTTTGCCACAACCTCAGCCCAGCATCCTAATATCATTCAACCGTGCCTTGTGCGACACGCTGCTTAGGCAATGCTGAGCTAAACTGGTTCTTCCAGCCCGTAGCGCCACAATTGATCCCCTATCCGTTTATTAACAAAACGCCCAGTTTTTGTGCAACAGAAGCAAGTGGCCCGAAGGAAGGTCGTGTGGAGATTTTAGCATGCACGGCGAGGAATGAAGCGGTGATAAAATTTGGTGAGTTTATGAAATTCGCACAGTTGCCTTGCACTGGCTGGCTGACGAAACTCACGTATCGCTGTGATAAGGGGCCGTAGTCGATGAATGCGACGGTAATTGACGCGGTGGCCGAGGAAATGCAGTTCCGGGACACCAAACGCGCTCTTGATAGCACTGACAGAACCGCATTTGCAGAAACGTGCGAACACTTCACGTAGGAAGAGCTTGTGATCCTCAGTGATGGGGCTGAAGACAAGGATGTCATCCAGATAGACAAAGCAGCATGTCTATAAGGCCTGGTCAACGAAACTCTGAAGGGTCTGTGCTACAATCCGAAGACAAACCGAATGGCATGCGGAGGTTTTCGAAGAGACCGGAGGTTGTAATACTGGTATTCTTTGGAATATTCGAGGGCTCCACAGAAATCTGGTGGTACGCTTTACGAGATCAATCTTGCTGAAGGTGGTGCAGCCATGTAACGCCGAAGCAGAATCCTGGATTGAGGGAATGGGATAGCTGTCCGAAATGATAGCCTAATTAAGAACATGGTAATAGCCGCGTGGTTGCAAGTAGGAACACCGTATGGAGTGTCGAGGCCCAGAGACTGCAGGAGAAACATATGAATCAAAGGTTAATCACGTGCTAAATCTCTTGTTTGCACACACCCAGATGATAAGGCGCAAGCAAACAAAATCGAATGGATACGGCAGGGCCAATCGTAACGATATGATGAATCATGCTGTGATCAACGAATGACTGAAGAGATGGTGGACGAAAAGTGTCTGCAAATTCTGCAAGTACACTTGGCCAAGGGTTGGGAACGGTGGTTTGCACCTTGAGCAAACGGAGAAGTGGAGTGTGACAGGAGATGCCCTGGGCAGCCAAGCTCGTCTAATAGCCCAAGATGCGGCTATACCGCATGTCAGCGACGAGCTTGTAGCGCCATAAAACGTCAGCACCGATAATTAACTTGCGCACCTACGCGGTTACAAAGACGGAGCAAAAGGTGCGTCGGTGGCCGATATCGAGAGACACCGACTTTGACAGTATGTCAATATATTGATACGGGGCAAGGTAAGGCCAAGAGATTAGTCCAAGATGACTCCGCACACAGCACACAGAAACACAGCAGCGTTAACCGGGCACCAACCGACACTGCTCCAACGTCGTCTTCACCAAAACTCACGAGATTCTTCTTCCGTCCTTATGCAGATATCAGTGCATGCACCGCCTAACGTCTCCCTACCCCGCCGGCTGAAAAGCACCGTCCCGGTGTGTACTAGCGTCCAAACCATGGTCCGTGTAGTACGGCTTGAGGCGTGCAACATGGACTGCCTCGGTGCGTGGTGCAGAGGCATGCGCTGCGGGGTGCAAGGGCGCAATTTCGTATATCACTGGGGTCACTCGTCGTAAAATGTGGTAGGGTCCTGTATAACGTGGCAAAACTTTTTTCTAGAGGCCAACACAGCGAGCTGGGGTCCAAAGTAGCACGAGATAGCCGTAAGAATACTGGGTTTTGCAATAACAAGAATCATAGCGACGTTTCTGAGAGTGCTGGGAGGCTGCGAGTCGGTTGCGAGCAAGAACGCGGGCAGCATCAGCTCGGTCTATGGCGTCACGAGCAAATGCGCTGGCAGTGGCGGCAGAAGGAAGCAGGCTGTCAAAAGGAAGCAGAGGTTCACGGCCGTATAAAAGATAGAAGGGGGAGTAGCCAATAGTGTCGTGAAGCGACGAATTGTATGCTAATGTCACAAATAGCAGCATTATGTCCCAGTCGCGGTGGTCATCAGAAACGTACATAGACAGCATGTCAGTTAATGTCGGGTTAAGACTTTCAGTAAGCTCGTTCGTCTGTAGATGGTAGAATCGTACGATCTCGTCGACTATAGGCGCAAGAAAGCAACGGCCACGGTCGGTGAGCAGTTGGCGGGGAGCTCCGTGGGCGAGTATAACGTCGCTGAGGAGGAAAGCAGCGAAATCAGTTGCACAACTAGTTGGTATTGCTCGTGTGACCGCGTAGCGTATGGTGTAATTAGTGGCCACCGCAATCCATTTGTTCCCCGATGCAGACAGTGGAAAAGGCCCTAGAAGATCCAGACCCACTCGAGAAAATGGGTCTATGAGGATGTCGATCGGCTGCAGGAGTCCAGCTGGTAAAACTGATGGCTTTTTCCGGCGTTGACAGCGGTCACAAGCAGCCACGTAGCGGCGGACTGCGCGGTATAGGCCTGGCCAAAAGAACCAATGGCGCACACTTTCGTATGTGCGAGAGACGCCTGGATTACCCGCTGTGGGAACGTCGTGAAGCTGTTCAAGGACGGCTGTGCGTAGGTGCTGAGGACTACTAGTAGAAGGTCGGGGCCATCAGGTCGCATATTGTGCCGGTATAAGGTGCCATCATGGAGCACAAACAAACGAAGGGAAGGGTCATGCGATCGGCGCAGAGGCGATTGATAATTTCTCGACGCTGAGGGGCTTGGCATTGCTCCCGGAGAATGTTGGAAAAGTAAGGAATAGAGAGCACGCAAGCGTCATTGTCACATTCAAGTTGGCTTTCGGGTCCACTGGATGACGGGACAGGCAATCGGAGTCGCGATGCAACTGGCCAGACTTATAAACTACTGAAAAATAGTACTACTGAAAGCGCAAGGCTCAACGTCCAAGGCGGCCAGTAGGGTCTTTGAATGTGGAAAGCCAACACAATGCGTGGAGGTCTTTAACTACTGTGAATGGCCGCCCATGCAAGTAAGGGTTCAACTTCGTAATGGCCCAAATTAGGGCTAAGCACTCACGTTCAGTGATGCAATAATTACGTTCGGTAGCAGAGAGGAGTCGGCTGGCATAGGCGATGACGTGAGGAGAGCCGATCTGACGTTGTGCGGGAACGGCACCAATTACACGACCACTTGCGTCGGTGCGTACTTCTGTGGGAGCTGACGAATTGAAGTGAGCCAACACTGGCGGACCGGTGAGGTGGGCAATAAGAGCGACGAAGGCAGCCGATAGTTCATGGCCCCAGATAAAGGAGACCCCTTTTTCAGAAGCTGCGTGAGTGGACGGACCATTGCCTCGAAGTTTGGTACAAATCGTCGGAAATATGAGCAAAGTCCGAAGAAGCTACGCACGTCGCTGCTAGATTTCGGTATAGGAAAATTACTTACAGCGCGAATTTTGTCGGGGTCCGGCTGGATGCCATGGGTGTTGACCAAGTGTCCGAGGACCTTGAGTTCCCGGCGACCAAAGCTACACTTCTTGGAGTTCAACTGAAGGCCAGCTCGTCGGAAGACGCCAAGTATAGCCGAAACGTGGTGGAGGTGGCCCTCGAAGGTGGATGAAAATACGATAATGTCATTGAGGTAGCACACACATGTGGTCCATTTGAGCCCGCGTAGTAGAGAGTCCATCATGCACTCGAAGGTCACAGGGGCATTACATAAACTGAAATGCAGCACCATGAATTGGTAGAGGCTATCTGGGGTGACAAAAGCCGTCTTTTCACGAGCTCTTTCGTCAACAGAGATCTGCCAATATCCAGAACGGAGATCTATGGAGAAGAAGTAGTTGGCACCATGCAGGCAGTCGAGGGCGTCATCGATCCTTAGAAGAGGGTACACGTCTTTCTTGGTTATCTTGTTTAGGTGTCGATAATCTACGCAAAGCCTCAAGCTGTTGTCTTTCTTTTTAACGAGTACTACCGGAGACGCCCCGGGGCTGCTCGACGGCTCAATAATGTTGCTGGCCAACATTTTCTCCTCTTCTTCCCGAATGAGCCGGCGTTCGGAAAGAGCAACTCTGTAAGTCCGTCTGTGAATAGGGCGGGCATCTCCATTATCGATGCGATGTGTGACGACGGACGTTTGGCCCAGGGATCCGTCGCCGAAATCAGAAATGTCGCTGTCTGTCCGCAAAAGGCCGGCAAGGACGCTTGCATATTCGGAACGCAGGTTAGTGGCAACCATGGCTGAGATGCGGTCCTCTGGACTATGTGAAGGGACAGATTGCTTAGGTACCTCGGCGTGACTGTCTGAAAGCACTGCAGAAATAGTAAAGCTGGACAAAGGTGATAGGTCGGAGAGGAAAATGCCCTCCGGGAGAACTTGCGAAGACATGCTGAAGTTGACTACGGGAATGTAGGTGAAATTATTCTCGACGTGTACAATGTTATGAGGTAGGACGATGTTGCGCTGTAGAGTGACGTCGGTGATGGGGTTGACAACGTAGTCGCCGTCAGAAAGGGAAGGAGAAGGTGACACGGGCGCGTACACTGCCGCCTCGGGAGGTAGGCGAGTCAATGTACTGGAGCAGAGGCGATGGCTGGGAATGGTCAGCACAAGGGACGTGAACACAATGGGGCAGGGCTAGGCGCAGAAGTCCAGAGGCACAGTCAATGAGAGCGGAATGGACTGTTAAAAAGTCTAGGCCTAAAATCACGTCTCAGTGGAAAGTTTTGCTTCTGCTACGAGAGGCCGCCCAATCGCCTTTCCGAACAAGTCCTGTAGCTTTTGTTTACAGATTTCCCAGGTCACTAGCTCTTGCTCATGATATTGAAGCCACGTCCGAGCTGTTCCCGCCAAATAGAAGATTACGTTCGCCAGCATAATGGTCGCGTCCCAGTGGTTGTTTCTGCTGCAGATTTCCCAGGTCACTAGTTCTTGCTCGTGATATTGGAGCCACGTCCGAGCTGTTCCCGCCAAATAGAAGATTACGTTCACCAGCATAATGGTCGTGTCCCATTGGTTGTTTCTGCTGCAGCGCTCGTACTCATCTAGCCAGTCGTCAACGTCCGGCTTGTCTTCCCCATTAAAGATGGGAGGATGGCGGATCTTCGTGAGTACCACTGGCTCAGCCGATGTTGCTGCGATGGTAGGGGCTGCCTCGGAGGTTATAGTGGTCGTTGATGACGTCGTTGTGAGCCCAAGTAGGGGGCGGCCACTGCGCAAATCCAACTTTTCTGTGCTATATTGCTCTTATATTCTGTTTCTGAGCGAACGGGGATTTTTAGTCACCTCCACCAAGATGGTACTTGGCACGGTAAGGCCAAGAGATTCGTCCAAGATGACTCCGCACACAGCACACAGAAACACAGCGTTAACCGGGCACCAAACAACACTGCTCCAACGTCGTCGTCACCAATATTTACGAGATTCTTCTTCTTATGCAGATATAAGTGCATGCACTGCCTAATGTAGCAATATTAAATCTGTTTACCGCAGTGGGAGGAGACGAGTCAGGAGGATGGCTGCGCTCAGCCAACGTTGGGGCAAGGACACATGTTTTGGCACCAATGCCGATGATCTAGTTAACTTTTATGATGCCGTCGGTGAGATGGAGAGGCCACTAGATCTGGGGCCGAGAACATTGATCGCCCTCAGGGTTTAGCCAGTCCGTGTCCCGCATATTAAGACTAGCGGCATCGCCAGGCACGGGAACCGTAACGACGTGGTACCATCAAACCGTATCGGAGGATTGTTCTGTCGATTTCTTCATTCCGTCTCGATTTTTCAGAGCGCTTGCGTTTCCCCATCGAAAGCTATTTACCGCCTTCTGCAGAAGCACGAGTTCTGTTAAGTTACTGTCCGCGTGGGCAGGGCACAGTACTAGATGTCCTATTCTTGAAGTTAACGCATAAGATGTGTCGCCTCAGGACATGAAACACTGGCATCAAGACGTGGTTTTACTCCATGGCTTAAAGTTTGTTTCCTATCGCAAATTTGCTTGTATCATTGAGGGCGCTATACATTCTGGTGCCTGAATGTTGCGGTCTGTGTAAGGCTCGCTCTGAGAACTATGTCAGCAGACATCGCTATAGCTTTGCCAAACTACGAAGAATTACCCACGCAGGTTTACGCATAATATATCTCTTATTCTTTTGACTACCACAATAAGCAAAAAATACCGTTTAACTGACGCAGCAGAGGGCGTTTATGAATATATGCATGTACATTTTATCAGCTTTTCCCTAAACTGAGTAAAGTCTAATGCTGACGTATTGTGGTTCATTGATGTCGCAGGTCCTCACTGAAGAAAAGGTCTTCTTCATCACCGCGTGCCTCTTAAGCTGTTCACAGACGCCCGCTGACAACCTGTACGGCGGCGACTGCAACAAAGCGGTGGCAAATTTCGCGCCATTTGCGGAAGCCTTTCAGTGACGTCCAGGATCCGACATGAACCCTATTACCAAGTGCACTTTTTTCGACTAACCGCCAAGCTGCCAACATCCTCTCCAGATGCATCTCTGTCTTTTTTCCCGCATGTTTAGCTTACCACAATATTGGCAATGGACCGTGGTGTGGTGCATCTTACTGCCATGTAGGTTTCTTGAACACTCATTTACATGAACCATTTCTGTAAAGCGACTGACTTGTCCACCTGAATCATTATTGTCATTTAAAAGTGACCAGTCGACGACAAGAGAAGAAATTAAAAAGACCGAAATAATTACCACGTGCATACGCGAAACGGAGCGAATTCCTCACCCGATCTGAATTAGTAGAAGGTGAGGCAGAGACAGCAGTGGTAACTAGAAGCGGACTGTGAAATTTGTCACAGCGAGTCAGCTGTATGTCTGAACTCGAGACTCGAACACTTTCAAAATTCGATAGGCCGATGTCAAGAATATTACCACAGCAGTTTTCAATGAAATTGTGTTGCTGCAAAGAGTTAAAGGCTATAAAATCAAGTAGAGCGTTACACTTACTTAATATGTAATGATTGTTGTGAGAAGAAATAAATTAGTTCCAGTTGATACAAGGAGTATTAAAATCGCCTAAAATAAGAAGTTTGTGTTTGCCATGACGGGTGATAACATGTTCGATTGAGAGCAGGACATCGTCATAGGCTGGAGGAGGAAGATTCGGAGAAATGTAGAAAGCTGCAAGTGAAGGTTTTTCATGTCGATTTAAAGTGAGCTCGAGCCACTCACTTTCTTCAACAGTTTCCAGATCGGAACGTCGAACACACTTTACAAAACTGTCAATAGCAATGAGCACTCCACCTCCTCTTGATTTGGGACCTGTTTCAGGGCGGTCGCTACGAAAAACAGAGTAATTATTTGAAAAGAAATTATTGGAAGGAATATCACTTGACAGCCAGGTTTCGGTAACCACAACAGCAGTATAACAAGAGGAGAAGACGCTAGAAAAAAATTCAGATCCCTTAGTCCGAAGACCTCGGGCGTTTTGATAATAGATATCCAAATTAGGGGCCACTGCAATTTTGCGTCAGTTCAGAGGGATGAAGCATATCGTCGTAAAGCTTCCCACGAAAGTCCTTGTATATGCAACCCAGCGGCCACATCGAAGGCTCAACAAGCTTACTGTAGGATTCTTCATCAACTTCAATATGGAAGGACGAGTAAGAGTCGTACCTTGTATTCAGCTGCCGGCAGGAAATGGGGGTAATATTCACTGATTTTAGATGGTTGGTAAGGTCTACCGATGTTGTATCGGGACTGAGTTTAGAGACGAAAATAGTCTTCGGACGCTTCTTTTGGTAAATGGCAACGTTCAGGACAGATGAGCTCGATGCGCCAGTAATGGCTCGACTTCGGTGCTTCTTCATCGCACTGGGTGAGTTGACCGCACGGGGAGGAGCAGAGGCAGAAGATGAACAGGTATTATCGCCAGGAGTCATTCCTCGATGAAGAGCGGCGGAATAGTCAACAGATGGCTGCTCCTCACGGGTAGGATTGCTCACGGAGACAACGAGAGGACGCTCGACGAGAGGACACTCACACTGCGAAGCAGCGCACCGCACAAGCTCCTGGCGTAGGCCGCGAACATCGGCACGTAGAGAGGCAATGACCTCGGCTTGTTGTACGAAAGCCCGCGAGTTTTCTCCACGAAGGCGCTCATTCTCTTCCCGTAGGTGGGCAACCTCATCGCTCAGAAAAGAGATTCCCTCAAGCGCGTTGAGGAGGAGAGCCCGTAGCGAGGCAAACTCACCGCCATGTTCGCCGGTCGCGGTTGAAGGGGGAAAACCAGTCGGGTGGCTGGACAGGAGCGGGGCGACGGGAGAAAGGAAGGTAGCCGCCAGCGCACCACCGTCGCTAAGCCTAACACCGTCAGACGACGACGCACACAATGATAATAATAATAATTTTTAACATAGGTTACGAAGAAGCGCATGTTTGAATGCTTCGGGTTCACAAATGCAGAAATTCACAAAAATAAAAATAATTCCTTAATTGTGCATTTCGATTTACGTACTGCGCTCTATGCTCGAAAAACACTTTGTGAGGGTTCTAACGGGGCCCTGATTCCGCTCTAAGAGCAATACGCCTCGCAGCTAGCTCTGACCACATCCGTGGCAGGGAATAACATTCACAGTCAGCGGGCCAAGCTGTTTATTGGGAGTGCCCAACATTCTTCCTGGGTGTCGTAGCAGCATCCGCGCGCTCTGGCGATGCGGCGTCGTCTCTCTGGATGCAGATGCTGTCAGCCGAGATGAGAAGGGAGAGAGAAGGAGGGGCCGCCCGGCATGCTATGCCAGTTCTCACCACCGCCCTCTCCGGCACAGCTCCGGGTAAATGAGGCCAGGAGGGTAAAGATGCGATGTCCCCGTGAAGGAGAAAAAGAGGGTGTTCACCGCCACAACGTAAGGCATTATTGACTTCTTAGAATAAAAGGTAGCGCAAAAGGAGGCGGGCGGAGTAAGGGACACAAGGGACAAATGGCTTTATTGACTTTATTGACTTCCTTTTTGTTTTCTTTTATATTTAGTGACGTACTTGGCACTGCGTTGCAGAAGCTTTGGGGGAACGGCAGTACTCCTACTTTGTACTACCCTTGGTGTCACCTGTTTTGTTATGACGCCACTGGCGGCATAGAAACCTGTGCGTCGGTGCTGGAGGCTGAAACGCACAATTTCATAATGTTACCTTGAAGTGAAGAAGATAGAAAACAGCCTTTTGGCCGTTGAATGACTTATTTTGTGCCGTAGGCCACATGCGTGATAAGGAACATTATATTTAGTAAATGGCAAATACAATTTCAGGTACTCATATGACGTCTTCCATTATGGCTGACAGACAGCTGACAACAAACGCGGGCCCGAGAGGCCTAACAAAACCTCCCAAGCTCCGCCGAATAGCAGAATGCTACCAATTCCAGGTCCATGCGACAACACGCTGATAAGGTATTCGGAGTCGATTTCGGCCGGCGTTTGGTTTTATGTGCTCCGGGCTATCATGTATCAACACAAGCCGAAAATAACCCCGCAAACGTCGCACCACGTTGGGACTCCGACGGCTGCTGCTCCACGCCTGAGTGAGCAAGTGAGCTGACAGGCTCATCTACGCGCTTTTCCTCGCAAAACCTGGTTGGTTTCATTTCGTTTGTGGGGTTGAACGTCCCAAAGCGACTCAGGCTATGAGAGACGCCGTAGTGGAGGGCTCCGGATATTTCTACCACCTGGAGTTCTTTAACGTGCACTAACATCGCACAGCACACGGGCGCCTTGCTGTCCGCCTCCATTGAAAAGCGGCCGCCAAGGCCGGGATTCGATGCCGCGTCCTTGAGAACAGTAATCAGGTGCGCACTTTATTCCAAAACGTTCCTCCGAGATAAGAAGCTTATATACCGCGGAGGAGGAGGAGGAGGGGGGCAGTTCTTAGAATTGTGAATATACGGCAACAAAGTGTTACAAACATTTATGGCCATTTTTAGCTGTGCAGGAGGCAGATATGAGTGCAATGGGTTGGATAAACGTGTTTTAGCATTGCCGCCCAGTCAGTTCGGCAATAATGAATTCAATTTTGAGACTAAATACTTCTGTTCAGGTAGTTACTATAAAATAGCTGTATCATTCCAGTGGTTTTGCAGTAGGAAGCTAAAGGAAAGGTAGGCTTTAAATTGAAAGCACAACTGCGATGTAAACCTAAAGAGCTAGGAGCCTTCAAAAAAATCACTCTGCAGATATTTCTGCTAAACGCTAGTCAAGAAGAAAGCCAGACTTCTGTCAAGCTGCAGTGCTGCAGTGCTCCCGAATGCTCCGTTCTTCGAAGAGCTGGTCTATATTCATATATTAATAATAATATAATAATAGGCTTTTTCGGACATGAATCATGTACACAGAACATGCCCACGGGAAGAGGCAAAAGAAAGAAGCTGGTGGCATTCTTCCTGACGAGGCCTCATCCCGGGTCACATATCAATAGCAGAAGGATGGACAAGGTCAAGGTCAGTTTCACTAAGACAAAACAAAACAAAACATAACCAATGAAAAAAAAAATCCCATAGTTTATATTTGGCATTGTAACAAATTAGATAAGAACCATGGCGTCGTAAACAAAGAAAGTACATCAGTAACGCTACAATTCGCGACACAAAATGTAAACAAAATGATATGACAAGCACTACAAGTCACATAGATTGGGTGCATTCCCAAGAAGTGGAAAAAAGCAATTTATTTTCTTTTTAAAGTGAAAAATAGTTTTACTGTTTATAGCATCACCAATTATTGAAGGATAGGCTTTGCATACTATACTAATTTGGTTATCTGTATGTTGGATGCCGTAATTAGTCCGGGCGCGAGTGGGAACAAGAGAGGTAACACGCAGACTGTAGCCAGTATTTCTGTTCAGATATTGTTTCTAAATGTTGTGACGTCTTGCCTAATTTTATGAAAGATATGTACAGCAACAAAATGCTTATAGCACACTGGGAACGGAGGAATATGTAGGGCATGAAATGAGTGGTCGTCGTTTGAAGGGTTTGTGGAACAAGCGCGTAAAGCGCGTAAAGAAAATAGTCTGAACAAGTTTTGTTGCAAGACCCCATATTAGATTACAGTACACCAGTTGAGAATAAAATAGGGCAAAATACAAGAGTTTTTTTATATGCAGGGGCAACAGAGAGGCTTAACCTGAGCGCCTGGCTATACGTACAGAAAAGTTTGCATATAGATGTATAAAGAAAGTCAACGCCATTTGCAATACTCCAGTCCGTCTGTATCATGGCTGCAGTGGATGCTTTTTGAGAAAATATCGGAAAGGCAGTTAGTGTTACTGATTAAATCATTTTCCTAAAAGCGGGCAATCTAGGGCTTGTACCATTAAAGGTTCTTCCTCCTTTCCCTTCCCAACTTATTCCCACCTCCTTGCCACCTACATGTCAAGCTTCTGGGCACGCTGGATCTAGTAGAGTTTTTGCGCTTTTCTTCCGTAATAGGTCCTCTGCTCATTTTTCCAGCTTTTGATTTGTATATTTGTTTTTGTATATTTGGTCGTAACTTTTTTTTTGGGGGGGGCGACTGTCTCACCCTTTTTTTTATTTCGTTTTTGCCTTCGATAGCCTCTGGTTTGGTGTGGTCTTTCTCAGACATTTACTTACCTTTTATGTATAGATAGTTTTACAATAAAGGGGCTTGTTCTTGAGCAGTTGAGCAGTAGGTTTTAGGAGATCCATTTTGTACCCGTGTCATAACAGAAATTTTATTTGGGACTGCATGTTGATTACATATGATCGTCTAAGCACGGCTCAGTCTAAGCACGGCTCAGCTGTCATTTCTCTATGCACAGACATTGCTGGGTTCACCAGCTAAGACACGCAGGCTAGCCTTGTGGATGGGAGACAGCTTAGGTACGATGATAGTGCAGAGCTGTACACATGCATCCATAGCGTGCTCTCTATAGAGTGAATTACAGCTATAGTTATGCATACCCTATAGGTGCATTTTGCGTGCACTGAGCTATCAAAGACTGTCCTTACGGTGCCGATGCAAACCAAAAGTTGGGATTTTGCCAGAGGCCGTTGGTAAAATGTTATTATTTTCTTGGCAATTAACCTCATTCAGACAGAGTGGGATCACTGTTCAGTCCTCATCTGAGGAAGACCAGGATAGCCACTGTGGTTCACATCGAGTCAACGGGAGGCAATCTCTCTCCTAATTTCATTCCCCCATTAGCATGAATGCCTTAGTTGCATCAAAACGGTGGTGGAAGGAATTATACCAAAACTATAACTTTGTATCCTATCAAAATTGGAGAGAGAGCAATGGATGCAAAACGACGACATATGTATGCCTCCAATTGAATGCCCTTAATTGAAAGCGCAGGTGTCAATGCACAACCGTTTGTTCAAAATGAACCAATGTTCATTTCGGTAAAGGCACACTTTGCCAAGCTGTGTTCCAGTCTTTCAATGCTTTGCCACCAGGAAAAACCATGCCAAACTGTCCTTTCCGGCGTCGTAATCAGTTTATTCGGATTTTGAACTGACCGGTGTTTCTACTCTCATTTATATTTGTCTCTGGCACCTTGATACACATGTGGATATGTACTTAGTCTTCATGCCATTGATGTAGAGTGAATACAAAACATTGGTGTTATTTTTCCAGTGAAGTACATATTTACAATGTACACCGGTATTTAGTATGTAGAACTGAGATGTTCCTGAATTGAACTTTAGTATGCGGAACTGAGATCTTTCTGAATTGAACGGTTGAAAGAAAGGATCTCCAGCAAAAAACACATCATCTCAGTACCACTTCATTCATACTACAAAAATTCATACTCCGGCTCGGTTACTATACTTTCTGGCTATTCAGTGGATAATTATAAGGAAAACATGCTGGCCAAAAATGCTTGCCCGTATGCTCTTGCTGCTTATCAGGGGTTGCAGCATAACACCGTGATCTACTTAGCATGCACTTAAGAATCAGCAAACAAGTCTTTTTTTACCAAACGTTATTAAACAAAGGTAAGGCTGTTCATACGCTTCGCTTCCAGGCAACATGCTAAAATCGCTCATTTCGTCCACCGCGACATACGCACACGTTATTGAGGCTTGAATACTCTCTGGAACGAAAGGGGGGGGGGGGGGGGGGAGGGCAACCAACCGTGGTGCCAAGCACATCGAGAGGGTAGATCACGTAGTGCATGGTATGCAGTCCGTGCTGCTACTTTTATGGCAGCGCTGGGAAAACGAGCACAGCAATCACGCCAGTATAGTCTTAGCACTCAGCCTGTATCAGCATGCACTGGCGTAACCGGCGTGTGCCGCTCATTGAGTTTCTGACCCGAGGAAGGCACCTCGTAATTCGGCACTCACGTCTTGAACGGCCCCCATCCTAGTCGTCATTGCAGGCTAATCACGATCACAAGTTAGAACTCACACCCAACAGTCCAAACTGGCTGCGCGAATCATCCAGCAGAAGAAGGTACGAAGAATTATGGCATTTTCGAGCAGCAATTACAGTAATTTTCTGTGGAACATCCAAGACTCCTCAGCGTAAATTGTTTTCAACAAGATAAGATATCACTACAAACGCAGTTCACCAGAAATAACCAATGCGTCTTCGCCTTTAGGCACATCGCAAAGTCGCTTCAAAAGGAGCGCTTCAGCGGCAGGCTGCGGAAACATAGAGGTAACATCACATTTCAATACAAAAAAGCAGCTACCTAGAAAGTATTACAGTATACAGGCACAGACCAAGACGATCAATAACGACCTTATCCCATAAAGCACGTGTAAACAAATACCAACGTTAAATGAACATCACCAAACTAAAGAAACTTTCTTTTAGCAAGAACGAAAGTATCAGCTCAAAATCACGTGCGAAATAACAGTTCATGCAGATATGACATTGCACCATGATTTCCGGAAGATTGTAGTGGCACACAAGCCCTAAATTATAAGAAACTCAATAAACAAATGATATTCACCTCACCAATAACACAGTAGATCTTGAATAAGACAGCAAGTTGAACGAGGCGGGAAAAACAAAACATTATGTAGATCGGTGGATGGTGCGGGCTCCTAAGAGGTTAGTCGAAAAACGTGCACTTCGTTATCGGGTTCAAGTTTGACCCCGGGTGGCACTTGAACGCTTCTGCGAATGGCGCGAAATTCGCCATCGCCTTGTTGCAGTCGCCGCCATACAAGTTGTCATCTGGCGTCTTCGAGCAGCTGAGGAGGCAGGCAGTGATGAAGAACACTTTCTCCTCTGTCAGCTCCTACGTCAAAGAAAGCGTACATTGTGTCATTGATATCATGCATTAAGGCTGCGTGAAAAAGTTTGTAACAGATGCATGCACATATTTACTACCTATTACTGCTGCTTCACATCTCGCAGTCTTTTGCCTGCGGAGTTGCTCCATTTCTTCGTGCTCGAACAAGGAAACAGTGCGCACAAACCCACATTCGGCACATTGTACTCACGGCGAAATATAACCAATAATCTTATGAGAGGCCCTATGTGAGCAATATCCACCGTTTCGGCAACGCTACAACAATAGCTGCAGTCACAACCCGTCCTCGCGGGTAGCTCTACGCGCCAACTCGATTTCGGTACTTGAATGGTAGGTCGCATAGAAGGATGGTGACAAATTAAGTATCGATAGGACCCAAAACTGAAACCGCACAATAAACTGTATGCTTTGTTGCTGACGTTACATGACCGCAGGTGAAAGGTTTTGAAAATGTGTGCACTACAAATAGGATTTAGTGTACGGTTTCCCGCCGTCACGGATTTTTCATTAGAATTACATCCAGTTGCTCTTCCATACCATCAAGTACAAAAATATCCACTGTTATTAAAGTTGTCAAAACAGCAGCCAAGTCATATGGCCCAGCTCAGTGGATACACTGCGCCAATCAGTTTTGTACCTCTTTCTTCTCTGTGCCAAAAGTGCTTAAATGTGTTGTAACCCCGATCGCATGCGCTCTCCTAAAGTGTTGCGGTCATCTTGCAGTATCGGTCAGGGTACAGTATCGAATATGACAACAAACGTGACAAGTGGATCGTTAGTAGGAGTTTCTAAGACAGGCACTCCAAGAAAGAAAAAAAAATTCTCACAGTCGCAGCGATATTGAATTCTTCATGCCGAGAATTAAATTATGGCTTCCGGGGGCCCTTCAACATGCAGTAATATCGTACAGAACATGTGCCTTTTTTATAACACAACGGTCGAAATAATACTTTCCATACCGAGGTAGAACCCGCTAACATAGGATCAACTACTGGAAAGGAAAGAGTCAACGCAAGAGCGGCGGGCGCTTATGCAGATCATTGACACACGCCATAGCTTAGGGCTGTCCTCACCCATCGTTCGTTCATATGCTCTTGGCGTCGCGTCTGTACATGCGCTTGTGAAAGAAACTGATAGCTTTAAACAAGTTTTGATTGAGTTCTCATTTACCTGCTCAGAACAGGGAATTGCTGGGCCAGCTGGTTCGTGTTTATTAGCAAAAGCGCGGCGAAAAAAAGACCCAAAACTAGACAGTATATTTATCCCCACTTACTGCTAAAAGCTTACATAGGAAAAACTAGCAGTGCTTGAATGAAAGGCTTAGAAAGCACGGCAACTCCTCTCTACAAGGTAATGGAAGCAACATGGCATTTCATGTGCAAAAATGGAGAAGCCGTTCACAATTGTTTTACCGGACCTGAATAATTCGCTACAAAAAGACTAGACACGAATGCGAGCTTCTGAAGCCGTTAAAATCAAAAAGATGACTTGCATAAGTGATCCATCCGTTGTGATCATCAGGAAAGACCGCCGTGCCTCGTCACGTACTTAAATTGTGACCTCACTCGGTTTTTTGCACGTGCACCTGGACAGGAAGGTGGTTTTAAGTACGTGGTTGTGTCAAGAATAAACCAGTTCTATTCCGGCGGCTGTGTGTGTGCTTTCTCTAGTCTTGCGTGTTTATTCGCTTTCTTTCGTATCCCGTTGCAATTGCAACCTATTGCAAAAGCGGTGGCTTTCTAGAGCATCTGCTTCACATTTGGGAGGTAGCAGGTTCGTTTTGAAAATTGTGGAGGCGTTTCTACAATGATAAGTGGTGTTTGTCCAAGACGCTTGAGGCATGTTGCGTTTCACGACTTCGTTTCATGTGTGCATGGAGTTCTCATTACCTCAGACCACAAGTGAAACCTCATAGAAATATGACATCACCCACCCATCATTCTCACCCTACCTCTCGAACATGATCTTCCCCCTTCCCCAGTGTGTAGTAGCAGGCCAGTGTCTCTTAACCACCGGCCGACCTCTCCTTCTTCTTATTCGTTTCCTGGTTCTGCGGGGTAACCAACTGTTTGCAATGGGTACAACATTTTTCCCAGCCTGCTAATCGGCTGTTTTAGGGTGAAATGGAAATAGTTTAAGGTTCCAAAAAGGGCCATGTATAAAAATGTTTCCGCAAGACACGGTAAGAATCACTGACCAATCAGCACAATTTTGCAATCCACACTGTGTTGCCCATCTGTTGCACCTTCCACGTGATGTCTGACACAGGGCACAGACTATGCGATGTAGAAATCCCCAAAACTTCAATTGTCACCATGTAAAAATATCGAAGATCAAATGGGGCATTCGAGAGCATGGCGAAGCGGTCAGAATTCTGCAACGACGACAGCCCTTTCATGCTAGCTCCCTTAGGTAACTTTACGATCCCACATTCTTTACCTTAGACATCTGCAATTAAAGCTTTCGCAAGGTTCCGTTCGACGTACATGGAATGACCCATCAGTTCATAAATATGTCGGCGAAGTGGGCCAGACTTTTGAACGTTACGCGAGATATGCGCTTAAACAATCCAGCCTCTAACACGACATTGCCAACGCATGGGAGCCTTTCGGGGAGTAGAAATGATGAAGAGATGCCACTCTTTCGTCCAGCCAAGAACTAAGTAATGATTTAGGTTTTGAGTGTAGCTGACTTTACGCCACTCAGTCGTCCACCAATTCATGTTTTGGCCACCACAATTCTTTTTTTTTTTTTTGTCTCCAGAAAATTTGCAACCAGGATTCTCCTTGCTGAGGTCGCAATATACGAATGGATGTTCGAAAAAGAAAATTCAATATCCTAACTTTGGTCAGTATTAGGCTCTTATTTCTATCAATATAAAATACATTACTTCTCTTGCCAAAGGTTGGGTGCTCACAATTCCACCACTAAGCCTTTTCTTAAGGTACGTACAATCTATGACAAAAGTCCCGAAGCCGCGAAAATTTGTCTCACGACTCCATTTCGTCTCAGCCGCGAAATGGAGCTGTCATACCATCTTTCAAGGGAAAAGGCATTTCATCATCATCATCAGCAGCAGCAGCAGCAGCAGCAGCAGCAGCAGCCTGACTATACCCGCTGCAGTGCGAAGGCCTCCCCCATATTTCTCCAATTAACCCGGTTCTGTGCTAGCTGCATCCACTTGACCCCTGCGAACTTCTTAACCTCATTCGCCCACCTTTCTGCCGCCCCCTGCTACGCTTTCCTTCCCTTGGAATCCAGTTTGTTACCCTCAGCGACCATCGGTTATCCTCTCTTCGCACTACATGTCCTGCCCATGTCCATTTCTTCTTGATTTCCACTAGAATGTCAGTAACGACTTATTTCTCTGACCCAATCTGTACGCTTCCTATCTCTTAATTTTACCCCTACCATTTTTCGTTCCATAGCCCTCTGCGTTGTTCTAAGTTAAGTAGAACCCTCTTGGTTAGCCTCCGCGTTCAAGTCCCATAGGTGAATAAGAGGCAAGATGCAACTTTTATATACTTTCCTCTTCAGCGATACCGGTAAGCTGCTAGTAATAATCTGTGAGTGCTTGCCAAATGCGCTCCTTCCCAATCTTATTCTTATTTCCTTTTCACGGTCCAGATCTGCGGTTACTACCTGTCTTAAGTAGACATATTCGCCTACTACTTCCAGTGCTTCGCTACCTAACGTAAACGGCTGTTCCTTCCCGAGGCTGTTGAACATTACCTTAGTATTCTACATATTGATTTTGAAGCCTACCTTTCTACTTTTCTGTCTAGGTCATCAATCATTATTTGCAGTTCATCCTCCGAGTTACTTAGCAAGGCAATGTCATCAGCAAATCACCGAAGGGCATTTAAAATGTTAGAAATGTATTTGTTACGACAGTAATATACTGTCTGATAAAACTTCATGGCCCTTTAGTCTTTAATGGCTCCGTGAAGGCTCCATATGATGGCTGAAACTACAATTTCTCATCTGCAGGACTTGTGAACAAGTTGTTACATTGAGTCGTATATTACGCAAGCCACAAACGCATTCCTAGAAGCAGCAAACATCAACCTATATAAGATTCGTGCACATAATATCCCACGGCATTGTTAACCGAATATTTCAAATCACCCACTAAGGATAGCTGGAGATCGTCGTCTTGTAGCTCATTCTTGAAGGCGGCGAAAGCGACCTCAATGGCAGGCACTTCTGGGAAGAGGTTGGGATTGCCACCAGGCAGACAGCCTAGCACGCGGTCTTTGAAGGTGGTCTTCACGGCTTCGCTCAACCATGATGATACAATGTTGCCCAACGGGTCCACCTGAGCAGTAAAGCTGGATTGAGCTTCATTTTATCAGTACGCAACAGTTTAGTGGTTCAGAAAGGATGATAAAAGACAGACCTCAATATAACAACGAACATTGTAAGCATAAGCTAACGATTGGTGGTGGTCAAAAGGCAGTTTGTGTGATAGAAATAAACTTTTCATGTGTTTTTGCTCTCCCCTAAAATCAAAAACTTAGTTTTATTCAAGGAGTTTATGCGATTTTCTTGCGTGCAATATATACATTTACAAAGAAACCAAGCAGTTTCTTCAGAATTTACATATTATACTTATACACAGATTGGTAAAAACAGCTTTAAGGTTACGTAACGTAATCACAGAAAATATGTCTAACCGGTTTACTGAGCGTCTTGAAGAAATTCTCAAGAGTAAGGTTAGCATCGTCTTTAAGACAACAGTCCCACTCAGCTAAATTACGACTAAACATTTCTGTGCTTTCGCACCGGATGCGCTTAGCAGAGGTAACCCCTGTAATTAGTTTCTTTCTTTACATACAATTTATAATGCTGTTTGGCTGATGGAGCGACCCTGTGGATGACGTCATAATCTTGGAACTCGCTTCTAGGGGACCTGGCAACTAGACGATGTCGCGTGCTCCTGTACTGTCACATAAACTGCTAAACAATCAGCCCTCAGCCATGCAAACTGGCAGAGCATCCACCTACCTACCTACAAAATTCCCTCATTAGTCAACGGGTTGACATAAGGTCGAGTGTCGTGGCCGAGTACTGACGGATTGACGTGTACGTGACATCACTTGAAATTTTGACCTCTTCAACCAATCAAAGATGTGCGACACTGCAGTCGCAGTTCACTCTCAAGATATCACACGTGTCCTAAACGACGTACGACGCCAAGGCAGAGATTTTTCCCTGGAAATAGTTTCTAATGCTATTATAATATAAAATTATTCTTCAACGAATATAACATTTAGTACACTCCCACAAAAACGTGAGTGTTTTTGCAACCCACGCCGAAGTATGTGCTTAGTTCTGGCTACAACCAAGTCCGCAGAAATGCGAAAGAGAATGGGCAGGCAAAGGAACTGCAGATGCCGAAAGAGCAGTCATGACAGGGCCTCAAACCTTAGCGCTGCATTTAATGCAGTAAGTCCCTAACAACGTTTTATCGCATACATCCGGGCCTTTCTTATGGAACTTCGCTTCCAACCCGGACTGTGAATGCTCCAGGAATGCTGTCAGGCTCTAACCCACGTTTTCCCCATAACTTGAGTCAAGGTTTCAAAAATTAAATAATTGAGATAAGCCAAGAAATGCCTTTACCGGCTGCTTTGCGCAACACAGACGTCTTTGTTTCGGGAATAATTATTTACGTTATTTTTCTAATTAACTTAATATTGACTTTAAACAGTAAATGTGATTTGCAACATGTAGAGCACATTCAAAAGCTTCCATCTCGCTTATTTTCGGTAAAGGAAGCCGCGCATGCGTCTTTTTTCTGAACTAGAAAGGAAGCCCGCGAAATGCAAAACCAATCACGTGTCAAGCGCATTCGCGCGCCGCGATTGTGCTGCTCCCAAGCTTGCAGTGAGGGAGCCAAAATCACCTTCGGTCGTGGCTCAATGACCTAGTTAAAGCGCGAGGCTGATAAATTAGCGATGGCTGCAGCCCGCTCAGCCGGCTCGTTGCGCACGCTGCAGATTGCCCGCTTGCACCGTCCACATGCACCGACTGGCTCACGTGAGCGAAGAAAGCACCGCAGATATATCGGCTTGCCGCTGCACACGGGCCAGCTGATTTCCTGAACTCAAGCCATGATTTAAAGCAGCACTATCGTCGTGCGCGCATGCCCCTGTTGCGTGATTTTTTTTTATTCGTGGGCTTTCTTTGGAACTCGGAGAAAAGATACGCGTCCCACTTTCTTTCCCGACAATAAATGTCATAAGGGTTCATGAGCAGGCTCTTCAATTTTTTAATTGTGCATATTATCTATCGTCAGTATTAAGTAAACTATATCGATTATCCAAATTAACTGTTTCTGAAACACATATTGCCGGTGATGCGTAATATGGAAGGCAGCTGTTTGCAACTGGTTCCGCGGCCAATCTCAAAAATGTAATTTTTAACCAATGGCCCAAGTTAGCTGGGACGCGTGGTATAAATGTGTAGAACTCTCCGATTAAATGTCGTTTACTGCATGATTTATTGTTCTTGTGTACAACTATCAACATTAGGATTGATGTCGGTGCCTCTAAGCGATCCAGTCATCGACACCAGTGCACAGCACTCCATCATCGGAATATTTTGAACAGGCAATCCCTGTTTAAACGCTGCAGGGCTAAATAACCGTTTTGCAGAAAATCCACCATCGACGTTAGCGCCGTTAGCGAGAAATCCCAAGCAAGGGTGACGGTAGTTTGCAGACCACCCACTGATAGATCAGCTGCTTGTGCGACTTGGCAATACCACGCGATCCAACGTGACCAGAGGCGTTGGCTAATCCTAAACCAAGCAGGCACGTTCATATACGGATTCGAGAAGCGGAGCTTGCCACATAATGGGCGGTCTTCCGTATAGTGTAGTATCGTAGGAAGGCACGCTAATGATTAGGTGTGAGATTACAGTGGCAAACGTTAGGGGTCCGCAACTATTCGAGTAGTAACATGCATTTAATTCAGGTACAACCGGCAACTTAAGCAGCCGACAGGAGCCGCTAACGCTGTCATGCCATTCACTTGAAGGTGGAGCTTAACCTTACCGATAATTGTTTTGCATTCAATAAGATGAACAAATTACAATTAATGATTTGTATAACACGATAGCTAATGGCAACGAAAATACCTCCTAAAAGAATCAAGCATGGTCCGTGCGTTGACTATCAGCTTATACTTCGGAAAGAGCCAGCTAAGATATGAAATGTAATCGAGGCCAACTTGGAAATAATAGAACTCTGGTCACATTTAATTCAATAACGCCCCACGTCATTCAGCTGTCCGTCCGTCATTCTGGGCCGGCTACAAAAACATTGCAAAGGCTTTGAATGTGGATCCGTTTAAAGACATTCCCGTGAACTGGTCGCAACGGCTCACTCTTACACGGGAATTCAGAACTAACGGCATAGTAAAATTCATGCAATGTAATCGAAAGTAAAATGTCGCAGAGTGTACAACGAGACTAGTCAGGACAACGAAACTGTGAATTGCGTTTCCCGTATACAGATCCCGCTTACCTTGACACCTTCGCTGTCCACAGCGCCGACAAGCTCCTTTGCGTAAAGATAACCCAGACCGCCGTATAACATGGCCTTTGTGCCCTCCTTGTAATATAACGGCGGGGCCAGAGCTCCCAATGACAGAGAGAGCTGGTTCAGTACGTGAACGTATTGAGCGTACGGCTGGGCCATACTTTCTCCGATCCGCAGCTGCTGCAAGCCGGCGTCGGAGCCGATGAGGCCGCGCAGACTGCGCCGAGTCTCGATCCAGAAATGGGCAAAGGAGGGGGCACTCTCGGGAAACTTGGTGTACGCCTCCTCAAGACCCTCAGCAGTGAGAAACTTCTTATCCGGCCACAGCACGCTGCGCACGGCACGGAGCTTCTCGGCCGCGACACCTTGGGTCCCATTGTCCAGCCATGGTACGGCAGATGCCTTCTCGAAGGCAGTCTGTGGAAGCATGAAGCTCACCTGTATGCTCTTACTGCGTACTCGAGACGGCAGAAATGCTAACGTGCCGTCTAGCAGTGTTCGCGCTGTGAAGATTATATATGCGAGATGCCTGTAACCACACGCGAAGAGGATGACTCCCTCTCGACGACCCACAAGACTTTCAGCTTCATCCGAAAAAAACGTAAACGATAGATTCGTCAAGAACATTTTATCCAAGTGCTCCACAGGATCACGACAGCCTAAATACAATGTTTGTTAGGGGCATTCCTTTTGAAATATCTCGACGGGTAATGTCACGCCCGGAATGTCATTTTTTGTTCTGTTTTGTTTTATTCGGCTCATTTCTTAACTCAAACTTTCCAATGGGATTCTCAAATTTGAAATATAGCAGTTGCTGATTTCAACGCCCAGCAAGTTTTCATATATATATTGAATCACCGGTCACTCTAAGTCCACATTCCTCTCCCGTTTTTACTAACATCTACAGCACATACATTGTCATTACCTTCATTATTGCTTAAGCATATGAAATTGATGGTTGTGACACTACAACCGTGGACAATGTGGACAACCATATTGCCGCAAACTATGCGCATATTATCGCAGAGGTTTGAAGTGCCCAGAAAAAGTGCTAAAATTATGTTATTTCTCGATGTTAAACTCCGCGTTTTAAGACACTATCTGGCCGGATCCGCACAAAGATATCACTCACTGGCAAGCACAATAGTAACAAGCGTTTTCGATCGCATACCAGTTAGCTGGAAGGAGCTTTGTGTGCCATGTCGCGTTTAACGTGCTGTGTTCACGTCATGTTACAATAAGCTTATGAATAAAGACTATGCATTGTTTTATGCGTTGGTTAACCAAAATGTTTACTCTGCGCAAAAAAAAACATCATATCGGAATTCACTGCTTTAGAGAAAGTGAGATAAATACGAGGTTAGGAATGCCAGCATATGTCGGCACTGTAATCAATCGACAAGCATCTTACGCCAATAAACATTTGATGCAATGTGGACTGGATCGACAAGCGAAGTTGCTGAATATATGTCTGGCGCCTGAATAAAAACATTTGCAAGCCGCTTATTTCGTGATTATAGCCGTCGTTAAGGGCAATGGGCTACATACGGAAAGGGGCAATAACTCGGCAGTGTTCGAAAACAGGGTCACTTGAACGTACTGTACTGTACTAAACAATGTGCCAACCTTACGACATTAAAGCGTGGCTTAACCATTCTATAATACTTCAGGTCTGCGTACTCTATGCCGTCACGCGCCTTCTCTGAGCTTGGGTGGATCCAAAAAAGACGGTCGAGTTAGTCCATGCGCCATATATCGGCACTGTGCGTCTTATGTGAGCACTAACTTTCTGATAAAAAGCAAGAATGATAGTTCTCACGGGGCTATTTGGTTTTAAAGAGCACGCATGTGTTGCATATGACCTCTAGAAAGTTTACCTACAAGTAGATAGAAAAGGCGTGGGCGGTAATCAGAAAGGCTACCCTGAGAGAAGAAAACAGATGAGAAAAAAGACGAGAAGAAGAAAGGAACATTTAGCACAGTCACAATATGTCACTGCAGAAGACTGATATTAGCTAACAAAACAGAGCCTTGTGTGCTTTCAAGGCAGTTGATAGGCCAAGGATTGTATCCGCCAATAAAGGGCGAGGATCGAGGCGACCAACGCTCAAAAGCGTGGGAGGCTGCTGCTTTCTGAGAAGAAAATATTTATAAACCCCTGTCCCAAAATGTAGAAATATTCAAATAAGGCACAGTGGAGCCATCAGAAATGAATCTGAAAAAAAAAGGCACGCTGTTCTGCGACATTTTTACGCTTGCCAACTTTTCTTACTGGGCGAATCAAAATAAATATGCAGCCGTACATTCGTTTCCACTGGTTACAGCCTAGAGTCTAAGCCGCCAGAGAACGTTGGCTGTGGCTTAGCTCTGTTTAACCCTGGTTGAACTGCAAAAGCAACTGCTACATGATTATACTTGCGGCCAAAGGGAGAATGGGATGCATAAGTTCACTCACCGGTGTTACATCATTTTTTGCCACAGCCAGTCGCGCACAGAACACGCACTTTCAAAGAGGTTGCTCGTGAAGCGGTGGTGAAACTCGCGTGGCAGACTAGGGCTCGCCCGCTCTTTGTGCAAAATCTGCGCGCCGGCCACCTTCCCCATCTACAGGCTCAACGATTAAACCTGCCAGAGCCCTCGTCTTTGTTTTCTCGAGACATGCAGCGAGCTCTTCATTCGTTGCTTCTGCACGTCGTCTCCTGAGGCTTTCTTTGCGCCTGCCAATTGTGGCTACGGTATACGAGTGTGGAGTGAAATGTTTGGCTGCGTGCGACCGAGCGTTGCATCGAACACAACCAGCGTTCCGTTGAACGCATCAATTGCACCGGCGTTTTAGGCGGTGGTAGTAAAGACGGTGGTAGTAAAGACGGTGGTAGTAAAGACGGTGGTAGTAAAGGCGGTGGTTGGTAGCCTGACATCGAACAACTAGAACTCAATGTCTAAGCACAAGCACTTTATTTCCAAGAAGAAAAACGTTTCCTCGAGCTGGTGCCCTCGAGACCTCTTCAGGTGTTTACATTTCCTCTGGCTCTGGGTTTCAACTTTGCATACCGACCAAAGCTATGATGACATCATAGTGAAGGAATTTTATGCACATGCATGTTTCAGCGATTTAGTATATGAGTAGCAGATGACGTCGCAGTCAATGCATTGTTTTATTTACCACTGCCTCTTGAAAATGCACGGCTAAACCTATCTCAGAAGCACATATATCGATCCTATACAGCCCTTGCCCCCACGCATTCAGAATTGTTTTTAAAATAAAACTGAATTAGGTCATATTGAGCCCCACACTTATATACAATTTAAAGCAAGTCATGTTGTCCGCACTTCTCTTTCGTATATTGTTTTCTGCAGCCAAATGTGCACACAGTACTCTATGTACCGATTGTTTCGCTCTGTGCATTGCCTCCTTGCACATTGATCACTTAAAACTCTGAAGGACACCTAATCCGTGACTTCGAGGGTATCACGTGATCTTTTAGTGGCTACCACCTGTCCATTCCCTTGCTGCATCGTTTTTTTTTTTTGATGAACATTGGTACTAATTTAATCATTATTTTTGTGAACCTGTCATCCAAGATACTCTTGTAGGTTTTCAAATTAAATAAAATGTCATTACACGTACATAAAAAGCCTCGCATGAATCAAACCGTACGAGCATGTCTGTTGGGCGCAGCGTGTCCCCACCTCGCAAATTAGAAAAAATAATTCCAACAAAAGCCTGCGCACTGCCCAGCGTTGAGTTGTACAGTACGTTTTAGTCGATATTATTGCCACAAATAATCAAATGGCTATTGGACATTCGCCCAAAGTTTCTCAGAGAGGCATCAGAGATACAAACGAAGTGGTCTTCCCTGCTGCGACATATATCTCGCTTTGTAGATAAAGACAACAGTCATCCACCTCCGATGGTATCGGCGTTCTTTCCTATTGTCAAATGTTGCATAAAGACGCTAATAGCGCTTACGTCTTTTATACCCGTCATCCACCCTTCTCTCCTACAGTTTAAAATCAAGGATTTAAGAATTGTTCAAGTTTCTGCCCTTACCTGTACGATGTTAGCCAGCTTGGCGTCAATGATCCGACGCTCCTCATCAGTGAAGTAAGTCACCGCCGCCATAGCGGCCACCAGTACTTTGTAGCTCGCCTCAACCTGGCTGGCGCAGAATAAGGTTCGCACTTGATTGGCTCGGCGCTGACTTCCATGCAAAATGAGCAGGACAGCGTCGGGGTTGGCGACGGCTGCGTACGCCTCCAGGAACAGCCACGCCAAATTACGGCGCACGCTGCTATCATTGAACTTCCCGAAAATTTGCAAGGTCGCATCGAGCAGGTCCAGATCACTTGTGAGCAATAAATCTTCCATCGTGAAAGGCGGCTCAATCTTGAGCATTCCGTCGATTACATATTTTAAGTAGGCCGCGTTCGTGAGATGCAGGACTTTGCCCAATTCCCCCAATGGCATTACGGCAGGCACTCTCACGTTGCCCTTGCTCGACGAAATGAACACGTCAAAAATCTGCAGGAGCATACTGTAAGCTTCCTTAATTCTTTCCGGCGGCAGCGATATGTGTTGGTCCTTAGCAAAATGCTTGAAGATGGCGCTGTAGACTCGGTCGAAAAACTGCCTTGGTATTTGTCTAAAGATGGTTCTCCACTCCAGCATAAGATTGTTCGCAGAGAAGAATAGACGTCGCTTCTGGCCGTCATCCGCCGCGGATGGGAGTAAGTTCAGCGAAAACCAAAGGTTGACGTTCCAGTTGAAGGCGAGGTCGAAGAGAACTTCCACTGGAGTACTTCCTGTAGCATTTTCTGGCGGATCCTCTGGCCAGCTGAGGCCATGCTCGCTCATGAAATTCTTCAAGACGCCTACTTGTGAGCCCGTCTGCGTCATGCAGCTGTTGAACATGGCAGAAGCTTTTCTTCCGGCGGGAAGCCGGGCGAGTCCCTCTGCTAGTTTGTCGGGTACCCTCGCCAGCCACGACATCACCATGTCCGTAAGCACAGAGCGAGACATGTCAGCGAATTCTTTGCGGGGCTCCCAACGACTGCAGACGTGCGCAGTGAAATCTTTGCACGGATCCACGTTCATGTCCAGCTGGAGTTCGATTAGGGCCCTATCAAAAACACAAAGACATGCGACTCAACTGCTGCATCCCCGCCCTGTGTCACACAGCATTCAGACCACAGCTTAAATGAGAGGGGGATACGTGTACCCTACTACTTAGACCAAGTGTTGCTGAACGAAGTGACATGTGTCGCTTTCTGAGTGCGTCACCTTTTGGAACAATGGCTTATGTAGCGCACAAGCTTAGGATTTTACACAGTACCTTCCGCTTTTTGCGACGTTTTCAAAACTGTAAATTCACACCAAGCGGATGGTTGAACACGCGCATACGCCTTTCTCTTCTCTTCTTCATACGGCCTAAGTATTCCAGCGAGGCTTCGGACGACAAATGTAATACACAATAGTTTCATCTGACCAGCCGGATAGTGTCGTTAAAATTCTGGAGATGGAAATGTCTTAAGGAAACAACGAGCAGGAGAACGATCCGATGTTTGGCAGATTCAATATTATTTCCCAGTAACATTATTGTACAGTGAACCAAAGCATCAGCTGGACTTTTGGCGACATCTGGTAGCCGCTGCGTCTATTGGTGCAGGTTTAACCATGTCCTTTATGATTACCTCAGCTGCAACGACGCGCTTCACCGTGGAGGCCACATATGTGTGGGGCCACCTGGGAATCGCTGCTTGAAGCGGCATATATTAAGCCTCCTTATGAATGGTTATGAAGAGGCAAAGTAATCACCAGGTGGTTTAGTGGCTATGACACTATGCTACTGAACCGCAGTAAACGGGTTTAAACGACACAGTTTAAACCCCATCGGCTCGAGGCCACTTCAATGATTTTTTATTGATAAATCACTTGTAGTGATCCTGGTGACTAACAGGCTACGTCACTCTTTTAGTTGGTAAGATTGAAAGGCTCGTCGGGGAGACTCGCGCGTTACAGCCGCTATACCGGACTCAGTTTGAATTATCTGTGCGAGGCCACGTGATTGTAACCTCACCAAAAAGAACGGTGGCACAAACAACTGTAGGACAAGATTCTTAATCGGCGTTACTGAGTGTATGAGTGTTTTCGCTCTAAATGTTCGGGATACACTTAAGCTACGCATTACATCAGTTATTCGACAGTGTTAATGGATCTACTCAGCAACCTCTTGTGCACTTTCCAGGCCATTCCGTAAAAAGACAATTACTACCTTTATTTTTTAATTTACCGCGATACACACAATCAGTTTCTTAACAAAGTCAAATGAATGTGCTTTGATGGCATAGAAGCATCTTCTCTGACTCGCCAATCATGCAGGAATCATGATACCATCTCCATATGAATACAGTCATTTTTCTTTCAGTGTAATTATTTAACATTCTTACGATGCAGGCATCGTAATTAAGATTAACAAGCACTATAAACTGATGGTTGTACAGGCGTACGCACCTACATGTATTCATGATGACTAAACCATTTGGAGCTTCTACAAAGATGCAGAATCGGCAACGCGGAATGGAAACACGTAGTATACATTACTAATGGCCGACTTCAATGCCAAGGCAGGGAAAAGCAGGACGGAATTCTGGGAGTGGGTGAATATGGCATTGCTTCTGGAAAGAGCAGGGGGAGTTACTAGTTCAGTTTGAAGAGCGCAATAAATTAAGAATCATGAATACCTCGTTCAGCAAATGGAGGACCCGGAAGTGGACATAAAAAAATTGCTAATGGTGAGACGAAAAATATAAACTGACTTAATACTGTGTTCTAACCCCACCATTATGCAGGATGTATAAGTAATCGGGAAAGTCCGATGCAGTGACCACAGGATGGTATGGTTTTTGATTATTCTCAATCTGAAAAGGGAACTAAACAGATTAGTAAGAAAGAAGGCAGTCAACGAATTAGTGGCGACGGGGGAGCAGAAAGTTCAGGATCTCGCTACAGAATAGATATTAAGCTCTAACCGAGGATGACCACATTAGCCTAGAAGCAACGAACAATAATTTCAGAGATATCATTACTGAGCGAGCTTAGACGTAGGCGATAGGATATTAGGAGCAGACTTCTATGCTGTCTAAGGAGACGAAATATTTGATTAAGAAACGCCAAAATAAGAAAGCTTCCAATCCAATGGACCAGATAAAGCTGTTAGAGATATCAAAGCCAATAACTAAGCATAAAGTGGCGGATATAAGAATGTATAACATTGAGCAAATTGAGCATGCAGTATAGAACAGAGGAAGCCTTAAAACGGGGAACAAGATATTGGGCATAAGGAAAAATCAAACGCAAGCACTAAGGGACAAGGCGGGCAATTTCATCACGAATATAGACAAGATAGTCGAAGTAGCCGCGGAGTTTTGTACTCATCTGAACAGTAGCCAAAGTAGTCAGGAGAGTAATGAGTTTGGAAGTGATGACGAGCAGTCAGACGTGCCGCCAGCAACAAAGGACGGGGTAAGGAAGTTTTGGAAACAATTATAAAGGGAAAAGAAGCGGTAGAGGATGAGGTAACTGCAGATTTGTCGAAGGAAGGGAAGAATATAGTGCTAGAAAAAGTAGCTACCCTGTATACGCAATGTCCTGTGTCATCGATGGCACCCGAACCATAGAACAACGCAAATATTACCTTAATTCATTAGCGGACGCTACGGATTTGAAACCGTATAAGCCAACCAGCTTAATATCTCTTTCATATAACGTGTTTACTGTATAACGTGTTTACTAACAGAATCAAGACACTCTTAGACTTTAGTGAAGCAAAAGATTGAGCAATTTGTCGGAAAGGATACTACATTATTGACAATATTCACACTGTCAAACAAGTGATAGAAAAATGCTCGGAATATAAGCAGCCCTTATACATTGCGTTTATTCATTACGAAAAAGCATTTGACTCAGTAGAAACTTCGGCAGCCATAGAGGAATGGCCAAATCAGAGAGTAGACGAGATGTATGTGAAAGTACTGGAAGATATCTACAGTGGCTGCACAGCTATCATGTTCTGCATAATGCAACTGAAAAAAATCCCCACACAGAAAGGTGTTTGGCACAGAAAGATTATCTACCCCGTAACATTCACAACTTGATTAGAGGAAGTAATCAGAGACTTGGAATGGTAGCAGTTATCGATAAGGGTAGATGGAGAATACATCAGTAATTAGCGATCCTCTGATGACGTTGCCTCGCTGAGTAACTCCGGGAATGAACTACAAATAATTAATAATGACTTAGACTGTAAAAACAGAAAAGCAGGCTTGAAAATTAATGTGCAGAAGACTAAGACATTGTTCAACAGCCTCGGGAAAGACCGGCAGTTTACGTTAGGTAGCGAAACACTGGAAGAAGTTGGTGAATATGTCAACTTAGGACAGGTAGTAACCGCAGATCCGGACCTTAAAAGGAAAATAACAAGGTGAATAGGATTGGGTTGGAGCGCATTTGGCAAGTACTCGCAGATTATGACTAGCAGCTTACCGGTATCGCTTAAGAGGAAAGTATGCAACATTTGTATCTTACCTTAATGGTAGCGGTAACGCTAAAAAATAGGAAGCGTGTATAGTGGGTCAGAGAAATAACTCAAGTTACTTATATTCTAGCAGAAATCAAGAAGACGAAATGGGCATCGTCAGGACATGTAGTGCAATGAGAGGATAACCAATGGTCGCTTAGGGTAACAAACTGAATTTCAAGGGAGGGAAATGTTAGCAGGGGGACGCAGAGAGGTGGATGGATGAAATTAAGAAGTTGGAAGGGTTCAAATGGATGCCGCCAGCACACTATCGCGTTTATCGAGGAATATGTAAGAAGCATTCGCTTTGCAGTGGGCGAAGGCCTCTTACATATTCCTCAATAAACGCGGTCTCTCAGATGGCTGATGATGATGATGATGATGCTGACGACATGAAATAAAGAAGTTTGAGTCTTTCTGGCACCTATAATGACAATTTGCAAAGCATGCATGCACTATTAGAGCGTTGTCAATGATCAGGGCAACTAAAGCCGAAAGGTGAGTGGAAATTAACGTACACAAGATTAAACTACTATTCAACAGCAATGGAAGGGCCTCGAAACTACTACTAGTATTTTAGCAAGCCAATATCATCAGCTCAATTGCAGATTGCAGCTATTCTGAAAAAGAGTTCTGTGAATACTTATACAATAGGTATTTTACTACCATCATCAGCAGCAGCTGCATACACTACGGCAACATAATGTATTCTTTCTCCTAGTGGATAATAAACAATATAGCGTCAGTGTAACACATGCTCGTTTCTTTCACGCCGCATTGACTCCTTTGGTATGGTGGAAGCAGCGCACGGTTGCATTCACAGCCTGAAATGACGCTAGAAAATGACAGTGACTGTGCCGGAGACGCGCTGCGCATAAGCGAGACATGAATGCGAGCGAGTGACCTGTCGTCGCGAACACTCTTCACGAACACACAATAAAGAGTAGCATGCCGATTAAGCGCCAGCGAACAATTGCGCTTCTCGGCTGTTTTGCGTGCAAATCGGAAGATATGGAGCAAGCTTTTGACCCATATTTGACTGCAGCGGGACAAGCGAAGAGAACAGACTATCAGAAAAAAGCGTTCCGTCTATCGGCGGATCGGAAATGATCATTGTCTACAATGTGGTTGAATTCGATGAGGCAACTAAAATCAGTCCAGGAGCCGAACAAAGGCTTCATAATTATCGTTACAGCCATCGGTCGTTTGGACCTGAAAAGAAATACAGTCCCGGAACCTGAAAAAGCCTTTAGGAATGCATCCGGTCGCAGGCATAACTTTATTTCGCCCAAGTAGAATTCGATGTGTGTTTAAGATACCTGCTGCGATGTAGAAATCAAGAAACCGAAGAACCTTGTGGCTCTTGTCACGCAGACCTCGAGGCAAAATCTGCAAATCACTTGTCGAAGGTCAGCAAGAAGTAATCCTCCGAAACAGTAATTTCGGCAGGGCTAACAAGAATGTGCGCACAAACCTTCTGAAGCACGAGCACTCTATCTTAGAAATTTTCGCAATGGTATGTATGATGTATAGGACATATTTAAACAGATCAAGGCTTTCAAAAGTGAACCTTCTTATCCCAAACAAAACACCGGTCGCTGTTCACGTTATCAGAACCATTAGTAAGGCTCTACCAGCTAACACAACTCCGATGATACTTGTAAGGGTGCCGTGGAAGATTCCACGGCGCATGTCGGGCGTAGGAAACACACTGCAACAAATGTGGAAAGAACCATTTTGCGAAACTGTGCAACACCAAGCGAAGAGTCACAACTGCTTACGAAAGTAACTTATGTTCAGATGACGTTCTTGCTGAGCCAAAACAGATGTAATTTCATTTACAGTGAAAAACAGCGAACCAAATTCCAGGTTTAAAATGGAGCGTCAGTATATGCCATTCCAGCGGATACACATAAGTAAGCGAGTTTTATGAAGCCCCCAACACCTGGGGTTACACAATGGAATAGTCATCACTCTAATTGTATTTGTAGGCTTCTCGCCCGAAGCCTTTTATCACAAAATTAATATTGTACTCAATTGGTGGAAAACCACTTGGTATGCATTGGAGAACGAATGCGTCCGAAGCAATACGACTCTAAAGGCAGCTATAAAATGGCGTCAGCGGTCCAGCAGGGTGCACAGTCAGCCACAAAGAGTATTACTGTGGACAAGTTTTAATCGATTTTTGTGCAATATCAGAGACATTTTCCAGGAAGAGCATTAAAGAGTATAAATCCAGTTTGCACCAGATGTCGCTGTTTGTGTCGAGTTCCTGTGAGCACAAAGCCTCAGCTTCAGGTATTGCTTCGAGAACTGAAAGAAAATATCATCGTCAAAACGATCAAGCAACAGGTTAGGGGAGCCACATGGCAGTGGGAAAGAAATTAGGCGCATTCAGAATAAGAATAGACCAATATAATCTGAACGAAAAGATGAGCAGACAACAGCTCTCAGTGCCAATCCTAAAAACGCAGAGGGCTTCTTATATTCAATCTGAAGTCGCATTATATCGTAGACCTAAGTCAAATGTTTGAATCGTATTCCAGGCACCCTTTTAACTCTACAACTATTTTTCTTCGCCTTTTAGTTTGGCTGTGAGTAGCATATCGATATTGAGATAGGTGCAGAGAACTTTAGATGGTCAGAAAGACATCGATGTGTTGCATATGACATTCTCATGTATGGCAAACGAAAGAGCAGAAAGAACGAACGAGGTGAGCACGACCAGAATCAGAAGCTATTTGATGTGACGAAGGAATTCACATCAACTGGAAAGAGCGGGAGTTGAACACTGAAGTGATTGTCTTGGGTCATGAGCTGACAAGCCTAGTCCCTATGGCAGACCCTGAAAAGACCGGTAATTTGTGGCATATCCCCATTAATCGATATGTGTGGAACCGTTCAGGTGCACCATGGTTTATTACATCTGCAGATTACTATGTGGCGTATTCGATGGCATGAAAAAAATAAGAAAACAAACCCCATGATGCCTAGTGGACGTCAACAAAAGACCAAGAATTTGCGAACATGAAACATGTGGTCGAAGCACTAGCAGAGCTATGCTTTAAAAAAACGTACAGTGTGATGGAATTGAAAAAGGACTTCGAGCAGCTCTGCTACAAGCGGAATGCTACCGTTTTTCAACCAAGCATACTCGGACTGAAAAGGAGACGTTGGTCATTACTTTTAACTCCCGAACTTTTCCACCAATATGTGTTTGGTAGTCATGGAAAAGTAGTTACTGATCAAAGTCTCCCGCAATCTACAGTCTCAACGTCGCACAACGAAGTGCCAAGGAGATTGCATAGCATGCTGCTGCAGGTGAATCCATACAACATAGAGCTCAGTACTACCCAGGCAATGAGCTTGTCGCCGCAAACACAATGTCTACAGCTCTCCTTCCAGACACCGAAGGCAGCCACGAGTAGACAGACGTGAATTTCGTTGCATGTTAATATGTAAGACAAGAAACACTTTAGGCGGTCAGAAGCGCTAATCAGAGGAATGAAGCACTGCTCAAACAAAACCTAATACATATCATAAAGCACCGCTTTAACCACGCCGCTAAAACGTATAGGTATGTGGACTGTGGCCAACATATCTAAAGTGGGATCCAATGATCATGGAAGGCTAGATTCTGATCTCTCCCATCCATCTAAAATAAATTCCCGAGTTGGCAGCGCCTGCCTACTCGGCAATGTCATGCAGTTTCGTAATATCGCAAACCTAGGATCAGTCGATACAGCGTCATGTCACCAGCCACCTGCCGAAAGGATGCCGGTAATTTTTCGCTGAAAATTCTGATGCCAAAAACGCCGATAACGCCGACGTCGGCCTGACCATTAATGGTATCTCTTTAAGAGACAGAATACTGTACAGAGTTCAACACGGCGTCATTCTCTGAGCAAACGTGACAAATTCAAGAGGCTGCTCTCGTCTCATCTTGATACTAAACCTTACCTAGGAAGTACACGCGAATGCATCATCTGGCCAGAAATGAGATATGGTGAGTGGGGAATATTTTATACATGGAAAATACACCAGGTTCAGGTCAACACACAACCAGAAGCATTGCTAAAACACTGCAGTGTCAAACTCCAGAGTCTCATGGCAAATAGCCATTTCCGACCTAATGGAGTTTCAAAGGAATCCTTTTCTGGTAATAGATTAATGGATCAGTGCATTTTGGAATATGATCTGCTGATGTCTACAGCATCTGCAAGTTCTGTCAAGTGTCTTAAGGTTCGCGTCGCTAAGTATAACTTTTATTTGTTATCAGTGAACCTGAAACGCAGTTTTGAAAAGTTGAATTTCATACCTTTGTTCGTAAATCGCATTTCTAAACACAAGAATTCAAGCCCAAATTGCGAAAAAAATATTATGCAGGATTATGTGGCAAAAAGAGCGAAGCTGTTGTTCAAAAAGCTCTTGAAACTGGTAGTCACCAAGAGCTAGTCTTCTTGTATTACCTCAACGTGCTCCTTTAGGAATAGGAGCCAGCCCAGCGACACTCCAATAACACAAACAATCCTTTCAACTCTTGTCTTGCTGCAGTCAAGTATAGCAAACTTTCAGAGAAAGAAGTGAGCAAAACAACAGTGTGTGATGTTCAAATGTGCCAAAGATCTCACGCCTCTGAAAAAAGGGGGCAAACTCAGTCCACCCGATCATACAGCAGCATGCATGAAAAATACATTGTGATCGAGCACATTGGTTCATAACTTATGATGTTTAGTGGATGGCAGCAGACGAAACCTTGTGCACACCTGAGACGGACTCTGTCAGATAGCAGTGACATCGAGCCTAACAAACAGCATTGTACACATCCCCAACAACAAGGATTGCCCCAGAATGAAGAGTTCCCACGGCCGAGTCCCCAAAGGCGAATGAAGAGTCCGACAGGAACGCAAGGCGGTGACGTGAAAGGTCAAGTCACAATATCCGACCATCGAGGAATTTACAACTTTTTTGTATATTGAGGTCTTCAAGCTAACCAGGGGAGCACGTTGGAAGAGGTATTTTATTAACATCAGTACCAGCGGCATCCCCTTCAGCAGCGATTTGTATATTTTCCCCTAGCCTAGAGCCTAGTAAACAACCGAACAACACAGCATCTAAGTTATGAGAAGGACTCGTTTCTTTTCCGCGCCATTTAAAATACAACTTTTAGACGCGCGACAAAAAGTACAGCGTATGCATGTCTGATGATTTCTCATTCTCATTTATTCACCTTGCCTGCGCTCGCTGTGGAACCTGTGTGTATCTTCAAAAACATTTACATTTCTTCCGCGGCACCCTCCAAGAAAAAGAACAACTAAAAATGGTCAAGGGTGTAGGTCGAAGCCACGTTTTCACCTTTTCAGTGCTTAGCAACGTTCTCCCTCACCAATAGCATATAGATGAGCAATTGCTTTTTTCGGTTCCCTGGGTTCTCTGTTAAGTTCTAGCCGAATTTGATACCTCACAATCGTACGTAAAATATATTCTCCTGTTGCGGGCCCATATGTGTCAAGTACTATACCAGGCTGCGTAAACAATGACTTCATTGTCTATTTTCAGCCATCCTGTTTGCGGAAAACGGAGTTCATGATTGTTAAAATATTTCGTAAATCTGTCCTACAATAAACGAATATGCCGCGATCTCCTACTTTCTACTCGCTTGTCTTTTTTTTTCTATTGAAAATTTAATAATTAGAACATTGTACTGTTTTGCTGTACTCAGGCCGATTCGACGTCGTGCTAGAAGACTTCGATTGTCGAATTACTATGACTAGTTGCCGGCGTTGTGCATAGTCTCATTGCTATGATCACGGTCAACATTTTGTTAATTCTGCAAAAAAATATGTTACCAGTTATATTTAACAATAGCCACACACCTAGCTCCAGTGCACTACACGATAATGTATTAAGCTCCCCTTTTAACGCCGTATGTGCATGACTTGTGCTTTCAACCTAAGCCAATGATATCTACTAGCTGCGTGTTCCTCGAACAGCACTTCTAGGCTAACCTGACCGAGTAAGAGAGAAAGAACGGGACTCCGCCTCACCTGTGTTGAGCGCAGGATTGTGTAGTGCAGAGTTGAGCCGTCTTCGGGACCGGGCTGGGCAGCAGGAATATTGTTAACGCCAACACAACGCCCACTAGCAGCATGATGGCGCACACCTTGGCCTCCTTCGACGATTTTAAGCCGCTTGGGACAGTCGGCGGCGAGAGTGTCAACTGTGACAGCGATAGCAAATTGTCAGAGCGCAACGTGTGTCGCATGCTCCAAACCGATATGAATGACAAGGCATTAGTTGCAGACGTTTAAGGGAGCATTCAATTCAATGCGTCACTTGTTGAGCTCTCTACTCTGTGAACTCTACCCTTCTCCATGTATCACTATAACACCTACAAACATTATTCCAATTTCCAGCTGATGTGGCGCAGTAAATAGGCTGCTACTCAGGCTCCACTATACTGAGTTAGGGAACCCGAGTTCCGTTCTAGCTGTGTGGCAGCCACTATTTTATTGATGCAAGCAAAGCTCTGGTGGGCTGTGTGATGAGAGCTCTCATCAAAAATCCAAATGAGTCGTCGATTATGACTTACCCTTAGCCTGAATAAAGTTACGATGTTAAAACCCCCAAACCGATCAAATCAATATAATTCAATGCGTTGAAACGTAATTATTACTTTCGCGGGATGAGCCGAAATGCAGTGTTAGAGCCGTTTAGGGTAGAGGCCATGATAAAGAAGAAAGAACTATGGTATTTAAAGATACGTCATTTATTTTCTCCGTGTACGAAAGGGTTAAGATAGACTGCATAAAAATGCAGTGTTTGATTAATATTTCTGTGGAAAGAAAAAGAGACAAAGTATGTCACTCCTCCTGTTCCATCATTGTCTCAGTGAAAACACTTATAGTGCTTTCATTGAGACACTTCCCGAATACCATGCATCAACTTTTCTATAATCTAAACATCAATTTAGAGATAGAGAAAACTGTCTCAAGAATTAACTAAAAGTCATTCGAAATAAAACAAGCATCTGCATTTTCTTTTTACCCGACAGTTGGTGATGGCTGAGGATCCAAGAGATGGAGGTTCGGTTCGCGGTGGAGACTATTTTTTTTTATAACGAGGAGTCGCTAACCTCTTAAGCGTTGCTAAGTAACGTCGGCAGAGATTGGCAAGGGGGCATGCGCAGCTGGCCTTGGCTGTGAGGTCACGTGCATGCGCAGAACTAGGCTATGTGGAGCCACGCGAAGTTGCGATCTGACACGGGTAGTGAAGCTTTCGCTTCAAAAAGGGGATTGTTAGCCACTTGCTGATACACTCACTTTCTGCCCTCGGATGTGCGCACCAGTCGAGGTTGACTCTTACTTTAGCCAGGAAAGTCCTGCCCGTTCTAGGGGCGCACAATCCCAATACCCAGTATTAATTGAGTAGGCATTGAAGCAGAGCAGCGACGCGCACCCTCTAAAGGCATCTCCGCTTTTTGACGGCCGAGCGTGGATTGGCTTGTTAGCCACAAAAATCGAAGCTGTTTGCTGTGTAAGGCACAGTTGGAAATTCGCATTCTGATAGCGGCAGCCGAAATTCAAAAGGAAGAGCAGATACGTATTTTCGGCCTATTCTCCAGTCTCACATCGATAACGAACAGACTAATACGATTGGACAACCACGCTTGACAGACGCCGAGTCTCACCACATGGGTTACGAACGAAGGGCGAGAATTCAAAACGTATTTAGAGGCGCTGGTACCAGCTTTATTATTCAGCAGAGTTAGGACTGCGCCTGATCTGTAATTGATGTCTGAGGAGAAATGAAAATTCATGGATTAATACGTAGATGCGTAAATCCCGCGCAGGGCCTTCCAAAGTGTACATTCACGAAGCATGCATTGTCGCTCGGAATGCACAACGCAACAGGCACGACAAGAAGCTCGAGCCAAGGCGTTACACAAAGCCCATGCTACTGGCAATACAGCGGCCTACGTAGACTCGGCAGAATACAGTCGCCCCATGACATATGCCATCATTGTGATTTGGTAAACCTCTCATCAATCAGTTTCCGCCTCTGTCAAAGCAAAAACGTCGACAGAAGCCGAAGCGGCAGCCATAGTGCTAGCCATATCCAATTTGAAATAGAATGAAATGAATAAAGAAAGAAAACACACCCGTTCACACCTACCGCAGGTAAGAACAACTGTGTTTGCTTTAGGAATGCTATTGGCAGCGCTGGCACAAATATAGCGACGTCTTTGTCTATGTCATTGGTTGGTGAGGTGTTCTGCTATAAACATATATTAAAGCGAATCAAAACATAGCAAAGTATAAAAGTCGCTGCCTTCCATTTAACAAGACCTGTACTGCCTTACGTTGATATGAACAAAAATACCTGTGTGCGTGACACTGTGCCGTAGTCATAAAGCGTAGTATATTCAATTCCGGCACTCCAAACTGAAAAATATTAGTAGGACGAAGGACATGGTATGGTACCACCATGTGTAGAGCCCTGATTTCCTTCTTCCATCGATACTGCCAACAAGTGGTAAAATCTACCAGAATGAGCCAATATTTTATACTAATCTCCGGCAGACTCTTCCGTTACGAGTAATTTTTCGTTGCGCCGATCTGCTGGAGCAGCAAGCATCAGCCCACCTTGTTGGATACGGCGCCCATGCCGGCGTTCAGCAGATCGTTCAGTGCCTTCATGGACTCTTCCCTCGTCCATGTGCTGGCTGCTTTAGACGTCGTGGAGCGTAACGACGGCGCACGCAACGTGCGGGTCGATGTCGTCTTGGCCGATCCCCTTGCCAGAGTGGAGTCGCATTCATCTGGAAGAAGCTCCTCTCGCTTCACGACGTCGTTGGGCTCCTGCGAAAAGACGCTGACGGTAAACTCCCCCTGATGGAGAGCACGGCGATGCCGATAGTTGTAGCAGCAGCGAACACAGCCGCGCTTGTGCCGAACGCACGCACAAGCGACGTCCAGTTTATTAAGATCCTCGGATTTTGTTGTTTTCTCAATTGAGCGGTAAAATGGAAAATACACGATTTCAGAAATTTGTCCGAGAAAATATATTCAGCAATTAAGGGAACTGAAATTATACTTCAGGGGAACTTATAAACCAAGAAATCCTCAGAGGTGGCCTTTGTGAGCAGTCAAGTCAGATTTGAAGCTTTGTGTGAAGCCGATATTACTCAGTCAATTTGTTTTAAAACTGCCCGTGACAACTGCTCGCCATCGACTTGGGTAGCCCATCCCAGTTCCCAATCCTTCCCAGTGAAGTCACTAGTGCATACTGGCCTCGCCTGCTCATTAGACGCTCTCTAGTTATGCGGGCGGGACGAAGTGGCGAGGGGCACCGTCGTGGCTTCTTTTCATTGCTCCTTGCGCGCCGCATTAGGATGAGTTGGAAAGGGGGAGAGGAAGAGCTACATTTTAAATCGCCCATATGCTGGGGTGTCAGCTCAAGAGCAGGGTTTCCAGAACACGTCGCCCAGGTCCAAGTACTCCAGGCCGCCGTCTAAGCGGATACTGTACCTGTCGGATATTGAAGTTTTAGCGCCATATGTTCAGTGCTAATGAAGACGACAAATATTTTTTAGTTTCGGAGGTTGATGGGTTACTTATTCTTAGTGCTCGCTTTATAATTTTAGCAAAGAACGCTTCATGGACCCCCTTACCACAATTATGAAAGTCAATGCTGACAACTTTGCAAACAGTTACGGAGGCCACTTAACACTTCCATGTTGCGAATGCGAGAGCATGAGTCTAAAAAAATTACAGGGTCTCTTACGATATCTCTAAAGAGGCGAAGGGCGAAAACCTAGCAGCAGTAATTATAGTCATTTTAGTCATTACTCCAAATTAATAAACATTTTATGATTTCTGATCAATTGTCGTCAATAAAAGTCGTTGTTAGGCATATTTGTCATTACAAGGTATTAGTAGTCATTTTAATCATTACTACTCATTACTAAGCAATTAAGTCTCTTGTAATCATCTATAGACAAGTCGCCGTTAGATATATTGGGCCTTATAAGTCATTAGTAATTTTATCAATTGCAGCATACAAACTGTCGTTGACATGTGAGTCATTACAAGTCATTAGCAGTCATTATAACCTCTACCAATCTCTATTATAACCTCTATTAATCACTATCACTCTAAATCATTTAAATTCTTTAACCTGTCTTCATACGGCAGACGTTTTTTAATGACGCGTCCGTTGGTCAGTTTCAGCCGACGCACCAAGAACCTAAAAAGATTTTCGCCTTAATAAGAAGCTAATTAACGTAGCATAAGATGCAGACTAAGTTTGATTAGCGGTTGAATCAGGGTGGGCTAAGGTAAATATGGCATGGAAGAAGGTGAATATAAGTAGGACTCATATAGGGCCACTCTGCACTTGCCAAAATGATGTCTGTCCAAAATGATGTCCCTCCAATTTTTCAAGACCACTTTGTGTCAGGTCCCGTCGTAAAAATGTCAATTGTGTTTTTCTCCTAATATATAGCCATGATGTAATCACTAAAAGTGCGTCCTAAGGTAGCTTTGCATGCAGCGCACGCATGTTAAATTTTGGCTCACTTCCTGTATTCCTAGAGCAGAAAAATTAACGGTCCTTTATGACATACTTAGGGCATGATGTACCAAGCCCCTCGTTTATCGGCACTTGTGGACTCAAAATCTTTAAGAGCGGGCTCAATATTGGCAGTGATAATCCGATAGGGGGAACTTAAGTGTTCTAAGAAGTCACCCTCGCCCCTATAACGCTGATGCGTAGCATATCGCACATCACACAGACGCATTTGCGTTTCGCCTCGATCGAAACACGGCTACCACTGTCGGGTTCGAACCCGGGTTCATAGGATGAGTATCTGAGCGTCCTAACAACTGAGCCATCGATGCGGGTGACCTATCTTCATTAGAATAGTTTTGCGGGCGAGTTGGTTCATTGCAGATCAAAATGTAAACTGCGCGTAAAAACGGGACAATAGGCGAAGGAACACAAGACAACACGGGCGCAGACTTCCATCTGTTTTATTGGTGAACGAAAGCACATGCTATGATTGTGGTTTGCCTTTTTGAAACATGGCGTCTGAGTGCTAGACCTTTTATCGTGCAATCTGCAATATGTTTTCTCATAGTGTGAAACACGTTTACGATAAAATTTTACCGTGTTATGTTTATCACGCCTAGTGTTAAAGATAGCAGTGGATACGCGCCTGCGTTCCCTCATGTATATAGCATGTGGTTTCGTTCACCAATAAACAATTGGAAGTCTGCGCCCGTGTTGTCTTGTTTGTGTTCCTTCGCCTATTGTCCCGTCTTTTCGCGCAGTTTACATTTTGATCTGCAGCCTATCTTCATTTACGGCACAATTAAGGTGTCCACAAGGAAGTGTGGTAGTTACTGCGCAGTTCCTTTCTATAAAAAGATTTACATTGCGAGTACGCTTTTGCAGTCTAGTTGGTGCCTTAGCATTCTGTTATTTTGCGCAAAAAACACGACACAAAAGAAACGAGGTAGACAGGACAAGCGCTTTTCCTGTCTACCTCGTTTCTTTTGTGTCGTGTTTTTTGCGCAAAATAACAGAAGATTTACATTATTTTGCAGAAAAACACTTAAGACGTCAGGGAATGAAAATGTGTTTTAAAGGCGATAACGCTTCAACTGAAGACGAAGCTTAATATCCCCATCAATTTGATTATCTTTCGTGGTTGCAGGAATAGTCATGCCGCCGATTACAAAGGCACAGGTACCTAGGCTATGATGGCTAAAGCATAGTGAAAGATGTAGTTAGGAAGTGCATACAACGCAGAGGAAACCCTTACGGATATTCCATATCTGTTCCAGATATGCTTTATGTGCTGCCAGATGTAAATATATAGGACAACAAATAAAATCTTATCTTGGCAAATCCAATCGGAAATCAGGCCAGATAGGGACTTATATGTACTAAATATTGCCCTTATATATCTCAGATATGGCTATATCATGTAACTTACAATTCATATCTGAGCGGGTAATGGGAGCTTACATTGCCAGAATATGGGTATATGTGGCACCCTCATGACCTTACCTGATAAAGGGCATATATGATGTCGTAATTACCTTATATGGACAGACCAGTGGCATGCCTGGTGTCATCACTATCTTATAAAACCTCATTGGGGCCATATGTGGGCGCCATAGTGACTATGGATTAGCAATAGATGGCCTTCATCCACCTTCTGCAAATATGCAATTTTGGCATCACGTGGCCCAGCTTCAATTTTTTTACACATTCAGCATGCCCTGCATGCTTTTTGACATAATTGTATTCAATTTAGAGAAGCTACGATCGACTCTTATTATTTCAATTATTCTGCATATTTCGCTGCACATTATTATACCATGTGTTCCATAATCCAAGACTGCGCTAGGTTATGGCTACATGCTCCTCTTGCCCCCTACCAACTCGCGTTTTCATTTAAAATGCTGCGGCAGTCCGGTGCACTAAGCTTGGTCGGTTCAGTTGAGGGAGTACTAATATCTAGAAAATAATGCCAGTTCAGTATAAGGCCCCCGCCGCGCTCGCTAGAAGCATAGTCGATTCAGTTTAGCGATTCAAAATATTAAGAAAATGATGGCAGTTCAGTATACGGCATCCTTCTCGCTGGCTAGATGCTGACTCATTTTGTCCGGTGTTTCCCTCTTCCCTCTCAGAGGCAGCGGCGGTCGCTTAGCTTGCCTGCTTCGCGGGATTGCAATTCATCTCTCCTCGTGGCTGCTACGATCGGCTCCGCGGCTTGCTGCGCTCTACCGCAGATGCCGCGCGCTCTCTTTTTGGTGTGTGCTTGCTTCGTGTCCTTTTGCCTTTCCGCTCCGTACGTGTTTGAGCGCGTGTTGGTGACTCGTTTCTTTTCGGTGGCAGATATCAGGGGTTCGGTGTGGCTGGTGGGCATGCTGAGGGTTGTGATGCTGGTGTGCGTGTATGTGTGCCAGCGCCTGTTCGCTGTTAGCTGTGTCCATGTAACAAAAATGCGACAGCAAAAATACAGGGGCTTCAGTCTGACCGCCAGCACAGAGGAAATTGCTGTGTTTGCCTCTGCTTGCCTCTGCTTAAAGTAACACCGGTACTTCCTGACAGCCTATGCACACTGCTAAATTTAGGTATTAGAAACAGTCCCAGCACTGCGTGGTATATCGCCCTACGGTTTAGCTGCGCCTTTTCTGAGTATCTAAAGACACTTAAATTCGATTTCAGCAGTCTAGATCGATTTCAATAGCCGTTCTTTATTTCCTTTAGATCCATTTACTGGTTAATGCCTTGTGTAAAAGAGTAGGTTCAAATTTAATATCTAGTTAAATAGATTATTATCTTTCTCTTTAGATTCTCGTTAAACAGGTAGGTCCATTATTTTGTTCAGATACCTCATTAGTTTGTTATAGTTTCGCGTGTAAATCAGTAGGATCTCAATAATTAATAACGAATAAGCATGTGCCTAACTCTCAGTACCCGAGTAATTCAGGCCTGTCTTTGAGCGATTCCATAGAGAGGAAAAAAGAAAACCTGAGGCTCGAAAGCTGTATTCCTGTCTATAGGTTCGGTATGGAAGGAAAAATGAGGTTTCCCCCTTGGCAAACTTGATTGAGCGTGCGGCTGTCTGTTTAGCTTGAATATTGAAATTTTCGTTCTGTACGTTTTAATAACTTGTTATGTTGAGTTGCAGATCATAGGTGATATGCTCCCCCCTTGTATGCCCTGCTGTGAATTTAGAAATGTGAAAAGAAGGGAAAAATATGGGTGCGATACATGTAACTCAATAACTGGTTAATGGTCTCCAGCCGGTTGTTGTTCCTTGGCAATTCCTTCATCCTACTCGTGTCCTTATTGTTGATTCAGTGAGTATATGCACCAGCACGTATTGGCCTAGCTCAACGCAAGCAGGATTGAAATAGCTATCCTATTGGTTCTAGTCACAAGCTATTAGCTGGACGGGATCAGCTGTCGGTCATTCATGCCTGAATGAATGTTTAAATTTCGCGCTTTTACATTCAAGCTTCACGTCCTGACATATAGATGGTGCAAACCGTTATTTTCCCCGTTTCCTGAGTAAATCGCCCAAACTTCCTTGCTGCTGTAACTTTTTGCTCTCATCTAGCATCCGTTGTGCTCTCAGCACATTTATGCGCAATATCAGTTGTCATATCAGGTACTGCAAATACGGAATTGCGCAGATAAGGTATACCTCGCCAAATGCAAATTTGATACGGCAAATAAGGAAGTGGGCCGATATGCCTTATCTGATCCAGAATGGTCCAGATATTTCATATCTGCCCGATTCCTTATATTTTTATATACGTCTAGAGATGACATTTTTCTAAGGGAAGGGAAAGAACCAGTAGTGAATTAATACCTACCGGTTCATTCTAAGATGCAGTACACACTGATTATTTTATCTATTGTAGGCCGTCATTGCACCCGCCACTGCTTCAGTGGTGGTGGTAATGGTGGTGGTGAAAACATTTATTGCACATTTTGGATGTTTGTTTGGCGCCGAGCCATAAGGAGCTCGGTCTTACAATACTCTGTGGATACCCTAGCCAGGGACCCCATTGGCGGTTGCCACCACCCGCGCACACCGCGTTAAGGCCCTTTGGGCCTGTAGGTCGCAGCAGCCGAGCAGGGTCGCCTCCCAGTCCTCCCGGGAAGGGTTAGCGATTGGGGGAAGAAATGGGTTTCGTAGGCAGGCCCATACCATGTGGTAGGTGTCAGCCACCTCTCCACGGTACTGGCACTCGCCAGTGAATTACGAGTCAAAATGTTCAAGTATTTCCGGGCACAGCATCGTGTTAGTGAAGAGGCGCAGGAGCAGCCTCTCGTCCGCTTTTCCTAACCCTCTGCAGAGGTTAGGATATTTGCGATGCGAGTTTTGATGAAACACTACAACATCTTTGAATGTGTAGGCCGGATTGGAATCGACGTCCTCACCCGATTTGAGTCCCGAGGAAACTGCCCGGAGAGAACGCGCGCCGGCGGCTGCCTTATCTGCCTCGTTCCCTGCAAGACCCTGTTGGCTAGGAGCCCAGATGAGACATCGGCACACAGGGTATGTCCGGACTATAATTTTGATATATTCTATAGGCTAAGGGGGTCGTCCACCCTTGCGCGACGTTCCGACAAGCCCCTCGTGAGTCAGCGATGATATCTTTAGAAGTGTGGTCTGAGGCGGCGAGTGCAATGGCTTTCTCTTCAGGGTGTGTTATAGATATGGCCTTGAATGTAAGGCCATCGAGCGTTTTCCCGTTGTGAATGACTGCGACCGTATACCAGTCCCCCGGATGGGGGCCCGAGGTATCCACGTAGAACACACCTGATTTGTTGCCATAATGGTGGGCCAAGGTTCCGCTCGCGCCAGGCGCCGCCCATTATGGCCTTCTCGTGACATGTTGGCAGTGGTGTACGACAGCTGTGGTTGCGGCGTGCGTCTTTCTCTCCCTTTTCTTTTTTTCTTCTCTATTTTCTCCTTTCCGCACGAGGCAGCGGAGGTGGCTCAGCTACAGAGCCAGTAGCAGGCCCGTGCATTTTCTTTTCCTTCTTCCTACAGCCACAACAACAGTTCCAACGCCGCCGGGCGGCGCATTTTGCCTTCCGCGAGTGACAGATGCTGCGCCTTTCCTTTCCTGAGAACGAAATATCGAACGCCGGTGAACGGGGGCTCGACACGGAAGCAAGGAGAGTTTAGTTGCTGGGGAACGGCGCAGAAGGCGGGAGAAAACTTCTTTTGATCCCGAGGTAGTCACTGCTTTTTTCTACGTACATCTAGGCGTGCAAGAGCTAACCAATCTTTTTTTTCTTGCGGCCCAGCGTGCATTTAGTGGAGAGGAGGGCGCAATTTTGGTTGCCAATATTTTGCGTTAATGCCGCTCTATCTTAAGATATTTTGCGTTGCGGAGAGGATGGAAGGGGTACCTATTACTCGTGTTTGTTTTCTAATTTTTGTAAATAACCTCAACAGTATTACTTGATGGTAGAAAAATCTTGCAGCCCAATTACGTCGCCGCGTTTCCAAGTAGCTGAGCACTAGTTCAGCGAAGCTGCGTCGATGCCTCCTTTCAGCTGGTCATTAGGCACCTTTCTGGAGTCGTCCCTTGTCCTTTGGCTGACTGCCGTCGACGTGTAGTACTGGGACGGCTCACGTGTCTCGGGGGTCGTAGACACCCTGTTCTGCTGGGACGGTCCTCCTGGAGGTGCTTCCGTAGGCAGTTGCCGCTTGGCGATTTCTTTGGCGTCCTGCACCAAATATTCACTTTAGTGTGCCTTTTTGCTAAGGCCTCCTACAGGTTATAGTGCTGACTAGTCTTTCCTATGAAGATAGACAGATCACGTCAACAACTAAAATGGCCGTGACTTCTATGATTGACCTACATTTATATGCTTAGAACCTCTACTGTGTAATATTTCTGAATAGGTGGCTTGATATGCAGTTTCTGAGTGGCATCTGGGTTTCGTAGTGTCTGGTGTGAAATAATTAAGCAGTTCTCATTACTTTAAATGACGAACGTGCGTGAAGATGGCGCCCCATTGAAACCGGTAGCCAGCAGGCTCAACGGTAACCGTCCGCGAAGTGAGGGGCTAATTTTTACGAGCGCTTCGGATGCTTGCTTTATTGAAAGATAAGTTTGCTTCATGCGCTACCCTTAATCCGATACCCATCTCTAAGAAAACGCTGTACAGGCATCACAGAACTAAGAGCTCTGAATTCTCTCCTGTCCGTGAAAGTCGGCCAATCATATTTAAAGTGAATGCATGACGACAGTATAGCTGGTATGTACTCCACCCACATGGCACCCAACTACGCCGCCGTCCACCATTTGTGCGGTGCATGTAGCAGATCAACTCCTGCCAGTCCTGCTCCGAGATTGTGGTTGCATTCAAGACGAAGTCCTGCGAGTTCTGCTCCGAGGGTGTGCTTTCATCGTGTTATGGTGGCTGACGTGCCACAATAATGCTGTCGCATAGAATTTGCATGCATCGGACACGTGTCTGTAAATGTCACTGACGGCTCTTCGTTTGTTTTCCGATTGTGGTTAAACGAAAAGGCGTCCGTGTGCTGTGCAATGTAAGTGCACGGTAAAGATCCCCAAGTGGTAGAAATTACTACGGAACCTTCCACTGCGGCATCTATTTCACTTTCCCCTTTCACTCCCACCTTCCTGCCTTCCCTTACTGCGCGAGTCTGCGCCGCCGGGGTGGTGCAGTGGTAAGACGCCCGACTACAGTGCCGGAGTACCCGGGTTCGAACCCGACCTCGGCGGCTGCGTTTCGATGGAGGCGAAACGAAGAAGCGTCCGTGTGCTGTGCGATGTCAGCGCACGTTAAAGATCCCCAGGTGGTTGAAATTACTCCGTAGCCCTTCACTACGGCTCTCTCTTTCTCTCTTTCCACTTTCACTCCTATCTTCCTCCCTTCCCTTACGGCGCGGTTGCGGTGTCCACCGAAAACCAGTGAGACAGTTACCGCGCCTTTCCCTTCCTATAAATCAATCAGTCAGGTGTCCTCAAAACAATCGTGACAGATACTGCACATTTTGTTTCCTGTGAAGTAATTATTACCATTATTATTAAAGTGAAAAAATGCGTTTCTAGGCTCACAGAAAGAAATCATGTCCGCGAGGGGCACGCGAGTTGGTTGGTTGGTTGGTTGGTTCACAGGAAGGGAAAGGCGCAGTATCTGTCACACTTTCGCTGTGGACACCTGAACCGCGCAGTAAGGGAAGGGAGGAAGATGGGAGTGAAAGTGGAAAGAGATAGAGAGCCGTAGTGGAGGCCTTCCGAGTAATTTCGACCACCTGGGAATCTAACGTGTGCTGACATCGTACAGCACACGGACGCCTCTTCGTTTCGCCTTAATCGAAACGCAGCCACCGCGTTCAGGATCTAACGTGGGTACTCCGGCATTGTAGTCGGGCGTCTTACCACTTAACTACGGTGGCGGGGCAGATTTGTCGCGAGATAGCGAGATTCCGCGAGTGAGAGATGCTGCGCCTTTCCTTTCCTGTAAGCCAGTTAGAAATCGTCGGTGAACTTTGTTGCGCAAAAATGAACGCTGATTGCGTGCGACAACCGGCTGCTATGTACCGCGTGCAGGAGCAAAGCTCACGCTTTCTCATTTCTCGACTGCATATTCTGCAGTGCTCTTGGAACTTTTCTAGACGACGTATCTGCGCAGAAATCTTGATTTCCATCGTATATGACTTAGACATATGCACGATGAAATGATATGTGATCTCGCATTATTTGGGACCTTGAAATGAGTCCTTGGGGCAAGCGCTTTGTCTTCCGAGGATACCGGGGTAATACTGGCGGGCACGTTTAAAGCGAAAGCCTTTGTAGGCTCATGAAACATAATCCCGTGCGCGAGGGCAGTGAGCGAGATTAGTCATATTCTGCGAATTTCTGCGAAATGTGTTCTTGTCTAGCATTCCGCCCCGCCGGGGTGGTGCAGTGGTAAGACGTCCGACTAGTGCTGGAGTACCGGGTACGAACCCGACCTTGACGGCTGCGTTTCGATGGAGGCAAACGAAGAGGCGTCCGTGTGCTTTGCGATGTCATCAGGCGTTAAAGATCCCCGGGTGGTCGAAATTACTCCGTAGCCCTCTATTACGGCTCCTCTTTCTCTCTATCCAATTTAACTCACACCTTCCTCCCTTCCCCTTGAGGTGTCCACAGAAAACAAGTGAGACAGTTACCGCGCCTTTCCCTTCCTACAAATCAATCAGATTTTTTTTGTCTATCATTCCTGCAACCTGCAATCCCGCGCCAAGGAACACCACGCCACAGGAACGATAGTGCACCGTCCAAACACACTTGCCTAGAGAAAGTGTGACAGACTGCGCCTTTGTTTTCCTGAACACCGATTATAATTATATTTAGCCCTACAGCGAGTGCCGATAGGAGGCAAACGATGGGAAGGAAATGATAGGAGAGGAAGTGTAGGTATTTTCCATTCTATGCTTAAGGCAAATCGAACATGCATAAGACACATTGTCAACATGCACGGCACATAGTGCAAAAACAACCCCCCCCCCCCCCCCCCCATACACCAAGTTTGGTGCCTTAATCTGCTACCATTATTTGAGACAGTGGGCAGCAACCTTTGCTTAAAAAATATTACTGTAGTGAGGTAACAATAAGGCTTTCATTCCGACTATCCGATGTCACGGAAGCGCTGCTGCCCATCCAAAGAGGCTTTCATTTGCAACGTAGTTTATTGCTGCTGTTGCGCGCGGCGACAGTAGGCCGAATTTGCTGTTGTCGCAAATTGCAAGCGGCATTTTGACGCGCAAGGAAAGCATGCTCGTGGAGCAGTTGGTCTACTACGTGCACCGCAAGTATGACGGCCGGCGGTTTATTTGTTTGCCCTATGGTCACCAGTGCAAACTACCTATAGGACCCCCTTTACGCAATAAGGTGTTTCAGAGATCTGGCTGGCGGTGCATGCATTCAGGAGCCCTCAGCTTTATCGAGGCCCAAAGAATGAGAAAAATAATTTTTTCGTGCAATATGTGCTCTTACGCGGACCATGAGCTCACACACGTTGGGCAGCAAGTCACATGGAGCACTTCGACTTCGCAGAGTTACTTAGCGCACAACGTAATCTCCGTATACCTGCATTTTTATATTTACCAGCGCTGAAGGGGGATAGCGATTGGCGCCTGACACTGAGTTCGAAGAAGAGACATTATGCCTCGTGCCGAACGTGACCCGCGCCACTAAGCTGGCACCATACGGGATGTAGAGGCAAAGCATTTCGATGTGCCTTGCTTTTCGTCTCCTACAGCGGCCGCGGCTACACCCTAGAGTTCAGTCCCAGCTGCCGGACACTGTAGCTACTGAGCCTCCGGAATGACATCCAATACCTCGGCCATTCATCAGTTACAGCGCTCAGTCGCAGAGCACACGGACATCAACCGAAATCTGATGATTAAAAACGAAAGGAATGTAACCGAAACCAAAAATGTCCCACCCTCTAGCGATTTAGATATACAAGTAGTGTAGTCGCGCCAGACCTACCGCTGCAGCCGAAGAAGCAGAGGGTGGAGCAGCTGTGGAGGGCTCGAGAGTGGTCGTCGTCTCCGGCGCAGTTTTTATCGCAGAAGTAGCCGTCTCAGCTTTGGCGCCTTTACTTTTGGAGCGTCGCTTGGAGCGATCCTCCGCGGCGCCCTTGGTCTGCGTCCGAGACTGGGTGGGCACCTTCGAAGCTGTAAGTGGTTCGCCGGGCGAACCCATGGCCTCAGTGACCGTGGCGGTCTTGTCGCTCCCCACACCTTCCGCGAAGTCGGAAGAGCCAGGCCTGGCACCCTTCGATTTCTTCGTCACCTTGGACGGCATGAGGCTGCGAGAAACTCGACACTTTGTGTAATACCTAGAATGAGCAGAAAGACAGCGATGCCGATGCAACGATCAGCGCTTTCTTCTTCTTCTGTGCGTGCAGCTCGTGCGCGCATGCTATGGCTGCCCTAGCGCCACTGGTCGAAAACGATAGCTTAAAGAAGTTCAGTTAAATAGGAGACAGAGAGAGAAATAACATTTATTTGCACCCGTCAAAAGGTTGGCGAGAATCCGAGGTGCAGCTCTGTCCTAGCCAAGTCCTCCCCTTCAGCCTTTGGCGTATCGCCGTTCCCCGAAAACTGCAGCAACGGAAGTGCCGGGCGCATCACTCAGAAATGAAACACAACCTTGTTTTGTCCGAGCATGAACCGCAGTACGAAAACTGAAAAGAAATATTAATGAGATAGTTTTATGGATTGAAATTACTTACCTTGAAGAGCGTAATGCATCAATAGCGTCCGTCGCGCCATCTTTGCGACGTTGAATAAATTAACTTAAAAATCACCGCGGCGTAAATCGGCACACAGCTTTAAAGCATGTTAAAAGGTGATTGCTGCTGAGAGCTGTCTGTGAACGCAACCTAAAGGCAACATACAATCACTTATGACAGGAATTGATAACGGTAAGGGCAATTGAATTGTGTAACCGTTGTCGTACCGTTACATCCTGGCTGCGTTGGCGGCTGGTTTTGCTGCTGTTAAGAACAAAATACATGCTAATATGCAACCTAAAGGGGAACATACCCTAGGAAATATGGTCCTAGTATATTTGAATGTGGTGAATTTAAAGGAAACCAAAACTTGTACCTGTATGAATCGAACACATGTCTTACAATCTGATACATGATGTTAATCTATTGCGCCACAGAAGCAACGGGTAGTGCGGTCTTTAAATGCGCTCCTATTCGGTTTGAACAACGTACTAAACATAGCGCGACAGATGCAACTGGCATAATCAGAGGATTACTGCAGGCAATTTTAATTGATTTGGTTTAGTAAAAATTTATTTTCCACAATAGGGGTCCTGGAGGACACTCGGCTAGGCGCCAGGTGTAGAGGGCAGCTCCCACGTGGGCACAGAGAGCCCGAAGCTCTCCGCCGCCGCGCAGGCATCCTGGACAGCCCGAAGCTGATCATATAGTGTAGCACTTTTTAAAACTTTGTCCCAACGTTCCTTGTTCTTGGCGTAGGCGTCGTTCGATGCGCAACCACACAGCATATGGTTAAAGTCTACACGGTCACGGCACCGTTCACACACATGTTGTCCGTCGTAGTCTGGGTCGATGTGCTTCACGCGCCAGGGGTTGGGGTATAAGTACTTTTGGAGCAAGATATACAGATCTCTACAGCAGCCAAAGTAGTCAGAACCGTAATGAGATTGGCGGTAGGGAAAAACAGTCAGACGTTCCACCAGTGACGAAAGACGAGGTCAAGAAAGCATTAGAAACTATGAAAAGGGGGAAATCAGCTGGAGAGGATCAGATAACTACAGATTTGCTAAAGGACGGGGGGGATATCGTGCTAGAGAAACTGGCTACCCTGTATACACAGTGCCTGATGTCATCGACGGTACCGGAACCATGGAAGAATGCAAACATTATCCTCATTCACAAGAAAGGGGACTCTAAGGACCTTAAAAATTACAGACCAATCAGCTTACTGTCTGTTACGTATAAGGTATTTACTAAGGTAATCGCTAATAGAATCAGGACAACCTTAGACTGCAATCAAACAAAGGATCAAGCAGGGTTTCGGAAACGGTACTCTACTATCGATCATATCCATACCATCAACCAGGTGATAGAAAAATGCTCGGAATATAACCAGCCTTTATACATAGCATTCATTGATTACGAAAAAGCATTTGACTCAGTTGAAACCTCGGCGGTGATGCAGGCATTGCGAAATCAGGGGGTAGACGAGCCGTACGTGAAAGTGCTGGAAGATATATATAGTGGCTGCACAGCAACCATAGTTCTGCATAAAGAAAGTAACAAAATTCCCATAAAGGAAGGTGTTAGGCAAGGAGACACAATCTCCCCAGTACTATTCACAGCTTGTTTAGAGGAAGTATTCAGAGACTTGGAATGGGAGCAGTTAGGGATAAGGGTATATGGAGAATACCTCAGTAATCTGCGATTTGCTGATGACATTGCCTTGCTAAGCAACTCGGGGGATGAACTGCAAATAATGATTGATGACCTAGACAGAAAAAGTAGAAAGGTAGGCTTGAAAATCAATATGCAGAAGACTAAGGTAATGTTCAACAGCCTCGGGAAGGAACAGCAGTTTACATTAGGTAGCGAAATACTGGAAGTAGTAGGCGAATATGTCTACTTAGGACAGGTAGTAACCGCAGATCCGGACCATGAAAAGGAAATAACAAGAAGAATAAGATTGGGATGGTGCGCATTTGGCAAGCACTCGCAGATTATGACTAGCAGCTTACCGGTATCGCTCAAGAGGAAAGTATACAACAGTTGCATCTTGCCTGTACTCACCTATGGGGCTGAAACGTGGAGGCTAACCAAGAGAGTTCTACTTAAGTTGAGGACAACCCAGAGGGCTATGGAACGAAAAATGGTAGGGGTAACATTAAGAGATAGAAAGCGTGCAGAGTGGGTCAGAGAAATAACTCAAGTTACCGACATTCTAGTGGAAATTAAGAAGAAGAAATGGACATGGGCAGGACATGTAGTGCGAAGAGAGGATAACCGATGGTCGCTGAGGGTAACAAACTGGATTCCAAGGGAAGGAAAGCGTAGCAGGGGGCGGCAGAAAGTTAGGTGGGCGGATGAGATTAAGAAGTTCGCAGGGGTCAAATGGATGCAGCTAGCACAGAACCGGGTTAAGTGGAGAAATATGGGAGAGGCCTTCGCCCTGCAGTGGGCATAATCAGGCTGATGATGATGATGATTATGGAGCAAGCGTAACGAGACTGATTGGCTGCGGGTTAATTTCTTATCCGGGAGGGGAAATGCTCGTCTGCCTAGGTAAAAGTGCTTAGTGAGCTTGTTGTACGTGAATAATTGATCTCTGTACTGGATGTGTGGAGTAGCAGGGGAAAGATGAGGGACACGGTCGATGAGTCCTCGTGCCGCCTCGTGTGCGATCTCATTGAGATTCCGCAGGCCGCCCCCTAAGCTGCCCATGTGTGCCGGGAACCATGCGATGGAGTGATTGGTGATGTTACTTCCGCCTAAGATCCGTAGCGTCGTCTTGTCTATCCCGCCCTTGGCGAAAGCTCGAGTGGCTGCTCTAGAGTCGCTGTATACAGTTGTGAAGTCCGAGTCTTTTAGAGCTAGTGCTATCGCTGCTTGTTCAGCTACCTCTGGCTTCTTGGTGTAAAGTGTGAGTTGCGCGTACGCCCGTGTCCGTCGACTACTGCTACCGAGTAGGCATGCTTTCCCGGTATGTACGCTGCATCCACGAAAGCTGTCTGGTCGGGGAACTGTGTCGCACCCGCAGCGAGGGCTTTGGCGCGGGCGAGCCTTCTTCCTTGATTGTGGATCGGGTGTACGTTTCTTGGGAAGGGGGACACTTTGATTGCTTCTCGCACGACTTTAGGTAACTGCAGGACGTTGTCCTTTTCTACTATGGTGTTCAGGCCGAGCTTAACGAGAATCTCTCTGCCCGCTTTGGTGCTTGATAGGCGTGCAATCTGTGCCGTGTGCTGTGCCTCGATGATTTCGGCAAGGGTATTGTGCACTCCTAGCTGTAAGAGTAGTTCAGTGGAGGCATTATCGGGGTGCCCCAACGCTGTCTTGAAAGCTCGGCGTATGTGTACTTCAAGCCTTCTCTGATGTTCCTTTTTCCAGTTGAGCATTGCAGCCACGTATGTGATGTGACAGAGTACAAAAGCATGGACCATTTGAATAGCGTTGTCCTCGCTCAGTCCCCTGTGCCTATTCATGATGCGCCGAAACATCCGGATCGCGCTTGCTATCTTGATCGTGATGCTGTCAAGCATCGCCCAGTTGGACCCGTTGCTTTGGATGATTAGTCCTAGAATTCGTGTTTTATCGACCGTGGGTATGCGATTTCCACCCCTGTCGTGTAACTCTATGCATGGTGTGTGGTGTCGGCGCCAGTCGTTGGATGGGCGCCCTGGTCTTGGGGGATGATAGAGGAGTAGCTCGGATTTTCTAGAAGAGCAGCGAAGTCCCATTGGGGCAAGATGGGCCTCGGTAACCGTGATGGCTTCTTGCATGCGCTCTTCTAATTCCGCATCGCTGTCACCGGTGCTCCAGATGGTAACATCGTCTGCGTATATGATGTGCTCCACATCAGCAATTTCACCCAATGCGCGAGAAAGCTTTGTTATCGCCATGCTAAATAAGAATGGTGAATGTACTGAGCCTTGTGGTGTTCCCTTATCTCCCAGATTAAAGCTCTTCGAGACGTGTTCGCCTATCCGGATAGTGGCCGTTCGATCCTGCAGAAGCGCCTTGACGTAGTGGTAGAAGCGTGTTCCGAGATTGTGGTCAGATATGGCTTTGAGAATGGCTTGATGTTGTATTTTGTCAAAAGCTTGCTCCACGTCGAGTCCCAGTAGCGCCTTGGTGTCTCGTGTGGGGCGATCCAACAGACTTTTCTTGATGCGTAGCATAGCGTCTTGCGTTGAGAGACCTGGCCTGAAGCCAATCATATTGTAAGGGAAGTACTCCTTTTCTTCTACGTATTCCGATAGTCTATTCAGGATGACGTGTTCGGCTAGCTTTCCTAGGCAGGACGTCAGTGAGATCGACCTTAGGTTGGGTAGGCCCAGCGGCTTGCCCGGTTTTGGGATGAGGATCGTATTGGCATGCTTCCACTCTGCAGGTAGTGGGCCAGTTTTCCAGACTTCATTGATTTGTTGCGTTAGGAACGTGACCGAGTCGTCCTCTAAGTTTCGGACAGCCCGATTTGTGATACCTTTGGGGCCGGCTGCAGAGTTACTGTTGAGTTCGTGAATTGCGAAGCGTACTTCGCTTTCTATGAAGTCCGTATCTAGCTCTGAGTTTGGGGCACCGTCATAGCTTTGCCTTTGTAAGGTACTGGGTAGCCCCAATTTAAGCGGTAAGTACCGTTTGGCAAGGTCATCCAGAAGGGCTTCGGCGGTACTGATTTGCTTCTCGCGATGCACTAATTTACTTAGCCTGATCCGTTGCATTGTTTTGGACTTTGTTCCGTGTTCGTCGAGGAGGTGTTTTATGAGTGCCCACCCACTTCCTCTTCGTATTTGCCCATTGAGGGAGTTACAGACTTCATCCCATTGTTGTCGGGAGAGAACCATGCAGTATTATTCAATGGTCTTGTTGAGATCGGCAAGTTTCCTTCATAGTCTTCTGTTAAGACGCTGATCCTTCCACCTGGCTAGAATGGAATGTTTGGCTTCAAGAAGATTCGCTAGCCGACTGTCCATCCTCTCTACCTTAACGTCCGTGGTAATTGCCCGTTCCGAGGCTGCGATGTCTGCTTTGAGCTGCTCGGTCCAGCTCGTTTTCGTGTGCTTTGTGGTTGCTCCTGATGAGTTGGATGGCTGCGCCCGTATTGCACGAGATTTGTCCCATTCGATAAGTTTGTATTCCCTTTGCCTCTTTCCCGGTATCTCTGCATCAATTCGGAGAATATAGTGGTCACTCCCAAGGTCTATTCCCGAGTTCTGCCAGGCACATTTTTCTAGGCGCCGGACAAAAGTAAGGTCCGGTGTGGTGTCTCGACATGTGGAAGTGCCACATCTGGTTGGGGTCTCCGGGTCTGTGATCAGCGTGAAGTCAAGATCGGAAGCAGTCGTGAGAAGACGATTTCCCTTGCTAGAGGGATACGCGTAGCCCCAAGCCTGGTGTGGGGCGTTAAATTCTCCACCTATAATCAGCGGACTGTCTTTGGCGATGTGCGCAATCTTGGCCAGAATGCATCTAAACCCTTGCCTCGTATCCTTAGGGCTGCTGTACAGATTGGTGAGGAAGATGCTTTGCTTGTTCCCTACGTGGTCTTTCGGTATGATCTCAATCGTGAGGTGTTCTAGATAGCAGGCTGTGTGACGGATCTCATGCCGAATGTACGGGATCTTCTTTCCAATCAGTAAAGCGACGCCTCTGCCCTGCTCTTTTCTGTGGGCTTCGGCCGTATATCCCGTAATGGCCAGTTCGGTTGTGAGTGTTTCTTGTAGCATGATGACGTGTGGTTTCTCGGTTTCTGTTTTGACCATCTGCAAGAGGACCGCCTTTTTTGATGCGATCCCCCTGCAGTTCCACTGCCAGACGCGGAGACTGCGTGTCTTATTCGGCACTGTCATATTGGCCGTTGTAACCTCCTTCGCTTGCAATGAGACCATCGCGAGGTGGGCCTTGTGCACCGATGTGTTGTGAAATCATCCTTGCCATTGCCGGTACTACCGTATTGTTTAGATACATTTCTATTTTCTGTACTCGTGAGCTAAATATGTCCATTTTCTCGTTCATTCGCACCATGCTCTCGTGCATTAGCCTCATATTCTCGTTCATGGCGTCCATAGCGTCCTTCGTGGTTCGCGGTTGCGTTAAAGCGCGCTTCTTAGAAGGCAGGCATTCTTCGATTTGTTCATGTCTCTTCGTCTCAACGAGTTGGGGAATTTCGATAGCCGTTGATGGCTCAGGTGTGAGCGTTTGTTTACGGCTGTTCGCTTTACCCATTGCAGTTAATTCGAGCGTTAGCTTAATATAAGCGGCTTTTAGCTCTCTTAGTTCCTGTTCTAACATAGCAATTCGCTCTTTATCATGATTGCGGGACTCACTTTTCTTTGGAGGCGTGATAGCGTCTCTGAACTTGTCCGCCCACGTGCCATCGCCTCAGTTGTCCTTTCCACCGAAGCGCACCTGAGAACGACTTCCGTTTGTCCTCGCATGCGTGCGGCTCTTCGATTGAGAGCGGGAGCGGCTGCGTGTCGGCGTCTTGGACCTAGATCGGCTTCGTGCCGCGTGCTGCTTGTCTTCCTCAACTGGCTGTACTTCCTCTTGTTGCTCCTGTCGCGCTAGTTGTCGTCGTGCGCGTACTACGTATGGAATGAGATAGCGTTTCCTACACACCTTGTCCGCCGTCACGTGCAAGCCCCCGCACAGCTTGCATTTTGGATCGCACACATGGGATGAGGTGGGGTTAAGACGTCCGCAACCCCTGCATTCGGTTGAGTGTGGCTCGGGGCAAACGTCCGCACGATGTCCGAGTTTGCCGCATATGTAGCATATGTCTACTTGTCTGCGATATAAGTAGCAGGGTACCAGTGTGGGTCCATACCTAACGAAGTTTGGGACGCGAAGACCATCGAACACAATGATCATTGATCCTGAGCCCTTGATTCTTTTCGCCGCTAGTGCCAAGGGGTTGCGGTCATTCACAATGTTTCTTTCAATCGTCCTGTGATCGTCGGCACTATCGATGTGTCTGATTACCCCTTTGCAGGTGTCGCTTGGGGCAGTTTCGTAAGCGCTGACTGCGTACTCTTTTTCGGCTATTCGGATAGCCCTTATTTGCGCATACTTGTCTGCATTTTCTCAAAAGGGCGTGCTCGCCACCATGATGTTCTGCGTAATATTGGGGCATATTATGTCCTCCGTGGTCTGATGTGGATCAAGATTAACTGCTGCCATTATGGCTTTGCTTACTAAGGTAGGTCCGATCTTTTTGAAGTTCAAGCCGCCCTTTGGGCGAAGCACTATCTTGATGTTGTCTTGCGGCAGGTGTGGCATGCGTGAGGCTCTTATCACCCGGTTGTTAATGTTAGGAGGCTTGCGAGAAGAGCTCACCTGCCCGTCGCTTGCATGTTGTGCTTGCTGGGAAAGTTGCGCAGTAGGTTGGGCGCGTTCCTTCTTCGTTATCCGGCTGGTCACCACTTTCCAACCAGTGTCGTCTTCTGTAGTCGATACTTGTGGTAAATCCTCCGCACAGCTATCCATTTCATTGGTTGCCATTATCTTCGTGTTGCGCCCAGCGCGAAGGGCAGCTGGCGTCTCGCCGAGCTAGCGCTAGCGTCTGGCATGCACGCCTTGGCTTAGTTCGGCGGCGGCGTTCACGTGGTAGAAACGTAGTTGTAGATTCTTGAAAAATGAAGACCCACCTCAAAATCAGGTATCCACGAATTCCCTGCCACTTTACGAAACTGCTGGTGCAAGAACTTGGGTGAAAATGGACAGAAATCACTGCGGAATCATGTGAAGATGACGGAGCCGTCATGTGTGGACGTGATCCAATAGGCAATTTTAATCCAGCAAACTATTTTATTTCGTTTGCATTTTAGTTTATGTACTGCAATGTATACTCAAAAAATGTATAGCTTTATTGACTTTCATTTTGTTGTGTTTTATTTTTGAGTGACTCATCTGGCACTTCCGTTGCTGCAGTTTTCGGGGAATGGAATACGGCAACCATCGACCGGAATCTCCTGGATCAGAGTGGCGGTCAGGGCGAGACGGATGACTTCACCTTAGGGTTTTTCGTACTGTTTGTGTAGTAGTGCCTCCCAAGACTGGTCTGTTTTGTCAGGTTGTCAAAATCTAGGGCACTACCATATCATGTGGATCATGCCCGCTATGCCATCGCAACGTTTGCACCAGGGGCTAACATGTACGGGTGAAACGTGCTGTAAAGCAAGGGTTTCGGAAATGCACCGCTTTGTAGCTCACGCCTCATAACCGCCTCTGCCTAATTTGTAATGATTTAGGATATCATGATGTGTATTAAAGTTATCATTGAACTGTAATGGCTAATCATCCTCAAGGGGTACGGGGTTTCGCATGAGACGTCACTGATATTCCGGAATGCAGCTAATCATCGTGCCAGTACTTGCGCATTCTCGTTCCCTCTCAACCCCTAGTGCGCCGGTGTCCAAACGCGCGTGATCTTCCCTGCCGGCGGGTGGCCACCACTGGTCGATACTGATACCGCTATGGCCTAAAACGGCCCGCGTCAAAGTTTCAAATCGCGGACTTTGAGTCACAGACAATTATTTTGACCTGTTGCTGGGTTAAGCGAGCGCAATAGTTGCCTCTTCTGTCTTCATTGCGGTCGAGTGTCGGGTGCTCACTATCGAGCCCCTGTCTTCTCTAGTTGTTACCAAAATGCGTCCCATGCACTCAGCATATTGTACGGCATCTGTTACAAGACGTCCTGCCTGCCCTTAAAACAGGCTTGAAACATTGCTGCTCTATCACTGCAGCAGCTTCATGGTAGAAGAGGTGCATGTTTTGGGGAGTGGAGGTATCTTCAGACGGTATGACGCGGCGAGAAACTCGAGAAAGCGATGGCTGTTGCTGTTGTCCTCATAAACATTTCGCATACCCACAAGAGGGATTGGCCAAGACCAGCCGGTGATTACAGTTTCGGAGCTTTCATTCGTCAGAACTGAGATCAGAAAATTGAACAAATCCGGTTCAGTGACAGTTATGGTTAAGGGTGGTGCATCGGCTTGCTCAAGTATAAATGTATGCGAATAAATAATAATAATTATACCAATAATAAAATAATAACTAAGAAAAGCACAATTAGAAGTAACAAAATTATATAAAAAATAAACGACAATGAATTATAACAACCAGCTATGATGGAAAGCGATTTGATTCTAGCAAAACGTTTTGTACAGCAGAGCATACATTCCCATCAGTACGTCGACGCAGAGAAGCCCGAAGAGAAAGAACAACTGCTGACGACTAGCGCAAGCTACGATTCTGTAATGGCATTTCTAACAACCGACTCCTTTGCGATGTATATTGCTGATAAAAGAGGAACAAATCTTCAATTCTTTCTTATTCATCACAATATTGGCACGAAAGAGAGGTTGCAAGGTCAGGCCTGTAACGGTCAAAACTTAGCTGAGGGACACGACAACGAAGTCGCTTGAAGGAAACCAAGTTTGCTAGACCGCCAGGCTTTACCCCTCCAAGGGAATAGAAGGCGATGAAAATCATCAGGTGAAGTAAGCGCAGAGGTGCTTAATTCTCGCAGTAAAATATATGTACAAAAATGTGCTGCTGTGACGATCGCACAAGTCGGAAGGAGGTCAATGATCGGACCACTCAGGGCTGCCTTTTCTTAAGCATCAGAGGACACATTGAAATGAAGGAGCCTGTGACGAGCACCCCAAACAACCTGCTAGTAACTCCGCTAAATAAATAGTTGTGAAGTCGGGAAGACTAGGGGAAAAAGACCAGTCAAGGAACTGAGAACAAATACCCACGCCTGCCTATTCTTCGCACACCAAGGCATTAGTCGAATTATAACAGTGAGAAAATGGTCCTAAAGTAGTCCTGTGGTATGCCGTCTTTCAAGGAGAAAGGCAGTCATTTTACATTGCGTGAATAAATGTCATCGACAATTGTATTTACATATGATATGATTGATCGCATGAGAACAATTTCAGAAATTCGCACATTAAGTGGTTCCAGAAAGGATTCAACGAAACAAATTTGGGGAGACTGAAAGCGAGACCACCTAACACTTAGGAATTCCCTTGGATGCAAAAGAAAAACCAACATGGTCACATGTCCCCCAAATTGCAAAACTTTAAGAATACTTGGACGATCAGAATGCGAAATATCGAGGTAAGAGATTGCAACCGTGCTTCAAGATATAAAACATTGTTGGGTATGGACTTAGGGAGTCCGAAAAACATGAAGAGCTTCTCTCTCTAAGAGCAGAAGATTACGTAATTTATATGCAGCGGCTCCAGAAAACAAAACACAGCCAAATTGTGAAATTTAGTGAATATAAATTTTATAAATCATCACCACAGCTTGCCTGCGCATACGGAAGCGGGGGCTGCTGAGTCCACACACTATTCCAACAGTCCTGACTTCTTTCGCAGCAGTTTGCTCTGCGTTGGCATAATAAGTGAGGCTTAATATGTAACACCGAAGTGTATCAAATTATGTTGTGAAGCAGCGAACAGATATTTTCTCCTTCTGCATGTGAAGCTCGAGCGCACCTGCTATGACTGCCCTATCGCCACTAGCCGAAAAAGATTGCTGAAAGAGGTTCAATTAAAGTAGGATCGTGGAAAAATAAATATTGACACGAATTCTCGTGCGTCATGGATGCTGGTTAATGTAGAGCATCCTACAATTTTAAAATATATTTCCTGTCAGCCCCAGAAATCTGATGGAGATTTGAGGACAGATGTCGTTCACCGCTAACTCTTGGATAGTATTGACATTAAAGCTTATCTTCGAAGTATGTGCACTACAAAATTAGATATTTTACTGTTTGCTGATTTATTCGCTATGTTGAATCGTGATAGGAATCCCTCCGATCGCTCCTAGATACAGCTTGTGCTACGTTCCACCAAGGTTATTTTCTACGCTACATTTGGTACAACCTGCTTGTCATGCCTAATGTACATATGTAGATGCCCTAATGAATAAGGACATCTGAAAGCATTTTAAAAGGTGACTTTCGGTTTATAGAGCAGCTCATAATTCTATCTAAAGCAAAAAAAGCACACCTTTGGAAAAATTGAACTTTTTATACGCTTTAATTCTTTTCAAAAGCAAAAAGGTGTGAAAAGTTGAAAAGTCACTTAATCTTCATAACGATTCGTTGCTACTCTTATGCTACATTATTATACCGGCTCCATGACCTATTATTTAATGACACTGACGCTTCAGCTGGGCCGAACGACAAAACATGTTCTCAAATGAAACCCCGCACTATGACATACTTTTTGTACAATGTCGGACAACGTTGTCGCTCCAGTACCAGCCACAGGTCATCTCACGTGTTCTAATTCAGCAACACACACAATATATTATTTGTTTTCACCACGCTTGTTTCCTTCATTAATCACCAAATATTATCCACTAACCAATTATCCAACCAGTCACACTATTAATCACCCTAATCGATCCGTCAACACTAGGCATATAATATGCACTCCTTACAAGGCACCCACATGTGCCCCTTGAGCAAGACGTTCTGATTCTTGGCGCCACCAAGGATCCCTAGCGCCCATTCTGAAGCTGACATTCCTACCGTGGGGATAAGTTGTGAGGTGAAGGGCAGAAACCATGATCCGTGGCGGTGGAGCTCAAGGTCAAGCTTCGGCTGGTGGACTACTCTTCTGTCTACCAGGCGACGGGCTCCGGCACCTTCGTCTGTGTGAATGTGAATCAGAGGCGACAAAGTTTCAGGAACACGTATTGTATACAATCCGTATAGAATAGTCTGCAAAAAAGAAAGATCGGCCCTTCACAAGGGCCGATCATGAAACATGAAACATATGGCACATGAAACTACATGAAAGATACATGAAACTGATGGCACAGACAACGGAAACCTCTTGATAATCTACTTGATTACAGATGATCCAATAATTAACTTGTCTGCTTTCGTCATCGCCAAAATGACCAAAAACTGCATTGGACGAAACCTCAAAGCAAAGAAGCACAGAACAGGCCACTTTCTGGTGGAAATAGTGCCATAAGAGCCATTTAGTCTCTTGACACACCTCCGCCGAAGTACGGCGACGTCCTCGGGAGCCAACGCGCTTATTGAGATATCCCGTTCTTCCCTCCTTCGCCTCCAGATGCCTTCATTCCCCAGTGACCGACCCCTGTTCGTTCAAACCTTGGAGTATTTAGGAGAATCTACCAATTTATTATGAGTGTGGTGTCCCTGGACACATTTTGCGTTATTCTCGTCGACGCGTCGTGCCGCCTGCAGATTACTCCCGGCCCTACGACTACGCGACTCCTAAAAGCACGTCACGTACCTTCTCTTCCATCGGCCTTGATACCGCTGCCGACCGACCGCCTGCTCGCCGCCGTTCTTCATCACCGAGGCTCTCGATTTCACCGCTGCGTCGATAAACCAACGCATCTCAGGAAAACCAGTTAGCGTAGTCTCTGAGGCAATAATTGCGTGTACGCCGACCGATACAATACAGGCTCTTGGATTGCACAACTCATTCGAGGAGATTCATGAGGCCGTCCTCCTCTCGCAACGCGCACGCCTACTTCGTGCAGACACCAGAAGGCAAATTATGGAGCGGGTAGGCTACCCGGCAGAAGTCCAAATCATCCAGAGCACGAAAAACCTCCCAACCACATATCGCTCGAAGATCCACGTCACCCAAATTCCTAAAAACATGTCGAACGGAGCCGAGACCGGCAGACGATGAGCCAGAATAAAATACATTAAGCAAACTGTGGCCCGCTGCCCCCATACAGTCTATGTCTACGTAGCAACATACAGCGAGATCACGAGGGCGGCTGCAGTTGCTGTGAACTCATCCCCCAATGAGGTTGTAAGCGCATGGTTGAAATACGCGACGAGCACGGAGGCAGAAGTGGCAGCAATCCTGCTAGCGATCCATTATGGCGATGGCCTAGGCCAGAGTGTACACGTTATGGCAGACTCCCAAGCAGCCTGTCGGCTCCTACTTGCAGGAAGAGTACCCAAAAAACTTTGAGGCCGTCAGATCACGTGTGTGCCTGGTCACGCGGAATTAGGGGGGAGGTCGCCGACGCACTAGCTCGAGGACATACCAACCAAGCGGGCTTCAACGCCGACTGAAATTCTCTTCCCAAAGTTTCCGCCACTTACAGCACACGACACCAATTCCTGAGACAGCAACGACAGCACTTTCCCCCTCCACACAAGAAGCTAAATGCTCAGGAAGTTCGGAACTGGAGGCAACTCCAGACAGACACATTCTCCAATCTCCACAAACACAGCATACCTTTTCTCAAGCGCCATAAAGCTGAACTTCCAAGTGCGACGATAGGCCCGACACATACCACATCACATGGGGATGCAAGGCCGCGAAACCCTCGAACATCAAAACATATAAAACGAAGGAGCAATGGGAGACCACTCTGCTCAGCTCAGAGCTTGAAGTGCAGCGCGCACTCGTTGCTCAGGCTAGAGCGGCAGCCAAGGCCAGTGGAGTTTTGAAATGAAAACACAAACCATCGTTATTTTCGTCGAGTCTTATTTTCCTGGCTAATAAACGTTTTCTAATTCTACTACCACCGATGGCGCCTCTCCTCTACAGGGAGGACCCGGGTAGAAAAGAGGCTTTTTCGTCGGACAATACAGTTGATTCAATTACTAACTCGAACACGGGTACTTCGTTAAAGTAGTCTGGCGTGTTACTACTGCACCACCACGGCAGGGCCTGCTTCTTCGTGTTTTAGAGAAAGGAAGGCTCAGTATCATTTCAGTGAGCACCAAGAAATCGTTGAAACAATATAATTTGGTCAACGGGATACGAACGGCAAATTTAGTATCACACAAAGACCTGTTATACCTAGCGTAGTGAAGATTTCCCCTCCATTGTAAACTGGTTAATAAGAAAGCAAAGGCGCAGTATCTGTTAAGGTCACTTGAAGGTGAAAACCGCCCATACTCGAATTCGCAGTGAAACTGTCGCTTCAAAAGAAAAGTGAGCGCGCGAGAGCGCTCGGCACACAGGCTTGGGTGTCTAGGGCGTCAGTCTGCGGGGAGCCCAACACTTATGAAATTTGTTTATTTGCACACATGTTCGAGCCACCCAATCAGATTTGACTTGCTGCCAGACCCTTTCATTTTATTCATGAGATGATTTGAGTCGAATACTTCACTTCCTTCACTTACATATGCAGGCCAGAGCGAACTCCCAGCCACTGTCACATGTCCGCCATAACTACAGATATTTCAAATACGATGCCGTTCAAACATTTCTCCTTTTGTTGCTCAACGATCTGGCCATTGCAACGCCTGCGGCCTTTGTCGCCTTTGGCATCATAAGCTTATTGAGAAAGCATGTCATAATCAACAAGAGGGTACATGTACCCACACTCGGCACACTTTACATGACCTCCCATTCTTCAAACGCAATATTCTCACGGATGAAAATGGGATTCTCAAGATTGCGCTTGATAAAATGTTCATATCTACACATTTCAAAGCATAAAAAATTTTAAAAATTGTAGCGAATGAAGCGAAAAAAACAAACAGCAACAAACAACATGGCAGACGTTCCGACCATGGAAAAACACATTATGAAGCATAAAAAGTGTTGTACCAATCTGGATGTTAAGCGTAAAACTGATAAAGTCATCACCGTCACTGTCACTGATAGTACTCGTTAGGCTGCTGAGCTGGTAGTTGCGCGGAATCGAAGTCATTGAAGTAGAACTTTGCATTGTCTTGAAGCCATGAGAGCGGAATTCGATGCGGTAATGTTTAAAGCGTAAACAAAACAGATAAGGTAGGTGTTGTTTCAACACTCTCGCTGTCGATCAAAGGTATACGCTCGACATATGCAAACTTTATTCCGTAGATTTAGGTTCGGAAACACGCATGGCTTATCAGAGCAGTTTACAAAAGTTTTTACCGTCGATCTTCTTGCTTAGCGGTCAATTCTTGTGTGCGTGACTTAGTGCCAGCAATCCAAAAATCGTTGTCCTCCGCACGGTCTCTGAAAGGAGAGAGGATCAATCAATATGCCTGGTATTTATACATCCTCCTGTTCAGCGGAACCCAGCAAAGCAGTTTGGTTTGAAAGGCAGCAAGCATAGCAAGAAATATATCCAGACGTGAGAGGTATGTAGACAACCATTCCTTATAAGCAATTCTCCTATGATCGATGAAAAGAAATGTTTTTGCTGGTACGATTCAACGAAATTATTTTGGATCACTGAAGTTTTGTTGTCTGCAATGTGTTTGTTTCCTGCAGTGGCATCGCTACTAAGTCTACGTGACCATATGGCAGGGGCAGCGACGTCTCCATGTTACGTAGGAGGTAATTTTATAATAACCTGGGAATATGCAGAATAGGAAACACAATGTGAGTGTAGGAAACAACATTGCTGTTAGTCCTTACTGCTCTCGTGCAGTTTGTTAAATCGTTATGCTGCGGAAAAGAAAGCTTAACTTACCTTTGGTGGACCTTTACAAAATTAATCGAGTGGCTCAAGTTCTTTTGAATATTCATTTTATGTCAAAAAAAGAAAATCTTCAAACTTTCAAACACAATTACTATAGCAGTGAATGTAATTGAAGTGGCCGTAAGAATTTTCAGAGATTATTCGTGGATTTAATTTTTAATTCGAATCATCGTAATTTATTTTGTCAAAGTCAAGGTTAAGACGTGTTGTGAACAGAAGATACTTGTTTTGTGATTCAACCTGAGGTATTGTCTACAAAGATATGTTTCAACGTAAGTATAGAGACAATTTTTGCTATACATTTTCTTGGAGCATACGTCGTGCAGTCCGAAAAATGATTAACCCTCAATTTATTGTTTTTCAGAACTTCATTTTCTCATCGCGCTACTGCTTGTATATTGCCGTGCTAATTTATTTATTCTATCACTATAAGATGATGTTGGAATAAGTAAAGACATATTATGTGGTATTTAAATGTAAACAATGAACGCCACCTAAAAATTTAGGCTTATCAAGTGAAACAGGGGAACCAAGAAACATGTGCTAGATATTGAAGATGAAATATCTAGTTCCGGCGCCGTTTATATGGTGAAGTAATGTCTGGTGAAAGCTCAGGCGTTTTTGTTCTGCTTCTAGCTATGCCGTTTATACACAAGCATACCATTACCCAGGTTTCTCAAGGAAATAGTCTACAAAGTTACAGACGCAATGAGACAAAAGCGGGTTCCGAAACAGTGTCCTAAAGCTCTAATTCTATTCAACGGGAGCCAAGCTTGTGGGAGCCAACAGCGTGTGCTTAGAGACGATGCGCGATTCGCTGTCCGCTTGAGGGGCTGTTCTGTGTTAACTCTCGTAAGTACAACACACGAGATAGACACAACGTCATCTGGAGACAATGAGTGTGCTCTTCAGCTCCGAAAAGTATCACTGTAGTCCATCCAAATGTTGTTGGTCATAACGAGAGCTCTATTGCAGGTACAGCTGCGGGCATAATTGAAAGGAGCACGCTCTTCCGTTCAAATTAAAATCACTCATTGTGCACTGGAAATGAGAAAACAGTAATTGTTCAGTTGAAAGGGCACTGGCGTCTATTACCGGTTCGCGCATACCACGACTGCTGGTTTCAATTATGCAACGCATGAAAAATGTTAGAAGCAACTAGCACACTCCCATTACTTTTGTCCGCAGGGGTACACACCGGACCATAGTAATTGTAGGTGCCTTTTTGAATTGACGTTCGTTCGAAGAAAACGGGGTTGGCCATCTTGTCATGCTTTTCAGATATATTGATAAGCTACGTGTCGGGTTTCTTTCCGCCGTGTGCCACGTCGCACAGCTTTATTTCGCAGGCAAAATATACGCATCTGTGTGATGCGCTAGGAGAACAAAAAAATAAGCCTATTCAGCGAAAGACCAGGAAGATAGCTGAATTCCTGAACACTTCTCTGTATAAGCAAGTGGCCCATTTTCACTTACTTGAACCATTACCGAATGGAAACACGCGGAGGTACACTGGCGATAATTTCAACAGCAATGTGCGCCCACAATGAATAACGAGTTACATCGGAATGTAGATTTCTTGTTTTATAACACATGAAAAGATATGAACACCTGACTTAATATATTTTTCACCATGCTTTATGACTAAAACCAAAGTATGGCAATGAACGAATGCCACTTTATGCAGAATTATGTAGCTAAAATGGCCAGTGTTATCTAATGTCACCCCAGGCTGCATTTCAAAAACTAACTGCACCAAAGCGACAATATTTTCCATAAGGATGTGTGCCAAAGCAGCTTAATACAAACAATATAATACAACAAAATTTAAAAAAAAACTATCAATAAAATGATAAAATCAAGCATAATAAATGCAATTTCATAATAGCGCGTTTTGACTTGATTTGGCAGATGAGACAAAAGCAGCTGATTCCATAGGTATCTTTTGATCGCTCTTCTGGGCCGCGAGACTAATGCCCTGCACTCGGATAACTTGTGAACATCCTGGAATATGAGGCAAAGGTTTAAACTGCAGACCATAGAAAAAAGCCCGAACGGCCGGTTGAAACTGTGCAATTATACGACTGGCACTGCAGAGTGTTTTTTGTTTGCCAGCCAATACATGAATTTCTCACGGTGAGTGCATTTTACACGAAGGGAGTCACGAGTGGCTTGCACATAAGAATTAATAAGCTGTTTTGGGATTTCGCTTCTGGAAGGCCGCAGTGAAAAGCGACTCGCACGTGGAGTCGCGCTGGCGGTCGATGCGCTGTTGTTTTTTTTTTCTCCTTTTCCCCCCTTTTTCTTGGGCGCGGGCTCGCGGGGCGCGCGGGAGGCCTGGTTTGTTTCATCCTTTCGCCCCAAGGCGTCGCCAAGACGCGAACGCAGCCGAGATCAACAGTGGCACGCTTCTGCGAACCAGCTTACGGTCAGCAGAGGGTGACAATAGGCGCGACACTTGCCCCCCCCCCCCCCCCCCCCCCCCCGAAGTAAGCAATCAGCCCAGCGTTCTCCCGCTGTGCCCGGGACATTCCGAGCGACGGCGACTATACACTGCTCAGGGACAGCGCCCCTCGCCCCCTTTTCCTCGAACGGGACGGCTGGGTGACCTCGTCTCGTGATCCCCCGCGGCGTTTCTTTTACAAAGGCGCAGCTGCAAGGTCGCGTCGCAAACACGCTGAGGAGTGGAGGCAAAGACAGACGCCGTGTGAGAGGGTTTGGGAACCGGCGAGTGGAAAGAGTGTGTGTTTTGAATGTTGTATTTTTATTTGAAGTAATTAAGGACCTGGGTCCGAGATTATTCCCAACCCAGGGGGGTTGTGGCATGTTTTTGAATAATTTGATTGGCTGCTTTATTTTCGGGGCGGATCACCGAAAGTGACCGCCCTCGGGCCTTTGTTGATGTTTGTCATATAAAAGCGGTCCTCGGACCATGTTTGTCAGTCAAGATTGAGGCTCCGTGCTTAGCACGTATTTACAGTCCCTAGGCTTTAACCGAGATGCTCGGTAGAAAAGTAAGGGCTTGTAGTGACTTCTCTGTGTGAGAGTCTATTTTGTCTTAAGTTGCAGTAGTCTGTGTGACTTGTTACTGTAACTGTTTGCCAATGTAAATAATATTTTTCATCTGTAAATATATATCTCCTCCTGACCATCATCAGATCATCGTCTACTGTTCTCGTCTTCTGCTTCTGTACCTGCCGAACAACGAACATAACATCACTGGCGCAGCACGACAGGGTTCGGCAACCAGCGACCACGAGCATCACCCAGAGCACCCAGGCCCTTGGAACCCACTGGGCAACAAGCGTCCGCACGTCCAGCCAGAAGCAGCAAGGTGATCCAGGCCCCGAACCAGAGAAGCGTTCTGGGGAAGGACTCCGACGAGGCTGCGGCACCAAGGGACGGAGGCCCCAACTGGCGACACCAGCACGGGTAAGCGGGATTTCTTGCGCTTTGTTGAAGTGGCTATGGCTCAAGTGTAAAGTGGCGCATGGTTTTAACACGCAGCATGATGGCGAGCGTAGGCGAGAGAGAGACAGGGGGAAATATAACAGATGACAGCGAGCAGTCGGAGCATGCGACAACTCAGCCTGTAGAAGGAGCGCTACGCGAAGTAGCGGAGATGTCGGTATCCGATGCGGTTGCAATTCGCCGCATGGAACTAAATTTTGAGCTGGAAAAATTGAAAATTCTTTCACAGGAACGCCTAGAGTTACAGAAACTTGGGCTAGATCCAGCGGTTGCAATGGCGATAGCGGGAAGCGGGCAGACGTCTGTAAGGTCAGACATTGACGATCAGCGTCGAATGGGGCCCGATCCAGTCTCCCAATGCGCTAAAGTCCTTAAGGGACTGAAGCTGCCGTGTGACGCGGACGTGCCGTTATGGTTCGAGGAAGTCGAGAGAATTTTCACGACTTTCAAGGTGCCAAACGAAAGCCGCGTTCACTTAATCATGCCAGCACTAGCTGAGCGTGTCAGGTACCTTCTCCGTAACCTAGGGGACGATGAGTGTGGCAGCTACGAGTCGGTAAAAGCAGCCGTTTTAAAGGAGCTGAAGCTTAACCCCTCAGAATACCTCGAACGCTTTGAGCGCGCGTCGATACGCCGCGATGAAACTTGGGCGCAGTTCGCCTCGCGCACTCTACGTCCCGTGACCGAAGATAGTACTGAAAGTACGTCCTAGTTCGCCTCGCGCACTAAGACGTACTTTCAGTACTACCTTCGGTCACGGAACGTAGAAACCAAAGACGACCTGGTATCATTGATCATCGCAGATCGCATAAAGGGTAGCTTGAGCCCTAACGGCTTAGAGTATGTGCGTTTTCGTGAGGAGGAGAGGTGGCTAAAACCGGATGAAATATCCGACGTTCTCCAAAGGTTCGAACAGGCTAAAGGCAAGGGGCGCGCAGCGAAACAAATTGTTGTGTATGCGGAAAAACCGAAGGGATCCCCGCAAGCGGCGAACAATGATAGCAAACGGCCAATTCAGGTTATGAGTGCCGCGCACCTGGCCACCGAGCCAAGGAATGCCCTTGCGTTTCACAAAACGTGGAAAAGAAGGAGAAACGCGCTCGAGCTCAAAAGGTAGCTGTAGCCAACGTAGAGGCATGCGAAACACCGGCGTCAGTAACCTCCCAGACAACCCTAGTAGCAGAGGTGAAAACGCCCCAGTCATTCGACGAGGTACGCAAATCGAAGCTACAGCAGGCGGAGATTGAGTGCGCAGGGATACCGGCGACAGCTATAATTGATACCGGTAGCGAGATAACCGTGGTTAGGGAAGGCCTCGTGCCAAGTATATGTCGGGAGCCATCCGGCTCGATAAAGCTAGTTTCGGCTTTTCGGGAGACGGTTAACGCGAAACTGGTCACTCTTGCGGTAAGCATCAGGCGGCCCACCGCGCACACACATAGCAGGGCCCGAGGCAGTAGACATTCTATGCGCGCTTTCTGATAAGCTGGCGGAGGGAGTGGATTGTCGCGCAGGGTGTGGCGACGGAACAGCCCTGTGAAGTAGATCTGGAAGAAAGCGAGAAGGAAGATGTAATCTCGATCCAGGGTGACGCGGACGCAGCCCTAAAACAGCGCCAGGTATTCAGATCCGACCAAGTATCAGACGAAATCTTAAAGAAAGCGTGGGCTGACGCAAAGGCAGGGAAGGCAGGCATGTTTGTTTCAGACGGCTTGTTGTATCACTGGGACTCGATCTCCGGTAGCAAAGTGAAGCAGCTTGTGCTCCCCTTTAGCAGGCGTGAAGAGGTACTCTGCCTTGCGCATGAGTACGTTTGGGGAGGCCATTTGGGGCCAAGGAAGACAAAGACCAGAATTAAGTACAGCTTTTTCTGGCCTGGCTAAGAAGGGGACGTAACGCGACACTGCAGGACATGTCATGGCTGTCAAGTCCGCTCAGACAGGCAAATTAAAGATAGGGTTCCCATAACCCCTCTCACCAGACCCGACCATCCGTTTCAGGTCGTAAATGTCGATATAATCGGGCCGCTCGATGTTCCGTCGAGCAGGGGTCATAGGTACGCTCTCTGCCTCGTTGACTTGTGCACGCGGTGGCCGGAGGTAGTCTGTTTGCGATCCCTAACCTCTAGGGCAACATGCGACGCCTTGCTTACGATTTTCAGCCGCACAAGCATACCTGAGGTAGTGTGTTCAGATCAGGGAACGAGCTTCACGGCGCAGCTGACGCGTGAGATGTTAGCAAGACTGGGATGCGCAACGCGTTTTTCGACTCCTGAGCATCCGGAGAGCAACGGGACAGTGGAAAGGTGGAACCGCGTTTTGAAGAACATGTTGTTCCATGTTACTGAGAAAGATCCCAAGAACTGGGATAGACTGGTCCCGTTCGTTCTCTGGGCGTACAGGGAAGTCCCCCATGACACTACAGGCGTGGCGCCGTTCTGGTTCTTATTCGGTAGAAACCCTATCGGACCGCTAGCAATTCTGCAGCGAACATGGACAGGCCAGCAACCCCTCCCGAACACACTCAGGGAAGAACCCGCGAAGTATTTGCGACAGCTACGCGAGCAGCTAGAAGTAGCAGCAGAAGTAGCGGGTTTGACGTCGAGCGCACGTCAGGGAAATTACGCGCAGGCGTATAACAGGCGCGCACGGAGCAAGACCTTTGTCGTCGGAGACCAGGTATTGCTCTTTGACACAGACCCTAGCAGTAAAATGGCCCCCAAATGGCTCGGTCCATTTTTCGTAACCGCGTAAGAGAGGTAGAACTCGCACAGAATCGACAAGGGAAAAAACGCTACAGCGATAGTGCATGCGAACAGGCTGCGACCCTACTACGCACGTGTCAGCCATGTCGGAGTAGTTTTCGAGGAAGACGAGGAGTTTGGTGAAATCGAGTACACCCCTCGGTCTGTGCCTGAGAGATGTGGTGGTTGTCTGATAGATGCGGAGAAACTCGCACACCTACCTACTCAGGACCGCCTCGAGATCTCGGAGGTGTTTGCCGCTTACGCTTATTTGTTCAGCGAAACGCCGGGAGTCGCACGAGTTGGGGCACATAAGATAGAGCTGCGCAAAGGCCACCAGCTCAAACGCACTTTCCCATATCGCGTGCCGGAGTTATTAAGGAGTGAGGTGAGCCGCCAGATAAACGAGTTGCTAGACCTCGGGCTGGTGTATCCGGTGGAAAGCGAGTGCGCCCATCCCGTTGTATGAGTGGGTAAGAAGGATGGATCGGTGCGCATGTGTGTTGACTATCGCGCTTTAAACGCAGCGACGCGCACGGATGCCTTTCCAATGTCACCCCCTAAAGAGCTCATCATGAGGGTGGGCCGCGCTATGTATATCACTCTTATCGACTTGTGACGCGGATACTGGCAGGTGCCGGTAGCTCCGGAGAGCCAACATCTGACCGCCTTCGTAACTCACGAGGGACAATATGCTTGGCGCGTCATGCCGTTCGGGCTAAAGAACGCCGCGGCCACCTTTCACCGGATAACGAACACCCTCCTCTCGAAACATCAGGCTTATGCGGCCGCATATCTCGATGACATCGTCATTTTCTCTTCCTCGTGGACTGAACACTTGCGGCACTTAGAAATAATTTTTGATTTGTTGCGCAACACCAAGCTTAAAGTGAGCCGGGAAAAGTGTCAGGTCGCACAGGCCCACATTAAGTACCTAGTACGCATAGTGGGAGGCGGAACCCATGCGCCCGACCCAGAAAAGATATCGGCCATTCGTGGGCTCGTGCCCCCCGCAACAAAGAGACAGCTACGGAGTATGCTAGGCTTATGTGGCTACTACCGCGATTACGTTGAAGGATACGCCGAGGTGGCCGCACCATTCACGTCTTTGACGAGGCGAGGTGTACCTAACACGATTCCGTGGAGCCAGGAAGCCTAAAACGCGCTCGACAGGCTCAAGTCAGCTCTGTGCGAAGCTGCATCGCTGAACACCCCCGACATTAAAAGGCCATATTGGCTGCTCACTGACGCGTCCGACGCTGCAGCGGGGGCTTGTTTGGCGCAGATGGGAGACGAGGGACGGGAAAGGCCGATAGCGTTTGCCAGCCACCGATTCACGCCAACGCAGACCCGCTGGTCGACGATCGAGCGGGAAGCATTCGCCATTATCTGGGCACTAAATAAATTGGATCATTGGGTGTACGGGGCAGAAATTAATGTGGTGTCTGACCACAACCCCCTCTCCTATCTCACTACTAGTACACCTCATGGGGCAAAACTCGCGCGATGGGCGCTGGCCCTACAGCGCTACAATGTGATGGTGACCCACAGGAAAGAGCCAAGCAATGGTAACGCCGACGCGTTAAACCGTGTCCCCAATGCGAATTGGGGCGTAGAGCAAGCACACGCTTGAGCCATGGCCTTTCGACGACGCGTGAATGTTCCCGCGTACCCGATGCAATGTGTGATATGAACGGTGGAGTGCGCGTGAACTTGACGTGAGGATATCCTATTTCTCGCGCGCGGGACTTTCACGAATACTGTCCGGTTCGCCGATGCGAATGTGTGATTTGTTTTGTGTTATACCCATCTTGTGTCGCGAGTTTCATTTGGTGTTCCATTCACGTGTGAAGTGTCGTACATGTTTTGTTTTCTTCGCGGGTTGTTGCGGCCTTATTAGGCTGAAATGACCGGATTCCAAGCTCATTTACCCTCTTGGGAGGGGCGTGAAAGGCCGCAGTGAAAAGCTACTCGCGCGTGGAGTCGCGCTGGCGGTCGAACCCCCCACGCGCCAAGGCCAAGGAGCGAGCGCTGTTGTTTTTTTTCTCCTTTTCACCCCTTTTCTTGGGCGCGGACTCGCGGGGCACGCGGGAGGCCTGGTTTTGTTTCGTCATTTCGCCCCGAGGCGTCGCCAAGACGCGAACGACAGACGCTTCCAATTATCAGCCGGGAACAAGAGTGGCACGCTTCTGCGAGCCACTTCATGGCCAGCTCGTCCAGCAGTCTCAGCGATCTCCCGCCATGGCGCCAAGCATGGGTGCATGGAGACGCCGTTCATGAAGCTTTTTGCACTGCCACAAGCGCTCGCTAAATGGCCTGCAGAGGGCGAGAATAGGCGCGACCCTTGCCCCCCCCCCCCAAGTGGGCAATCAGCCCAGCGCTTTCCCGCTGTGCCCGAGACATTCTGTGCGACGGCGACTGTACACTGCTCTGGGACAGTGCCCCCTGCCCCCTTTTCCTCGAACGGGACGGCTGAGTGGCCTCGACTCGAGATCCCCCGCGGCGTTTCTTTCACAAAGGCACCAGCTGCAAGGTCGCGTCGCAGACACGCTGAGGAGGGGAGGCAAAGACAGGCGCCGTGTGAGAGGGTTTGAGGACTGGCGAGTGGAAAGAGTGTGTGTTTTGAATGTTGTATTTTTATTTGAAGTAATTAAGGACCTGGGTCCGAGATTATTCCCAACCCACGGGGGTTGTGGCATGTTTTTGGATAATTTGATCGTCTGCTTCATTTTCGGGGCGGATCACCGAAGGCGACCGCCCTCGGGCCTTTGTTGATGTTTGCCATCAAAAAGCGGTCCCCGGACCATGTTTGTCAGTCAAGATTGAGGCTCCGTGCTTAGCACGTATTTACAGTCCCTAGGCTTTAACCGAAATGATCGGTAGAAAAGGAAGGGCTTGTAGAGTGACTTCTCTGTGTGAGAGTCTATTTTGTCTTAAGTTGCAGTTGTCTGTGTGACTCTTGTTACTGTAACTGTTTGCCAATGTAAATTAGTTTCCTTCTGTATATATATATCTCCTCCTGACCATCATCAGATCATCGTCTTCTGCTTCTCTACCTGCCGAACACGAACATAACATCACTGCTTCTCCTTTAAAAAAATGTTTTGTGTAATGCAATCTAGTCAGCATATCTTTCCATCCGACATAAGAATGCATTGAGGCACAATTCTTGCGTCACTAAATAATACAAGGCTAGAGCAAACATGTGCATACAAAATTAAGCACACTCCCAAAAGTTTATTGCTGCAGAACAACTAAAAAAGCAGAACAATCCAAACCATGCAGAGTTACGTCCACTAATAAAAATGTACTTAGGTTTCAAACATTTCAATTTACAAACGATCAGTGAGATGGAAGGACGGGTCGCATTTTTCAACCCAGCTATTTACCTACCGGAGGCTTTCCCTATTTTGCAAACCATTGTCCATTATGCATCCAAATTACGCTCTAGATGGAAGGACGGGTCGCATTTTTCAAACCAGCTATTTAGCTACCGGAGGCTTTCCCTATTTTGCAAACCATTGTCCTTTATGCATACAAATTACGCTCTTTTATCAGAAAGAAGTAAAGGAGGCAACTAGGCTAACTACTGTATGAATAGCAATAATCTGATCATCACCAACGTTTACAAAACTGACATGCTCTTAATCGTAAGCCTGCGGAGGTCGAGTTGATTTTTTAAGCACAAATAATGTTGCGGCTTCAGGGAACATCATCCCATGAGAGTTACGGTCTATCATCATTGAATGTTACAATGGTCTATAATCACCTAGCATCACCTCGGGTGATTCAATGCCACTCTAAAAAGCGCATAAAAGTGGTAAGGACGAGAATCAGCATTTTACAATTGTAGTTGAGTACCAAACGCAAAAATCTAAATTCTACAAAACCTTCACATTTCCATTCTGCCTCAGCACATCGTTGTTATCAGAAACTTCAACTTCAAAAAAACTAAAAGGGGTTACTGAAATTACACGGCAAGGTTAGGAGCACCGTGGAGCAGCTCATGCACACACACATCCATGTATATATATATATGTTTAGTTTGTGGGGTTTAACATCCCAAAGCAACTGAGGCTATGAGAGACGCCGTAGTGGAGGACTCCGGAAATTTCGACCACCTGGGGTTCTTTAACGTGCACTGACATCGCACAGCACACGGGCGCCTTGCTTTTCGCCGCCATCGAAAAGCTGCCGCCGAGGCCGGGATTCGATCCCGCGTCCTTGGGAACAGTAGTCGAGCGCCGTAACCACTGCGCCACCCCGGCGGTGTTATATATATATATATATATATATATATATATATATATATATATATATATATATATATATATATATATATATATATATATATATATATATATATATATATATATATATTGTTACGCGGTGACAAGCAAAGAGACGGCACAACAAGGTGACAGGATGAAAGATGATTTAATGGCTGGCCTATTGCGAGGGCTCCTCTCGTGGCACTGCGCATCTTCTCGCAACACTACGCGAAGCCCGTATTTGGGTTTGCTCGGTCCGGTGGTTCCGCAAGAGACAAAACAACAGAAGAGACTAAGCGGGCTGTTCCGACTAGCATCTACAGCCCCCAGGAGCCGAGCGGCCTAGCGGTTCGCGGCGCATTGCTTTTAGTGCGTCGCACTACTAGCCGCAATCACGGATTTCGCCGGGGTCTATCCGAAGCCGCTAATTCTCTCTCTCTCTTCGTGAACTAGAAGCGGAGAAAGAGAAGGTTGCTCGCGCTAAAGCCCCTTGATACTTTGGCTCGCGCGTGTCTCAGCATTGAGGAGGTGGAGCAGCCACGGAGCTATAGTAGAAGCTTCTCTCTTTCTCTCTCCATCCATCTCTCCGTAAACTTGAGAGGAGGAAGGGAAAGTGGCGACGCTACATCCCTGAGGGGGCGGAGCGACAGCATAATGCACCCAGTTAGAGAAGAAGACAGTCAGAGAGGGGCGTGTCAGTTGCATACGTGGCGGCCGTTCCAGGGCAGCGTTGCACAAGCGTGTGTGCCTTTGCTTCGCGTCGCAATGGACGAAGCAGGTCCATCTGGCATTGCGGCGTAGGTTCGCCGGGCTCGACGTGCTGATGCACTATTATTACGAAGGCAGCGGGAACGTGAGTCTACTGAATCTGGTGTTGCAGCTAAACGGTGTATGAATTTAGAAGCACAAAGAACGAGGGAACGTGCCGAGAGTGCTCACGAAACGCCTCAAGACACTGAGCTTCGGCGTGAAATTGTTGCCGAAGCGAAGAGGAAGAAACGTGCGGTAGAAACTCCAGGGCAACGGGATGCTCGACTGCAAGCGAAGGCTGCTGCCAAAAATGTACACGCCTCTGAGAGGCTCGCGAAAAATCAAGCTGCTACAAGGATATTTGAACGCGATTTTCTTGCTTTCGCAGAGGTGCCTTGGTCGCGCACGTGGTCCGGTTCGGCGTTACTGCTCTGTCTCTCGGTTTGAGGGGAAAGGGCGCGAGGGCCATAAATCTCTGGAACGAGGCGAAACACGGGCTGTGGAGAATGCGCGGCAGAAGGAGCTGCGTTCGGTGCCTTCTTGGGAAGATGCCCGGACATGTGTCCCTTTGAAACCGCCGCCTGGGTACAACCGACCAAGGGCAGCGATCGGAATGTTTGGGTCTTAGGTTTGTGTGTTGTGTGTTTCGGAAGCGCAAGCGCCGGCGCTGTTGGTCTTTGTGACTGCTGGCCACCTCTTCCGTGAGCTGAGGGAAGATTTTGGAGAGATTGTAAATCGCTGAAGTGTATGCATGAAAGGTATAGCGGGGATAAGCGGTGCTATGCACCTACATCGTATTTGATCAACTATTCAAATCGGCCATATTTTTTCAATAGGCGTCATGTTCGCCGCGGCACTACCATGAGAGAGCCTATAATAATAATAATAATAATAATAATAATAATAATAATAATAATAATAATAATAATAATAATAATAATAATAATAATAATAATAATAATAATAATAATAATAATAATAATAATAATAATAATAATAATAATAATAAAAATAATAATAAATCTTTATTTAATGTGCGCAGGAACAACCATGTGGTCTTCGTGCTGCAGCACAAATAAAAAAAAAGAAACAAAATTTAAAATGCACAAACATGTTTACACACACACAGAGAATACAAAAGAAGAAATAAATAATACATGAAATGAAACTGAGACGAAAAGTATCACGGAAAGTAAGCAATCAATGAGTAGCATCACTTATACACACAGTGATAGAATTTTTGAGCACATCAGGAAAGAAAATAAAAGAAGAACGGTAGATAGAAGAGAAAAAAAAACACAACAACAAATAGCTGACATTGATTATAGTAGTATAGAAATATACATAAAATAAACAACCATTCCAGGCGCAACAAGTGCATGGTACTTAAAACACAGGCTAGAAATATAGAGTAATACAATAAAGAAGTACAATTGAACAAGGGACAGTAAGATTCGAATATAAAGTTTAAAGTTGAAATATAAGTAAGAAACGGATAAAAAGTAGTTCAAGATACAGACAGCACTGAACAGGAGAAAAAGCAAAAAGTGAAGTAAATACAATATTAAGGCTAGAAAGTGGGAGTTATATGTGATAAAGTACTATTTAGAATACAACGCTACGAACATCCAATGTAAATGAACAGAGCGAGTTTTGGAAGATGTCAAGGTGACGACAAAAAGAGTTAAATAACCACTGCATCCTGCCCAGAGGGGAGTGGGGAGGAAGAGGAGAAACCTGAAATGGTCTGAATTCTCTCATGCTCTATCGCGGAACGCGCCGTAGGATGTCCTCTAAGAGCTGAGGGCACATAATGTGGCCATGAAGGAGTTTGTACAGAAATATGGTATCAAGTCTGATACGACGGCAGTGAAGAGAAGGAAGATTCAGTTGGACGCTCCTGGTGGAGCGAGAGGGGGGAGTTGCGCAAGGGAAGCGATAATGAAATATCCGTAATAATAATAATAATAATAATAATAATAATAATAATAATAATAATAATAATAATAATTTGAGTAATATATAATAATAATGTTATTTTAAATTATTATTATCAATTGGTTCAAAGGAAGGGAAAGGCGCAGTATCTGTCACACTTGTTTCTCTGGACACCTGAAACGATTCCGTTGCCTCTGGGGGCGGTAGATGCCGGTCAGAACAGTCCGCTTTCTTCGTCTCTTCTATCGTTTTTGTCTCTTGCGAAGCCACCGTACCGAGCAAACCTAAATACGCTTCCGGGGCCACCGAACGATCGTTCCAATCGGTTCGTTGAAGTTGGGGGTGAAGTGACGGTGAGAATGTTCAAGAGATAGAAGAGAATGATGTGCTTGTCAGCACGATGACGATGACCTCGATTATTGAGTGATCCGCCTCCCCTGGAGCTCTTCAGCCATCCGCCAACAAACCACCGATAGGACCGATGGCTCGAGGTCGCGTCGGGCGGGTGTTCCGTGTTCGGGTCTTTCGGTTCTTCAGCCCCGTCAGGTCTTTGATCTGATCTGGGGTCAGTTCGTGTGCGCGCCTTGTCTTCAGATCCTGTCTGGGGGCTGGATGGCGGTATTTGCGGCTGGCCGGGTCTGGGTAGGAAGGGCTGGGGCGACGCTGCGCGGCGGCATCCCAGGGCTCTTGATCGATGGTCACGGCTTAAAGATAGCGTCGATGCTCCAAGGTGAGAATGGAGATGACGTACGCCGCACCTCCAACCAAAACGTTACGTGGTGACAAGCGAAGAGACGGCACAACATGGTGACAGGATGAATGATGTTAGTGGCTGGCCTAGCTTGAGGGCTCCTCTCGCGCCACTGTCGATCTTCTTCGCAACAATATTTATATATATTCTTGGGTGAGATTGTTCAGGAAGCTCCGGTGGATGGAACTACTCAGGAGGAACATGCAGCGAAGTGTCAAGCCTGGCCAACCACAGGAAGCGGCCAACTCTGTGTTCGAGCCCCCGAGCATGCAGTACATGCCGGTGGCTGAAGCGAAGCGATGACAACCACCCGCTTCCCGGTAGAAAATAATGACAGATGGCTTAGTTCTGTTATGCCTGGATATACGTAGCGAAAAGCAGTAACTACATTGGGATCAAAGTTATTTTTTCTCCAGTCTTCTGCGCCGTTCGCCAGCTGCTAAACTCTCCTTGGCTTCCATGTCGAGCGCGTTTAAGTTGACCGGCGTTGTATAATTCGTTCACAAGGAAGGAAAGGCGCAGCATCCGTCACTAGATGATGATGATGATGATGATGGTGTTATCTCGTGGAAGGCAAGAAGCGCTGCCAGGCGGCGTCGGAGCGCACTCGCTTTTAGTGTAGCTTTTGTACCCTGAAAGCTTCCATACACCTCGCGTTTCCTGCAGAGCCATTGCCAAAGGCTGTGTGTTCTAGCTAGCTACGTACTGCTGCAACAGCCATCACTTCATTGATAACGACAGGCAATTCTATTGCCAAATTTTAGACGTTTTGGGATTGCGGAGCGTGAGTGAGTGAGTGAGTGAAAAACTTTATTAAGTATATTTAAGGGAGGGGGATGGTAGGTGGGGTCCCTAGTCCGGGACTCCATCGGCTGCCGCTGCTACCAGCGCAAGTGTCACGATGGCCCGTTGGGCCTCTAGTCCAGAGCTGGATAGGGCAGCCTCCCACCCCTCAATTGTTGGCACTGCATTCGGATCATCTGGAGGATTGTGTGGGCAGGTCCACACCATGTGGTGCAGGCCTGCGGAGCGAGGTCCCTGCTCCAAAGCAACAAGCCATCCGCCTGGCGGAAGAAGCCACAAAGAACCAAGACCTCACTCCCTGCTTCTGATCGCGGAGGTCCCGGCGTTCTTTCACCAGGCCTGCGTTCCGGGGGAGGGAACTAGGATAAAGTTGTTATCAGATCACATCACACATATACGAAGCTGACTCCACCGCGCGTTCGATCCAGGCGTCCATGTGGCGCCTTTCATTTGGCTACCGTAATTTGGTGCTTCCTCGAACGCCGCACCAAAGAGAATTTAGGAATAGACACAGTATAGCAGGCCTCAGCAGCATGTAAAATTGCTTGACATCAAAGAAAAGGTGCAGTATCTGTCACAATTCTGCGCGGACACCTTACCCGAGCTGTAAAGAAAAGGAGGAAGGGGGCAGTAATGACTGGTTATGACGTCATAGTCATTAGTGCCAATGCATTCAATGTATTCACAGTCATTGTATTCCGGGGACCTTATAAATGGACGGATAAAAAGAATCCAAGAAAGCGGAAACGAAGACGTCGAAAGAGAATATTTTGAGGGCGAAACTCTGAACTACGTTAAAGCTATGTTATTAAGGAGCTTTAAGAGGGTAACCTTCTGAAACAAATGAGCAGGCCAGGGAAGCAGAATAGAAATCAGCTTAGCTAAGACCACTCAAAACTGGCAATGGTGGAAATAATTACACCTGAACTTACATAAGAAAGGAGAGAAAAAATTTCGAACTAGTTGAAACATGAATGTGGTTCAATTGGCAAAGGAACTTTTTAAGCATTGGAAATAGTTATAACGAATAGGCGAATTTCGGGCCGCAGGCGACTCAGTAAAAAATATTCCTTTATAAAAGCAAAGAAGAGAGGAGGCATATCAGCTGCTCCAGATTTCTTACGATACAGGCAGACATACAAAATGCAATTATAAGTAAAAAGAAACAAGTTAGTCGGAGGACTTAGAACAGCTGGTATCCACAAACAATGCTTAGAAAAAGCTAAAGCAGAAAACTGTCCCTTCAATTTAGGTTCCCAGTACATAAACGACAATGTAAACAGGTAGCGCCTTAGAAATGTGCTAAAAATGAACTTATCTAGTTATATATACATTATTTCCGACGGGAAGTACACCGAGACAGTAAACGTGAAATCATATGGAATGGAATAAGAAGCACTGCTACATTAGAAGTATGAAAAACAAATGAAGACCGTCCTCTATTTTTATTTTGTGTGCAAAGTAGACAGAATAGCCGTAGAACCGCGGTTGCCGTGATTACTAAATGCTCACTATATTGCACTGTTGGTAGCTAGCGAGGAAGGTTTACAAACTGTTTTATTTTCGTGAAACAAAAAGGGCGCTCGAAGCATCGGTTTTAGCGCAACAAATCTAGCCAGGTGATGTTCAACGAATAATATTGTTACGGGAAGAACCACAGTCCGATAGCTGTCCACACAACTAACTTAATGACAGCACCGATTGCAGCACCCTCAGCGTCAGGGATTCTGTCGCACTTCATCGTCCTCAGCACGGCCAGCGAATACCGTTAGGCAACACGGCCCGCCCCCCCTCCCTCGGGAAAAGCACAGTCCCGGTGCGTTCTACGTTAGCGAAATAGAACATGCATAATAGGGCTTCAGACGGAACACATCCACTATTTCGCAGGTTGGCGCTATGGACGAGGACTTCAGATACACAGGTTCTACTTCGTATATGACGTCCGTCACGGGGAGCAAAACACGGTAAGGGCGGCCTGTGTAACGGGGGAAAGGTCTTTGACACAAAACCATTCGACGGCACGGAAGCCACAGCAAGACGAGAGATCCAGGAGTTTAATGGACATCACGGTGGCGACTGTCGTACCGGAACTTTTGGGAGTCTTGGGATGCAGAAAGCCTGGCACGAGCTATCCGGCGCGCGTCATGAGCGCGGGCGGCGGCATCACTGGCGTAAGTACTGGTGGCGTCTGCCGCGGGTAGCGAGGTGTTGAAGGATTGGAGAGTATCCAGTGGTAGAATGGACAGATGAATTGTAAGCGAATATAACAAAGGCTAGGTTAACGCCCGAATCTGCGGGGTCATCAAACACACGTACATGGCCAGCATGTCTGTGAGGGTACAATTTAGACGTTCCGTGAGGCCGTTGATCTGGGGGTGATAGGCGGTGGTGAATTTGTGGCGGGTGGAGCAAGAACGGAGAATTTTGTCAACCACTCGCGACAGAAAGCAGCGGCCACGGTCAGTTAGTAGTTCAGGAGGGGCACCATGATGAGGGATCACGTTTTCTAGAAGGAAATCAGCGACGTCTCTGGCACAGCTAGTCGGGATGGCTCGGGTAATAGCGTACCGCGTAGCGTAATTGGCGGCGACGGCGATCCATTTGTTCATCATCATCATCATCATCAGCAGCAGCAGCAGCAGCAGCAGCCTGATTATACCCACTGCAGGGCGAAGGCCTCTCCCATCTCTCGCCACTTAACCCGGTTCTGTGCTAGCTGCATCCACTTGACCCCTGCGAACTTCTTAATCTCATCCGCCCACCTAACTTTCTGCCGCCCCCTGCTACGCTTTCCTTCCCTTGGAATCCAGTTTGTTACCCTCAGCGACCATCGGTTATCCTCTCTTCGCACTACATGTCCTGCCCATGTCCATTTCTTCTTCTTAATTTCCACTAGAATGTCAGTAACTCGAGTTATTTCTCTGACCCACTCTGCACGCTTTCTATCTCTTAATGTTACCCCTACCATTTTTCGTTCCATAGCCCTCTGGGTTGTCCTCAACTTAAGTAGAACTCTCTTGGTTAGCCTCAACGTTTCAGCCCCATAGGTGAGTACAGGCAAGATGCAACTGTTGTATACTTTCCTCTTGAGCGATACCGGTAAGCTGCTAGTCATAATCTGCGAGTGCTTGCCAAATGCGCTCCATCCCAATCTTATTCTTCTTGTTATTTCCTTTTCATAATCCGGATCTGCGGTTACTACCTGTCCTAAGTAGATATATTCGCCTACTACTTCCAGTATTTCGCTACCTAATGTAAACTCCTGTTCCTTCCCGAGGCTGTTGAACATTACCTTAGTCTTCTGCATATTGATTTTCAAGCCTACCTTTCTACTTTTCCTGTCTAGGTCATCAATCATTATTTGCAGTTTATCTCCCGAGTTGCTTAGCAAGGCAATGTCATCAGCAAATCGCACATTACTGAGGTATTCTCCATCTACCCTTATCCTAACTGCTCCCATTCCAAGTCTCTGAATACTTCCTCTAAACAAGCTGTGAATAGTACTGGGGAGATTGTGTCTCCTTGCCTAACACCTTTCTTTATGGGAATTTTGTTGCTTTCTTTATGTAGAACTATAGTTGCTGTGCAGCCACTATATATATATCTTCCAGCACTTTCACGTACGGCTCGTCTACCCCCTGATTTCACAATGCCTGCATCACCGCCGAGGTTTCAACTGAGTCAAATGCTTTTTCGTAATCAATGAATGCTATGTATAAGGGCTGGTTATATTCCGAGCATTTTTCTATCACCTGATTGATGGTATGGATATGATCGATAGCAGAGTACCGTTTCCGAAACCCTGCTTGATCCTTTGCTTGATTGCAGTCTAAGGTTGTCCTGCTTCTATTAGCGATTACCTAAGTAAATACCTTATACGTAACAGACAGTAAGCTGATTGGTCTGTAATTTTTAAGGTCCTTAGAGTCCCCTTTCTTGTGAATGAGGATAATGTTTGCATTCTTCCATGCTTCCGGTACCGTCGATGACACCAGGCACTGCGTATACAGGGTGGCCAGTTTTTCTAGCACGATATCGCCCCCGTCCTTCAGCAAATCTGTAGTTATCTGATCCTCTCCAGCTGATTTCCCCCTTTTCATAGTTTCTAGTGCTTTCTTGACCTCGTCCTTCGTCACTGGTGGAACGTCTTACTGTTTTTCCCTACCGCCAATCTCATTACGGTCCTGACTACTTTGGCTACTGTAGAGATCTGTATAGAACTCCTCGGCTACTTTGACTATCTTGTCCATATTAGTGATGACAAGGCCCGCCTTGTCCCTTATAGCATACATCTTGTTTTTGCCTATGCCCAATTTCTTCTTTACCGCTTTAAGGCTTCCCCCGTTCTTTACAGCATGCTCAATTTTCTCCATGTTATACTTCCTTATATCGGCCACCTTGCGCTTATTGATTAGCTTTGATATCTCGGCCAATTCGATCTGGTCTGTTGGATTGGAAGCTTTCATACTCTGCCGTCTCTTAATCAAATCTTTCGTCTCCTTAGACAGCTTACCGGTATCCTCTCTAACTATCCTACCGCCTACTGCTACCGCGCACTCAGTAATGATATCTCTGAAGTTATTGTTCCTTGCCTCTAAGGTAATATCGCCATCCTCAGTTAGAGCTGAATACCTATTCTGTAGCGAGATCCTGAACTCTTCTGCCATCCCCCTCACCGCTAATTCGTTGATGGGTTTCTTTCTTACTAATCTATTGCGTTCCTTCTTCAGATTTAGGCTAATTCGGGACCTCACCATCCTGTGGTCACTACATCGAACTTTCCCGATTACCTCTACATCCTGCACAATGGCGGGGGTTGAACACATTATGAAGTCGATTTCATTTTTAGTCTCTCCGTTAGGACTTTTCCATGTGCATTTTCGGTTCTTCCGTTTGCTGAAGAAGGTATTCATGATTCGTAAGTTATTGCGCTCTGCAAACTCAACTAGTAACTCCCCTCTGCTATTCCTAGAACCAATGCCATAGTCACCTACTGCCTTGTCTCCTGCCTGTTTTTTCCCTACCGTGGCATTGAAGTCGCCCATTAGTACAGTATACTGCGTCTTTACTTTTCGCATTGCCGATTCTACATCTTCATAGAAGCTTTCAACTGCCTTGTCATCATAACTACATGTAGGTGCATAGGCCTGTAAAACCTTCAGTTTATACCGCTTATTAAGCCTAATTACGATGCCTGCAACCCTCTCATTATTACTATAGAATTCATCTATATTACCCGCTATATACTTATTGACAAGGAAACCTACTCCTAGTTGTCGCCTTTCTGGTAAACCTCGATAACACAGTACATGCCCATCCTTCAGTACAGTATATGCCTCATTCGGCCTCCTAACCTCACTAAGCCCTATGACATCCCATTTCATGTCCTCTAGTTCCTCTAACAGCACTGCTAAACTAGCTTCACTAGCTAGAGTTCTAGCATTAAACGTTGCCAGGGTCAGTTTCCAATGGCGGCCTGCCAGCGGAGCCAGGCTTTCTTAGCACCCCCTGCTGCGTCACAGGTCTGACCGCCGCCGTGGTCAGTTGTTCCGCAGCCGCTGGTTACTGAGGGCCGGGATTTTATGGAGCTTATCATAGGAGGTTGTGGCCAATTACTGCACCAGGGTGGCCAACTCCTGTTCTGGTGAGGGAGTGCGTTGCCGGAGGTGTTCACCGGCATCAGGTCGCACCCCAAACCTGTATATGCAATTCCATCGACACGCGGATTTTTTTTTTCATCCGGTGGAGAATTGCGCGGCACTGGGATTTGAACCCCGGTCCTCTTGCATGCGAGGCGGATGTTCTACCGCTACGCCACCGCTGCCCCCACCCATTTGTTCACAGAGGCAGAAACTGGGAAGGGGCCAAGACGGTCAATGCCTGCATGGGAACACGGGTCAGCCGGTATAGGGATCGGCTGCAAATGACTTGAAGGCGAAATTGTGGGCTTATCTGACGCTGACCTAGTTCGCATGGGGCAATTCACAGCTGGATGGAGTGATAGAGCCCCGGCCCGTAGAAACGTCGGCGCAGGCTGTCGTATGTGCGAGAGACACCTAGGTGGCCAGCCGTGAGAGCATCATGGAAACGTTGAAGAATGGTGGAACGCGGGTTTTGGGGAACGACGAGCAAAAGGTCTGTGCCATCTGGTCGTCTATTACATCGGAATAAGGCGTTCTCGTGTAGTATAAATAGGGCGAGAGATGGATCAGGGCGGTCGAAGGTAAGACGGAGGATAAGGGAATGCAGCTAAGGATCTAAATGGTGTTCGTCGGAAATGTTAGAAAATGCCGAGACAGACAAGACAGATGCGTCATCATCAGTGTCGGTAGGACTAGGGGAGCCGACGGGATGACGGGACAAGCAGTTGGCATCTTGGTGACGCCGGCCGGACTTATAGACGACGGAAAAGGTATATTCTTGCAATCGTAGCGCCCAGCGCCCCAGACGGCCAGTAGAATCTTTGAGAGGGGAAAGCGAACACAAGGCATGATGGTCTCTTATGACAGTAAAAGGGCGGACAAATAGATAAGGGCGGAATTTTGTAATAGGCCAAACAAGCGCCAGGCACTCTTGCTCGGTCATAGATTAATTTTGTTCTGGTGTAGATAGGAGTGGGCTGGCATACGAAATCAGCCTTGGATGGCCGTGTTGTCGCTGAGCGAGTATAGCTCCCATGCCATGGCCACTTGCGTCGGTGCGGAGTTTCGTATTAGCTGATGGGTTGAAATGGGCCAATTGGGTGGAGTAGTGAGAGCAGCAATAAGCTCCGAGAAAGCTGCAACTTGCTCAGGCCCCCAAGAGAATGAAACGTATTTTTGGGGAGGTGGGTGAGACACCACGACCGCCTCTGACTATCTTTAATACCCGACTTTTCCCTGGCTATCAATGTGCCAAAATATCGCTCTGTCTATATGTCGCGCACCTCTTCCAGTCCAACACCTCTTCTTCTTCCTCGTCGTTCCACTTGCAGATTTTTATGCGAATCTGCAACAGCAGACAGGCAGGCAGGCAGGGAGACAGGCAGGCAGGCAAACAAGGGGGCAGGCAAGGAGGCAGGCAAGCAAGCAAGCAGACTTTTCTGCCCTTTCTACTGTTTTCGCGCACATCCTTCGTAGAAACTGTACCATGGGCAGAAAAGTATATAGAGGCCCATGGCGTGTCAAACTTCGGAAAGCAAAGCATTCCCGAAAGACAAGGCGGAAAACGCCATCTCCAAACCTACCGAGAGAAGGGAAACACTGCTTCCATCATCGGACGCGAAGAGCCGCAATGGAAACAAATGTTTAATAGTGCGCCCACAAGACATCGGCCCGAAAATTGCCTGGCTGTTTACGGCGACAAATCAGAACCGCCCAAGAAAGGCCGAAAATGCGGCAAGCTAGGTCATCCAAGCTGGAGATGCTGGGCAAATGCCTCAAATTACAGAGAGGAAAATCGGGCGTTCACTGCAGTAGGCAATGACAACGGATAGCTTGTATTTAAGGACGAAGGAAAGATCCCCGTCATCAGTGCCGGTTTCACTAATAAGGAATGCGCAGCCAGGGAGTGCATGCCTGTCGTGACCGTATGAATGGGGACTACACTGTTCGAGCCCTAAGAGACACAGGCTGCAGCACGGGGGTGGGGGGGTAAGAAAGGACTGGGTGCGGAAGGAAGATATCACTGCTACTAACTCTGCTGTATTTTTACTTTACCGCTCGGTCCAAATGCTCTCAGATGCTTCAGAAGGAGGCGATCGACATTCTTGGCCCATTCAACTCAAAGTCCACTCAAGGCAATAGGTACATCGTGACCATGGCGTTGCATGCCACTCTGTGCCCTGATGCAGTCGCGCTTGCTAATACCGGGACCGAAAGGGTAGCCGAAGCTTTTGTCGAAGTGTTTTCCTGTGTAGAAGTGCCCATAGAGGTTCTCAGTGACAGGGGCGGTAATTTTACATCCGAATTATTGAAAAAGGTGAACCGTTTGTTGTCTGTAAAACAGCTGCATACCTCTCCCTGCCACCCAATAGCGAACGGCCTTGTCGAACGGTTTAACGGCACGCTAAAACAAATGTTGAAGTGCATGTGTCAGGAGAGGCCGACTAATTGGAATCGGTACCTGACACCACTCCTGTTCGAAAGAGTAAAGTACCCCAAGAAGGCCTTGGCTTCTTTCCCATTCGAACTTCTATCTGGGCGATAGGTGCATGGACCCCTGACTGTACTTAGAGAGTTTGAACTAATGCAACCATGCCTGACGATTTGCGAACTATGTGTGTGTTCATCTTTGCTCTGCGGGGCATACTACAGAAAACCTGTCAACTTGCCAATGAAAAGCTGGAGCATAGGGGAGCGTTAGCGCTGCCACTACGACATGAAGAGCCGCAAACGCACACTTAAACCGGGAAAGCAAGTTCTTATTCTTTTTCCTACAGAGATCAATAAGCGGATCATGCTTGAAAGGGACGGTCATCAGCCCCAGGAGCGCTGTCGACTATGAAATGGAATTGGGCAATGTCACAAAGGTATCTCATATCAACATGATAAAGAAATACCAGCAAAAGGAAGACGAAATCATTGTGCAAGCCGTTGGTGCAGTAATATTGCCAGAAGAAGACACAGACGCTGGAGAAATAGAGCTTCCTAAGCACTCCCAGACGCAGCCTATCACGCATGTATACATTCCCGATAGACTGACAAGCGTACAGCAGGTTATTAGTCGGCTGGAATAGTTGTACGGCTTGCACTATTGCATAGCAGCATTGTTTTGACTGGTGGAATGAAATCGTACATGATGTGCCTGTATATTGGGTCTTGCTGGATTATTATCGGGGATCGGTGGCGGGGCGACCCCTGTTGAAGCTACAGCCCAACCACTCGACAGCCGTCGTGACGAACCTCTGGTCGGGTGATCTCAGGCCACGACGCTTTCGGCGAGCAATCGCACGGAGAAATTTAGTGCACGCTCATGCACCAGACTCGACGCAGGCCTGGTGTAGTTTCAAACACACCGTGGTCGACGCTATGGTGCATGAGCATGCTCCACCGGACTGGCTCCTTTGCACTGTCGAGACCGGCGTTGCAGTGGCGAGCGTGTTGTTGCAAGACCGCCAACAGCGCGCTCGCCTTGCAAGGCCGATGATGTAGAGGTTGTGGCGAAGCTCCATAGCCCACGCACATCTCCTCAACGGCCCTCTTGATGCCCACTTCGCTAACGGCAATGCACGCTGCAATACCGCTAGCGAAACGGGCATCTCAATGCCGCTTACGTGACCGTTCGACGGAGCAACAAGACGCACTAGGACAAGGGTCGCGGCCGTTGTTTAGGTGGCGTTACAGCCAGCGGCTCGCCTCCAGCATCGCCCCGCTCCCGCGTCCCCAGTGCGACCAGTTAGCCCCCTCGACGGTCAGCGCACTAAAGACTACTGTCACAGCGCGCATACCGGGGGGAACGAATACTTTGTCACCTATACAACCTTGTCTCTACTGCCGCAGTCCGGACCCCAAAGCCGGGCAGCCACCCACAGGGCAAAGCGGCTGCAGCGGAATCGCGCCTCCGACGTGTCGCCGCCCGCCCGCGTCGCCACCGCCTTGACAAATTCGTGAGCCGAGCAGCTCGCCTCGGCCACGCTTGCCACGATGTGCTCATGCATTCGTCCGAGATTGTCCAGGGCTTCGGGGGCCGAAGGCACCGCGTCCCAGGCGTCCGAGGCCACCAGGTCCACGGCGCCCGAGTACAGTGCAGAGTTGCGGAATCGCAGCGCGTTTGCGTGTGCGGGTTCCTGCGCGAAGAATAGACGTTACGGCCCAGCCTTCCATTGGGCAAGCAAGCAAGCAGCAACGTTACCTTGTTCCCTGCGTCGGGCCGCAGCAGCAGGCTAGCAGACTCGCACCGCCACGTCGAGGAAGGGAGTTCGCTCACCCAGGGCCCCCGCAGTACTCGCAGCTTGGGCGCTCCAGCCTGCACGGCCTCGACGGCTACGCGTAGCTTGTGCAGGCCCTCGGTGGTTACGGGGGGCGCCGCTCCGGGACCGCGGGCAAACAGGGCCAGTTTCTCAACGCGCTCGTTCGTCGCTGCAGCCGTGAGAGCGCGCAGCAGCAGGGGCAGAGGAGCCGCTTGGCCTCCGCGTACAGACGTCCCGTACCAGGGCACGTTGGACTCGAACGAAAAGCGGCGGCACGTAGCCGCGCATCGCTCGACGGCTGCCACCACGTTGCCGTCGTAGAGGTCCGAACGGACTGCGCCTCGCAGCGTGATGCTCACGCTGTCGCAAAGTTCGGTCAGTCGCAACACAGCCGAGGCCACGTTGCGTTTGCAGTTGGGCGGCAAGTTCACGTGCACAATGTCCGTGTTTGTGTGTCGCTCGTTGTCCGCGTCTGCAGTAACGCACATAGTTATAGTGCACTCTTGTTCGTCGTGTAACAGGCGTACCTTGCGCAGCGTCTGTTTAGGCTCCGGTGCAGGCCGCGGATCCGTGAGCAAGTGCTTGCACAGGCTCAGCACCCATCCTCGAGGCTTTGGCGTCGATGGCGTTTGGGCATACGCGCAGCGAGGAAAGTTGTGTTGCATATCGCTGTCCGTGCTGCGCACTCGTAGTTTCACCAACGACGGCAGGTTGGCCAGAGCCCACATGACCGAGCACGACGCAAAATCCAGGTCCACTCGCTCCAGAGTACGGCAGTCCCAAAGCGCCGCTGCCAGTCCGACCCGCCGCTGCGTGTGGCCTCCGTAGCGGAAATATTGCAGGGATTTGCTTGAACGGATCAGCGTGCGCAACACGGTTAGGTGCATGCCGTCCACGGGGCTCAGTTCCTCCATGGACAGTGCTCTGAGTTGATTTGGGGACACGCCGTTGGCCAACGTTTCGGGCTGCGCAAAAAAAGAAGGAGACTCTCAATGACAAGATAGACAGAGATGCAGAGGAGAGAGAGCGATACTCACCAGGTCGGCGCGAGAATCGTCAGATAGCAACACGAGTCGCGTCGTATCCCGTAGCAACTGTGGAAATAATGCGGCGGTCGCCGACCGCGGCTGTAGTTTCCCGTTGTAGGTCTGGATCTCGGCAGCACTAATGGTTCGTCGCCCCACGTGAAGTACTACGTCAGCTCGTACGTTGTGCAACGCCAGACGTCGTAGAGCATGGCCCGTCGTTAGCACGGAGGAGATTATAGCGTTGCCACAGTCATCCGGAGTCGGGGCTGTGCGGCGGTCGAAGATTCGGTACTGCAAATGGAGAAAGGTTGTGAGAGCAATGCAACAGCTGTGCAGCAATGCGTGGCAGAAAATGTTAGTTACTTGTGCGATGCAGCAATGCCGTTTCAGGGTAGACAGAGCGTAGGAAATGTTGGGCGACGAGGTGTACGCTTCGTCGTAATCGCCCACGGTGACCAGTGCGCAAAGGCTGAGCGGCCTGCCCACCACGTAGATGGGGTCTCCGAGATCCTCCGCAGGAACGTAAGCGGCCTCGTCGGAATTGTCGCGGGGCAGCAGAGCCAGTGTAAAGCACGGCCCGCTCATTCGTCGCGTAACAAAGTAGAATCCGGTAGGAGAACGCAGCCAGCAACAGTCGGGCCCACCGCAAACCTCTTCCTCGCCTACCATCTCTCCGCCAATGCTGCCGCCGCTGGCAGCGCTTAAGAGCGCGCTCCCGTGTCGCGTCACTATTCTCCGCGACCAGTTAGGCGCGCCGCTCCCTTTCCGCGGGGCGGGCGCTTTCCCCCTTTCAGGCGCGTATTTTACAGGGGCGCTTGTCTTAGTTTCCAACTCCACTCACACACACACAAGCCATGGCCGCAAAGCCCGTTCAACGGATTTTCACGGCCGCCGCCGTATGCCCCATCTTCGGCATACTACCTCCTAAAGGAACATCGGCAATCTGCGAAGAAATTCCAACTCTACCACCCTGCACAGGCAACACTGCCACATGCCCGCTCTATTCGTCGCCGGAATACGAAAGTATGCGCTCGTGCCTCTTTTCGAACCCGGCCATCGGACTGTTCACGGTGCCGTATCCAGAATACGACGGACACGTGTCTGAGTTCCGCGTGCCTTTAGCCGGCGGTGGATTTCGATTTGTCGTCGATATGAATGTCACCAGCCAAGTGTCGTACCGCGCGTTGGGCTACTCCGAACATTTGCTACGGGCACACACCTGCTTTTGCCAAGTGTGGCTGCACATGGGATTGAAGGGTCACGGAGCCAGCACGGACAATCCCATGGGCGTATTCAGGGCTGCCCTGGCCGCCCTGAGCTGCGGCGTTCCATTGGAACTTATGTACGTAGACTCAATGTGCTTTGACGCTTCGGTTGCGGTGCGGGCCAAGCGTCTCATACTGCGCAACGTCACCACGCAGTACCGGGATAACGATCGGGCTTGGATGCTACTGGGGCCCGAGACGCTGTGCCTGAAGATTGTCGTGCGCGGAGGCAAGCACGCGCCCAAGAACGGAGTTTTACGCTCCATATATCCGCTAGAAATGCCACAGGTGCGCTCCGTTTCTCTTTTCATCGAGCAAGGAATGGCGTACGATTGCACACAGGACCTTCTCACGCCCCTGAGTCAGCTCGTCGGGTCTCTCACGGCGCTCGATATCGAGATGGACTCGTGCCCCTTGTCCGCCGGCAGGAAGCACTGTTCCGTTCACGCGGGAAAAGGCTTCAAATCCTTTCTGAAGAAGCACGGCGACAACCTGTATAGAATCTCTCTGCGCAACGACTTTGCCAGCTTCGAGCCGATCCTGGCAGGTCTCCCTCGGCTGCAAATTCTTTGCTACGGCTCGAGTATGGCGTGCATGACGCCTGTGCCGAGAAAGGCGCCGTCGATCGAACGCCTAAGATCTGAACCATCTCCCACCAAACCACCGGCTCTGCGTCTTCGCATGTCGCCTCACAAGATGGAGCGTATCTCGCTGTTGTCGGACAGTACAGAACGCCCCCCCGTCAAGCGGCGCCGCCCATTAAAGAAGAAGGCGGAAGAAACAGAAGACGGGGAAGAAGCCGAAGCAAGCGAAGACGATGCTCGTTATCTGACGCCACCAAAGCATGACGCCGCTTCGCTATTCACGCCGCCGACTGCAAGACGCCTAATGCTTAGTGTGCCCCACGGAGAAAGGCAACGTTTGCTTGCGTGGAAAAGAGAGGAGCGAAAACGGCCGCGACAGGACGACTCGGACTCGTCTACAGCGCCCGTCTCATTGAATCTCACGCGCGCTCGTTTCCTGGCAGAAAAAGATGTCCAATTCCCCGTTGTCCCTGCCGAGGCGCCCAGACTATTGCAGTGTCTCAACCGCAACGGCACCATCGGGTTCTCGTCGGTGCGCACGGTAGAGGTGTTTCGCAACGAACCGTGGTCCGAAGTGTGCGCAGTGATGGAACGCGAGCGTCCCTATTACGCCAGTTATTTGGTTAAGAGTCCGTACGGCCTGGCCGACGACCAAATGTTATCGTCCATGACGCGCCGGTGGCTGCATAACCTGCGCAAGCACACGTGGCTCGCAAGCAAGCCCGACGCCCAGTTGGCTGAATGGTGCAAGATACCCCTGCCCGCCGAGCGCTCCGGCGTCGAGGTGTCGTGCGTCGAATTCCTGGGCACGGTGCGCGCACGCTACTGTGCATACACGGACCAGGCCCCTCGCATAATGAGGCCCACCGTCGAGTACAGCATGTGCTGCTGCGATCTGCGGCACGGACCGGATCCGGTGTCTCCCTTCTGCTCGTGCGACAACGTGCGTTTCAAACGCCAAGTAGACGTGAATTTGTGGAACATGAAGATGCCCGCCTGGCTGCTGCTTGACTGGGCCCGTCAACTGGTCTCTACGTCGCTGGGCGATCGCATCGTGCGCGCCCGACACTGCACCGTGCGCATTGTTACTGACACGGACGCAGTTTCCCTGTCGTGTCTGCTCTCCATGTGCACCGCGCTGTGCGGTGGGCCTCGCGGGGAAAACATTACGTGGACGCGCAGCGCCCGTGCCGTGAACGTGATTCCGAAAGAAGCCATGCTTTCGGCAGCCGCCAACACCCGTCTCCAGAGACTCACGATTGACGCACCGACCAGACCTCTCATGGCTGCGCGCAAAGAAGTGGTCGCGCTGGTCGGCGGCTCCACTAGCCTGCGTTACTTGTCGCTGTGTCGCTCAGGTCTGCCAAACGGCCTGACCAGCGTGCCCATTAACGACGAAGGTCTCCTGACCGAGGTCGTGTCTCCGGCCAGACCGTTACACGAACCTCGCAGCATACTGGAGAACCGAGCTCGAATCAGTAAGGCCGCCGACGCCGTCATTACCGCGGGCGCCGAATCGACGTGGCTGCTGCCGGCCCCTGAAGACGATGTGCGCGACACTCTTCTCGAGTTGTGCGATTCAGACTTTCGGCGCCTCGTCGAGGCCCGCTGCGACTGGAACGTGGTGTTTGCCGAGCAATTCATTTGCCGCTATCGCAATAGGTGCAACCCAGACTTTTGGCACGAGTGGACGTCTGGGGGAATCGGCGACCTGTCTACCCTGAGCGCCGACTTTCTCAACTGCCTCAGCTCGCACGGCATTCAGCTTTCCGACGTTCTGGCCCATTGCAGCGCCAGTGAGGACGGCGCCATCGTCGAGGCATCGGACCGGTTTCTATTTGAATAAATGTTTTCACTCACGCGCCTCGCTCATTTCAGCGTTGCTGTGCAATGGGCTGTTGGCAAAGCAAGGAGCGTAAAAAGAAGCCCACTAGCTTTGGCCGCCACTTGTGCAACGCTTTGCTAGACGCCTATTCGGGCGAGGATCAACGAGACAGAGACGCCATATGCAGACACGTGGATGCTGCGTCGGCAATCCTGTCTCTGTCGTGCAGAGATCATCGGGCTCGTAATTTTGCCGGCGAATTGATTGCCAGTGTGTACAGCGATATCCTGCGTGTGCGCGAGGGCTACGCCAGGCTCGGGGAATTGCCCGACGCAGTGCTCGAAGATACCGGGCCCATAGTGGAAATTGGATTCCCCAGAGATCACGACGTACCCCTGGAGACCATACTATTTCGTGCGACCGAAAACAAGCGACTGACGCCCCTGCAGCGCGTGTCCCTTGCCGCGGTAGACATTGCAATCGCCGCCTCCGTGGCCGCTGACAAGGGAATCTATCGCATCGCTTACGACCGGATCGCCGACGACATTGCGTACCAACAAGTTGGCGACGCGCAGCAGCGTGCCAAGCGAAGACTAATTCCCTACCTTGTCTGCAAAGTACAGACGCAAGTGTTGGCGGTCGCACTACAACAGCACATCAAGGCTGCCGCAAAGGTGACCTACCTATTGCCGCCGCGTCAATAAAGGCATGTTCGAGTGTATGGTCTCATAGCTCTTTATTGTTTTCCACAAGACGCGACCCAAGCCAGGGCGCTTCGGGCCTCGCTTAGGGGAGCCCAGTCGAGGACGTCGGCAACACTTTGCTGTACAACGTACACGTTGGCAAAGGTGCGGGCATATTCGCGGATCACTGCGCTTGCGGGGACCGTCTTGGTGCGCCAGGCGTCGCCCACCGCTTTGGCGTAGGCCGCGTGCGACACCACCTGGTCGTCACATTGCACAAACGGAGACATGTCCCTTTCAACGGTGTCCGGGTGGCATTCGGGGAAGCGGCGGTTGTAGCTCACGCTTACCATTTCAGACTTGGTAAACACCTTGCAAAAGTCGTCCAGCGTAGTGATGCTGTGCGACCAATCCCCCTGCTTGCAATTTTCGACGAGCTCCACGGTGCGGCTCGACGGGGCCAAAATGCCTTCCAGGGTCGCCCAGCTGTTACCGCGAACGTAGTTGAGGTTCACGGTGTGGCACGCCGACACCAATACAGCCAAGTGACTGCATCTGTCTACGGCGGTCGAGATGGTCAGCTCCGTTGTGCCCTTTTCGCTGGCCCAGCTCATCAGGTCACACGCCCTCTTCATGGTGCGCGCAGTCCAACTGCACTGGTAGTCCTTGTACGCGACCGCTACGTCCATCCTGATCCCCCGAGGCCCGACCATTCGCACGCATACTTTGCCGGATATCGGAAGGCACCTGCGGTCGAGTTGGGAAGCCACGTCTAACGACACCACGGCCTCCAGCAGTTGGTGCGGCGGTGGGGGTATGTCCTCTCCTTGGTTGTTGCCGAACCCCGACTGCAGGGCGTCCAGCCAAGACTCGAGCGCCAGGTACTCTTTTACGGCGGCGGTCGGCGTCACGTCGTATTGCTCTAAGTCCCGCGCGTGCATCCGCCTCAGTCGCTTGTAATTGGTTTCGGACGGCAACACGATCGGACTGGCGAACACCACTTGCTTCAGGCCGGGAAACTTGCCTGCTAGTATCTCCACCAAATTCCACGCGGTGCGAAGTGTCATGTACGGGCAGCCCACGTGCAGTTGGCGCAGGTGCGGCATTTCGACGGAAAAAGAATCGTCGGCAAACAGCCACCCCTTGCAGGGCAAGGCGGCGTTGCCATTCCCCCACACGCCGTTGACGCGCACGATCTCGGCCGCCAGCTCGGAAACCAGTGCGGTCAACTTGGGGCGTCCGGTGCGGACGCCGTACAGCACGGTCCAATCTCCGTCGAGGTTGTCCTCTGCGCAGAACGTGAGGCGGTACCGCCGCTGGCAACGGTTCAGCAGCGAAAGTACGGCCCTCGTTTCTTCGGGGGTCAGGTCCCACAGCGAGCGATGTTGCAGGATCAGGTCCAGGCAGTCGTACGTTAGCAGGCCGTCCTCGGGGATGTAAACGTACCCGTCGCGACACACGGTCAGCCCAGAACGTCTAGGCGCCGGTCGGTCCCCATCAATTGTCAAATTAGTGGGGCGTCCCTTGGCATTCAGCTGAAGCTGCTCGATTATGCCGCCTTTCATGGGAGCCAAGCGATTCTCGGCCGACGATCCAAGCAGGTACTCTACCTCGATCACGCATCCGTGGTTGCGTAGCAAATGGCACGAGTTGACCACCGCCGCGTCCATGTCGTCGGCTTTGGGGTAGTAATCCGGGTGCATGAGATGGTACATGTCGAGGGCTACTTCTTCTCGCACCAGCTCGTACTCGGGGCGCGGCGTGTGCGCATCGGGGTGAAATATGTGGCTGAGGGTACAGTAGGCTTTGTTCACGGAATTGATTAGCTTGCATTTTCCGGGACCGGCGCAGTAGAGGTGGGTCGTGGCCGCCTTGGCCAAAGTTACTCCGAACATGGTTAGCGTACTACGCGACAGCTAGTGAGATACATACGCGGCGGAGCGCTATTCATACCGGCCTGCGCAGCCGGATACGTGGGCCGTCCCCGCAACAGGGGCGGAGCCGCGGTCGAGAGATAACACGTCCTATCGCATGGGGGAACTTCTTTATTGTTACACTTTGCTGTGTGGTGATGCCACTGCGTTGTGCCAGCACACTTGGCGCAGCGCACGCTGAAGTTCCCGAACGGTCTCCGGGCTCCCTCCGAGCTCGCTCAAATCAAACACGCTGTCGGCCACTTGTAGAGAGCCCGTGCTCTCGACGGTCTTCAATTGGGATAGCAGGTACTCGGTGCCATCGGGCGACACCAGGGCATAGTTGCGCAGCACGCGCAGAGAGGGGTGCGACGTGATCAGAGCCGCGAGCCCGTCCTCGCATCCCTTCCAGCTCGCGGGCCAGTAGTCTAGCGACGGGAATTCTAGCTCTCGCAGTCTGTCGTTTTGGGCGGCGGCACGCAGAATCGAGTGCATGCATCCTTCCTCGCTGCCTGGCCCAAACAGGGGCCATCCTTTTACGCTGCGCATTCTTTGCACGAGCTCGGTGGCGACCCGCACTTCTTCTTTGCTGCGGGCGCTGCCCAGCACAGAAGCATCGAGATCCACGTCGCTGTCGTCGGGCAAGAGATTCAGAACCGACTTTGTAAAGTATTCCTGTCCATCGTCTTCGTGCAGGTACGAGTCGAGCTCGAATGCGTCGCAAATCGTCCCCCACACCAAGCGGTTCGGATGCTCGCTTAGATGCATGCGTAACTCAAGTCCGCCCATCTGGCTCAGTTGTAGCGCGTTCACGACAATGCCCCGCGGTAGACCGACCGCGCTCTTGAGCTGCAACGAGTCTCTGCAGTTGCTGAGCGCTGCCGAGAACAACGAGCCGTCGTTGGAGCTCCAGTCTGCGCCCTCGATCTCGAACAGCTCAATGGGACCCTCGTTCGGATTGCGCAGGCTCGCGGGCGACTTTCGCTGCTTGACGTCGAACACGGCGTTTACGAAGCGCGGAGCTCCGTTCAAGGGAATGCCCGTGATGCGAACCGTTCGCAGCATGCCCGTACTCGTGAGCAACTTGCTCAGATCGTCGTCCTGGCAGATTTCAACGGGGATCTCGATTTCGCGCAATTGCATGCACGCGCAGAACATTATGTCGGCGCCGCGGTGCACCATGCACGAACATACTTGTTTGGGATAGCGATACACGAGCCGGCGAATACTGGAGAGGGCGCGCACGGCCATCGCGCCCATCGCGTCAAACGGGCAGCGCGCCGGCGTATCTGCTCCGACGTGAAGCTCGAAATCTCGCAGGCCGTAGCCCACGTGGGACATGGCGTCGCGCGCCAGCAGAAAGGGCGCGGGAGATTCGTCGTTGATGGACAGTCGTAGCGCTTCCGCCCGCCGAACGAGCGCTCGTAACGGAGCCTCGGTCAGCCGGGCGCGGTGCTCCACCACGGGATCTCGCAGATCGAGCAGCAAACACATGCTGGCCTGGATGTCTTCGTCGGCGCACGTCGCAAATTTGATGCGCGCGTTAATCATGAGCGAGGCCAGTGGCCAGCCTCGCAGATCGATCACGTCGCGCGGAGTCGCCGGCGAATACAGGGCTTCGAGAACCAGGTCCACGAGCTCGAAAGAGCACTGCGCCTTGGTCGGGTAGCCGAATCGTAGTTGTCGCACGCACGAGTGTTGCGTTAGTACCTCCAGCACAAATGGCGAACGGTCGTTACCGCCGTCCGCCATTCCCACGGCGACGTGCAAGCGGCGGCGGCAGCCAAGTGGCACCGTCTCGGTGAGCACTTCGGAAGTGGGACTGGCAGCGGCGAGCAGTGCGATGGGCGAGCCTCGCAGAAGCTCGCGCGCGTCGCGGAATCCCTCGACGGTGGAAAGCCAACATTTCTTGGGGCCCTTGCACGCGCCTCGAAGGAGCTGTATTGCGGCCGCGTTATCCCCGCCGCCGCTGTCCGCCACCGAAGAGGAAGGTTTGGGTGGCGGAGGGATTCGTTCGGCTAGCTTTTGCGGGGTGTTGTCTGGGTCGGGGATTGTGCCGGGATCGGGCGAGACGGGCTCGCGCCTGCTGGCCCTCCTGGCCCCGGCATCGGGCGCCGGTCCCATGAAACTATCGACAAAGCGCTCCGTGTTGGTTCTGGCCACTTTACGAGCGGGTCCGGCCTGCGTGTCGTCGAGCGACAGCGCACCCAAATCTTCGGACACGCGTTCTCCCTCGCGCAACGACGACATGGTGGCTACATCAACGCTGGCCACAGTATGCACCGAGGTTTTGCACCCTAGAGTAGCGCAAGCAGCAACGCGTTGGTTGCAGCCACTGCGCCCGTGACGGCCGTCAGCTTGCGCTTGCGACTCCACGAACCACTGCGTCGCGCGTTACCGCTGGCCGAACGCTCAAAGTAGCTAAAGTACGGATCGTGAGACGTGTCCTGCAGTAGCAGATCGTGTTCGCTAGCTGTCGCTGAAAGCTTGGCAAACCGCTTCAGCAATTGTTGACTCAGCTCGTGCGGATTGAGCGAAGCATCAATGCTGTTGCTTCTATCCGGGTGGAACGGCGCGAACAAGTAAGGGGGCTTCTCTGTCAGGTCGGTGACGGGGTCGACCAAGGCCTCGCCGCAGCTGTTTACCTTGAGCGCGGCCAAGTACGTGTTCACGTGTTTGGCGTAGCGCTGGACTAACTCGTTGTCGCCGCGCTTTAGCGCGTCGTTCAGCGATAGAGGCGGCAAATACAGGCCCGGGGTGACGGGCGCGGGCCAGGCGTTTGGGGCGACTCCCGAAGCCATGTTTGTGCGTTGAAGCTTGTACACGGCCCGGGCGTACGCTGCCATGTGATCGCGATTGGTGAGCATCTTGCTGTAGCCGCGTTTGTCGATGATGTCGTATACGAGACCGGCTATGCCGAGACCTACGAGGGCGTAGTTGGCCATGTTGAACGAGGACGATAGCACGCGTGCCGAGATGCGGAGCCCCTGCGCGGTCGCTTCGGTGACGACTCGCGCCAGCATGACCTCCGTAGTCCACCGGGCGAGCGTGGAAGACGCGGCCGCGGAGCCGGCGCGTTCCACTCCGATCGAGGCCGCACTCTTGGTCAGCGCCTCGGCCACGTTCTCGGCAATGCGCACGACGACCCGTTGCGCCGCCGGGGTGGCGGCGCGCAAGGCGTAGTCGAACCCCAACATTGCCCCAGAGGACTCGAGGAATTCGGCGACGCGTTCCGAATTCGATGCGAGCTCGGTGCGTCGCCGTACGCGGACGTAGCCATTTTCCGGGAATCCCGGCCCCGTGCGTATTTTGCGAACCACAAATTTTATTCGCGGCTAAACTTGCATGACCACGTTCAGCCGCTGGCGGCGACAAAATGTATACGTACGTGGGACCGGGCGTTCCTCTCGAAGGCGCCGCTGCGGCGGCGGACACCGGCGCGGCCGCCGCCGCACACAGCGGAGGAGGGAACTTGCTGGCCACGCTCAAACAAGACATGGCGGCTCTCATTAATTCGGTCGACGCGCTGGCCAAGCGCAAACTTCAAGACGTACTGCAACCGTACATCGACACGATTACCGGCCAGCGCGATTACTTTGAGGATCCCGACGGAGAGACTAAGGAAACGTTTGGCGCCACGGGCGTGCTTTCGCTGGGCGCCCGCGGCATCTCGGCGATCGCGCTCGTCGCGGCCGGCACGTACGTGGGCTACACTGCGGTGAGCGACTTTGTGAATCGCACCAGGGCCAGCCAACGACAGCGGCAACGAAGGCTCGACGACGCGCGTCAAAAGCGCGCCGCCTCCCATGACGTGCCCGAATATTGGCGTTCGCTGCAGGAGCAGCGACGCGTCACTAAACGGCGTTTCGTCGATGACGACAACGAGCCCGATCTTCCTCCGCCTACAGCTCGCGTCAAAACCTCGGGACAAGAAAGGTTTGAGAAGAACGCCTCGCAATGACGATGGACACTGCACGTGTAAATGTCGTCAAGGAGCAGTTGCGTGCCGGAACCGAGGCCGGGGAGTTTGACATTGACGACATGGCCCACCGTATCGTGTCTGCCCTGTGTGTACCAGGCAGCGGCTACGTAGTCTACAACAATCGGCAACGTGGCGATTTTCGCTTCCCCTGGAGAGTCGTCGTGTGCGCTGTGCTGCTGGCAATATTCCTACGTTTCGCACCCGAAATTCTGCACGGCCTAGACTGTGCAACGACGATGGCGCGTCGCTGGCTATAATAGCGCACAAATAAAGATATTTCGTTAGAAATCCCTGTGTGTGTGTGCAATGTTCTGTAATAAAAATCAGACAGTCGGGAAAGAGTGGCAGCAACACAGCAGCGATGGCGATGCCCGCCTATGCTGCTACTGTTGTTGCTAAAAGCAATTCCTGTAGTCTGTACGATGGCGCGACCAATGTTGGCGCCGCCCAAGTCAACGCGTCAGACAAGCTCCTCTGGCTTGTCAATAATATGGCACGAGCCGTGCGTCGCGTCAGCTTGATTGTAAGCGAAGCAACCCGAAACAAGAGCTCACTGCAAGATGTTATCAGGGGCATCCAAAGCTTGTTTGGCGTGTTCGTGAAAGACGTCGGGCTGTTTACAGACTCATACATTACCCCGTACATGTCCGACACGGTGCACGCGTTGTTCAATGCGTGGAAGGCCATTCACTACGTGCACGTCACCAATACCGGCCTTGACCATGCGTACACGATGGCCGTGTACTCTAGCATCGAGATGTTTCTGCATGCGGTGTGTGACAAGACATATCAAGGGTTCTACATCACCGACATAATGGACGACTCCTACGTGTATACCCAGCGTGGCATGCAAGTACTCCAAAGCGTACAGTACTCTACGATCGACATTCGCAGGATGTTCGCGGTGTTCTGTCTAACACTGCACAAGCGGATAACGTCGATGCGCACGAAACTGAATCAAGAAATGATGTTGACGACAGCTATCCAATTCACGACGTATTCGATGTCACTCTGGGTCCAGATCGCCATGATGGATCGGCTACAGCGCTCAAACAACTTCGAATTCCTCTTCAGTATTTCTGACGAGGCCATATTCGACGTTTTTCAAGCACTTGATATAAACATGGCCAAGGTTGTGGGAGCAAGCATGCAATCGCCGGAAGTAGTCGACATTCTCGAGCAACTCTCTACCATCTCGCATACATCGTCGTTCCCCATGTTCGTCAGACTGACGAATTTGCACGTCTATTACGCCGTGCTGATCGCTTCGCAAAGTAAATATGATCTCCAGAAGATAGCATTCGCGAAGCGACGAGCTACTTTGTTGTTTCTGGAGAATGTATACCACATTGCTATGGCGTTGCACTATTTGACCGACCGAGTAAGTAATGTTGCGAAGGACATTGCAGTCTACGAACCGTGCACGTCTAACGTCAATACCGATAAGCCGTTCCTCCACACTGACATTCAAGTGGCCAAACTATTCGCTCTGCTGGAACCATTCTTCACCCAGTTTGAGAAATTAAGGAACTCTACGGATACGTCGTTTGGTTACATTAGCCCCGACAAGTTGTTATTGCCGATGCATAGCGACGTAGACATCGTCGAGTACGTCGATTCCATCAATCTGAGCTCGCGCCTGTTTGCTACCAACATCCGTGTGGACACAAATATCACTACCCTGGTCAACACTGCACGTTCGGGGGTCCCCGGTTTGCTCAAAATCTACGAACAGATTCAATGTGCAATGGCGGAACGTGAACTGGCGCCTGTCACCTTCCAAGCATTTATGCAGTACCTTAATTCCGCGTGTAATAGCGACACCGCGGTAGCGGATGTACACACTGATCTCGTCAAAGACGTAAATAATGCGGATATGGTACTGAGCACCATCAATATATTGCGAGCCTTTGTCTTCTTCCACGAGTACAAATTGTCGTCGTCTTGGCGTGGACGGTTCCTGGTTACCGCCAGCACTCGGGTGTACGCGCATCTGAAAGTGGTTACGCGAGTCTTGCGGACGTTGACTCAGTGGACGAAATATGGAGAGGAGCAGCGCACGAAGCTGGACAACATGCAGCAAGGGGAATTGGTTGCTGTCACGAAGACAACAAATGGTCGCATGCTTGAGGCACTGGCGAATGTCAACGACTACTTGAAACGGATGCAACAAGAGTTGGAGGAATTGCACAGTGGTGTCCTTTCGCTACCCAGTAGTGAGGTCAACACAGTTGCCATCTTTAATGCAATGTTGTACATGGAGGCAACCGTCGCCGTCTTCCATGACATGAAGAGAATCGTCAGCAAGCAAATGCGCATATTCCGGTATCCAGAGTTGCCCAGCAGTGAGAATGAATGGTTCAAGCTATTGGATTACTTTCTTTCGTTATCGAAACTCGCCGACGTGGCTGAGGAGATCACAGAGTGGATAAAGAGTGTCGATAATGCGCGTAAACAAATTGACGCCCAAATTGGCTCCGGCTCCGTAGAATACCTGAAGATAGTTCTCAGTGTTGTTCAAGCGACTGAGACCAACTACACCGAGATGAAAGTGGTGGACGCGGAATCAGTAAAGGAGGCCTTAGGCTACGCCATGAAGGGCGTTACACAGCCATCGGAGAATACGATGTCCATGACAGAACAATGTAGCCGGTTCGTACAGTTCTTATACGCCGATCTCAAGAGCTCCCTGGCTAATCTAGACGCGGTCGAGTGGGAACGTTATAATGACAGCTTCCACGTTTCCATTCCCGATTTCCTTCCGTCCGTTGCAAGTTTGGAATCGGCGATAGACAGCATTGTGGTCGCGCAGAAACGCCGCATAGAGGGAACGACCATACGAGACACTCATCCTGACTTGTGGAGCAAGGCACAAGTAGACATGAAGGCATAGTTCGGCGCAACTATTATTAAGCTGAAACAGTATGTGATGAATAACATGACCGGCCAGATTCTGAAACGACAAGCAGTTGTCGATGTAATTGCGATGTACAAGAGAGATATAGAGGAATTGAAAGCTGCGTTTGTGTCGCATTGCGTTGACATAGCCAAGAAATTACGGCAAGATGACCTGAAAGCCATGGAGTCTCAAAGAGCCACGCTCGACCATTATCGCGTGTTGGTACAGCAATAATGCGAGAAATGGGAAGCAGAAATGGCTATCGTTGCTTCGTGGTTCGCGTTAGCGTGGACGTGTGCGGTGGACCAAGATTTTGACGCTCTTCTTGTACGCGAGTGCACGCGCGTGGACCAAATACTGACGGATGCCTACGGTGCGATGCAAACAATGGAACGTTTGGCATACGAGCGTCTCAATGCGAACATTGAACAGCTAAAGGCGAACATATACAATTTCACGGACGACCACATCACGAAGAGCTTGGACCGTTTCAGAACGCAATATTCCGCCATGTTGGACGATCTATCCAAACGCTTTGCTGAACTCGATCAACAGCTGGGTCGAGAAGCCACGCTATTTATTGCTGTCGGCAAGATTAACATCGAGGAAGTGCAAAGCATTATCGACAAGGCCAGGATACGCGTGGAGCAACCTGCTGCCCCGCAGGAAGCAGCTGCCCATGTCCAGGAGGCAGGAAAAGAAAGCGTGGAAGACGCGGCCGCCAGACTGCTCCAGGAGCGTAGGGACATCGAGGAAAGCATGCAGATGTGCACCGAACAGATGAAGAATGCGGAGGCAAAGATTACAGAAGCCAACGAAACCATAAATGGGTTGCGGGCGCAACTGGACGAGAGCCACAACAGAGTCGGTAGTCTGAGCAACCAGGTCGCAGAGCTACAGTCCAGGCTAGCGACAATACAGCAAACGTCGCAATCCCACGAGGCCAACTACACACAGTGCACGGAAAAGTTGAAGAAGCTCACTGCAGAGTTCGAAAAGGCCAAAGCGACGTTTCTGAACACCTGCGGTTCGATAGAACATCTCATCTCGTATGCATCGTCACTAACCGACATGAAGGACCAGCTGCAGGCAGCCGAAAGGGTCAAAGAGCTCGTGGAATCGGAAATCACGAGCCTGAAGCAAATCATTTCCAAGTGCGAGGCAAAGGGTAAGCAAACAAGGGCCGACATCAAGAAAGCCCGGGCGATCGCCGCGCAGAAAGAAGAGTGCCAGGCCAAGCTTTCCGACTTGCAACATCGGCTAAAGGAAAAGTTGCGCTCGCAACAGCACTTGAACAAGGAGTACGAGATCACCAAGACAGCGTACGACGAACTGATAGCCAGGCACGACGTGACGGCCGGCAAATACGCGACTCTCGGCGAAAGCTTACAAACAGTAAGTGCGCAATACAAGAATCTCGAGCACGCGATGAATGCCGTGCAGAGCGCGTTCGCGACTTCGAAGCAGGAGCTGAGTGAAAGCATACCGCAATTTCACGCCACGAAATCCGAAGTGGGCAGTGCGCTTAGTAAAGTCGAAGCGATCGCGAGAGAGAAACAGAGCATCGAAGAAGCGCTCGGGCGCTGTACGCTTGATTTGGAAAACGTACGCGCCGAGACCGAAGCAAAGATCTTGGATTGGACAAAGAGAGTGGCCGACGCCGAGCTGCGCGCCAACTCGAAGAAAGACACAGTGCCCAATTGAACAAAGAGTTGATGGCATTGAAGCATTCGACCAAGATGAAGGTCGACACCATGAGAGAGGAGTTCATCAAATCCCAATGCTCTAAGCGCGCCGTGGAAGAGCTTGAGCGAATCAAGCGCCAATTGGAAACGAGTCAAGGTCGCGATCTCTTTTCGCAAGATGTATACGTGGAGCTGGAGAAATGTCGGCGCGCGACGGTCAATGCCGAATTCTGCAAAGAGAAATTGCTGCGCGAAATCGAAGAGTTGACACGAAAGGTAGACACACTCAAAGCCGCAGGTCCCAAGTACGAACAAGAGATCGAGCAGCTTAAACAGAAACTGCAAGAGGCCATGGCGGCTCCCGGTGCCACTCGTTCCAAGCAAGAGATCGAGAGACTGCGTGCACGGATCCAACAATTGCAGTCTGTCACGTCTCCGCACGCGGTATCAAAGCTTAACGAGCTCAATAGGAAATTGCACGAAGCCAACTTTGCGCTTGGCATTACAGCCGAGCAGAACTTGGCGAAACACATCCAGCTATTACGCAAGACGAACGAGGACGCGGAACAGCAAGTCAAAGATCTGCTGACGAAGGTTGAAAAGGCGACGCAAAAGACAGAGGATGATAACAAGAGGATCCAAGAGCTGCAACAACAGATCGAGAAACGCCAGGCAGAAATAGATTCGGTGGCCAAACTTCGGGAAACGCTCGAAACTACTTCCCGGGAACGCGACGCGTACATCAGTCAAGTCGAAGAGCTCAAAGCTCACGCCGAGAAACTTTCGGACACCATTGCCAACAACGACGAGGGTCTGACGAGTGTGCTCGTGCAGAACCTGCAGGCCAGCGTGCAGTTGTACACAGACCAATTACAACGGCTTCAGGTAGAACACGCCTCTTGCGGGAAGCAAATTGAGGAACTTTCGGGCGAAGCCCAACAACTGAGATCGCAATACGAGGAACAAGTCGCCTCGCTGAACGCAAAGGCCGAGACCATCGCGCAGTTGGAAACTGCGATGGTCCATTTGGACAAGAGTGAGGATCTAGCCACCGAGCACGTGGTTACTCAACTACGCAAATTACAAGACCAACGCGAGACCGCCGGAGTAAAGGAGGCCAAGTTGCGCACCGAACTGCAAACCGCGCAGAGAGATTTGAGAAAATCGCAGAACCGCGTAAAGGATCTGTCTTTGCAAATTACAGACTTCAAAAATCTCGTTGCGAAGAAGCAGGAGACGATAGACAAACTCACAATCAACGCCGAAGCCAAGCGCAAAGAGTTCGAGGCAACACGCGACCACTTGGTCGGCGAAAGAAATGCACTGCTGCAAGCGCATCGGGAGTTGACGCTCAAAGTCGAGGAACTGGTTAACATCGGAGATGCCAAGAAGGCGCAACAGATAGAGGCGGCGGCGACTGCCGTGAAAACGGAACTCGAGCGCGTCGACTCGGAAGTGGCCGATTACGAGCAGCAGATCAACGTCGGCCTAGACGAGTTGAAACGGCGTCTCGAGGAACACGCAAAAGTCAAGAACGAGCTGGACGCTCTCGTTACGCAACATGTTACCGCCTCCCAATTATTGGAAGAGTCTACGAAGAAAGCGTCCCAGTACGAGGTCAGGCTTAAAGAGTTGCGCGACACTGTTGCGGCCAACGAAGCGCTCATTGGGAACCTACGTCGCGAGATCGAAGTTGGCAGTAGCGACAGGGAACGCATGCAGGAGATGAACCAGAAGCTGATAAAGTTGAAGAGCGAGCACAAACTAGCCATTGATCACATTCAGCTGACAGAACGACAACTGAAGGAACGCGAGTCGGAGTTGAAGAGTGCTAAAGCAACAGCAAATGCATATTTGGCCAAGATAGGCGCGTTGCGAACCGAGTTGCGCGAGACGCAAGAACAGTTGTCCGAAAACAAGAAACAACACGCGCAGCTTGAGGCGAATGTGATCAGCAATGCTAAATCGTGGGAAGTCGCAAAATCCATGATGAGCCAAGGCGAACGGGAAGCTCTGGATAAATACGCTGCGCACGTGAGGGAACTGAGTGAAAACCTTTCACAGGCCAAAGTGGACCTGGTGCAAACGCAGGACGAGATGACCAGAAGGAGTAATGAGTTCGAGACCGAAATGCACAAGCGCAAAGCGGAACTCGAAAACGCCAATCGTATGATCTCCCAACTGAACCGCGATTTGGAGAGCGCCAAGTCTGAAGCAGAAGCGATGCGTGGTTGGGTAAACGACACTGTTACCGCAATGTACAAAGATTTGCGGGACGTGTTGCGTCCGGATGTACTTCACGTCGAACAACTCAGCGGCAGTCTGGAATCGCTATTTCAATCTGTGGCTCGCGCCCAGAACAAGCTGTTGCAGGAATATACGCGACACGAAAGTGTCGAGAGCGAGTTACAGGCGAAGATTTCTGCGACCGAAAAGCAACGCGTCGACATTGAAACGCAACTGTCTCTGAGCCAAACCACGGTGGATCGGCTTACAAAGGCTCTCCAAGAGGGTGAGTTGCAGACACGCACCGACAGACCTCGCGGAGAAGGTGAACAGTGGGACCTAGTGGACAGCTTGCGACAGCAAATTGAACATTGGAAGAGGAAATACAATGAGTTAAGCTCGAAAAACAAAGATGCACAACGTGCACACAGGAGCGCACTACGCGCGTCTAAACACGAAGAGAATATTCACCGAGACTCGACCGCCGAACTAAACAGGGTACTCAATCACAGGAAGATGCAAATTGATACACTCGAGCAGAACTTGTTGGAGGCCAAGAATGCGCTGAACGACAAACAGAATCTAATGCGCAACGCGTTATTGGTGAAAATCGACGACCTCGAAAAGGAATTGCGTGCGGCTAACGAGGTCATCGCCAAGCGCGAAAACGAGTTTTTGATTGCCCAACAGCTTGCCTCAAATGCACAGCGTCAGATTGACGAACGCGTGAACGAAGCCAAGAGCACCATGCAACAACAACTGGCGGAGGCGACGAAGAATCGCAAAGATATAGACATGTATCGGATGCAACTGACATCTTTACGCTCGGTCATGCAGGACCGCTTCAACAGTTGAAAATCTGACCTCTCAGCTGAAGGCCGCTAAATTGGAATTGGCACGATTGCGAGACGCAAAAGCCATGGGCAGCTTTGACGAACAACAGAGCGCGACGCTGAGTGAGGAAAACGCCAGACTGCACGCCGAATTACAAGACCTGAAGGCGAAACAGAGCAAGAGTGAAACCACACTTGAGCAGGCCATCGACACTCTGCGCTCGCTCACCGAAATCGCTTTTGGGCAAAAGGCAGCCGATGATATAGTTGAAGACGCAGACATTGTACAGAACCTGGAAACGGTTTGGGCGAATGTCTCGAGATTGAAGGAATTGTCGAGCAGAATGCACGCCGACAAACGGAAAGCCGACACAGAAGCCAACAAGCTACGAGACGAGATTGCCCTAAAGAAAGAGCGGATAGAGAAACTCGAGAATGATCTCGAGAACGCCCAAGACGAGTCTCGAAAGAATCTTGCGTTGATGGACGACATTGCAGCACAATGCGAGGCCCACTATCAGAGCGAACGGCGACCAGAGGACGACGATGAGGAGGACGCCAAAGTCCAACAACAGGAAAGTCGCGTAGAAGAATTGCGGGACATGCTAGCAGAAAGCGAACGCCTTGCCCAAAAACACCAGAGGAATTGGACAAATGTCAAATTAGAGCTGGACAAGGAGAGGAAGATCACCGAGGAGCTGACGGAAACATCCAAGCGTACCGCCAATGATCTCAAGCGGGAGAAAGAGAAAGTGGCCGAATACGTCAGGGAGGTCGAAAAGTTGCGCAAGGAACTCGCTGGCGCCATGCGAGAGATAGCGGCGAACGAGGATGCGTTGGACACTAACAGACGAAACCTGGCGAGTAAGAATTTGTTCCTAGATCAGGTCAGAAGTCAACTCGACGACGCCATCGAAGAAAAGAACAAAGCAATTTTGGAGCTCGCCACAAAGGAAGGGGAACTGCGACGAGAAATGCAAGTGGAGATAGATCAGTACCGAGGAGTGAGTCTAAACCAAGAGATTATGGACCTACGAAAGGAGAAAGAGAGACTATTGGAGGTGGATGCAGCAAATCTACGCAAATATAACGCTGACTTGGCCAAGATTAAGAGGGAGTTGCAAGACGCACAGAGCGAGACGTTGAGTACCCGGGCAGGTTACGAGAAGACTATTGAAGATTTACAACAACGCGCCAAGAAACGAATGGCCAACCACGAGGCAACCATGGAGGCGCTCCAATCCAAATACGTTAACGTTAAGACGAAGCTATCTGTTCTCGAACGTGATTACGACGCATTGAAAGATCGCTGCGAGAAACAGACCGAGACAGCCTATAATTTCGAAGAACATTCTCGACTTCTTGAGAAAGAACGTTCGAAACTCGCAACTGCCCGGGAAAGCCACGAAATACAATTGTCGGAGCTCCGGGAGAAACTCGAAATGACAGAGCAAGACATGAAGCGACTGTCGATTCAACACGAAGAGTCTATCAAGCGGGAAAAGGGATTGCGTGAACAACTCTCGAATGAGCAACAGAAGATTATTGCTAAAAAGGGGAGGGTAAGGGAGCTCAAGTTGCAAATCGACGAATGCAGCCGGGAAAATGATGAAAAGTTGGAAAATGCGCAACAATTGCTGAAAACATTCCAGCAACGCATCCAAGAATGCGAATCTCGAGAGAAGACACAGGCGCAGCAGTTGGATTCGTCTAAAAAGCAATTGTCCGAGTTGCAGGAAAAGGTGCTGGCCGCTGAAAACGCGGTGAGATTAGCCGACGATCACACGGCCACCCTCACCGAAGCTTTGAATAAACCAAAGGATGGCCTTGAAACCTTGAAGAACGAGAAGAAACGAGCAGAAGACGCGGCAAACAAATTGAAAGAGGAAAACGAAACGCTGTTGCAAAAGCTCCGCGATCCTGGGGCGAAGGGCGAGTTGAGCGAAATCGAAACGCAATCAAAGAGGCGCATTAACGACCTCGAGAAACTCTTGGAGGAGCACAAGAGTAACGTCGCTGCGTTGACAAAGAAAGGGGCCGAGGCGAGTCGACGCTTGGGGGAAAGTTTAGACGAGGTTACGCGGCTGAAAACAGAGCTGGAAACGGCCAACGATGTTACGAGAGGCGTACAACAGGAGCTACAGAGTACAAGGCAAGAGTTGGCAACGGTCAAGGCCGCGTTTGAACAGGCGAAAGCAAACGTTGAGCAGTACAGCGCCCTAGTACAATTGCTAGAGAAGCACGGCAAAAGCACGGACAACGTCGCCGAGCTGATGGAGCAGATGGAACAATTTCTGCAATTGGAGAACGAGCTCGTGAACGCGAAGAAGCGAGCAGCGGAACTAGACAAGGCGACCGCCGACGTCGCCAGCTTGAAGGACGCGCTGGAAAATTCACACGCGAAAGCACCGGAAGATGCCAACGCTACGCAACAGCTGAACGTTCGCATCCAAGAGCTCGAGGAACAACTCGCCCGAACCGAAAGGAACGCCAACGACAGAGTGCGCGTCCTCGAAGAACGCGTGCAGGAATTGGAAACGCTCGTCGGGAAAACGGAACGCCAAGTCGCCAGAAGTATCGGTGCAATGCGTACTGCACGCGATGAGCACCTACAGTTAACCAATCAGGACAAGGAAAATCTATTGCGCGCACTGCATGACAACACCGAGCTTCTCGTGGAGGACCTGCTAGAGCGCAAAAGGGAACTCGCCGAATGCCAACGGGATTCCGAACAACATCGCAAAGAAGTCGACCACCTCAAGAAGCGTTTACACGAAAGCGATAAATTGCGTTCGCAACTAGCTGACCAGTTGGAAAAGGTAACCGAAGAAAAGGCTCGCCTGGAAGGCGAAGTTCTTAACCTCAAGACTGCGATGGCGAAATGTAATCTGGAATACCACGCGGCTCAGGCTAAGTTGCGAGAGACAGAGAGAAACTTGAGCCTGATTGCGGAGAAAATCTACGCCGTTGCACCGTTCAGGGACGAAAATGCGTCGCCAGAGGAACGCGCGCGCATACTGGTGGAGCAGTTGGAAGGCGTCATCGGCAGACTTTCGGTTAACCTGAAAGAGCGGCGTCAAGAGACTTCCGATCTTGAAACGCGATTGCGTAACAAGCTCAAAGTTTGCAAAGAACAATTGGCAGAAGCAGAGGCCGAAAAACGCCGACTGACGGAACAGCAAACCCGCGACGCTGAAACGATTACCAAACTGACCCGGGAAATCACTCAACTCAAACACGAGTTGCAAGTGGCTCGTAGCCAACAAGAAAAGGCGACAGAGAGGCCGAAAAGGCCCAAAAGGAGTTGCAGGATCGCGAGGCTTACATCAAGACTCTGGAAGAGGAGCTTGCAAAGTTGCGCGAAGCCAAAAACGAATCGGATGGCAAAATTGCTGCGTTGAACACCACCGTAGAAGTTCAAACACGCCAAATGAAAGAACTATCACAATTTGTAAACGTACATGAGGCCACCATTGTGAATGCTTTGCGTACACAAAGTGCAAATACGATAACAGTTCTTCGCATTCTTAAAAACGTGTTGAGGCAAGAATGGATTGAGGAGACCGCGAACACGCTGCACAAACTTGCCGATGTCATTTCCGATCTCGAGCTAAAAATGAATAATGCCGATAAGGAAATTAAAGCTGCCAGTAATATTCTGCACGATATCGAAACCGATTTGTATGAGTTGAAAGCGGGTCTCGCTTCACACCGGTCGGCCATTCTAAAGACGCAACAGCCGCCAGCAGACGCCGAGGAATCAGTACTCGCTGATATGCAAGCATTTTTTCACCGGCAAACTGAACATTTAAATGAACGTTGGGAAGAACTAAGAGACATGCCGACGTTTCCACCCGAAAAAGAAGAAGAAGTTGAAGATGATGACGATAGTGATCTGGAATTAGGAAGCTTCGACGACGATAGAAATACGAACGCCAAAAATGTGTTGTTGCGCATACAATAACGTCTGAGGAAACTGAATGGCGATCCGGCGCTGCTGAATGCTGTTTATGAAGCGAGCAACTCTCTCCGACGGGACATATATCGCATGTATGCGTTTCGGTATTATATTCTGATCGAAAGCACAAAACTCCGCGACAAAAGGCACCAATTACAAACAGACTACAACGCCACAAAGGACAACGTGCGAGATTTGCAGACGAAGTTGGCGAACAGTCAGAAAGATGGCCTCACCGACAAGGAGCGCTTGCAGGAGCTCACTCGCAGTAACGGCACGCTAAAGGCCTGCAACTATCACCTCAAGGCACTGACTGCCCACGTCAAACCTGACCACGAGCAACCGGCACCCAAAGTGTTTACCCTCGTGCACGAAATAATTGAGAAAGGCGAGAACCCAGCCACCGATACGTTGATCGACATGTTATTAGAGGAGAGCCACAGTATGTCTTGGTATGTTGAACAGGGCAGTAATTTATCGGATACGCACATGCTTTCCACAGTAATGCAACTAGGTGTTCAAACACAGGTCGTCGCAGACCTCAAAGCAACGAAAATGCAACAAGAGGCAGTTACTCGGTTGCAGCTATCCGAATGTGAAGTGCTCGTTAAAATGGCTACGGACATAACGGAACAGGCGCGCCAAGAATCGATTATCCAGACCAGCGAACTGGCGAAGACCCAGGTAGACGTCAAAGACTACATAAGCAAGGCCATGGGCGTACTGAACGCACTGGCTGGTAAGGTCGAAACGTTTCGCCTGCAAGCGGATAAAGAATCGGCAACTGCTGCACTGGCGAATGCACTTAGTGATATGGAATCCAGTTGGAGGCAACAGCAAACATTAATACAGAAGGCGTTACGTATAATTACCGATACCTCAGATATTAGCTTGGAGTCTAATGTTACTGACGTGATTAACGTGGCACACGATGCTTTAGAGAAGGCGTACACAAACCTCTTGAAACAACGCGAAACAATTATAGCTAGCGTACACGACCACTATGCAACTGCCGCGAATCAGATTCGCGATAATTACATTCGGGCTTTGTATTCTACACGTACCCAAAGCTTGGCCACTGACTTGCTCAACACCGAGTTACAGAAGCTTATCAACGAAGGCATGGGAATAGACGACGACGCAGCATTCAAGGCCCGCCTAGATAACGCGGTGACCGCACTCGAGCAGGTCGTAAAAAATAGTAGCGCCGCCGTAGCCAACCAGATGATTCAAAGCAAACTCGCTAACATAGATCGACAGTTCGAGGAAGGAATGAAAGCCTTGAAAGAGGCACACCAACGCGAATTAGCAGCTATACGCGATTTCGAAACTTCTGCGAATAAAATGAATCTACAGTCATTTACTGCGACCGAAAAATTAGTTCTGGAGAAGTACGCGCAACAACTCATAACCATGCATAAGATGGCATTGACGTACAGCGAAATGAAGCTAGCGAGACTACTCGAGACCTGTAAGCCAGAATCCAAGGAGCAGCTCATCTCGAAAGACATCAAAGCAGACGAGTTTCTTCGCAAAGTGCATAATCTGGGCGCGAAGCTGAACGCGGCAAAAGGCATCGTGGAGCTGCAACTCGCATTGTATGCGCGCATTCTGCGAACTATCATGATTCTGCCCGTCGAAGAATGGTCTCGCGAACTGGACGAACTTGCCACAATCATGGAAAACGACGACAATCCCGTGCTCGATAGGATATGCCAACTTGCCCATTTTGTGATGAAAACGCGCGAAAACGAGTACTCACACGAGCAATCGGCCGAGAGTAAAGTGGCTATGCTGGAAGGGAAAATGAAAGAATGTTATAAGGAGATGGCGAATACTCGAAACCTTTACACCAAGCTCAACGCGGAGCTCGAAGATGCCCGCGAAACGATAAGGGCGCTAGAGGGACAGAAAGCGAACCTCCAGCAACTTGAAGCAGAAGCCACGAAGAAAGTGAAAGCCTACTGCTCAACACAACCTTCCCTAGCATTGCAGGCGTCCTTCGACTTCGATGAAGAGGAGAACCTGTCGGAGAATACCAAGACGTACATTGCCTATTTGCAAAAAACGATCACGTACTATGAAGACTTAGTGTCAGGCGGCTACGCGGATGAAAACATCGAGCAAGTACTGACAACCATACAGAATCTGGAAGCAGAATTACATCGAGCAAACGTCGACCGTGATGCGTTCCAAAGACGATATCAAGATGCACAGACGCGCGAACGAGAACTAGAGGGGCAGCTAGAAGAATTAGACAAACAATTGACAACGTCTACAAATACCGTGAAAACATTAACACGGAGTCTAGAAATTGAGAAGACTCAAGCTCAACAATCCGATAGAGACTTGCAAGCGGCACGTGATACAATAAACACACAGAAAATCGAGTTGCGGAGCCTCCGTGCTCAGTTGCAGAAACTCTCATCGCATCAGGCGAAACAAGGCGATGAGCCGCAAGACACTGCTATTAGCGAAGAAAGTACACGTACGCTAACCGATTTACAATTCAGGTTGCACAGCCTTGAAACACAGGCACGCACACAGGCGAAAGACACTAATGCTGTATTGAATATGTTGTTCGTCCATAACAAGCGCCTCGCAGGGACTCTGGAAAAAGTTATATTACAAGAGCAATACGAGCACAAACTGGCGGGAACTGGTATTCGGTCATCGTCCGAGGAGGAGGAGTCGTCCTCACCGTCGTCCTCTGAACGCGGCGGCAGGAAAATCGCAAAGGCACGTCGCCGTCGGTCGTCGTCGCCACAACAGTTGGTGCTCGAACGCTTTAACGAGTTGAAGAGAAAACGTGATGAATATGTGGAAGCCACTGCCTACGCCGCACTCTCCAATAAGGGCACTAATGACAACACGGATACAATATTGTCTAAGCTGAAAATTCAAATGCAGGAAAGTGACACCCTGTTAAAGGAATTACAAATGCGCATAGATAATATCGCCAGCGGTAAGTTGTTGGCTAAACACGATGTTGAAGAAAGCGACGAGGAAATGTCGCCAGAGTTAGAGCAATTGCTTCGCGAGCGTTCAAAGGTGGAATCTGATATTGAGACCGAAAGGGTTAAGATAATACAAGAGCGCGAACGCCAACATGAAGTCGTTGAGAACGACTTGAAGAAAGCATTGGAAAGCAATGTAAACAAGATTGAACAGGCAGTAAACAGGGGTGAGATGACTGATGAATACTATGAAAATATCCTAGCGGCACTGGAGACATTTAATACGCGAAACCGTACCATAGAAGAACACACACTGAACCTGTTGGACACCAACGCACAGCATCTGCAAGAAGAACGCAGCAATATGTCTCGTACACTTCAAGCTGCGATTGCTAAACATTCTGTTACCAAAGGTAGCGATGTCAGCATTCCGAATCTCATCGAGCAGCGCAACATTGCTGTTCAACGAGTGTCCGATTTGCAGAAACAGATAGATGCCCTTTCAAAAGTTGTAGAACACGAACGTAAAGTGGAAACCACACGAGAAGAGCTACTCTCTAACTATGATCCCGACATCGCACAGCAATTGCAACACGTCTCCAACACGTTGGAAACCGTTGTACGTAATTCGCGTGAAATAAGACGTTCCCTTATCGATGCATACACTGCCGACATCCTAACGCTAGGGCTAGAACGTGCACGCAAAAGCTTCGATTCGGAAACCATCGGCGGCGAAGAAACGAAAGAAGCGTTTGACCGGATGTCTTTGCTGTTAACTCATCCTGCCACCGAGCACGCCGCTCACCAGCAGTATACTCAATTACGCAATTGGTACGAACAGGAAATAGATAAGATAGACAACACGTATCGCAAGAATGAAAACGAGCGCATCGCTGCGATAACAGCTACATTCGAAAATGAAATTAAAGATTTAGAACAATCAAAACAAGAGGCTTTCAACACAGCGTTGGCATTGGGTGAGATGTCAAAGTATTTGAAGGAAAATATTGGGAAGTTGATGAAATCGAACAATGACTTGAAGAAAGAGCTAGACGCCGTGACCACGAAGGTCGACACGAATTTGCAGCACCAGCTGCGAAACGCGGTACGTGAATTAAACGACGCTAAGCAAAAGCACGCAGATCTAGAAAGACGATACAACGAGCACTCTGCACAATCGCAGCAATCTATCGCTCAAAATAACGCAATCATACATGATCTGAAGACGCAATTGCCGATAACTCGCACTGAATTGGCTAATGTCACGGCCCAAGAAAATGCACTGACTCGGACATTAGAGGACAGCACAGCAGAGATACGGAGGCTGCAATTGCTAAACGAAAATCCGTACAATTACTCCCGCGAGTTGGCATACTTGCTAAAGATATCTTACATGGAACGCATGGCTCGGTGTCGTTTGCAGGACGAGATACAGTTCCTGGGCGGCGGCTTATATTCCACGCGCCTACCCCACGACCCGACCGTGTTCGAGGGCGACTTTGAATTCATGGAGAAATACCACGACGGAACGAACCCCCAATATTTGCAGCTCAAAAAGCTACTCGATTCGATGCCACCCGGCGCAGCGCTTGCTCCGGGGGTACGGTAACGCGTCGAACCGAAAATAAACACATGTCGCATAATAGACACCGCCTTCTTGTCTGCGTTTCTTTCTTGCACCGATTGGAATCAAAACTAATAACTGTGACGTTCGGCGCTTTCCGATGCACTGTACGCCACTACAATGGATACTGCTAACCCGGCCGAGGGGAGCGACACAGATGAGGTGCCTCCGGTGCAAATGGCCAATCAGGGTCAGGAGCACGAGGGCCCAACTACTCAGAAGACTCCGACGCAGGATCCGAAGCGGCTGGGGTCCAAAGCTCCCCCGCAACAAGGCGCAGCTCCTCCGCAACCAGGCGCAGCTCCTCCGCAGCAGAAGGCACAAATTCCGCGGCAGAAAGAGCAAACTCAACCGACCCGTACAGAGGACAGTATAGAAGCAGAGTTGCGACAAACATCGGACGCTATTCGCAGCATTATTATGAACTTGCCACCGTCTATAAAGTTCCAGTCCGATAGCCTATTCGCGGAATGGCAAGCATTACATCGTATGATCAACACTTATACAGTACAGAATGGCGAATTTACAAAGAAAGAGCAAACGCTTTTAACGATCAGGTCCGGAAAGTAAGCTCCTACATAAATGCAGCCTCTCGAGATGACTTTCTCCAACGAGTGGAAACGTTGCGTGCATTTTCGTTCGAATTATACGCTCTCAGGAAGAATGCCATATTAGCGAAGCACCCAGTGCGGGACAATTTAGACATTGTCGGCATAGTCTCTAAAGCGCGAGGCATACCATTCAGTACGGTGAAAGAGGCCGCTACTAATACAAGTACGCAAGGTACAGAGGTGAAACGGGGGTTCGACCCAGCACACGCCCACGAATACATACGGAAGACACTGAACATAGATTCCAATATACATCTGCCCAATGAAACATCCTGGCCCAAATATAAAGAGCAAGTTAAAGTCGCACGACAGTCCACTGTAAACACAGATGAGATTTGTGCTCGGCGGCTATATGAGTGGCGTTGGCGTCATCACCCTGAGTATGCCAGAGACCTCGAAGAGTACAATGACAACGAGGACATACCTTGCCCCGAGAAGCCCCTGGTGTATGTGGAACCAGACAAAGAGTTCCTGCTCAGCGAGGGCGCAATGTATGATATTCCGGAGTGGCGTCGCTACACCCCACACGAATGCCGTCTACGCAAAGCGTACCTTAATTCGCGCAATCAGTATACATTTGATCCAATCGAATCGAAGCCACAGACACCGAACGGTAACAATGACGTTACCGGCTACAAATTCCCCGCCAGACGTTTGCACGCAAAAATGTGGGAGAAGCGGCTCAAATAAATACTGCTATGGCAACGACATGCCCCAATATAAAGAAGGCGGTCGAAGAAATCAACCAAATTACAGATGCGAAGAAGAAAGAAGAAGCGGAACAGAAGCTCCCTGAGCTCCGCGCAAAATGTATCGTCACCCCCAGCTGCCCGCAACCTCAGATCGAGAATATGGAGGAACTACGCAACGCACGGAAACATGACTATTTGCGTTGTCGCCGTAAAGTGATCGGGCAAACACTGAAACGACGCAAGGAGTCGGTGCGCACCAATCTACAATATCAATGGCGTCTACAAGATGCACAATTCACAAGCGTCAATCTCGATGAAGACCCCGTGATCAAGACGCACGGCATGGCCGACGTGGCCAACCACGAGAACAATCGCGAAAAGGTCTTGGCTCGCAAAATGCATCGCGAAGCGAACGCTTGTTTGAACATCGGCAACCCGGAAGATATCGACGAGGACGTGTTCAACGCCGAGTATCGCGTAGCGCCCGAGCTCGCCATCACCCAGAACTTCTTTGACAACAAGCGGCTTGCCGACATCGCGACCAAGCCGAACCAGAATGCGACATCCCCTTTCGGGTCGCAGACACCCATACGTCCGGAGGACCGCATCCTTAGCGTGTTCCGCGACCTCAGCGTATCCTCGGACACGCTCACCAACACTCGCGATGCCATCAACTCTATCATGAATAAGCTACCCACAATATTCAACCACACGCATTACGGCTTGGTACTGCGCATCTCGAAACACTTGTTGCTCGTGGACCGATTGCGTTACGGCTATGCACCCATCGGCATCTTCTACGACATTCTCGCCAACATAATGGCCAAAGCCCTGAACGTGTGTTCCACCGTCGTAGGTAGCAGGCGCATGCGAACCTACTCCAGCCAAGGCAACTGCATCGTTGATACGCGTCTCGCTATACACGACGAAATCACGCGCACGGGAGGCATGCCGTACATCTTCAATTCTCAGATGGAACCCTTCACTAGTGCTCTCACGGTCTACAAGAGCTACCGCGAGGCCGACGAGTCGCTGGAAAAATTCCTAGCGCGCTACCCGGACGGGTTGACAATTCCTTCGGACAACAAGACTTCCGAACGCATGCACAAGCTCGCCGCTGCAGCCAACCGTTTCCGCATCCTGGGCACCGACGTTTCGAGCCGCGTGCTAGCTCCTCGCATAGATACAGGAGTTTCGTTCTAATAAAGATCTGTGTGTTGTTGTGCAATTGTTCTCCTTTCTTAATACTGACACGTCGCGCGTGGTCACTCGGTTGGCAAAAGAAGGCCACGTTATGGTAGATGCATCCTATTATACAAGACTACCTTGATCACCCCAGGCCTCATTGCAGGTTTGACAAACGTCACTCCTCTTTCTCGAGTGACGGGGACAGTGACGACAGCGACAACTACACGTATCGGTGCCGCCGCTCTGAGTCGCCGTCGCCGGGCCGGCACGCCGACGGGCAGCGTTGGCGTCGCATTCCCCGCCGTAGCAGACGAGACGATTACGAGCACCGTCGCGCAAACAGCAAATACCGGCAGTGGTGCAAGGAGCAAAGCCAGTTGCCAAACTTGCGCCACACGGCTGCTCGAACTGGGGGTGAATGGGTGAAGGTGGCACATCTACCCCGCGACGGGGGCGGCGACGACGACGGAGAGAGCAGCGCGAGGGAGACGGAAAGCGATCGCGGGTCTCCACCACTGAGCAGCGAGCCCCCCTCGCCGCCGCCGAGAACGAGGCAGCCAAGGAAGGGTCGCCCCCCGATAGCGCCGTTAAGGCGACCGCGTACTCGGAGCGTGCAGCAGCAGTTCTCGCCGCTTCTGCTGCCCAGCGGACTGCCCGCGCCGCGGAGTACGCGATCGACCTCATTCGCCAGAGGAGGCGAGAGCAGGCAGAGGCACCGCCGCCGTCTACCCTCGAGTCGTCGACACCATCACCAAAGTCGTCGCCTCGTTTCCGGGCGTCTCGCTACATCAGCCCGAGCGGGTCGCTCAAGCGCGCCGACGGCGTCGCTCAGCCGAGCCCCAGCGACCCGAACAGCTTCAAGGACCGGACACTACTTCCCATCGAGGCAGAGACCGAGGACGATACCGGTACCCCCATCAACGCGGGTGCTGCGCTCCTCAAGCTCTGTCGGGGCATCCGGCGCGGCGCCGCAATCCCGGCAGCCAACCGCGAGGATCCCGCGATCCAGCAGCTCGTATCGCTCTGCGACGCTGCCGCCACCGCAGCCACCGACAACGGTAGCGAGTCCGTCTTCCCTAGCGCGACCGTTGACGGCAGCCACAAGGCGGGCGCTTCGCTCCTATGGATCCCCCCTGCCACCGCCAAGCAGCATCAGGACCCGCGCCGCATCGCGGTCGCAGTCTTGTCAGAAACAGATCCCCCGCTCTTACCAATCATACCAGGCGAGCCCGTTCTCGCGTACCCAAAGGGTGCCGTCGACGAGCGCTTCGCGTCGCTCGTTACGCCCCAGCCCCAACCTTCCGCCGATGCAGACACGGTCACGATCACGAGCCATGCCTCCGCCGGTTCAGCCCCGAGTAACACTGTCGCGGTCTCGATCCGTGCTGCCGGTCCTAGCTCAACACCAGCCGCTAACGCGATCACGGTCCCGAGCCGTGCCGGTTCAGCCTCAGCCCCTAGTGACACGATCACGGTCCCGAGCCGTGCTACCGGTCCTAGCTCAACCCCAGCCCCGAGTAACACGATCACGGCCCCGAGCAGTGTCGGTTCAGCCTCAGCCCCGAGTAACGCGATCATGGTCCCGAGCAGTGCCGGCCCCAGCTCAGCCGCCACAGGTAACACGGTTCCGAGCCGCGCCGCCGGTGATGCCACCACCGGCCCCCCGCCTCGTCGAACCGCACTCGACATTTACAAGGAAGCATTCACATACAAGGACAACGACGTACTACCAACCGACAAAGAGGCCACGGCCGGGGCAGTCACCATCCTACGGCGCGACTGGCGAGGCCCGGACTCTGCGTTCGACATCGCGTGCAAGTGCAGCGAGGCAGACGTCCGACGCGCCTTCCGTAACGTCTGTGCTGCCGAGGGCACCAACGTCAAGGCATGGGACGCTTTCCGCGCCGGCGGCGACGCGCGGTCACTCGTCGTCCGCGACGCCGACGACGACGAGGGCCAGCTCTGCGGCGCTACGCACAGTACGTACAGACTCCTCGAGGCCGTCGGCCGCCACCAGGACCAACCTACGCGCGACGACCAGCCAGGCGAGGGTACCATCGAGACTACGCTCAGGCTCCTGGCACAGACGGACGCGTTCGAATCAGAGACGCTGATCGCCTCCTCCAAGCAACAGCAAAGAGACGACGGCAGCAACTCGGCCTCGGACCTGCTGGGCAAAGGCCACCACGTAGTCAACGAATGCTTTGTTCGCGTTCTCGATTCGTCCCTCGAAGACGTCAATCTACAGGGAGCGGCGTACGGTAGCCAAGCAGCTAACACGGAAGGCGCAAACGCGGCTTCCATACGGGTGCGCGCGGAGGCCCTCACGGGCTATGCCGACGAAAACAAGCCCGCGCTGCCCACGTTGGGCACAGCGCTGGATTACAAGCACAACCAGAACACGAAGCTCCTCTTGGGCAAGGCCAAGACAAGGCGCATCGACTGGCCGCGCGTGGCCGCCAACACGAACCGCGAGGGTCTGGCAGCAGCGTACCTATTGCTGCCGCCGCCCGACGACGATCAAGCCACGTTGGAAGCGGATCGTTTGAAACAATTAATGGTGTATCTGCGCGTCGCCTGGCCCGAGTACGATTCTACCGCGGGGCTGCTCTTGGGCGTGTGTCCGGCCGGAGCAGCCAGTGCGCTGCGTGCAGACTCGAGCCGCATGTACTGCATGCAAACACACATGGGCCGAGGAGAATTCGCGGTCAGACCTAGTTCGCTCGAGTTCGTGCAGCCGGCGATCGCGACGGCGGTCAACTCGAACCCGAGCATGCGTCGCTTCAGGACCTTTTCGCATTCCGGAAACGTGCTGTGGGACACTCGATTGGGGGACGGTAATCCGAGCGACTCGGCCATCATGCAATGGACCGGAGGTGCACACTTTGTATTCTTCAAGCCCGGCGGGGGCTCGGAAGCTAGCTTTCAAGCGGGCGCTCGCGCCGTCCAGGAGCAAATGCGAAGCCGCGTCTCCGATATCATGCAGTGCAGTGACCTGAGACAAGTCCCACTCCCCACGATGCTTCGGGAGGCTGCGCCAGCCCCAGTAGCAACGGAACTTCGGCGACTCGCGACGTCGGTGGCCCCGAGGGACGTCGGTGGCGTGTTCTGAAATGGCTCTGTACTTGTCTGCAATAAAGAATTTCGCCTAATCGCATATGTGTTCTTGTGGCGACGCGTGGAATAAAAACACTGGCTACATTGGTTGTTGTGTCCAACACGCAATTATGGGTGAATAATGGCGGCGCTTCATCACGAATCGAGTATGGAGGAGCTCGAGCACTGTTTAGACACGGTCGTCAGATACGTGTCGCACAGTGCTGCCTACAACAATCTCCCCATGTCCGATTATGTGCTCATGAGAACCCTTCTGGAGATTATCCACAAAGCCACCAAGAATGAGATGGAAGACTTCAGACTTGTTAACATTCTGCCATCCAAGAGTCAAGTCCTAAGGGATCGCATTGCTGTGTCTGTGACCAAAGATGTCATCGAACGTGTCAAGCCCACCGACACGAATGTGACTGCGCTCATAGACCTCAAAGAAAGATTACTACTGCACCTGAAACACGCCGACTTTGTGTACGCGTTTGCACACGCCGAAACAGTGCAATCGCCACACACGATATCTCTCAGGTGGGTTGTAAATGTACTAAACATGTTGGTGCAACTGGCCAATATGGTGATTAACAGCAAGACGACGATAACGGGCCAGTTGAGCACGGTCGAAATCGCGATCTCGACCGAGGTGTTTGACGCGTATCATGCACACGTGAGTTACGTGTACAGCCATCTATACCGCCTTCACTACAATAAGTTGAGCTCGACAAACGCGCAAGGTAGCCCACTGCACGTGGCATGGGCTTCCCGATACACACAGATTACCAATGCCTTCGGCAAACTACACGAGAATGCCATATCGGCTCTTTTAAAAATCGACTGCAATTCAGAGCAGGGCTTTCACGACGCCCACCAAGGTCCCGTAGCGCACAGGTCCTGCTATTTCGCGCTGCAACTGGATCCGCGGCTAGAGATGAGTGCACGGTTCGTGGAGATGCACATTCTGCTTACACGTTGCAAACAAGAGTTGGACCAGTTGCGAGACGTGGCCGAGCAAATGAGAACGGACCCGACATACGATTTCAAATGTGCAATCAAGGTGGCAGAGACGTTTGCACGTCGTAAAGCCGCGGTCGCGGGGCTGCTGTACTTGAAGATCGAAAAGGAGTTTTGGAGCCGCGACTTTAGACTTGACGAAGCAGGCAGATCTTACAATATGGCGATCCAGCTTGCCGAGGGTTTCACATTGAATGCTCTAATGGAAGAGAAGCTAGCGACCGTGCCACTGCTAAACAACGCCGAAATTCCCTCTTTGTATAGCCAGAGTCCGCTGGAATTGGTACCCGCGGACGCTTGCTTTTACGAGGCCGAGATGTTGCGTCTCATACCCCTCCTCGGGGAGCAGGACGAGGCCCAAGTCGCTCGTTCAAATTACATGGCAGCCATGTGGATAAATGCCAGCAACGTGTACTACTCCAGATCCAAATCGAAGCATGCTCCAGGTTACCGCACCGACATCCGCCTCGTACCGTACACGCCCCACGAACGTGTACCAGTTATCGAATACAATCGCCAGGGAGACGAGGATAACGAATGGCAGTTCACGATACTGTGGACGCGCTACATGGAGCTGTCCAAACATCGCTTTCAACACTCGACCGACTCCAAATTCATTAATCTCCTCGCCTGGATCGATCATCACCGCACAAAGACGGTACATGCGCTGCGTGCACGGTTGCTGATCCGCAAGGACCTAGCCACTTTTCAAACGATACCGCGTGATGTCTTACGCGACGCAAACATTGTTTTACCCTACAACCCAGAGGAAGAAATGAACATCACGCAAAGGGCACAGCTAGCACTGTCTGCGGTTACAGCTTCCTGGGTACGCGATTGTTTGCACGATTGGGAAAATAGAATTAAGGCTCTGAAAGCCCTGGAAAACAGCGCACACGACTGTTCCGGGTGGCCAATGTTGTTGCAACAAGTTCCCCCGGTGCCACTCACGCTAGCTTCGCAATCGCCCTTCATTCAAGACATTGCGGTGATTGAATATTCGTTTGAGAATTGGAGGCATACCCTGCTCGACGCCCTGAAGGACTCAATGTATGATCTATTGTATCTCGCCTGGCACGCTATTGGCAACGAGAGGAAACTCAGAAAGCATGCGAATGCCGATGCAATGAGCGTGTCGGCCACTTCGATAGGCGTTGTTGAATTTTCAGTACCTCAACTTTGTCTACACGGTAAACATGCCGGTTGGGGCAACATCGCCGCCGCCATTGCCATGATCGCACTGGAGTGCCACGAGATGGGGTCTTCTATTGTGCGACAGGCGTCCGTGTACTTTTACGCTCGAAATAAGACGTTTGTAAAGTTTTGGCCCGAACAGAAAGTACACGACTTGTTGCTCGAAATGTACACTATGCGTCGACTGATAGAGGTGCAAATGCGCTCCACTGCTTTCACTGCAATCCCCGCAGAGCGTCATGAAACGAGCAACCTACCGCTGCAAACTTTCTATTATCCCGACAAATGTGGCATGGATAACTTTTGGCACATTAGCGACCTCTTCTTATTCGTATTAGATCATGACATATCCAAGGATGCTGTCGCCAACAACGCGCTTTTCAAAGACATCGTAGAGCTGAACACGTCCAACACCGTGAAGGCTCAACTGTGGTGCGATAACATAAAGAAAGCAGCAGTATTGCGCGCCAAACTGCAGCTAATACTGTACATGAATGCCCAGGACCGCCATGTAGACAATGAGCAAAGCAACAAGCGCGGTCTTGATTTGGCATTTTTAGAGTGTGTGCGAAACACTGCTCGCGGAGTCTTGTTCTGCCTGGCCAATACGTATTGGAGTGCGTGGGTGCGCGAGGGGTGCCAAGACCTGTCGTTAGATCCGTTCTATAACACAAGACGGAACACCGAAGTTCGCTGCAACATGTTGATGTTGTTACGTCTCTACTACGAAGACGTGCACGCGTGGGCCGTGAATAAATACACGCAAATGTTTGCGGATATCAAGAACACAGCACTCATGTGGATCCACAACAGAAGCACGGAGCATAGCAGCAGCCACAGCAAATATAGGTACGTGAACCATAACGAACTGCCTGAAATGGAATCCAAATTGTTCCTTTATTCACTGATCGCATACAGACAAGTGATGGCTCGTTTCGACCTGAGTGGCTTTCGCTACCAGGCCAATGTCGTGCGCGAAACTTTGAAGCGCGACTTCTTGGCGGTGGATGCCAAAGAATTTGAGAACATGCCGGAAGACCAACTGCAACTAGGACGCGCTGTGTTTCAAGCCCTCGTTGAGAAGGCGGTATGGAGGATTTCTGGAGGCAGCGTAAGTCTTGACAATTCCGATAAAAGACGGCGACAGAAATACGTAATATGACATTGAAGCTCCACCACAAACTTCACCCAAGGGCGACCAAACTGTTGCTAGCGCTAATTGAAGACAACTTTCCAACTTACGAGAACAGTGAATACGCAAATTTCACAGTGTCCTCCACTGACGTGGCGGAAAATCTCAAGAAGTATTGGAACACATTTCATGGCGTCAATGTGACCGGTCGCTTACTTAGCTATATTTACATAGAATGCATGACATATGCCAGGGGCAGCATTACCACAGACAAGACTGATGCTTGCGGTGAATCTATCTCCGACGACTACCCAGTGCCCATACACACCATCGCCACGTGGACAGCCGTCGTCTGCGAGGCATACGTCAACACATATCCCACGCATAACGCATTCGACATGAACGTATTCAGCGTGCTGGTGAAGCGCTTCCACGAGTCCATCACGTGTGAAATCCCGAATGTCAAATACTTGGAATTAATACAGAACATCTTAGATGACAAGGGACTTCTTCACATGTACGACGCGTCTATTGCGCGCGCGTACAAGAAGCCACTGGGCGCGTTACCAGAGGAGCGCAAGTCGGCCTTTGCCTTTACGAAGAGAGCTTTTGTCGGTCTCTTGGGTAGCATATCTTCATTCTTTGGTGTCTCCCGTTCCAACCCCAAGCATACACTACCACGTATTAGATCACCCCCTCGTCTTCTAGATACCCCCAAGAAAGTGGTCCTGGCAACTACTTCATCGTCCAGCGACACTGATGCCCAGAGATCCTCCAAGCGCAAACACGATGAAACTCTGACGTTTTTCAAGAAGGGCACCCCAACATCCCCAAAGTTGGCGTCGCAATTGTTATCGTCACCTGGCAGTGGTCCGTCATCCGGAGTGTTCCAGTTTGGGGATGGATTTGCACGCGGAGGGGGAATGGGAGGAGGCAAAAGCGAGAAATTTGTCGGGGCAGGCGCCCACACCGAGGTTGTTGATCCGAGTACCAAGTCCAGTACACAAAGCAGCACGCGAAGCTTTACTTCGATGCTTTTCGGATCGACAACTACAGAAACGACGGGTACCGAGGTTCAGCAACCGACTGTGCAATTGCAGAGCAGACAACAGCCCCCACAGACGCACACGTCGACCGGTGGTCCTTTTCCCCCGATTGGCAGTGAAACCAGGGAGAGGCACGGCGCACCGTCAATGACTTTGTCTGACATGACGGATAGAAACATGACATCGGCTCCTGCGCCTCCTAGGCCACCTGGCGGCTCGCGAACAATGCATTTGTTCAGCCTCCCCTCACTGCGTTTGCCTTGGGGGGCGGCGAGTCCCTCAGAGCAAACGCCACTGGAAAACAAGTCTACTTCAACACAAGATCAGACCACCTCTGGTCCAACCCCAGCAGTTACGACATTTAGCACTGCAAGCCCCACTGCTTCAGTGACGACCTTCACGTCTACGCGAGAAACAACATTGAGCACCTCTTTAGTTTCCACCTCTAGCACGAGTGAGGGTAGCGTTATTCAGAATCCACCCATTTCTACGTGGACGCGCCGAACTACCCCTAGCACGAGTGAGGGTAGCGTTATTCACAGTCCACCAATCTCTACGCGGACGCGCCCAACTACCTCTAGCACGACTGAAGGTAGCATTCCAGCAGCGACCACCTCTACGCGAACGCGCCCAACTACGGTGACTTCATTTACTCTACAATCTGCACTTGCTGAATTCGGCCCGGCTACAAGGCAGACTAGAACCCCGTCTCTTGATAGACCACCTGCCCATGATGCACAGAGACCCCACACCCGTGCTTGGTATCGGACACATCGAGGGGTGGCCCAGGTAGAGATACCCTTAGTCACAGCCCCTACGCTATCTCGGACGGCACCTGGCAGATCTACGCAACGGGCGCCCCCCAAGCCGCCTCGGACGGCACCTAGCAGATCTACGCAAACAGCCTCTACATCTCCTGTGTCGCAGGCGCTCCCCGAGCTGCCACCCGCCGCCTTGATGCAGGCATCCCCCACGGCGCTGACGCCAACAATGCAGCCAGCCGACCCATCCACCATGCTGCTGGCGCCACACCACGTCTCGAACCAGCCGCGCGTGTTCATATCGGAACAACTCTCAAACCCAGCCACAATGGAACTGTTGCGTCAAGAAATACGCTCCGCTGTTCAGGCACTGCAGCAAGATTACCAACGAGACGCGGAACAGCACCAGGCAGAGATACAAGATACTCGAACCATGATTAGGGCATTATTGCCACCACCCCCTGCTCCACAGCAACTCCCCATTGCCGATGTGCCATTCACTGCCGACACACCATTCAACATACCTTCCACCACGGCGCAACAAAGTTCCGATGCCGCAATCTTGGACACAATCTCATTCTCCGGAGCACCCGTAGTGGGCATCTTCGCACCCAACTACGCAGATTCCGAACAGAATCCATTTTCCCACCCGCCGCCCGCCGTGGAGCCCGATCCCCCGCCACAACCATCCGCCGCACCACCTCCGCCTATCGCAACACCCGCGCCCGCTCCACCGACCGAAGAAATGTGGGTGGAGGAAGAGATCGAGAATTCCGAGGATTGGCACGTTACGGACGAGGACTACGATACGAGGCTGTACGTCAATCCGCCTCTCACGACGGCGCACTACGACTCCGACCGCGTATTCCCCGTGCCAGTGCCCGAAGCAATTTACGCCCCATTTGAACACTCGCACCTCAATCGCTTGCATAATTTGGAGGAATCGCACTTGCTACGTCGTTTGGCCCGCCACAACATGGCCATGGTGTTCATGGGCTCTCGCCGCACATCGTACGAATGCTGGCGCTATTGGATCAACATAAATGGTTGGCTGACGATTCTTCTCGAGAGGCTGCAACGAGTGTTGCCTCGTTCTCGACTGATCGAAGTGTACGAAATCCCAACGCGCCTCGCCCACATCGAAGAATATGTTAATCCCTATAGACAGTATGAACGACATCGACTCGTTAACGAGGTGTATGAACCCTTTGCAATACTTGCCGGCGAGTACCGAATACTGACACCCAACGACTTTACGTACCTGTGGCACACCCGCAACCAAGGCCCCTTCCCGGTGCAGCCCACGCGGCTACAGCCAGATCAAATATACGCGCCTCGTAACTGTGACTTTGTGCTGTGGGGCCAGCGCCATCTATTTGGTGAGACCGTGCCCAGCGTATTTGAGAACTGGCGAAACCGGGCCCCCCAAGGAGCCTTTTTGTTCGCGCTGCGAGGTTCCATGCAGCTCGTGCGAGCCGTCATGGATCGCGTCCCAGAAATCAGACTGGACACGGCCCACGTGCTCATTGTCGGAGGCGCAAGGCTGCAACCGCGTGAATTGGATTTCTACAGGCAGTTCTCGCATGTGCTTACCGAGAACGGTTTCGTGCGACCCCTCATGCCCGAGGGAGCCACGCTGCTCTACTACGCGTGGCTAGTCGCACGTGCTGCTCTGGAACAGGCCGTCGATTACGACTACAACACCGCCGGAGCAGAACCGGGCGCCATGCAACCCACGCGCCAGGGGCCCGACACGGACGGAAGTCCGCTCATGCAGACTTTGCCCGTGTCGATTGTAACTAACATGCCGTTGGCTCGCAACGTGTCGTACGCTGCCGGCGGTATGACGGACCAAGACCGACGCGGCGTTCAGGAGACAATGTACACATTCTTTAACGCCTACACCGCGTCCAACTTGTCAATGGTAGTGCAACGCAACGAGTACGGTTTGGGGCCAGGCGTATTGCCCGTGCTACAGCTCGCCGTGAACAACCTCATCAATCAGGGACAAGTGCGCATTCCGCCCAGACTGACCAACCAAGTGCAACTGCCTTCCGCGAGTGTGTTGCGGTCGATAGCCTTACGAAACCGCGGCACTATGTATACTCCTTTGACAATATTGCCCATCACCACGGCTGCCCCCGTGCGCCAGCAAACGAAGCCGATAAGGCCTGTTACCAACGGCCGCACGCACAAGCAAACGGTAAAGCGTCCCAAGGGACACGTGCCGTCGGCCGCTAAGCGCAAGGAACCAGACGAGCGGCGGCGGGAGCTCCTGCAAGAGCTACAAGGGGCGCGACAGGAGCCGCCGCTGTACCAGCAGCAGCAGCCATTGCAGCAACAGCCCCCGCCGGCACAGGCGGCCCCCGCCGAACCCGTAATCAGACTCCCAGACCAGAGCGACGTCCCCGAAACCATAGTGCCTCTTCCACCCGCGGGGCCGCCCCCACCCATGCCGGTATTAGCACCGCGCCCACAGACACAGCAGCCGTTCGCAGCTGCGCCGCGGATGGCTGTGCCGCAAGCGCAACCCACTGTATTTGAGGCGAGAACCGAACAACAGGCGCCCGTGCGCCCGCGTGCCCAACTCGAGCCGCTGCACTACAACTACTTTGAGTTGAACGAGCAAGAGCGGTTAGGTATCATGAACATGACCAACAACGCATCTACGCTAGCCGAGCGTGCGGGACGCATGTACCTGTCGGCGGAGGCATATGTCGAAATGACGAAGCTGGCGTGGGCCCCGCTCCACGTCCCGCAACGCATACAAGACTTGTGGTCGCGCCTCGACGCGACGCCAGAGAACACCATCGTAAATGGGCGGACGAATGCAGAGCGCATGGTTGCGTTCAACCGAATTGCTTTGCAATTCGACAACGTGCCCATATTCTACGACGATCTGGATGCTTTCCGCAGGCGTGCGCACAGCTTGGCGGAAGAGATCCAAACGATGAATGCGCCCATTCCTAGCGATACGAGCATAGCGATCAACGGGATGATTCACCAGCTCCGCATGCGAATCCGGCACATGAAGAGAAACATCGTCTTCAATCGACTACGCGCATTGCGTCTCATAGGTGCCATGCTCGCTGTCCGCGCCTGGCTCCACAACATCGATGCCATTACTTTAGTCGGGGGCGCGACGATGCCGCCCGATTTGAAAACGTTGGTGGAAGACGCGCTGAGTCGCGAATTGGATTACGAGCGCAAGACATCCTTAGAGTACTCCTACGCGGAATTCACGCAGCTCGGGTCGATTACCGACCCGCAGCAGCACGCACAGTTGACCAACATTACGCAGGCGTTAGAGGAAAGCTCGGAAAGCGAGCAGGAAGACGACTACGATAGACGAGTGGCGGTTAGACTGAACCCCAACAGTCGCTACGTTACGCACCTCGTCAGGGATTTGATAAATCTCAGGCGCGGTCACCGCCGACACCGCCTGACGCGCGTTCAGCACATCAATTTGCGCCAGCCTTGTGTTACCCAACCGCCGACGCGAGTCTCCATGTTGCAGCAGCAGAGGCTCATCGTGTACGCGAATCGCATGCCCACCGACAGGCGAATTTCCACTGCCTACCTTACCGGTGCCTTGCCGGTGGGCGCAACGTTGCTAATAGTGCCCAACGACACGGAAGAAATGAGGTGGACGGCCACCCCACCCACGACACAGCTACCGGTAGCTGTACCTGCCATCGATCCGCCCAACTCGACGACGGGCGCCGCGCCGCCGCCGTCAGCCGGGACGACTACTGTAACGGGCACCGTGTTTGGCGAAGGCTACATTCGGCCGTCGACCAGGCCGTGGGACGCAGAGGAGCGCATCCGGGGCGCCGGGCTCATCGAAGCCCTAGGCGGAGATGCAGCGGACATGCGAGGACCGTGGCCGGACGATGTTTCCATGGACGAACCGACGTCGCTGCGGCCCTAGGAGAGCGCCATGACCGGTTACGCAGTTTCCGACGTCCTTAATGCAGCGCGACCGGATCAACGAGAGATTGACAGGAGTCCGCAGCTCGCTGTACACGTGATAGCCAAGGCGCTCGAGCGAGAACGCCGTAGAGCCGACGCAGAACGACGAGGGGACCCTCTCGAGAGCAGCGAGAGCGAGGAAGAGGAAGCGTCGGCGGCACCAGAAATGGCGGCGGAAGCGCCGCATCTGCTCGCGCATCGTCTACGCGTTCGCGACGCTTACGGGCAAGCTCTGCAGCGGCTCCGCGAAATGCAAGCGCGCGAGGAGGACGTCACGCTGTCCGTAATGCGCGAGATGGCTTCGACCAGGGAGCAGGCTGCGGCAAATCTGGGAACGTATCGCTCGATTCTGGAACAGTTTCGCGCTCAACAAGATGTCCAGAGCAATGCCATCCACGCACAGATACAAGCATATTACAATCTAATGCAGCGTATACAACGCGACATTGACCTGTACAACATTTCTCCGTTCCGTCCCCCCGGGGAACTGGAATATTTGCTCCAGCAACCTCGCGAGCAACTAGCCGCCATGGAAGCTCACATCGCGGCAGCCACGGCCGAGGCGCAACGCGGCGAAGAGCACTTTTCGCGCCTCGTTGCCAAATACAACATGAACGAGGCCATGCTGGCGGACATGGACCGTCGCATCAACGACCACATGGCCTCGCTGAGAATGAACGAGCAGTGGAAGCGTTACGCGTTCCAGAAAGACGCCTTGTTCGAGGTGTTCAAGGTGTTGTACTCGAACGAACAAATAGCTGCCCGCATGACCAGCAACGCTCTCGTATGCGAAGCCCGCGAACCGCAGTGGTGGCGCCAAGCGCTCATCGAAAATTGGTGGGGCGAAGCGTGCTACGAGAGCTGCGTGCCCGAAGGCCGGCGCGAGATCATTTACGACTACTACGTACCGCACTTTATGTTCGATGCGCGCTTCATGAACGCGCCGGGAGACCCCGTGGAAACGGAGGAGTTGCGTCCCCTGGAACAGCAACTGAACGACCAGTACTTTACATACATGATCGTACCCCCGCAAGAGTACGTGTACCGCCGTGTCGTTCTGGATCTCATAGACCTAAACATACAACGTGCCAACTTAGATCCGTACCCGTACGAACTGCCACGCCAGCCCCGCATACAACTCATGGCAGAACTCCGCAAGCAGGTACGACACATCGAATTGACGTCCGAACTCATGGCGCTTCTCATGCGGGAGCACTTACGCGAGGGGTGCCGCCTAAAGGAAGCGGAACGCCAGGTCAAAGCAACGTTGCTGCAGGAAGAGATGGACAACGTAGACAGGCAGACAGCTCGACAACGCGCCGTCCAGGATTACTGGAGCAACATCCGCGCCATGAAGATGACTCGCACCGCGGTGCCGACGCGTTTGACGCGAGGCGCTCGGCTGCACGCTCGCATCGAGTGCACGGGGTGCGTCAAGCAACGGCAACTCGGGCTCGAGGCCCTGCACGTAAAGTGTGCCAGGAATCCCCTCGGCTTCCTTGCTCCGCGCAAGAGCAAGAAGGAGCAGCGGCCGGCGGATGAAGACCCGGAGTGCAAATGGCCCAGCTCTTCCCCGTGCAAGCGGGGAAACTATTTGGAAGATTGCTACGAAGGGGAAGACATGTTTCTTCCCGCGCCGCCGCCCAGGCAATCGTCGCCGCCACCGGACAAATACAAGCCGCGCGGCCGCCGGAGAGGCCCTGGCCTGGGCGCCGGCTCGCTCCCCGTGTTTACGTGCGACGTCGTCGAGGACATCGATTGTCCGCTCGATGTTGAGCGGAAATTTGAATACTCCCGCTTCATGCCCGAAGGCCCGCTCAAGTGCAAGCTGGAGCAAGCCAAGCAGAAGAGACTCCTGACCACGCACCCCATCGAAGACATTCTCACGGTGAGTCGCGCAGAGACAGAACGAGAGGTATTCCGCGACGTCATAAAGATGCTAGACCAAGCAAACAGCGAACGCATGTGCCGACGGGCTTTGGTCTCGCTGTTGAGCCGGCATTTACACATGGTGGACCGACTGCGCTACGGCCGCGCACTGTCCAGCACGATGCAATACACGATCTGCGCACTGCTCATCAACCGTGGCATGAACACGGACAGAACGGCGACGGGCCAGCGTCGCTTGCGTACCTATTCGACGCTTAACAACGTGGTGCTGGATACCCGGCTCTCTCCTTACGACGACATTACGCGCACCGGCGGCGTCGACCTAGTTGTGGCTCGCACCCCGACCTTCCAGTTAGACCCGCTGTGTCAGCGGCTCGGGCGAAACGCGCAGCCCATCGAAAAGCCCATTTTGCCGCGCGCCATACAAGGCAAGATTTCCGATTTCGACTACATTGCAAACACAACACACGCTCCGCCGCTCGACACGTGCGTGCTGTTTGAATAACGGGAGGAGGAGATCTCGTGATACCAGCTGCGCAACCCACTCGGCCATAAAACGACAGGCCTTGGTCGCGAGGCTGTCAGACGGCGACATGAGCACTCCACTGCACGCGTTCCTCGAAGCGGTCTACGTCAAGGCGACCGACCCCAACGTGTCGTCTCAAGACGTGGATGCATTCACAAGTCACTACCACAAACACGGGACCATGCCCGCTGCCGACGGACAGGTACAGCAAGCGCCCAAGCCGCCCAGGGCCCCGAGAGCGCCCAGGGCCCCGCGTCGAAAAACGGACGCAGCCGGCGCCGATGCGCCTGTCAAGCGCCAGCGCGCAGCTCCGAAAAAGAAAGCCGCCCCAAGCTCCGAGGCTGCCACAACGCCGACGGCATACGACTTGCCGATGTCGATCGAAGACCAACCTCCGCCACAAGTAATACCGCCGCCGCCGTCGTCGGCTGCCCCCGCTCATCCAAACCCATCGCAAGCAAAGCCGAAGCCGCCACAGCAGCGGACCATGCAAAAGAAGCCCCTGCCGTCCACCTCGACGTGTTTCTCAAGCGACGAGTCGTCTCCCTTGTCCAGCGACAACGAAGCCGACGACGACGTCGAGGCCGAACGCGTGGCCGCCGTTGCTGCGGCGAGTTTCAGCGATGACGACGATGACGACGACGAGGTGTTTGGAAACCCCCCCGCTGTCGTCGCTACCGGAGCAGCAACGACGGCCAAGCAGCCGCACAAAGTTTCCTCCTCCGACTACGAGGTGCTCAGTGCTCCGCACGTTATCGACACTAGCAAGTACGAATACATCCCGATGGTCGCTGGCGGAGGCGCCAAAGCTAGTCGTCGGAAAAGCGACGCTCAGCTCGTAATGGCGCGGCTCCGCAAGCACAGTGCGACCGACAAACAGTAATTGTAAATAAAGAATGATTCAAACAATGAGTGGCCCTCATATTCTTTATTAGCAACGCTTAGCGGACACGTTCATGGCGATCATGGCAATCTTGCTACGCCTCGCAATACGGGCGTTACGCTGCCGCATCTTGCTCGGGTCGGCGCAGTTGTTCTCGGGCACGTAGAGGTCCGACGGACCAGACACACGTGCGTGGCGAGCCCACCATACGTACGTGTGGTGCTCGTTCTCCTTGACGGGGAAGAACGTGTAGAGCCGCTTGACGGGGTCGGCGTACATCCGCAGCTGCACTCCGCCTAATCCGCGGGCCAGCGGCTCGCCGGCCACGTCGATGGCGTCCACGTTGCGGGCAAAGGCAGGCACGGTGTAAGCCCCCTTCCAGTCCGGGTCGTACACCACCCGGGCAGAGCGCTCGCACAACCACACGAGGGTCGGTTGGTCTGGCGCGGCGAGGTATTGCGTACACGTAACTCGTTTGACATCCACCATTACCGCGGCGGCAATCGCGTGGTTGTACCAAATCATAAATACTATTACACCTTGTGTAGGCAGTCGGTCGCCGCACCAATTGCGTCCACGTCCACCGAAGCTACCATTCTCATTACCTTCGTGCCGTCCTTGAAAGTGGTCACGCCCCACTGGTGAATGCGAACGTGCTTTAGGACGTCATAGGCCAAGCTGAGAGGGCCCTCGTTCTGGGCAATGAATTTTCCGATCTGGGGCACGGTGAGGCTGTTTTCGCCGTCGCTCATTTCGATGGGTAAAATCAGATTGAACTGCAACTACGCATTACTGCACGTGGTCGTCGTCCCGGCTCCCTGCAACTTTTTCGCCAGCTCGGTAAGAGTGATTCCCTGAGTGCTGCGCCCGATAGTTTCGTCTCCACCGGTGGCCATGGCTGCGCTCGTACTCTCTCTGCTCGGAGGTATAGCTGCCGGCAGTGCTCTTGCGGGCCGAGGTTTTGTCAGCGCAGTTAAGACAGTTACCAACGCAAACCTGACCGAGGTGCGCGTCTACCAGTCCTCCTCTCGCCTGCGACGAATATTGGTCTGGGACCAGAGAGTAGTGGCGTGGGATAACGGCGTCGCCACGTTTTACGGCAACAATTACGGAGAGCCAAACACTGTTGTAGATTACAAAGAGCAGCGCTATTATCAGGTCAAGTCGCTCGTGACAGCCAAGTACACTGTGCGCCACCTAGTCGCATCCGACACGCCCTACGACCGTATCTTTCTCGAGTGGCCAGACAAGAACACCGTGCCCACGGCACACGACGTAGTCTTCACGCTGTACAGGAGCGGATCACTGCCCGTGGACCATGTGGCTTAGACGCGTCATCGACGACCGGCTCCAGCAGCTAACCTTCGTCGAGGGATCGCGTTGGCGTCGGCGCCTTGTTTTGGGGCTCATCCGTTTCCGACTCGCTGTGTTCGGGTTGAACAACTGTGTGTGGCTTCTTGAGAGACCGACGACGCTGCTTCTTCTTTCGAAATATCTTCGCTGGAGCCACATCTTGGTATACTCGAGCGTGGTCTCGACCGTGATCATGTCCGTCCCCATCGTGGACGGATTTGTCACTTACGGAGTCGTGCTTACTGTCAATGACTGCAACATGTCCGACATGCGTACGTGCGGCTATACCATCGTTGCCCTTTTCAGTCCCGCTTTGCTGTTTAGCTACCTCCTGACCATGTACTTCGCGTGCTTCAGATTCAAAGTCGTCTACGACTGGTCGCGAATGACACACAAGCGAATCTGGCGCATGCACCACATTCGCACAGCCAACGATTTTCGCCGCCGACGTCCTCTGCTGCCCATATGACTTGCCGCGACAGCTCGCCCTCCTCCTCTTCTTCTTCTTGAGCTTGCGGCACTTGCGCGCATGCTTGCGGCACTTGGTACAACGGCGATCATATTCCTCGTCCGAAGAGGATGAGCTACTGCTGCTACTACTACTACTACTACTCAAGGAAGACGGCGTGAACGAGGCCGTAGATTCGGTCGAAGCCGACGCGTCCGATTCGTAGCTCAGGTAGTCATCGGGCACGACAAATTCTTCGTCCTCCGTGCTCCAGTCGGAAAGCTCGGCAGCGTCCTCGTCGCGCCAACGCTTGGCCGGTGGACTTTCCACGTCGTCCTCGTCGCGCCAACGCTTGGCCGGTGGACTTTCCACGTTGTCCTCGTCGCGCCAACGCTTGGCTGGTGAGTCGTCGCGCCTAGCCGGTTCCTCCTCGTCCTCGTCCTCTTCGTCGTCTATGCGATACATCCGACGCCAACGCTTGGGGCGCTTGTCGTGCAACCCGTACGGATCATCGTCATCGCCTGCTTCGTCCCGGTGCTCTTCTCCGTCGCCAGAAACTTCGGCTTCGAAACTAATAAAGTATCGTCCTCGCATGTTCACCGCAATCTCCTCATGTTTTGATTCCGAGGCTGACTGGTCTTTCGCGTAACTCATTACCCGACAAAGTAATGGTAAATGTACGTCACCACAGATATGAACGTGGACACGACTAGGGCACCGACTGCAATGCGTTCCTTATTTCTTCGCAATATTTCGCACAGCCCACAAAAGTGCTGGCGGAGCGAGGCGAGGGTAGAAGACGAACCACTCTCTTTTCGGGCGGCAACAGCGGAAGCTACGGCTGCTGCCAAGGAATGACTGCGACAGCCCTGCGCGGTCCCGCCTCCCAGTGACGGATGGCCACCGTAATGACTGTAAATGTTGGTGGAAGCCGGCAAAGTATTGGGATAGTAGATTACGGTAGGCATGGGCGTATTCGTAAAGTTCGCCTCCACGCAGCCACCACCCGACGCGGCACCGGTACCGGGCGGAGGCCAAGTGTATAGCCTGTGACGCGTCATTTTGCCCTGCGACGGCTAAAAGAATACAACGCAAATGCAACAAACATATTTCTTTATTCTATCTCTTGTACGAACTTGTTGATGCGAATCAGGTGTTGGTCCGACAAATTCTCTGCCGGGTGTTTGGCGTCAAGTACGCCAAAGAGACAGCACATCTCTCTTGTAACTTCCTCTTTAGGTTCGTTGGTTGTCTGTGCATTTCGGCCCTTCAACAGTTCCACTAGCGACGTTTGATCGCCGTCAGTGTGGCATCTACGTCTGTGGCACATATTCTACCGGAGCGAATACCGGCGAAGAAGGGTTCAAGTCGTTCCTTGCCATCCAGATGCGACGGTGCAAAATGTGGCTGTGGGGGGAACACGTAACAGAGCTCCTCGCTGAGGAAGCTGTATTCGCGCCCGATGCCGGCCACGTTGATAAATGTTTGCGCCTCCCTCAATTCTTGTAGCCTATCTTTGCGAATTTGCATGTACTCTTCCAAACCTACGTTGACCGCTCTAAGGGCGTACTGCTGCAGCTTGGTCAACGACTGTGAAACCGGCATCACTTTAGAGGTTGGGTAGTAATATTTGGAAATCGGCGACATCATCTTTGCGCGGTAAAGCTTGGGCTTTGTGTCTAATATCGTCTCGTTGTAACGGGCGTACTCTGTGTCTTCTGCGAACGGCTTGGGGGCACTCTCGTTGACAGTAATTGCCGCACTCGTGTCTAATTGTACCTTGTCCGTGTTTATCTTGTCCATGAGTTTGTTCAACGCAGCGCGCGGGTAGTACATTTCGGGGTGCATCGTGTCGATGAACGTGCGGTATTCGAGCGCACGTTGATACCACCCCATGGCCAGCTTCAACGCCTCTTTGGACGTGTACATGTCCTTAACAGAATCGCTGAGTTCGTCTATGGCCTTCTGTAGTATGTTAACGGCCATCGTCTTCACGTCGGACACGAGCTGTTTGTAACGTTCGAACAAGGAACGCACGCGGGGGGCGCGAGACGAGTAAGGTTCCAACAAAGCGCCTATGTTGACGCGGTGTGCATTCAAGATTGGTAAGGCGGTGTCTGTTGTTTTGATCGCAGCCTCGAACTTGTCCAGTTGTTCTTTGCCTATCTCAACAATGGTATCTATACACAATGCGCGATCCAGTCGATACATCGCGCTTACCCACTGAGCACAGAATATCTTGTAGCTGTCTTGATATGTCTATATTGGTCACATATATCTTGAGCTATCAAAGATATCTACAAGACGTCGCTTGGTGCTAGTCTAGAAGACATCATCGGCAAGATGTCTGGAATCTGTCTTGTGAAGAATTTTTATGTCTTCAGCCACGGCCGCTCAATGGAGGCGCACTTGGTGCGGCCCGTCGCGTCACGCCTCAATGGCTGGGGAAGCGCGTATTGAGAGAAGTTACAGTTTCCGCCGTCATTCTCCGCGGGGGCGCCACCACTCCAGGACAAAGCGCCGCCGGCACGCTGGGCACGGGCGAGCAGACAACGCGGAAGGAGCGCGCTGGCTGGGTTGGCGCGTGTTATCGTTTTGACTACTCAGCATAACCGCGTGGTTCTTATAGTTCTGCATGCGTGTCATGAGTACCTGTGTCAACAGCGTCCTAAGCGTATGCAGCACCATGCCAGGCAACTGCTGTGTGCCTCTGTGCGCCACGAAAGCAAGAAAAGATCGGTTACCATGAGTTCCCGTGCGGTTCACAACGTCGAGCAGAATGGCTGAAAAACATATCTCGGGAGGGCTAGGACGGAAAAGGAAGCCGGTGGGAGCCGAGTGATAAGTCACTGGTATACTCACTGCACTTCATAGATGACGATTACAGGAAGAACATAAAACTGAAGATCCTGCTTCCTTCAGCTGTCCCCTCCGTGTTCCCGAACTGCCAACATTACAAGTTAGTTACTCACGCGGGCTCATGTTGAGCCAAACAACCTTGAAAAAAGTAATGTGCGCAGGTCAATAGCTTTATTTTCCCCACTTGTTATAGCTACACTTCATTTCCTCCTGGACAACCCCCCGTGTCATCCCGAAGCATGTGTGTTTCAAGGTAGCTGCGCCACGATCACTTTTATGACGATGGTATCAAAATGGTATGCCTTGCCCAACATCGCATAAGTGAAGCCATGGAGACACCAAGAGGAGCCGCTCTATTTGTTAGATGACGAGCGACTCTCTTGGTTTGAGTTGGACTTTGCCATATCGAAGACATTCAGGTCCAAGGAGGCACGTCGATGCAAAGGCTAACCAAACAAACGTACGAAGTGACAATCATGACAACCAGATCCACAGCGGCGCAAATTAAGGACCTTCTTGATCACATCAAGTATCTTACAACAATGTCTTCTGTGCGCCTTACTAGTGCATTGCATTTACCCGAATCTTATTTTCAGCTTCCGATACGCCCTAAAGCAGGCTCTGAGAGCGGGTCTATAGTATCGCTTTTTAGCAGCCTAAGGCAATTCGAAGGCGGGAACGACAAAGTTGACGCAAGGGCTGCAGTTTTCACCTCGGAGAAAATACTGAAGGTACCACTAGCAAAAAAAAAATATATATATATATATATATATATATATATATATATATATATATATATATCGACTGAGATTATACACATTTTGCCATGCTTTGTGTAGGTTGGCATCTTGCAAGCATCAGTCTGCAAATGCACCTATCAACAATAGGCAGCTATAAAACTTGGTATTCGTGATTATGAAAGTGCCTTGCCAACTGCCATATCACGTCTGCTGCGAGAGTTTTCGAGTCAGCTTGGATTCATTCATGTGTGGTGTGAACCAGCAGCTGACATAGAGTTAGCACCGATTGCATGCTTGGCTGGTTACCTTGCACGTCCATTTGAAGAGAAAGTATACGAATAGTTTTACAGAATCTCATGAAACATTTTTATTTATTCTTTTTTCAGTGCCTGCCCGTGTTTTCATTATTTATATATACCAAAGTTTAAATAACTTCTAGTGCTTACTTTAGAGTGTCAATAATTTTATTTTATTAGCCCCCATCCATTTATTAACTTTGTGCCTTGTGATTCCTGCAAAACCCTGGACTTATCAAAATTCTTGATGATGGACGCCTAAGGTATCTGAAAATCACCATGCACCTTTGTTAGCAAGGTGATGAAGTGCCCACAGTTCATAAGAAGCAGCAAGCTATGCAATATGTTAGTTTCATCCCTTCTTCCTTATTTTGTGCAATTTCCGGAGTTGATTTGCGAGAGAGAAGACCGCAGTCACAGTAAGGACCTAACTAATCTAATGCGACCACTGCTGACCAACTGGACAGGCAACATTAATCAGACAGTGGAAAAAATCACGCTTGCACATAAACCTTTTTCGAGAAAAGTTCTTAGCTTGTAAAATAAGCTTGCGTGTCTTCTGTGCATCACGCGGCTTCGTAATCAAACGAGAAAAAAAATTGCCTGAGCCTGCGGGCGTGTCGTTGAACTGGCTGTCTTGTGTTGTTTCTTTTGCAACAGTTTGTGTGTTAGCTAGTATGTTTTGGTGATGGTGCCCACTTGAATATTATTTCCAGTGAAAACGGAGGAACAAGCTGAACAATAATGTTGAACGCTACGTCCTGAATTGTAAGTTTCCAGAGAAGTGCACGCTAAATAAATGGCCCCAGACCATGTCCCGATTTCAAGATTGCAATATCTAATACGTTATTACAGTGGTTGAAACGCAACTAAATGGGTGCGCACTCAGCGAAGCACACGACTGCCTCATTCTCTTTGTAAACGGAAGACCACGAATGACTTGGAAAAGCCTAGTGATGATGACTTGCCGCTATCACCTTATCAATAGCAAACTTGCACATAGCATCACATAATGTGTGAAACGCCGCTTATAATCCTAAATTGAGCAAGCGCCGACCACGCAGACGCCGAAACGAAAGCACAGCCACGGCCGCTGTGCGCAGTTCTCCGCCCGGACTCGTCCCGGAGCGGTGGCGCCGCAGCGGTGGCGATGAGAACTAGGCGCAATACGGCTCTTCTGGGCGACGCGACGGGCCGCACCCAAGTGCGCCTCCATTGAGCGGCCGTGCTTCAGCTACGCAAGACAGTTATTAGCTGGCTTACGCAAGATGTCTTCTAGAGTTCTGCTTCAGAAGTCTACCATACTTCCTCACAAGACGTTTCATGGTCACATATGCGCCTGTAGTGCAATATGCACACAATTTCACTGGACGACACTGTTCTGCATACTCCAAGTATAAATTGTCGAGGGTTTGTTCTAGCAATTTTTCAGCTTGCAAACTACTGTATCCAAAGTGCCTGCGCTTTTGAATTAAGCATGCAATCTGGGCTGTTTCCAGCATGCAGGGCCAATATGGCACCAAGAAATGCTGTTTAGGCGATGGGTATCTGAACATAATGTACAAAAGTCGCTGACACCTTCATTTCTGCATCATTTAATTGGTGCAGCCCATAGCCACATCTGTGTTCGACCTCGCTGGGCGCAGTCCAGCCCGCCGGAAGACTCCAAACTCCGAGTGTTCACTACGACACAGTAAGCTAGCTATGTATCCGTGTGAGATAAAAGCCAGTAGTTCGCACAGAGGAACGATTTGCTGCGCCGATGTTAATACGGAACGCCAGCTATGCACGACCCGCCATTCCCAAACTTCGCGCGTCGTGGCCTTTTTGCACCACTCCTCTTTACAGCGAGATAGAAAATAGTTCACCAAAATAATTACACAAGACGCAGGATGTGTTTACCGTTTTGAAACAAATACGGCATAAGCAACAGTTACATTTCTTTTATAGCTTGTTTTATGAAATATATTTCAGATTTTTATTGTTTTTAAAGTTATTGTATCAATGCGCTGCTCGGCCGCCGGGCCCCGGCCATTTCGTCGTGTCTAGTCGTGTCTGCACGTTAGGCCGTTGGTTTGTGACTGCGTTGAAAATGTATCCCGCACAGCGGCTGCTACTTCTGGCTGCAAGGCAAGCTTCGCTGGGTGAGTAAGAAATTGGTTCTTCTAAATGTGTCACTTAATGGAGCAGTAAAGTGACTGAGTGTTTTCTTTTTCCGATAAAAATGCTGCAAGGACCGTTGTGTGCATCCGCCGGCGCAGGCTGTATGGGCAAGCGCGCGCGGACCGTTTAGTCAGTACGAAAGGCGGTGTTTTATGGCGCATCTATAGTTGTGTGCATGCAGGAAGGTTTTGCGCTTGTAATTCCACTCGCCGCGTTTCGTGAACTGCCATTGGCGGCGGAACCTCGCGATGTGATTCTTCAAAATGAGCTTGGCGATCCGACGTCTTTCGTTGATTGCCGCTGGTTCTAACACTTTCCCAGGAAACACAACTGAGCACGAAAGTCTGCATGCTTAGTGTGGCCTTCACTCTGCAGCAAGATACAGAAAATACGCACCGTCGAGTGGAAGCCGTGCATTGCTTATGGCAGCCTGCAGAGCTCTATACGCGCTAAGTTATGCCGCGGTTGCGAAAAAGAAAAAGAACGATCTCAGTAAGCCGCCTTAGAGGGGAGGGTAAGGTGCATTCTGGCCACAGCGACTCTCCCAACTGCTAGCAAAATACTCTCGGCCTGTTCACAGGCACAAGTTGAAACACATGGCGAGATAGGAATGGCGTACAAACATTCTGCAGTGATTTAATTTTAATAGTTCATAAAATGTTTACAGTCAGGCATTACATTGCCACAACAATACTATAGTCCGTATATATTCAGTGATTAAGTGATTTTACATTTTCATATAGTCAGAAAGCACAATTTAGTTCTTTTTAAGTTCCTGAACTGCATGCTGTGTGATGTGCTGGTGCTCTATTTGCTTTGGTCCTCAGGTTTTTTTTTTTTTTTTTTTATTGGCGGAAATGTTTTAAGAAATTAAGCTTCAGTTCAATTGGTACAGAAGGAAGTCGAAATCAAATCTTTCTGAGGGACCTCGTATAACGAAAAGACTATTATTAATACACGAAAACATATCAATTTCATTTGTTTTCTTGCTTCAGGGCCAATAGACTCTTCCTGTCCAGAACTGGGAAAAGAAAAGAGAGTACTGAATCTTAACTTACTTTTAAGGCGTATAGAATGTAGCCATGTTATAATATGGGTTCAGTGTATGCCTTCTGGCTGTCCTCAACAACAAAGCTGTGACTCCACACAAACCTCTTGATAGCATATGGACTCCTCCCGAAGTGAAGGTGTTTGGCATCAAAGGTGAAATGCCTTCATTTAATTTAATGCATTTTTTCACATTGTGCTGTTGTGTCTGTGTTTGGTGCTCTTGTTTTTTTGTGTCTGCGCGAATTTTCATGTAAGCAAAACACTTACCAAACAGCTCAAGCAAGTGAGCTATGCATTCTTTTTTTTTTTTTGCTCTGGGTGCATGCTCACTGTTTAAAATATTGCTTTCATTTGTGCTAGGAAAAACTGGTGATGTATATATACATAGGTACTTACATATATACATGCATAGATACATACATAGGTAATGCATCCATACATAGATACATGATACATAGATTTATTTCTTCTCTACATATGTCGAATGAAACACTTGGCAAACTCAGAGGCAGAAACCTTACCCAGCATAGAAAGTGACTCTCGATAAAAAAAAAGGAATGTATAAATCAGGAAAACGGTGGTTCTCTTCAGGTGTGTCTGTTGGTGAAGACAAGGAAATGTTTTAGCTCTCGAGGTCATCAAGGAGTTATTAATATACATATATTATATTCAGCATTATTTTGTGCTGCTAGTGCGTGTCTTGGTTAAACATATTTCTATTGTGTACTCAGTACTCTCAACCTTATGTGACATATTTTGAGGTTAAATTCTCATCCCATAGTGGAATTTGTGCCAGTGTTTTGTAGTCAGTGATTTGCTTTATTAAACTTCACAAGAAATCGTTAAAGCATTGGAACACCTTGCAGGTTGCCACCACCTCCACGGCTGCCTAGCAACTATCCTTTCCTGTCTGTGCTGCAAACACAACTTAGTGATGAGGGCCACGGGACTGACATCTCACTGGGCAGTCGCGGGCTACTGACTGAATACACAGGTATGGTTTGACTGCCAAAAACGTAGAGTTGCCAACAGTGGGACTTTTTCCTTCTGTTTGGGAGCTCATATATCTAAATCGTGCTTTTGATTTTAATCCTGGCAGGTGTGACATGGAAAGCCTTCAACACCAATGAAACTTAGTTTTGCCGACGTCACAAAAGAGTGGTTGGTGTTTGCCTTGTGACAAAGACCAAGTCCACATCTAAAGGCGCTGCACATCCACTATGAACAGTGCCACAATAGCAAGCAGCTGGGATCAAGGCACCTTCAGTGCTCAGTTACAACTCAAGTTTGAAGCTTTGTAATTTTTCAAAGGTAGGCCTCCAACAATTGACAGAGAGGAGCCTCTCAATCAATTGAGCCACAAAGGAATTCCCCCTTTCATGGCAGTAGGTGACAAAAAAGAGGCAGTGCAGCTGGTGTTCAGTACCAATAAAGAAAAAGCTGCCCAGCCTAGTTAGCTGTGGACAAGGGCTGGAGTGGTACCAGTGTTGAGAACGATCTGATTGGCAGAAAAGCCTCCTTTGAGGGATATTCGCCCCTTCATTCTTAATTTGTAACTGACTGCAGTGGATCTGATAGCCCCAGAAGTTTTCTTTTCTTTATTTTTTTTTTCAATTTTCTCTGCCCTTTAGGGGTTGTACAGAATAACAGATGCACAATCCATGCCAGCTCCCTCATTTTACAATGCTTTCATGCCAGAATGTTGGCAGTGGTATTTAGACCTTGTTTGGTTTTTTTTTTCAATGCCTTTTCTCCATGCATAATAACAGGCTATTTAGCATAACACAGTCACACACAAGACAGAGGACACCACCACCACTTACAACTGTCCAGCGGAAAGCAGCCGATATACATAGCCTACTCAGGTGATGCACACGGGTGCAAGGCAACATGGAAACAGCACCAATTTTGTCAAACTATGTGTGAGAAATTTTTCTTCAGTCTGATAAGAAAAACCAATTTGCTGCTGACACAGCTGTAACCTGCTTTTTTATATGAAGGGCTTCTAGTGTTTCATGAGCCGTTACCCACAGTTTTCACAATTGGTGCAAACCCTACGGTGCAAGACAAGTCGCTCACCTTCATTGTTAATGTCTTTTGCATGTTCCCAAAGTTGGCCATTCACGCAGAATCCTGCCTGTGCAAAATAAGATTTTTCTACATGACAGTAGAATTTTATGCACTTTACGAAATGCTGGCCATGTCTCTTTGACAGCTGACCTGTTTGCTTTCATAGCTTATGTGATGGCTCTGCTGACCAAGCTTTCAGGGAGCAGAGGATACCATCTATACATTAAACAGGTTCGAGCTGTGTCAGCGACGCTTCAGTTTTTCTTTGAGGCTGAACAGATATTTCTCATACCTGCTTTGATAAGATTGGTGCTGTTTTCCTGTTGCCTTGTACATGTGCACATCAGCAGTGAAAGCTATGCATCGACTGCTTGCCCCTAAATAAACAGTTGTAGTAAGTACACGTGGTGTCTTCTTTCTTGTGTGTGTCTGTGTTATGCTAAATACCTTTTTTGTTTCTGAAAACCAACTATCTCCGCAGTTAACTTCCTTCATTTTATACCAGCAGAATGTGAAGAGTAGCACCGTGTGCAACACTGAATTTTATTTTATTATTATTTTTTTTTTTTTTGCTGTGCCTTCTGTACTTCTCGAAAGCTGTTTGCTGCACTCCAAAAGGTAAGGGCAGTTTGTGCCATCATGGCTGGTTCATGCTGCCCTTATCTTTTGTAGTGCTGCAAACAGCTTTTGAGATAGAATATAGTGGTTGGTATGTACAATAACAGGGATGCAAACCTTTTGCTCCTTCCTTTTTTTTTCCTTATGGTGCCTTCTTGTTTTTCTTGTAGAGTGATGTACGACCCTTACCTGCTACCTTTTCCTTAGTGCTTTTTAGTTATGATAGTAGAACGTAATTATGACAGGCATGCAGCCATTGCATTTTTTTTTTCAGTGCATTCTAGTCATGCTAACAGGAACAGCAGCAGTGAAGCAGTCTTGGCTTCTTTTTTTGCAGTGTAGATTTTTTAATGGATTTGATGTCGTGCCTAATGCTCAAGTGTTTATACAGTTTCTACAAGATGTATGTATGACCAGCATTCAGTTGGTGACATGCATGCACATATAGTATTATGTGCATGCAGTATTATGAAATGCAACACTGGTGATGATGGTCCTTTGTGAAAGCACCTTTTTCTGTATACTGAAGCTTTTTCATTTGAATTTGTTGCTTTGTTTTATTTTGTACAAACATTATGCAGATAGTTCGTTTAACCACTCAACCAGTTTTTTACACTTTTGCATACCTATCCCTATTTATTTCTAGTCATTTCCTGTTCTTGTTTGGAGTATGGATGTTTTCATTGTTTTTGTAAAGAGATCATTTTAAGCTTGGACAGAACTGCATTATTATTTTGTCATTTTCATACCACTTGTAGTGTCTAGTTTCTGTGCTTTTAACTTCGTTGTGCATTGTTGAAAAAAATCAAATATATGATTTACACATTTTGTTTCCTAGCACCTTTTGCAGTTATTGCCGAATCTTCCAAAGAGCACCCAATGATGGCTGTCCACCGTGCAGTGTGGCATGTTTTGTAACAAAGAATGTGTACAGATCTCACTTACTGTTCGCAGTTTTAATATCTGTGAGAATGAATAACAATGTGCATCATTCTTTTCATGTCATGTGTTCATGAGTTGGCTCTTTCTGGTGTTTTCTTCCTTGGTACAATATTAGACTTCAGAGAACCACATTTTGTCATTTGCATACTGTTGCTTGTGGCTTTCCTTGCTTTTAACATGCGTGAGATTGTTTAAGTTGCCTATTTGCAATGTATAATGCTGAGGAAATTAAAGAGTTCTGTAGTTTACTCATGTCATTTTCTAGCATAGGGTGCAGGTACTACCAAACTTTCCAAAGAGCACCTGATGGCCATTAACAGTGAAATGTGGCACGCTTTGTAATAAAAAACATACAGTTCTCATTACTAGACAACAGTTGTAGTGCGTGAGAATTATTGATTTACAATTGTACATCAGTTTAGCTTGCATCATAACTGAATGTGTGAAAGAGCACTGTGGGTGTGTGACGGCAATGCAGCTTTAGTTGTAGTAGCATCTGATGAGACTATATTTTATGTCTGGCACTGGTGTTGAAAACCTCTGCAAATACATAAGCATTTCAGACAGTTTTGCAAGAAATAGCAGGGAATAAATAATTTAGAGCATTGCAGGAGATTCTAGAGCTCATTTTAGACATTCAGAATCTATTTTAATGATTTCTAGATGATGACTTGCAAGACGTCTTGTAGCTTTAAAAAAGTGGGTGCATTAGCTGAGCTAGAAGGCAGCTACAAGATGTACCAAGATGTATAAAAACATCTTTCATATGTTGTCAATGCATCTTTTAAATTTCTATCAGCTGTCTTGGGTGCCACTTCAGATGTCTATAAGGTGACTTGTTTATCTTCGACAAGATGCCTTATAGCTATCTGCTAGACTGACTTCCGTTTAGTATGTTATTTGTCTTCCAGATTTCTAGGAGATATCTTGCAAGACGTCTTGTAGCCTAAAAAAGTGGGTGCATTAGCTGAGCTACAAGATCACTACAAGAAATATCAAGACATCTGGCAATGTCTTGCATATCTTGTCGAGACATATTATATATGTTTAGTAGCCATCTCAGAGGTCTACTGAGACATCTATCAGGCATCTTGCTTGTCTTGGCAAGACAGTTTATAGCCGTCTCATAGATGGGTTGGTGTTTACTGGGTAGATGTTCCACGATCGGCAACGGCTTGGACTCGCCAGGCGTTATGAAAGCAAGTTTCACGTTGGATATCAGCGAGGTCATGTTGCTTTGCTTCGACGACGGCTCCTCGTCCGAGCGAAGTTTGCGCGTACGCGGAGGTGCGTAGAACAGCGAAGACGTGTCGTCCCCATCCCCCGCTTCTTCCTCGTCGCGAACGCTGCCGGCGTTACCCGTGGAAAGCACGCGCCCCCACGTTCGCAGTCCTTGTTCGATGCTGGTCGCGGCATTGGATAGTCCGACGCCGCTGCCGCTGTAAGCGGGCGCCACGCCTTCGGGGACGCGGCTCAAGTGCTCCAGCAACCATATGAGACCATTGTTGTCGCTCCGACGTCGACGCCTATCGTACTCGCGCTCTTCGTGCATGGTGGGCGGTCTGCGTTTGCGGTTCATGATTGCCTGGCGCCACTCGCGTTTCTCCAACTGGGTCAACACGCCGTCCGGCGAAAAGGGATTACGATAGATGCTGAGTCCGGCCGGCTGCAGCAGCGATTGCACCTTGTCTGGGCGCACGGACATGATGCGCCTCAACTCGGCGAGCACCTGCTCGATGTGTGTAAAGCAGCTGTCGAGCGCAAACGAGGCCTGCTGTAACACGTTGCCCGCGGCCGGCTCGAGCGCCCGCAAGTAACGGCCGTATTCGTCGATGGCCGAGGCGTCGAGCGTGTAGTAGTTGAGCGCCTCGGGATCGATCGGACCCAAGAGTTCGTGCGCGCGCGCTCGCAACGTCATCACCACCGTCTCTGTGTTGGAGCCGAATGCGTTGCGTACCAGACCGTCCAGCACCATCTTAGAATTTGGATCCATGGCGGAACTGCCCTTGATGGCGCTCAGTTGCGACGTGAACCCGGAGAGCGACATGGGCGGCGCGTACACCGACGAGTGGTGCGGGCTGCGCGAACGCGACGAGGACGACGAGCTGGTCGTCGAAGATGAGCGGTTGCGCCGCCGGTCCCGCCGCCGCCGGTGGCTACGGCGCGAGGAGTGATGGTGGTGGTGCACAATCTTTGTGCTGCCGCCACTGCGCTTCCCCATGTTGTCATAGTCGTCTGACGAGGACTTCCCGTCGCTGCTCTCGTCGCGGGCGTAGCGCACCTTGCTTACCACAAACTTCTTTTCTGGCTTGCGTTGTTTTACGCATGCTACGACGCGTTCTCGGAGATCGCACGTGCGGGTAATGTCGCATGCAGGGATGCGAGTGCAGCGGCCGTTAGACGACTTTATGCGTACTTCTTTTCGCGACCGATTAGAGCCCAGAGACACGGATGCCATAGCAGTGAATATGCTGCGCTGACCTCCACACACCACACAAACACAGCAATGCGCCTGTGCGAATGCACACGTAACCACGCTGTTTTTTGTGCAAATAAGAATGACGACAATTATGGCAACATCTTTATTGTTTGGTAATAAGGATTCAACGCGACTTCTTATTCTTCTGCTGCTTCTTCTTTGTCTTGCTCACGGCGGTGGTCTTGTTTCGTCGTACGGCGAGTCCCTTGAGCGAAGACTTCTTTTTCTTCTTGCTGTCGCCCTCTCTCTTGATCTTCACCGCGGCACGCACCGGCGAGGCCAGGCGCTTGGCGTACTTTGCAGTGTTCTGCGCGGTGGTGTCAACGGGGGCCGCTAGGGGTATCTTTCGCGCCATCGCCATGGAGACGTTCATGCGCGGCTTGACGCTGCTCAAAATGTTTTTACCCGTGGAAAGCGAATCGTACACATCCACGAGAAGGTTGCGAACGTCCGCCGGTGTCCGCAACTGACGCTTGCCATTCGCGGCAGCCATCGGGAGCGGCAAAAAAGAGAATGGAGCACTTGGCTATTGCTATCGCTAGTGCGGCGCTTTCGGAGCAGGCACTCGAGACTATAGAGCGCACCCTCAGAGCCTCTACGCGCCTCACCAAAGGAGACAATACTATACGTGCCGTGTACAAAGCGGCCTCGCGTTGTACACGGCCCGAACGATGCAGCCTTTCACTATAAAGATCGAGAAGCATTTTCAATACGGCGTGTGTGTGCTCCGAGCACAACAATACATGGAGGTTGCGGCCTCCGCCAGTGAATAAAGATGTATATGGTATCTCTGTGTGGACGCGTCTCGTAGAGGGCGGCCCGGGCGGAGCACTTTCCGCGGCCCGGGGCGTTCTAATTTCCGCGCACTGTCGCCGATATGCCAGTTTATACGCAGCCCAGGGATGGACGATATCGACAATTTGTGGGGGAACTTGCTGAACTCCTTGTCGGCCTCGCAATTCTTTCTCGTCTACCCCACCGGCTCAGGCAAGACCCGCAAAGGAGCGCTGCTAATGTGCAGGATGCTGCGCCTCGGCTACGTCACGCGCGTCGTAGTTATCGTGCCACGGATGTCCCTGAAGGCGGACTCGGCAAAGAATTACGCCGCCGTGTTCGACGAGGGATATCGGCACCGCAACGACTACATGCGCGTCGTAAGCATCATGACTCGCAAGGAGTTTGTGCGGCACACTAATTTGCACGCAACCACCAACCCGGAAGAAGTGTACGGCGTATTCGTCGATGAGTTCCATACGCTCATCTCGCGCAGCTACCACACTGCCACACGATCGCAGCTGCAGCCGGTACCGATGTCGTCCATCGACAACGAAGACATGGACGAGGACGGCTACAAGCAGCGGGCCCGCTCGGCGGTGCGTGCGATGAACGAGAACAATCGCTGCATTTTCGTGTGTGCCTCTGCGACGCCCTTCTTTACACGATTCGAAAAGGAGCTCAACATGTGGGTGAACGTGTTCCGGTCTTCTTCGGACTCGAGCAAGCTCTCTGCAGAGGAGCGCCACGCCAGTAACATGGCCTTTTTTGCACGGCGGCTATTGATGCCCGACGAGACGTTTCTGCGAGTGCTGTACGACTCGCAGCTCCTCATTGTAGGCGACGAAGGGCCGCCGGGGAGGCCGGACATCGTGAACCTACGCTCACACGTTTCGTCCGCAGACTTCCCGCTATCCTATTGCATGTGCCGAAACGACTGCGGCCGCACATCTTGCATCGTGGCCCGCGTGCTACGGCAAATGGAAGAAGGCACCAAACACTTTGTGGTGGCGTACCGTTATGCCGTGCGCGACGCCATTCTGCACGCTTTGCGCGACTGCGAGAAACCACACCGCCGGCATCAGCAGCGGCCGCAGCAACAGAAGCAGCAGCAGCAACAGCAAAAGCATCACAAGAAGCACAACCGAACGCAACGCGCTCGAGCAGCGGGCAGAGATCTCCGCGGCGAAGTGATCAACGCGGTGCGCAGACAACGCATGCCGGGCTGGAGGCTTCAATTGCAAGTGATACGCATGAATGGACGAGCGGCGGTTGCATCCAAAGAGCAGCAACAGCAGTGTTACTGGCCCACGGCGGACCACGAACCGTCGGCTGACAACAAGCAGCGATGGCGGCGCAGGGGCCCTAAGCGGAGAACATCGCAAGAGATCCCCGACTCTTCGCTGACCATTGCCAACCGCACGTTCAGCGTTTGCATGCCCGAAAGCGGGAGGAAGCTGGACGTGTACTTCATCAAGCCGGAAGACCCGACGCCACTTGTCATGGCAGTGCGCGACGAATACAACTCGCGCGACGACTGCGTGCTCGTGACAAACTATTTCTTCTGCGAAGGCCACACGTTACGCAATGTGTCGCACATGCACGTAGTGGGCGCCTTCCCCACGTACGAGTGCGGCACAATGTTCCAGGCGCTGGGGCGGGTCTGCAGGATCCGCTCGCACGACGTCCCCAACGCAATGGTGCACGTGCGAATTTACGAGGACGGTGACGACAGCTTTCGGCACGAGCTCCAGCAGCGGATCAACAAAGCCGTGTTCAGGGAGAACGTGATTCGACGCGGCATCAGGCGCATGCAGCGAGAAGGCAAATCTGTCGTCTCGATGGTATCGACACCAGCCAAGATGGAAGCAGACCTGCTCTTAGAAGAGGCCGACTGTACGCAGCTAGTGGCACCCTACATTCACAGCACCCTGACCGGACTCGGCAGCGTTGCGTGTCGTATCGGCACAAGCAACTACTCGTACGGTTACGCGGGTCAAGACGGGCGCCTCATGCTGTGTGTGCAAGACTACAGCCTCATGTGCGCCATCGACCAACCGGCCACCCCAGAGAGACCGCAGTTGTCCGGCGGGGGCCAGCACCACGTCCTGCGGCAAGGAGTGCAGGCGGCGGGGAACGAGCGTCTGCGCCGCTTCGTGCGCGAAGCCAACTTGTCGACGGGCGAAGTGTTTCTCACGGCCGTCACGTTGCCGTCCGGCGAGATCGACCAGACCACGCTGCGCCGGCACGTCGTGGACGAGAGCGTCCGCAACCCCAACGGCATCTCGCGCAAAATGTACAAGGGATCCCTGCTCATCAACATGCCCATGTGTAACCTGCGACGACTGCACGTGCACATCGAGAACGGCACCGTCGTGCAGTACCATTCGATTGGCAACACGCGCCAGCATTACTGGTCCCAGAACGGCGACGCCGCCCCAGGCGGAGCCAAGATCGTCGTCGACACGGACGAAGAGGAGGACGAGGACGACGACTACGTGTATCGGCGGCATACTGCCACTGCCGCCAGCGACGGCAGCGAGCGCGGCACTGCTCGCAAACAATACATTGAGGCCATTCTGCGATGGGCCCTTCATCACAAGCTCGTCATCGAGGCGCTGCCGTGACGCAACACAGTCAATAAAGATTCAGAAAATGTGTACAGCTAATCGTGGTGTCTGTTCGCTTCTCGAAAACGCACAACCACCGCTAGCTTTCTTTAGGCTACGCCTAAGCAAGCGATGCGGGTTGCGGCTGGAAACTAGTAACGTGGCCCAGGACACGGACGACCTCGAATCCGGGGCGAGGTCACTTGCCGAACACGCTTGCGTGCGCGCTTTGCACATCGACAACCCGTACGCGCCTCTGCGGAACCCGCGTTACAGGGAAGCGTGCAAGTTAGCGTTGGCCGTCACTGATAGGTGCATGGCCGAAATCTCGTTGGGCATCGGCGCCGAAGTGACCGAGGAGTACGCCAATCGGACCGAGAACTTGCACCTGACACGCGGCGTGGTGTTCGCGTCGCACGAGGCCGCGCGCAGGGCTCTGGCTACTGTGGCGCTCGACGGGGCGCTCACGCTCGTCGATCCCACCGAACGCGTTTGCTGCGCGTTCGCCGACGCCGTCGCGGATGACCCCGAACGCCTGGCGCCCATGCGGCTCTCGATAGTAGTGTCGGACCACACGTACGTGCACGCCCACGTACTGCGTTTGTTGGACGCGGTGGCCCTACACGCAGAGGAGTTGCGGCTCACGTTTCACCTGGTGGTCGACGTATCCGTCGCTGCCGAAACGCAGCTCGTGGAAACGTTGCGCCGCATGACGCGATTGCGGAGACTCGTCATGAGCGTTACGGACCCGGCAAACGCGCTAGCCGCGTGCCCGCCTTCCCTAGAAGAGTTCGAGTGGCGTGCTTTGCCAGGCTCCGCACCCGCGCCGCTAGCCACAATCGCGCTCGCGTACGCAGCTTCGGGCAGGGGCCCCTTGCTGAAGCGAGTCGTGGTGCACAGCCCGTTGCACACGCTGGTCATGATCGGTCGAATGGCCATCGCGTTTGGGGCCAACGGCGTCGCGATCACGAAAGCGCTCACTGCACTAGACACCGTTACCGAAGACGCCACGACCACTTCCACCCTGTGGGCCTCGGCCGTCTTCATAGACCCCATGCGCTCGGGTACCATCGTCACCTCGACTTTCGACGTGAGCAATGGACGAGGCACCACGCTCCGCTTTTCGGTGCAGCGCGTCTTCCCGTTGTCGGAGATCAGCGCCCCGTGTTGTTATCACGCATCGGGGATCGTGACCGCGCGCACGCGCGTGTGTCTGTCCAACGCATTGATTGTCGAGGGCACCGTGGACGCGTACGTGCATCTCGTCAAGCACGTTCGTTCTCCACAAGCCCACGTTTTCGTACACGGCAATGGCCCAGCTGTTTACGCAGGGGCTAGCTCGTACACGTACGCTGCGGCGTTTCAAGATCTCGGGGCCCTACATTGTGTTTTGCGCGGAACGGAGCAACGAGTATCGAACCCTGGTGAACGCCGTGCGGCACGTTATCGAGACTCACCGCAGTCTAGAGTCGCTCAACAGACTCCCCGTGTGCGAGGCCGACGCGGAGAAAATGCTGCTACCCGCACTAGATTACAATCTCGTACTGTGCAAAGTGAAACTTCACTCGATCGGCGCCACAACCTCGCTGTGTCCGCCCGCGGTCCCAGTCGAATTTCTGCCTTCGCGATACCGCGCGGCGCCCTCCTCACCGCTTGACGGATGCTGCGCAGCCTTCAAGCCGCATCTCGAGCGCAACGCAGCCCTGCGTTCTAGAGCGGCCACATTGGCCCGGCGATTGCTCGCCGCCGAGGACGACAGCGCGCTACCCGACATAGAAGACGTATTGGCGTTAGCGCAACTAGTGTGCTGTCCGACGTTCGTCGAACAACAGGGATTGGACACCAAGGACCTGAAAAGACTACAGCGCCGCGTAGAAACACTCGTGTTCCCCGCAATGGGAGTCGTTGCGGAAGCAACGCTGGATACGTACTGTCTAGAACAACTGGCGAAACGCTTGGACCTCGCCACTGCGTTTCGACTGCCACTACAATAGGACACAAATAAAGAGTGTTCAACATGATATATTTATTTCAGAATCATTCTCCGCGTATACGACGAGCCAGGATCATGTCTTTGGGCATGATAGTTATGCGCTTTGCGTGAACTGCACACAAATTGCAATCCTCGAAGAAGCCGATGAGGTATGCTTCTGCTGCTTCTTGTAGTGCGGCTAGCGCTGACGATTGACACCTAAGGTCCGATTTGAAATGCTGTATTATTTCGCGCACCACTCGTTGAAAGGGGCGTTTGGATACGACCCAGCCGGTTTGCCTCTGGTAGTGACGAATTTCTCGCAAGGCAAGCGTGCCCGGCCGAAAGCGTCGGTTAGAGCCTTTCTTACGGTTGGTTGGCGGGTAAACAGGCGCCATATCCTTGGGCGTTCGCTTCTTCGGAACATAAGCTTTTCGCAGTTGCTTACGCGGAGCCTTCCGGATTCCCGGTGCCTTTCGGATAAGCCTGCTAACCTCCCCAACTTTACGTGGGATCGGCGGCAAAGATGTGCCGGGGTGTTGTTCTTGCTGCTGTTGCTGCGCGTCGTCGTCCATAAATGTTACTCTTGTGCGAACAGCCTTTCGCAGAGAAGGAGCTGCTGGTGGTTGTGGCGTTGGCGATGCTTGTGCTACTGACGACGAGGGGTTTGGGTGCTTTTCGACGACATTAACAGCCGGGGTTGGAGGAGTTTGCTCAGGAGCAGGAGCGTTGTCCGCTTGGTTCTTGCGCCGCCGTCGCAGTTGCGCAATTTCCAGAAGGGGGCCGGAAAGCTGGACGTTTCGTCTACCCCGTCGGCTACGCGGAGGCTCCACTGAGTTGGAGCGCCGCTTTACTGCCTTGGAACGTGATGGTTCGGGAGACACAGATCGATGTCGCTTGGGCATTACCGCGATGTTTGTACATGTACTCAGATGCAATCTAACAATATCTCGCACCAGTCACTAGGTATATCTATCGAACCCGTTGCGTCTGCGCAGTTAGAACCAGGTGCGTTCTTAGGCTATGTGACGTTGCCGTACTCGTGCCGCACCAACGGACGGCTCTGTAACTGCTGGAGCTCGCCCATCGCTCGTTTGCTGCACTTGACCACAGCCACGAATGTATTCTGTGACCGGGAATGAGTCGCGCTAGAGCTCGCACGGGCGCTTGCTCCATGGCTCCTGGAGCTCACCACGCGCTAACCGCTTGTTCGCCAACCTGTCCGCGTGCCCGGTCACAGCCAGTAATGTATTCTGTGAACGGGCATAGGAATCAGTGTGGTCGTGTTTGCCGTAGTCGCGTCAGAGCTCGCACAAGCGGGCGCGTCCCAGGACCGAGGTCTAGGTGGGCTCGCGTAACTGGTGGAGCTCGCCACGCGCCAACCGCTAGCTTGCCGCACTTTTCCGCATACCCGGTCACAGTATACATCCTTGGCTGTGACCGGGTACGGGAATCAGTGTGCCCGAGTTTGCCGTACTTGCGCTAGAGCGCGCACCAACGGACGAGCGCTCGCTCCGGATCGGTGGCTCTGTAACTGGTGGAGCTCGCCAAGCGCCAACCGCTGGCTTGCCGCACTTGTTCACATACCCGGTCACAGCCACGAATGTAAGCTGTGACCGGGTACGGGAATCAGTGTGCCCGACTTTGCCGTACTTGCGCTAGAGCTCGCACCAACGGACGAGCGCTCGCTCCGGATCGGTGGCTCTGTAACTGGCGGAGCTCGCCAAGCGCCAACCGCTAGCTTGCCGCACTTGTCCGCATACCCGGTCACAGTATACATCCTTGGCTGTGACCGGGTACGGGAATCAGTGTGCCCGAGTTTGCCGTACTTGCGCTAGAGCTCGCACCAACGGACGAGCGCTCGCTCCGGATCGGTGGCTCTGTAACTGGTGGAGCTCGCCAAACGCCAACCGCTGGCTTGCCGCACTTGTTCACATACCCGGTCACAGCCACGAATGTAAGCAGTGACCGGGTATGGGAATCAGTGTGCCCGAGTTTGCCGTATTGCGCTAGAGCTCGCACCAACGGACGAGCGCTCGCTCCGGATCGGTGGCTCTGTAACTGGTGGAGCTCGCAAAGCGCCAACCGCTAGCTTGCCGCACTTGTCCGCATACCCGGTCACAGTATACATCCTTGGCTGTGACCGGGTACGGGAATCAGTGTGCCCGAGTTTGCCGTACTTGCGCTAGAGCTCGCACCAACGGACGAGCGCTCGCTCCGGATCGGTGGCTCTGTAACTGGTGGAGCTCGCCAAACACCAACCGCTGGCTTGCCGCACTTGTTCACATACCCGGTCACAGCCACGAATGTAAGCTGTGACCGGGTACGGGAATCAGTGTGCCCGAGTTTGCCGTACTTGCGCTAGAGCTCGCACCAACGGACGAGCGCTCGCTCCGGATCGGTGGCTCTGTAACTGGTGGAGCTCGCCAAGCGCCAACCGCTGGCTTGCCGCACTTGTTCACATACCCGGTCACAGCCACGAATGTAAGCTGTGACCGGGTACGGGAATCAGTGTGCCCGAGTTTGCCGTACTTGCGCTAGAGCTCGCATAAGCGGGCGAGCGCACGCTCCGGAGTGGGCTCCCGTCATTGGTGGAGCTCGCCCCGCGCTACCCGCTCGTTTGCCCCACTTGTCCGTGTACCCGGTCACAGCCACGAAAGTCTTCTGTGACCGGGTATAGGAATCAGTGTGGCCGAGTTTGCCGTACTGGTTCTAGAGCTCGCACAAGCGGCCGAGCGCACGCTCCAGAACGATGGCTCGCGTAACTGGTGGAGCTCGCCACGTGGCAACCGCTAGCTTGCCGCACTTGTTCACATACCCGGTCACAGCCACAAATGCCTACTGTGACCGGGTACAGGAATGAGTATGACCGAGTTTGCCGTAGTCGCGCCAGATCTCGCACCAACCGGTAAGCGTTCGCTCCGGACCGAAGTCGAGACGGACTCCCGTAAGTGCCGGAACTCGTCCCGCGCCAACCGTTCGTTTGCCCCATTTGTCAGCGTACCCGGTCACAGAAGGCTTTCGTGGCTGTGACCGGGTATAGGAAGCACTGTAGTCGCCTTTGCCGTACTCGTGCCAGAGCTCGCACCAACGCACGAGCGCTCGCTCCAGATCGGTGGCGCTGTAACTGGTGGAGCTCGCCAAGCGCTAACCGCTTGTTCGCCCTACTTGTCCGTGTACCCTGTCACAGCCACGAAAGCCTTCTGTGACCGGGTACAAGAATCAGTTTGCCCGAGTTTGGCGTAGTCGCGCCAGAGCTCGCACCAACCGGTAAGAGCTCGCTCCGGGATGGGCTCGCGTAACTGGTGGAGCTCGCCCCGCGTCAACCGCTCGTTTGCCCTACTTGTCCGCATGCCTGGTCACAGCCAAGGATGTATACTGTGACCGGGTACAAGAATCAGCATGACCGAGTTTGGCGTAGTCACGCCAGAGCTCGCACCAACGGGCGAGCGCTCGCTCCGGGACCGAGGTCGACACGGACTCTCGTAACTACTGAAGCTCACCACGCGCTAACCGCTCATTTGCCGCACTTGCCCTTGCACCCGGTCACAGCCAAGGATGTATACTGTGACCTGGTGCAAGAATCAGTGTAGCCATTTTTACACGAAAATTTAGGCGACGCGCACAAGCGCGCGAACCCTTCTCCGGCGGCCGCCCCGACCTGCCGAGCCGGCAGTCTGGCGGTCCCGAGTACGGGGGTGTCTGAATGACCTCTCGAAATATTTGTCAGATCACAACCAAACTTTCCAGGAATGATACTGACATCATTTGAATCCCATCAGTAAAATTTCAGCACATTTCGACATTTTCCTCAAAATTTCGATTTTTGTGGTCCGAAAATCTAAATTCTGAAAATGTCCTATATCGATGCGCATGGTGATTCTGAGCACAACAAGCTTTGAACGAGCGCTCTACGACGCGCCGGTCCAAAGTTATGGGCGGTAGAAGTTTGAGGGGTCCCGGGCCCCAAAAATGACAATTTTGGGTCCGCAAATCGACTTTCTGGAAATGTGCTTTATGGATGCGGATGATGATTCTGAGCACAACAAGCTTTGAACGAGCGCTCTACGACGCGCCATTCCAAAGATATGGGCGGTAGAACTTTGAGTGGTCCGAGGGCCCAAAAATGACAATTTTGCGGTCCAAAAATTGACTTTCTGGAAATTTGCTATATCGATGCGGATGGTGATTCTGAGCACAGGGAACTTTGAATGAGCGCTCTATGCCGCGCCATTCCAAAGTTATAGCCCGTAGTAGTTTGAGGGGTAGGCGCCGACGCCTGACCACTCCCGCCGCGGATGGCCATTTTGGGGGTGGTCCGGTATCTCGTTAACGGAGCGTCCTATCGCGAAACGAATTGCATAATTGAATTGCGCTCGTAAAACTGATCTAAGAGAAAGTAGTTTGGACTCTGTGACGCGAGGTTGTAATTTTGCCATTTTCCACGAGTTATGCCTTGGCAGCGTCCTAATGTCGTCTGTGTATTTCAGGAATCGGTATGATTGCGCGTTCTTTGGCTATCTGGAGAAGCGCATCGCGACAGCCACCTGTGTATTTCAAGAATCGAGTTAGTAGTGCATTCTCTAGCCATCTGGAGAAGCGCAGCGCGACACCACCTCGTCGATCACGCGCCAAACACAATGCAACAGCTGTTGTGATACACGTCTTTATTGTATTGTACCTCGATCATCGTCTGCGTTTGCGCTGGGACGTGCTACTCTTCTTTGATGACGACACTTTTCGTTTTCCAGAACCATCGTCTTTGGCGACGTCAGTGTCGTCCTCTTCGTCGTCCGCGCGAACTAGCTCTTCTTCGTTCGTAGTAGTAATCGTGATTTCTGCTGCAGCTTCGGACTGCTGTGTTTCTTGGGGGGCAGCCTTGTCCAAAGCCGCCTCTTCCGAGGATGAGCCAGTTTCCAAAGTTGGAGCAGGCTCCGGAGCAGCCTCTGGGGCAGGCTCCGGGGCAGCCTCTGAAGCTGGGACAGGCTCCTCCGAGGGTGGGACGACCGCCGTAGTTGTAGGCTCTGGCATGTTGGCGTCGGGATTGACAATTGCTTCATCTGTGGCTGCGAGCTGCGTTTTAGTAGCAGCCACGCGCTTGCGCTTACCCCTTCTATCGGCGTCTGGTGGCGAGCTTGGCACCACCTTCTCGGCGGCTGCAAAGGGGTCAAATTCGGCAACGTCCACGGCTGGCTCGGCCGAGGCTAGCGGCTCCGGACTAAGGTAAAGCCGGTGAAATATGAGGCCGCGCTTGGTGAGCAGCTTTTCGGGTGCACAATTGCGCAGCATCTCCTTAAGCGGTTGCCTGTTATGCATGTAGTATACGCGGCCCCCGTGTCGGTGGCCACAGTAAAGCACGTACGCGTTGGCCCCGACTGCTGCGGCAGGTACGCGCGTGGCCCTCATCTTCTTATAAGCTTGCGAAGCGCTCTGGTTGAAGCGCAGCAAACTTTCGTTGAAGGTGCGGTTGAAATTCATGACGAAGCAGTCAAATTCCTGACGCATGCGTTGGTCCAGCGCTCCGATGTCGTGCAAGAGAAAGATCATGTATATGCTGCGATGGCGCGCGTTACGCATCATCTCGGAAAAGTAGTCGTTCTGCTTGTACTGGCTCATGGGCAATGTCGTCCATGATGTACAGTACCTTGTACTTTTCGGGGAACGTGTTGCGGCCCGTGTTGGCAGTGAGGGGCGCCAGCATTTGATCCGACGTGAGAGTCGAGCCGCGGCCGGGGGCAGCGCCCTTGCCCGTTGAATCGTGCATGAATCGACTGTAAGGGTACGTGATGGTGCGGCACACGGGTTGGTCGTGTGTATTGCACTTTACAAAGACCTCGTCGAAGCGCTCGCCCGCGGCGGAGAGCAGGCGCAGGAGCAGCGTTGTCTTGCCCACGCCCGACGGTCCCGCAATGAGGATCTTTCATTCTCGATTGACGTCCTGGCGCAGAGAATTAAAGTAGTCGTATATGACGGCGTCGGTCAGTTCTGTTTCGGCCATTTTGCTTTGTGCGTTGCCTCGTCAAAAACCCACGTCTCCCACAGCTAGTCATTCACAACATGAAGCCCTATAAATATCACAAGGAAGAGGCTATAGGTTATACACTAATCGGGGCTGGCATTGCAAGCTTTGCTTTGTGGGTGATAATCGGGGCGCGGATTAGGCATCAACGCAGCTCTCTGAAACCAACCAATGGCGCCCGAGAATAAAAGAAGCAGAGAGATGGCGGCCGCCGAGTCCGAGAACGCGCCGAGCGTGGCGGTCGGCGTGGGCAAGGGCGGGTTCGCGGTGAGCAATCCCGAGCTCGCTGGGCTCGTCAAGACCAATAACATTTACATGCTACACGACCAGGAAAGCTCGGCCGCGCGCGAACGCCGCAAACTCATGACGAGCAACATAGTGCAGGGCATCTACACCGATTTGCCCATGGCCAAGAAGACGGACACCACCGACAAATTTTCGCCAATCAACGTGAACGTCAACTACAACTATCCGCTGTTGACCAACGAGGATTTGCGCGACATGATCCGCATTTTCAACATCCCCAAGAACGTGAAATACGTGACGGGTAACCAGTTTGTGAGCCTGGTCGTGAACAGACTCATGTGCGAGCTGCACCAGCACATCAACGCGCAAAGCCTGGACGCGTACCTCAACGAACTGATCGACAAGTTCAAGCCGCTGCGCGACGTGAGGCCCGAACGAACGGCTCCGTTCGAGACACTGCTCACTTTCTTTCTGGGTTGGGTGGTGATGCTGAACGGCGTCCCCGACGTGATGACGCACATCGACATCGACTCGACCATCGTGGTACCTGGAATGTACAACAAGGCGCTCGTCTGCGGCGAGCTGCCCAACAAGGTAGAGAGCAAGCCGGGGGACATTGCCAAGTACCGAGGCATCGACCATGACGCCGTGCTCGCTTCGCTCACGCAGAGCGTGCAAATCTCGCACCGCTTTCCGTCCAACAAGCGGTGGCTCAGCATGGAGCAGATCCGTCTACTCATCGAGTTCCTCCAGTACAATCGCACCGTAACGTTGGACAGTGCGCTCACCGAGATGCGCACCGAGTTTGCGAGCATGCGCGAGCCGCGTTACCAAGTGCTGGACGCCATCGACAACCTCAATTCGTTGATACACGCCTTCGACGTGGTCGACATGGACAACTCGCCCGAGTTTGTGAACGCCGTCAACACGACGGCCATGCGGCGCAACATTACGTTCAACGTTCCCTACGCAAACGACACGCAGATGATGGCGCTCAACACCAATAAGATGACGCGCTACTGGTACTGCAAACTCGTGCTGGGCATGTATTCGCTGCAGCCCAAGGATTTCCACATCTACATTACGCCGTACCGCAAGGTGGACTACATCACGGGCGCTATTACGGCGCACGCTCTGACGAGCAACCTGGCGCTCAAGTTGCTCGAGAGCCTGCTAATGCTGTGCCGCTCTCCGGACGAGATCAACGAGGGGTACACCAACGCCGAGGTGTTTCACGAGGTGGCCGAGTCGATCTGCTCGGGCCGCTACAAGCACGTGCGCAAAGTCCACTCGATCGAGACCATTTCGGTGGTGAAGCGATACACGTGCCTGGCGCTGGCCGAGACCTACCTGGACATCGAGTTCACGCGCTCGCTAACCGACTATGCGTACGTACAATCGGACCCCTGCTACTGGTTCGTGTGGCACGCGCTCTTCTCTCGCAAACCGCAATTGTACAGCACGCTCGTGCGCTTTGTCTATTCGGACGGAGTGACGGCGTACGGCGAGGTGCAAGACCGCGACCGGGGGCTCATCAACCTGCCCATGCTGCTGCTCCAGGACGCGTACAATCAGCTGTACGCAGCCGGCGGCGTGTCGAACGTAATCAAATTTTCATACGACATGCCGGAGAACATGCACCGACGGCCACGGATGTACGACCCGACGGCACAAGTGAAACTGTATCACGCCATTCTCAAGGAGAACATGGTCGACATACAGGTGGGCGACTCGTACCGCAACGTGTGCAAGAAGTACCTGGAGAACGTATTCCGGGACGTGCCCGCTTCGGAAGAACGGCGAAACCTCATAGCCGATCACATGATGGACATCATGCGGCTAACCAACGACCGAAACAGTAACTCGCTGGAGCATGCCGTTGACGTGGCGTACGTGAAACGCGCCGCCGTGGTTGTCGGTGCGGCGGGCATGGTCGAGACGTTGCCGCACAGCTCCGAATACTTTGCCTCGGCCGGAACATTAGTCAGCGATTCCTCCATCCCGGCTGTGCCGGGCATAGTGGCGTAGTGGGCAAAACCTCGGAGCTGGCCATGACATGTGGTAAATGGATCTCGACCGCGAACTACCCACTTGGCCGAGTTACTCGGCATCCCCGAGTCCGTGTACGCGCCCTTGCAGAAACCTAGCGCGTCCGATGCAGACGTGCGAAACTTTACAAGCGCCGTCCGCGCAAAGTTGCGCGCTAATTTCTCCAAGGCGGAGTACTTGCCGCAGCCCATCACCGAACTGTGTGCTGCGTTCCACATCCCCCGAGCGCGGCACCATCGACGGTCGCTTAAACGCTTCCTTCGCTGGGTGTTTACCGTGAAACAGTCGGTGGCAGAACGTAGAGCCTACGGCGCTTTACTCCTGCCCCCGCCCGGTCCGACCGCGAGCTCGGTATCGCAGGCCGACGACGACATCGCAGGCCGACGACGCTCCGGCACAAAAGTCAGAGCCTCCGCCTCCCGACGCGACGACAAAGGAGGAAGAGGAAGATGACGGAGACGTCTACGACCCCGAATATGATGACGACAGCGGCAGCGCCAGCGAAGACGACAGTAGCGACGGAGACTAGTCGCCTCGGCAGCAGCAGGGCTAGTAGACGGAAACGGCATCGTCAGTTGCTAGTCGATACACTCGCGCTCGCGCAGGAAGCCGCCACCGATAGCGGCGGCGCCTTGTCAATGTCCAAGCGCATGATGGACCAGCGGAGACGCATGCTGCCGCGCAGAGCAGAAATGGCGTCGGACCCAGGAGCTAAGAAGAGCAGTGGTGCTAGTGACGGTAGCACTAGCGATAGCGAAAGTAGCGATACAGAATGCAGGCGTAAAGTGCGGCGTCGGCGACGTCGGCAGCGTCGCGCCGGGCGGCGAGGTTTGCTCAGGGGCATTCCTCGGCCGCCTCCACAGCAGTCGGAATCGGACAGCGAAATCGTCCACACTTGCCCCGAGCACAGGCCGCGCACACGAGCCGACATGTCCGAGAAAGAGCGCGCATACGTTGACGTGTTGCTGGGCGTAGCGGGTAGCGGCGACGAAGAGCTGACCGCGAAACATCCGTTGGCCGACGCCAGTTCGCGAGAGCGTTGCGTGTGGCTGTACAAACACATGTTTCCCGAAAACGCCGAGCTCGTCGAAATGGTCGAGAAGATCGACAACCCTAAACAGCGCAAATACATGCGCGAGTTGTTAACCGTACGGATGTGTCGCGTGGACGGAAACCTAGATGATCTTAAACAATGTTTGGCCGCCGCCCATGGCGATTGGCGCGTGAGCGCCAACGACAAACTCACACAGGCCGACGTTCGCGATCGCTTGATTGAGTGGGTGTGGGACAACTTTGAATAAATGTATTAAACAGGGTACGTTGTGTCTTGTGTGTGTGTGTGTTTCGATATGCCACGCCGACCTTACACCCCAAAAAAACTGGCGGCTTCTTTTGCGTGCCGCAGGGGTAATAATGTCTCGACCGAAACCCGGCGAAAACGACATTAGTGCGCTGCACGCCTCGTACATAGAGACGTACGAGCGGCGCAATGACCGTGCCAACGATCACACCAGTAACGTGGCCAAACGCATGCGCCACGTTACATTTGAAACACCGGATCTGGTCGGTCACGAAACGTATCCCTCCATTACCAACACCGACATCCTTAAGCTCTCACGCATATTCAACATCGACTACAATCCGCTGAGCGAAGCAAACATGTCAGAATATTTCATGCGCGGCGGCGGCCTCGTGGACGGCTCGGATCGCCGCACAGGAATCATCTTGGGTGCCGCCTTCGTAAACACGATCGGGGCCAGGCTCGCGGTAGAGCTGAGTCGCTATTCAAAGACCTCGGAAGAGAACGTGTACGTCGACTACCTATACGACCAGTTCCCCCGGCTGATGAAGCCCAAGGAGGAGAACGGGTGGAGGCTGAAGCTCAAGTACTTTCTCGAGTGGATCTCGGCACTGGCCAACGTGCCCGACATCACCGCGTCGCTGAACGTGCCGCAAGAAGTGGTGGTGCAGACGAGCAAGCTAGACGCCGACTCGATTCTCAAGCCAATCGAGCAGTTCATGGACGCGGTCGACTCCGAAACGCAGTTCGGTTCCCAAGTGCTGGGCTTCAACATTCACTCGGTGTTCCCCACATACAAGCGGTGGCTCTCGTTGCACGCCATCATGCTGCTGCGCGAAATCCTCCTGCCCTGCAACGACACCGTGTTGGACAAGCGCCTTGACCGCATCAGGCAGGTGTTGAATTGGAACAACGCGCCGCGTATCTACCCGCAGGCGCAGATTGCCGACCTAAATCGGCTGATACACAATTTCGATCTCATGGACATGGACGACACGGTGCAATTCACGATGGAGCTAACCGAAACGGCGCGTGTACGCAATATCGTCTTCTCCTGCCCGTTCGCCTCGAACGACGAAATGCTGCACCGTTTCAATCGCGAGGGGATGTATCGCTTCATTACCTGCAAGATGGTGCTGGGCATTCAGCTGCTGTGTCCGCGCGACTTTTACAGCACGTTCATTTCGGACGAGGCGCGCGTTCTGACCATCTCTGCCATGATTCGGTCTCACGCCATGACGAGCACGCTCACGCTGTCCCTGCTGCAGAATCTGACCCGCGTTTACGTCCAGTGCCGGGCCGACAAGTACGACGTATACAGCAACCTGGAAGTGTTCAATCGCGTACTCGACGTGGTGCGCACGGGCGTCTACCCGTGCGGCATGCCGCTCACCATGAGCGTCAAGAAGCGCTACACGTGTCTTTCGCTGTGTGAGTGCTACGTGGAGCTGCAGTACGACGCGTTCCTCAAGTACGGTCGCATTGACGCGGCCAACAATGCGTTTCTCTACCACGCGCTTTATAATCGCATGTCCAATTTGTTTGACGCCTTGTGCGAAGAGATTAGGCGGGGCAACTTAGACCTGGGGATCGTTCCCATGCAGCTTCTACACGATCTCGACTCGCAGGTCGGCACGTCCTGTACGGCGTTCAAACAGTACGTGTTCTGCAACTACGGGGATGACAGCGAAATGCTACCGCGTGTCGCCGAGCCCATGCGCCTCATTGCCACGTACGTGGACAAGTTGCAGAAGCACCGTCTACTGCAACTAGAACACGGCGATAATATGATCACGGAATACTACCGCACGCTCTTGTCACTTTCGTCGGCTGCCACGAGTCTGCCGTTCCCAACGCTCGAGTGGTCGCCCATCTTTCCCCCGCTGCTCTCTGGTGGCGTGCAAATCCCGGGATCGATACGCGTGCTGGGCACGGTGGGCGACAACAATCGTGCTATCGAAATCGTGGGCACCACCAACATCGACAGCGCATCGTTGCAAGACATCAATGCGGTGCTCGTCCCCTTGCCTTACATGAGTAAGGCTGAGATTGAGCAGTACAACAATTTGGCACTGTCTGCCTCGGAGCGCCATAAATTGGGCGAGTACAATATCCAATACAACATGAGTCCAGACAAGGCCTCCACCACCAGTTTGAGCGAAGAGGCGTTTGCCAGCACCAAGCAACCCACTAGGATAACGAGCGCAGCCGATATGATGCCAGAGCAGGATCGTGAGGTGCTCGCCATGCGCGAAGGTGCCCTTGGCGTGAAGGCAATCGGCGTGAAAGAGACGCTGGCTAAATTCAGCACGCCGCGCCCCGGAGTGCCCGGCGGGGTGGACCTATTGCGCGACGGCGATGTATATTTGGGGCGCATGACACAGCTGGCACAGAACAAGGAGACGATAGGTTGCAACGCTATGCAATCTAAAGCTTTCGGTGGTGAGACGAGCGATTCCAACATCGAACTGCACACCATCGTTGAGATGATGCGTGAAGCAGTGGCCGACGAGCAGCGTATCATCGCTACCAACAAGCCAACCGTGGGAGATTCGGTCGATTCTAAACAGCGCATCATTGCTTACAATACAGTGCTGACAAACAAAGTCCCCCACTATGGTACTGCCAACGCGCACCAAATCAACACGATCGAGTCACTGTTTCGCCTCGCGTATGCACACCGTCAGAAGTTGAGTGGTATCAAGTGGGGAATAGTACTCAGTATGCATCCGGTGACTATGCTCAACATGGCCTCGTTGAGGGAGATCCACGACCACGAATCGTGGCCTGCGTGTATCGGCTTTATGCGATCGTCGTTCGAGCTGTACTTTGCCTACACACTGGCTGATATTGCACAGAGTATGATGGCCGCTTTCCAGATCGAATTTGCCACTTTGCATCGCATAATGTCGCTACTTTCGTATTCGCCCATCGAGGTCCTCATGAGCATATTTGATTTCACCATTACGACCTATAGCGTACAACACAGCTATGTGAAGGCGTCACTGGAAAATCACGGTTTGGGAGAAACGGACGAGTTGCTGAAACCCAACGGATGGCGCGACCAGCCACTGCCATTGCTCTTTATGCGTTATGTGCATTTTCTCAATACACAAAGCTGGGTGCCAGACGATAAGGACGGCGGAAAACGCTTTTACCACGACAAGACATCGTGCCGCTACTTGTGCAAAGAGTTGCCTAGCGATTATTTCACTCGACTACGGAAACAGATCCTCGCGGCGCGTAATCGAGTAAGCGATGTGATGCGCACAAGCACCAAGGAACGATACTCCGCGGTGGTGAAATAGTTTTACAAGCGCGGTATTCTATCTGAACAGAAAGATGTAATAGAGAAGATATATGATACGTATACTACCGATAAGACATTTGATATCACCTTACATCCACCCCTAGCAGTTCGGCAGTGTGTAGACGAAGAGTACCCTCTGCTTTCGGGCTACAATATCGCAATCCGCGATAATTGTATATTAGTGGAGAAACTCTATGCAGCTGAAAACGTAAAGGACAACGACAACGCGAAAATCTCTGCCTCTATTCCCGAAGCGCGTATTTTGGTGAAGGTCCCATGCAACGAGATAGGCATACTTAAATGTGTCTCTCTACTTTACGACGTATTACGCGAGAATCTCGAGAATGATCGTGAAGTACAATCCAACCCCTCCGCATCAGCCAAGTTGTACAAAGTGTTAGACCCTAACATGAGGAAACGCGTACCCGAAAAGTCAATGGTACGTGTGCTCAAGACCACCACACCATCCTACATTACGATCTACGACGACGAATCCGACTTCGAACTTGTCGAAAACACGTCTGTCGAACTCGATAGCGTGGTTAAGGTGGCTCGCAACACGCTCATCAAACAAGAACAGGACTTGCACGAGAAACGCAAGTCCACCACGTGTCCCATTAAGTTAACGAATATCGACGATAAACTGATGGCTATCGCGGAATGCAAACGCAACCTGGCTCGTTACATACAGATGGTCGGGGGTGCATTTGCTGACGTTGTAAACGGTTGTACGGGCAGCTGTTACGGCTCATTCCGCATCGTGGGTCGACTGCAAGAGTTGTTGTCCACAAATATGGACATAGAGAACTGTTTGACCATGGCTAAAGATGCCAAGGAACTCGATCTGTTTGTCGAATTTATGGACTACGCCGTTGACGGCGAAGACGGAATATTTCCTTCTTATAATCGACCCGAGCTTTTGCGGGAAAAGCGGGAAACTATTCCGGATGTAAATGCGGATGAAGAAATGCCAGAAGCCAAGCCGTCAACCTCCAAAGAAGCCCCCGGTGAACATGCAAAAGAGTAGGCGGCAAATAAAGAATTGTAAGTACTCTTTATTGTGTTCTTGCTTGTGCGTCACGGAGTGTGCAAACATTGCATAATGCGCCGTAAAGTATCTTCCTTGGCGTCATCCACAAACATGGTGAGCACCGCCTTCAATCTGCTTCTGTACGTTTCGTTGTCGTAGTGTGTTGTCCGAACAGTTGGCGGTGGCAGATCGTACACTTCTTTCATGGCCGCGCTCGTACGAGTCAATGCAGACGTGTCAGGGACAAACGGAGCTGTAGTAGTACACGACTGGGTCGAAAGGTGCGCGTTCACTGGTTCGAGCTCCACGTTCACTACCCGAGAGGCTCCGACCACTGGAGCAAGATACTCGTTGCAGAACACCTCACCCTGTGTCACTAGAGGGTCCTTGCGGTCCACATTGCGAGCTCGTTCTCCCGTACTAAAGTTGTGCTTGTCGAAACGTGTGGCCCAAGACGTGAATGTGTTCTTGGGCAACGCCGCAAACAGATGTTGGTGCAGGCCGATGGAATAAGCAAAGTGGACAAACGACAGGAACGGCGCATCCTTGACAAACGTGTTGATCCAAGCGCTCGCCGTCGGGTTAGTGATTTTAGCCGTACCAGACGAGGTGGGCTTGAGGCAGTGGTTTGTCATGACGGTCGTACGTGTTTCTCGGATGTAAGGGTGCATCAACAGTCGCTTCCAGTCGGCCGCGTCGATCCAGCCCGTAGTACGCACTGCTCCGGACCGCGACGTCTCGACGATGGACGAGACGGCGGCGACGCGCATCCTGACCAGCGCATCGCCCGAGCCGAGCGAGCCGTTGGGCGCACTCGATACATTGTAAGTGATGGCAGCCCGGTCCATCGTGTTGTGCAGTTCACGCACAAACGACAAGGCCTGTTCTAGAAATGGGTTGCGGGCAATCACGTCGGAGCATTCGTTCTGAAGCAGCCCCACGGTAGAATCACAGCCAGTGCTGTCGAAGACGGCGTACAGCAGAGTGACGATGTCCTCGGGGCCGGGCTGCTGCTGCTGCGATTCCATTGCGTTGCCGCCGTCGCTGCCGCGGTACGACTACCCGTATAACGCGACGGCCCGCGTTTTCTTGCACCGCTCCGTGGACGGACGCGGAGAGGGGGAAAGACCGTAGAGGAGGTCGCAGCTGCGCCTCCCTCGTGCGTTGCCGCCTGCCCCCCGAGTCGCGCAATAGACACACCACCGCTAGTGTATAAGAGTGGGTGCATCGGGAGCCCCGATTAACACTTGCTATCCTGCACCAATTTGCGAGGCTTGTAACCGCTACTCCCAGACGACGACACGGGCCTCGTTTGCGGCGGCACTTTTCCAAAGCACACCGTGCAGACCACCGTTGGTGTAGACATCTCGTCTGCGCTACGGGTGTGTCTGGGGATCGTAATACATCCTCCTGCTCTCCGTTGCCTGCCACATTCACAGAATCTACCCGACATGGCCGATTTTGATATGGAGGTTCCGGAAGAAGTTCTCCTGAGGAGCACAGTGCTGGCCGACTGCGGCATCGAGATCGCGCGACATCTACACCCGGCCCAGCGCACAGTGCGAGCCATGCTCGATGAAATCCGCACCACCCCGAATGCTAGCCGCGCAGCCACAAGTGCCGTACTCGACGCATCGGTCCGTATGATGGCTATGGCGGAGCAAGCGGCGCACACCATAGTGAGTAACACCAAGCTATCCACGACGGCGGCCATCGACGCGGCGCTCAGGTCTCTTGGTGCGTACGCGGAGAGCCAGGCCGTGTCCGCCGATGCCGAAGACGACGAGGCCGAGGGCAAGCGCGCAGCCTTGCGGATAATCGAATGCGCCTCCGGCCGTTTGCGACGCCACGGGGAAGACATCGGTAACACGCTCGTCGAGCTCGCTAAGCTGCCCCTGGTTGCAGCTAGCGTCGAGGCAATGAAGCAGGCCAACGAGGCCGTGCATTGTGTCATCCAAACCACGGACGCCGTGCGCGGGGCGACCACGAGCCCCGCCGAAATATCGGCCAGGGCGACGCAAGCCGCTTCGTTGCTCGACGACGCCGTGCGGGCCTTGACGCGCGCCTGGAGAGCGGCGAGTGCGGCCAACGCGAAGCGTCAAGACCGCTTGCCCTCGATCTCGTGCCCCGCGGCCGTACACACGCCATCCAACGAGGTGCGCGTACTCGGGAAGGACGGCGGAACGTTCACCACGGACAAGATGTTCCTGGCCCCAGGCAAGACCCCGCAAACGTGCGACGTGCTGCTGCCAGCCCAGTTGTTCCCCGGTGCAAAGCGATGTTGTTCGCTGCTGCCCGTCATCGCCGACAGGTATGCTACGTTGGCCATGGCTCTACAACTGCCCCGCACTAACCGCGACTATGAAACTTTGGTAGCGTTGCTCGTGCAGGACGTGACCGACACTCTAATGCACATGCACGCTAACAAAGCGTCGCCATTCGAGGCGGGGTGGCCAACGTACGTACCCACGGTTGACGAATTTCAAGCGGACCTTAGCATCGCCTCCCTATTCGAACTGTCGACTGGGCTCTTCGGAAAATACACGAAGACGGTTGAAATGCGGCAGACACTTCGCGGCAAGCGGCCCTCGTCCGAGGAACATGCACGCCTTGCCAAGCTCGAGATGCGCGCCTCACTGGGCCGCGAAAAGCTGTTGCGGCTGCGGGCCGACATGCTCCACTCGGAGCAAGGCGCCCAGGAAGAGGCCCCCGTCAAGCTTCGCCCATTCCGGCCACCGACGACACTGGTTGTTGGTGGTGAGAAGCAGCGCAAGAAGAAACGGCGCGCAGAGATCGGAGCCGACCGCCCGAAGAGTAAGGGTGCCACTACGAGGGTAAACGAGAACGACGATCGTGTACCTGCCGCCGCAAGCAAACCCAAGAGGCAACGCAAGCCGTTCACCGCTTTACCCGAGCTCGAGAATCTTATCGCGCGCGTGGCAGCCGGCACCGAAAGTTCCGTGCTCCCCAAATCGCCCAAGGAGAACAACCACTCGGAAGAATGGAGCCAAGAACACGAAGTGGCGCGAGAAGAGGAGGTAGCGGAACAGTCGTCGCAACACGATAACGACACATCATCACAGCGTGACAAATCACCGCACGAAAAGAAGCAACCAGAAAGTGAGTCGGAGGAGTTGGACGTCGTTGGCCCGTCTTACGGCGCTTCGAGGTGTCGGACGCCTCCGTCTAAAGTTGTACTACAGGCCAAGAAAGCGCGCGCGGCACATTTGCTCAACAAGAGTATACGGCGAGTGCCGAGAAAGAAGCCGCAGCCGTTGCCAACGACGCCTTTGAGACCACAAGAGAAGCCGTTGTCACCGACACCGTTGGTGGGGCCACCACAAGACGAGCAAGCTGACAACCCACGAAACACAAAAAGAGCTAATTGACATCTAGAATATGTCTAGGCCAATAAATGGGCACTCCGAAAAGAAGACTCATTTGAGACGTTCTGTAGACCCAAGAGCTACAAGCCTTCCTGTAGCTCCGATTTAGCTCTGCTAACGCTACGCCAGTAGAAGTCTTGAAAACTTCTTGCCTAGAAAATTTTTATACTTGTTCTAGACATTGCTTCTAGCTGTAGCTCGGTTAGTACACATCTTTAAACCCTCTTGGCTAGACCGTTTCTATTCTTGTTTTAGATGTGTAACGATTTGCAGTTTGTGCTCTGCTTTGAGAGCATTTTTTTTTCTAAATTTAATGAAATGACACAGTTAACTGGGGAGAAGGCGAATTGATGAAGGCTTGCACTTTGTACAACACTATAAGACACAGCTAGAGATGGCGCAAATTCAGTTGGGTTGAAGAGAATTATATTTTAATTTTTTTTATAGAATTTTAAATTTTGATCTTTAACCACCCCACCGATTATGTGCCATCTCTAGCTGTTTCTTATAGCGCTGTAGAAAATGCAAGCCTTCAACAATTCACCCTCTCCCCAGTTAACTGTAATTTAAAATTTAGAAAAAAATGCTCTCAAAGCAGACTATTGTGTGATCTCACATGCAGAATTGAGAACAATGAGCACAAACTACAAGTCGCTACACTCAATACCCACGAAACACAAAAAGAGCTAATTGACATCTAGAATATGTCTAGGCCAAGAAATGGGCACTTCTAAAAGAAGACTCATTTGAGACGTTCTGTAGACCCAAGAGCTACAAGCCTTCCTGTAGCTCCGATTTAGCTCTGCTAACGCTACGCCAGTAGAAGTCCTGCAAACTTCTTGCCTAGAAAATTTTTATACTTGTTCTAGACATTGCTTCTAGCTGTAGCTCTGCTATAGCTGTGCTAGTAGACATATTTAAACCCTCTTGGCTAGACCGCTTCTATTCTTGTTTTAGATGTGTAGCGATTTGCAGTTTGTGCTCATTGTCTTCAATTCTGCATGTGAGGTCACAGTGCTCTGCTTTGAGAGCATTTTTTTTCTGAATTTAATGAAATGACAGTTAACTGGGGAGAAGGCGAATTGATGAAGGCTTGCAGTTTGTACAACACAATAAGACACAGCTAGAGATGGCGCAAAATCAGTTGGGCTGAAGAGAATTAAAATTTTAATTTTTTTATAGAATTTTCAATTTTACTCCTTTACCACCCCATCGATTATGTGCCATCTCTAGCTGTTTCTTATAGTGCTGTAGAAAATGCAAGCATTCAACAATTCACCCTCTCCCCAGTTAACTGTAATTTAAAATTTAGAAAAAAAAATGCTCTCAAAGCAGACTATTGTGTGATCTCATATGCAGAATTGAGAACGATGAGCACAAACTACAAGTCGCTACACTCAATAGTGAATGCACATGCTGAATGTATGAAGAACACATGCTTCTCCAGTCCGAATTTTTATTGCACTCCATCTACAAAAGTAAAAGCAATCAGCAAATAAACTTGTTGACAATATGGATTTGAGAAGCCTTTTTTGAAGGTTCTTCTGCAAAAGTAAATTCCAAACAACCTGCACTGGCAAAAAAAAGTTAAGTTACAGACATGCATGCAAATGCACTGATGTACACTCGCTGGAACCATCCGCCCTGAAGGTTCTGCATAAAAATACTTTTTTTATAACTTGCATAGATATCTAAAATCATAATGCACACTGAAGGCATTGGCTGATGAGCTAAATTCAATGGCATATCGTAAGCTCCAGGTTCTGCCTTTTCCAGGGGTCTTTAAGACAGACAAAATTCCAGCAACCTGCAAAGACACAAAAAAAGCTCAAAACAATCGAACGAGCCAAAGGCAGTGGCAGTTGAGCTACGTGCCTGAGTTTTGTGAGGTTTTTAAGAAAAGAAAAATAAGCATGGAGAAAGGAAACACCAACATACGGTGATACCACTAGCATCTATTCAAAATGCCCGGACCTACCATGAACGCCACTTGAAATCATTCACCTAGTAGGCCATGCATGAAAAAAAAAAATCCCTTATAGCTCGCACCACAAAACGAGGCGAGGCCGAGGCAGTTCACGGTAGGTCAATGCTTCGTGCATTGACCTACCGTGAACTTAAAGAACAATCTTTTCTAGTGTGTTTAGAGAAGAAAGTTTTATTCACCCTCTACATAACAGAAAAACTTAAAGTGAGCTGAGGTTACTCATTTGAAAACGCTACGGTGCAAAGATGACAACAAAAACGAATAAGGCACTACATGCGCACAACTTCAAACTATTTATTGGAGGAAAACACGAATATTCTACACCTGATGCCAGTGAAGTACCGGAATGTTTTCAAAAAGACTCGTATAATTCCACATCTTCAACACGACCATTAGCAACAAAATAACGCCTCAAGATATATTACTTCAGTTCTACATTTGCTACCGCACATACTTAGCACACATCAGTGAAGTTAAGAAAGCCAATACAATACAGCTAAGTTGCTTGTTGGGCGAGTTGGTTGGACAGTACGTTAAAACAGCGCTAGAAACATGGACAGATAGAAAGACAATGTTTCTAGCGCGCTAGTCAGACGCATCTGCGGTTCAACATCGGCGCGCTGCATTCACCATACAAGAGAAGTGAAAAGTTACTTACTGTTGAGAAATATGAGCTCCATATCACAGCACAGCAGTGGTTGTAAAATACAGCGCGGGAAAGCTGCAAAATCAGCGTAAATGTCCAAGCGCGGGAAACAAAGACAGCAAACCGAACACACACCGTCGAGAGCACGTTGAGCAACCGTTGAGCATGTCGAAAGACGAGGAAAGATGAGTTGAACGATTGGTGCGCGCGGGTAGCAAGCAGTCGCTAGCGACTGCAATGCCAAAATGCTAATAAAGCAATGACTGCCTACAAAATACAACTACTACAAAAACAATTATGAGTTTATTTTATTTTGTTTTTCAATTTAACCATATGCTTTGCAAAGAAACAAGAAAAAAACTTGAAATAATAAAGCAATGTTGACAAATCATAAATTGCATCGGCATCGAGCAGAGCGCCACCACGCAGCAGGCTTCAGCGTCCGGAACGATGTTTGAGCGTACGATCGGCTCTCCTGCTGACTTTTCTCTTGCCCAAGCAACAAACATTATTTGCTATGCATTTTCCGGCAGTGGGATGATTTTCTCGTGCTCCTAAGCAAGCCGGAGTAGAAGCATGTCATTCGCGTGCCTCCAGTCTTCTTTCAGGACCCGTATGCTACCCCAGTGCGGCCGTACGAGCGGCAATACGGTGGTTTTCTGGTGTTGGCCAGGCAAGCTGGAATGAAGAGGCATTCGCAGCATAAAAAAGTGTTGTCATTCGCGCCTCCCCTCGTCTTTCAAGACCGGTGTGCAACTCAGTGCAGTCTTACGAGCGGTAGGTTAGCTGGACCGAAAATGACGGGGCATTGGTTCCCGCTAGAACGAACCGCAGTTTCAAAGTTCGAGGTTATTTTAAAGCGGTCTCTTACCTTCTGTTCCTTATCAAATAATCAAGTTGAGACATTGGAGTAATGCAAAGCTGTCTAACAATTTATGTGCCGTAATTATTGCTTAATTCCATGGCTGCAATAAACCATGCGTAGAAAATGTTCGCTGTGATTCGTGTACATTCTTTGAATAGGGATTCAACATTCTGAACAGGGGAAACATGGAGTATTTTTTGTGGACTTTTAGAAGTTAGTAAACCCTTTCTACAATAGTATTTGTGAAACGCTTCTGAATAAACATCGCTGAGAGGTCTTTGGAAAAACATTTAATTGATGTCTCCAAAAAAACATATCAGAGACGTCTTTGAAAAGGTGTCTTAGTATAGACGTGCTAACGAAGTTTTCCAGGAAACTTCTTTCCGTCGACGTCTGTGAGAGGTTTTGTTCTAGAACAAGATGTTTGTAGCCTTCCAGAGCTGTTTAAAGAAGTTTATTAGACGTTATGTGTTTCGTGGGTAGTGAATGCACATGCTGAATGTATGAAGAACACATGCTTCTCCAGTCCGAATTTTTATTCCACTCCACCTACAAAAGTAAAAGCAATCAGCAAATAAACTTGTTGACAATATGGATTTGAGAAGCCTTTTTTGAAGGTTCTTCTGCAAAAGTAAACTCCAAACAACCTGCACTGGCAAAAAACATTTAAGTTACAGGCATGCATGCAAATGCACTGGTGTAAACTCACTGGAACCATCCGCCCAGAAGGTTCTGCATAAAAATATTTTTTTTATAACTTGCATAGATATATAAAATCATAATGCACACTGACGGCATTGGCTGATGAGCTAAATTCAATGGCATATCGTAAGCTCCAGGTTCTGCCTTTTCCAGAGGTCTTTAAGAAAGACAAAATTCCAGCAACCTGCAAAGACACAAAAAAGCTCAAAATAATCAAACGAGCCAAAGGCAGTGGCAGTTGAGCTACGTGCCTGAGTTTTGTGGGGTTTTTAAGAAAACAAAAATATGCACGGAGAAAGGAAACACCAAAATACGGTGATACCACTAGCATCTATTCAAAATGCCCGGACCTACCATGAACGCCATTGAAATCATTCACCTAGTAGGCTATGCATGAAAAAAAAAAATCCCTTATAGCTCGCACCACAAAACGAGGTCGAGGCAGTGGCCTTATGCTTCGGGCATTGACCTACCGTGAACTTAAAGAACAATCTTTGCTGGTGTGTTTAGTGAAGAAAATTTTATTCACCTTGTACATACACAGAAAAACTTAAAGTGAGCTGAGGTTACTGATTTGAAAACGGTACGGTGCAAAGATGACAACAAAAACGAATAAGACACCATATGCGCACAACTTCCAACTATTTATTGGAAGAAACCACGAATATTCTACACCTGATGCCAGTGAAGTGCCGGAATGTTTTCAAAAAGACTCGTATAGTTTCACATCTTCAACACGATCATTAGCAACAAAATAACTCCTCAAGATATATTACTTCAGTTCTACATTTGCTACCGCACATACTCAATTAGTCCGTATCAGTGAAGTTAACAAAGCCAATGCAATACAGCTAAGTTGCTTGTTGGGCGAGTTGGTTGGACAGTACGTTAAAACAGCGCTAAAAACATGGACAGATAGAAAGACAAACACGCATTGCTATCTACCCGTGTAGCGCGCTAGTCAGACGCACCTGCGGTTCAACTTCGGCGCGCTGCATTCACCATACAAGAGAAGTGGAAAGTTACTTACTGTTGAGAAATATGAGCTCCATATCACAGCACAGCAGTGGTTGTAAAATACAGCGTGGGAAAGCTGCAAAATCAGAGTAAATGTCCAAACGCGGGAAACAAAGACAGCACACCGAACACACACCATCGAGAGCACGTTGAGCAACCGTCGAGCATGTCGAAAGACTAGGAAAGATGAGTTGAACGATTGGTGCGCGCGGGTAGCAAGCAGTCGCTAGCGACTGAAATGCCAAAATGCTAATGTCAAAATGCCTACAAAACTCAACTATTACAAAAGCAATTATGAGTTTATTTTATTTTGTTTTTCAACTTAACCTTATGTTTTGCAAAGAAACAAGAAAAAAAATCTGAAATAATAAAGCAATGTTGACAAATCGTAAATTGCATCGGCATCGAGCAGAGCGCCACCACGCAGCAGGCTTCAGCGTGCGGAACGATGTTTGAGCGTACGATCGGCTCTCCTGCTGACTGTTCTCTTGCCCAAGCAACAAACATTATTTGTTATGCATTTTCCGGCAGTGCGGTGATTTTCTCGTGCTCCCAAGCAAGCCAGAGTAGAAGTATGTCATTCGAGTGCCTCCCGTCTTCTTACAGGACCCGTGTGCTACCCCAGTGCGGCCGTACGAACGGCAACACGGTGGTTTTCTGGTGTTGGCCAGGCAAGCTGGAATGAAGAGGCATTCGCAGCATAAAAAAGTGTTGTCATTCGCGTGCCTCCCCTCGTCTTTCAGGACCGGTGTGCAACCCAGTGCAGAATAACTGCCTGGGGGGCGAGTTGGTGCATGATGGAATTGAACGGCGGCGCAACACGGAAACGGACACAGACAAGAAGGGGACACCACATGCGCACACTACCAACTATTTATTAAACGGAAAGGTGGCATATTTATACGTCCATCTCAAGCATCACACTCATCGCCACAGTCCGCTCCAAACCCAACACGTGAACTCCGAGCAGCACCAACAGCGATTTCCTGTTGGTGCTGCTCAGAGTTCACGTGTTGGGTTTGGAGCGGACTGTGGCGATGAGTGTGATGCTTGAGATGGACGTATAAATATGCCACCTTTCCGTTTAATAAATAGTTGGTAGTGTGCGCATGTGGTGTCCCCTTCTTGTCTGTGTCCGCTTCCGTGATGCGCCGCCGTTCAATTCCAACCCAGTGCAGTCTTACGAGCGGTAGGTTAGCTGGACCGTAAATGACGGGGCTTTGGTTTCCGCTAGAACGAACCGCAGTTTCAAAGTTCGAGGTTATTTTAAAGAGCTCTCTTACCTTCTGTTCCTGATTATCAAATAATCAAGTTGAGACATTGGAGTAAAGCAAAGCTGTCTAACAATTTATGTGCCGTAATTATTGCTTAGTTCCGTGGCTGCAATAAACCATTCGTAGAAAATGTTCGCTGTGATTTGTGATCATTCTTTGAATAGGGATTCAACATTCTGAACAGGGAAAACATGGAGTATTTTTTATGGACTTTTAGTAGTAAACCCTTTCTACAATAGTATTTGTGAAACGTTTCTGAATAAACACCCCTGAGAGGTCATCGAAAAAATATCTAATTGATGCCTCCAAAAAAACATATCTGAGACGTCTTTGAAAAGGCGTCTTAGTATAGACGTGCTAACGAAGTTTTCAAGGAAACTTCTTTCCGTCGACATCTGTGAGAGGTTTTGTTCTAGAACAAGATGTTTGTAGCCTTCCAGAGCTGTTTAAAGAAGTTTATTAGACGTTATGTGTTTCGTGGGAAGGACGATAAACAGGATGAAACGCAAGAGCATGCTGCAGTAACCCGGGACGAACAAAATGCAGCCGTCGCCTGGGTTTCGAACGAGTTGCACTTGTCCGACGAGTCCGACGATGAGTCTATGCCACCAACGCCGGGCTCGTCAATTAACGTAAACAAATGGTTAACCCTACCGTTGGATAGGGCGAGTAGTGCTCAAAATTATGAATAAATGTATTATAACACGCAAACACTGGCTCTTTGTCGTGCAATGGGGATCGCTAGAAGGGGCGCGCACCGATAAACGTACAACGACGTCGTTTAGCAGCTTAAGATAGAACGGCGTCGTCGCTTACGGGCGGCGTCGTCCGCGAGTACGGACAGCATTGATAGAAGTAGGAGTACGGCCGCTTCGTCCACGAGTACGGACAGCGGCGCATTCTACGGCACGGGCCTACAGATTACGTAGGAGTACGGCCGCTTCGTCCACGAGTACGTGACAGCGGCAGAGCACGGGCAGCACTCGTTATGCGTTGTTGGGTTACGAATCGTTGAGAATCAAAAGTCGTCATTCATGCTTGGCAGCCGCCCGGACGGAGGGCGCGCTGAGGGGGAGGGGCGACGGAAGTTGACAGCTGTTGGAGCTCGACGCCCACCGTCGCGGGATGCTTACGCGCGCTACAGGTGGCCTTCAAAATATGTATATAAAGCATCACTGCTGACCGCGATAGTATTATGTGATGGCGGCTTGGGATGGATATACTCATCAGTTAGCGCAAGGCAAAGTGACGCTTGACGCCAACAATGTGGAAAGCTTAATGTACGATTGCAAGCTTGGCAGCCGCCGGACGGAGGGCGCGCTGAGGGGGAGGGGCGACGGAAGTTGACAGCTGTTGGAGCTCGACGCCCACCATCGCGGGATGTTGACGCGCGCTACAGGTGGCCATCAAAATACGTATATAAAGCATCACTGCTGACCGCGATAGTATTATGTGATGGCGGCTTGGGATGGATATACTCATCAGTTAGCGCAAGGCAAAGTGACGCTTGACGCCAACAATGTGGAAAGCTTAATGTACGATTGCAATATCCACCCCAACACTCAAGAAATTGTTGGTGCTGTCATCGACCCGGTCTCCGGCAAGTTTGTGTATCGCCTCGTTTTCGACTTTGACTGCGAGTTCGAGGCAACCTTCGAAGACGCTTGTGTGTGGGCGCGATACATTTGCAAGTGTCTGGGAGAGTGGCTGTTTGCAGATTCGAGCAACTGCAACATACGTTTGGCATTCACGTCTCGGACCAAGACTTTGTCAAGCGGCGAGAATGTTCGGCGTTGGCACATCCAGGTGTTGGACTGTGTAACAATTTCTTCCTTGCCCCCCAACCAAGGATGTGCGGTTCTCACCAACCTCCGTCACGACATTCTCGTGGGCACCCGCGGGACGCCTCTTGGTCATCGCAACAGAGAAGCACGGGACAATGCAGAAACGTGCGTCGCGCAAGGCTCGATGGACGTAGAGGCGGGGTCGAGAGTGTGGCTTATGTACAAGTCCGCAAAACATTACAAGGCAGAAGACAGACTCGCCCAGCCGTACGTCTTGCGAACGCTAGCCACTTTCAAGATGGCGACCGGTGAAATTTCTGATGTTGAGCACGTGCCTGCGTCGTCGCCCGACTGGACCAGCCACCGCCGGCTTCTTTCGATGCACCGCTTACCAGACAGTGGTGACCTCGTGTACGACTGGGATACACAAACATCCCATTGCTACAACCCCATTGTGACTGTGGACACGGCGATTACGGAAGAGCCGCCGCAGGTGGCTTTCAGCGATGACGACAGTGGCGACGAGAGCGTCGTCGCTGTGTCTCCCAGGATGAAGAAGCGGCGCCAGGGCTCGGTCACGGATTTGTCTGACGAGGGCGAAAGCCCCGTGGATGTTGCCGTCTCAACAGCGGCGGCCCTCGCCATGCCGCCGCCGCCGCCGCTGGCTGTGTCGTCGCCCCAGTTCCCCAAATATCTGGACGAACACATGCCCAAGTCCGTGGTTGTCCCACCGGCGGAGCGTCTCAATACACTGGACCAGTGTATTGAAATGGCGTCAAACTACGTTGGGGTAATCCAGGCCCGTTTCCCCAAAGGACAGAACAACGTCCTCGCCAACATCAAGCTTCGCATGTTCCGCCAGGCGATCGACATAATCAGCAACTATTCCCACCAAAGTGTCGTGTACCGCGTGGGCATGTTGTTGGCGTCCAACATGAGGTACGACGAGGGGTTTCACGTCTTTAACATGGTGATGGCGGACCACGATCGCACTTTCAATTTCGTGCGACGCCACGTGTACAACCAGTGTCTTTCGCCTGTGGTGTACCGTGAGACCCGACGACCCCTCGTGTGCCCCCACAAAGATTATTAGCATCAACAATGACCCGGAGTTTGCATTTACCAGCGGCTTAGAGCACTTCATGCGGAAGCAAATACAGCAGTTCAACTCGGCCAACATGCCGTTGACAATGCTCGTGAGTGGGTACGTGGCCACGCTAACCAAGTATTCTAATGTCACAGTAGTGCACGACCCGATCACGGCCGAACGCCGAGTGCTCCGTTACAACCCTGCATACGGCGTGTATCAACAGCAAGAGCTCTCGGCCACGATTGCTGATCTGGCAAAGTTCGTATTCAGAATGTGCCTCAACGAACTTACGTCGGAAATGATGTACGACCCGCTGCATCGCCTTTCGCAGCTCCACGACAATTTGATGTCCCTGGCGAACCGCGACACACGGTCCGTGCACATCGACACGGCCGAGTTTGCCCAGGCGCCAAAGTTCACGTCTGACCGGCACATTGTGTTTTCGAACGGAACCACCTATGACACGAAGGAGTGCAAGCTCGTGCCGTGGTCGCCGACGCAAGTCGTACGCGACCGCGTCGAGCAAGACTCGAATTGGGGCCTCGGCGAGACGACTACGCACACAAGAGTGGAAGTGTACCCATTGCGCGGGGGTGCAGAATACCGGAGTAGGATAGCCAACCAGGTGAGCGAGATTGCATATTCCATCGCCTGTGGTCTCGACGAATGCAGCGCACTGCTGCACGACCTGGGCGTGAGGCTACACGCTCAGATGAAGCGCCTGGGCCAAGAGCTGGACTTGGACACGTTCAACCGCACAGTAGTGCGCCGACTGTTGGACAAGCGGCCGTCGCTCTATAACAAGGTGGTGATGCCAGCCCTGGTCGAGGTGTTCGAGCGAAACGACGTGGACGACGACGGCGGTCCCGTCGTGTTTGTCACGGAAGAAGTGAGCTGGGAGGAAAAGGTGCTGCTGGTGCTCGAAGAGTCGATGGGGAACAGTGAAAATTTGGACGTGGTGCTGAGTTACCTGGGCATGTGTCTTTCTGCAACGCCCGTGTGCCGCCAAGCACTGCTCTTGCACGGCGACACGGCCAACGGCAAGAGCATGCTGGTGCACTTGATAACACACATGTTCGGTCCGGACAACAAGCTCACTTTGTCGTTGCCGGACAAATTCTTCACGCCCGCGGGAGACCGCATCATGGATGCCACCTTCCGCGAATGCACCACGGACAAGCGGTTCCTAATCGCCAACGAGCTGCAGCCACTGAAGATGGACTCGGGCAGCAAGGCGAAGCTGAAACAATTTCACTCCGGCGGTGACACCGTGGCCATTCGCTCGCCCTACTCCAAGACCAACAGCGTCTTCATTAACAAGGCCAAGATCGTGGCCACAAGCAACGAGCTACCGTATTTCACCCACGACGAGGTAGCTGAGTGGGGGCGCCTGTTGGTCATACCCATGCGTACGCGTTACGTGATGCGGTCCCGAGCCGAGCACCGAGCTGCCATCTACTCGGCGATGGCAGAGGACCGCGTTCGACGCCGCGTGTTTGGGCTCAGCTACCCGAGCACGTACGGCGAGTACGCGCGAGACGTCAACGCAAAGTTCAACGTGTTCTGCGAGGATCAGTTGACGGCCAACGCAGCCACCCACATGCTCGTGCGCGAAGAGGCACCGCTGTTTGACCTGTCCACCATTCAGCACGGCACGGTGCGCGCCATTCCCAGCTGTCGCAGCGTCATGGCCAACCCGACGCTCACGTCTGTCGAGAGCAAGACGAAGCTGCGTATCCTGATGAACAGGATTGTGCCCCGCGACGGCGGCTTGGATAAGCTGAGCAAAGTGGCCATCAAGATCGCCAACGTGGCCGAGAAGCGAGTGCCCATGATCAAGGCATTCAAGGACCCCCTGAGTCTGGCGCTGCACGATCTGTTTGTGTACACTGGAAACTCGGCGCACACCATCAGCTGGCCCCAGATGTACAGCAGACTGCGCGCGTACTTCAAGTCTCCGCCGCAGTGGCTGCTCGGCGTGTACGGGAACGCATGCGGCGCCGACGCCGAAATCCGAGCCGTGCGAGACCTGGAGCACGACGAGATGCTCGTTCTCGTGCAGGAGCGTGCGTCGAGCTGTCGCCGGCGTCGCAGGCTCTGCTGGGCGACCTGGAGAAGCGCAGCGCGGACGGCGCTGGCCCGATGGACTTTCACGTGAGAGGAGGAGCTCGGCAAACGGAGATTCTCACTCGAACGGAGAATCTGTCCAACTGCGACAACATCAAGGTGGTGGGGTACGTGCTGCGCGCTCGCTACAAGCGGTTCGTCCATGATCAGACCTAAGTGACATTGGACGCCAACGCTCTGGACCCACTGGGCGAATTGGCGCGCATCAGCGATCTCGAAGTGTATGCCTCCGCTGTCAAGTCCCGCATGCCCAACGCAAAGCATCAAGTACAGTACACCCGAAAGGCCGTGTTTGGCTTTATCGACGGCAAGCCCGTCCCGCCGCTGAACAAGATCGGCAAAGACGACCGCGTGGCAAACGCCCGCAAGGAATTCAATCGCAACCTCGTCAGACTGGACCATTTGCGCAGTTGGATGCGGTTGTCCATGACCGACAGCGAGCGGGACAAGTTGGGTAGCGAAGTGAGCAAGATAGAGGCAACCCTGACCGACGGCGCCATCGGTGTTGTGTGGGACAGCACCGATTTTGCAGAAGACGACTCGGACGAATGCTCATCGCAGGCCTCGAAATCGCCCGCTCCCGCCACCACATCATTTGAAACGGACGAAGAAGAGTTTGGAGAAATGGCCGACGAAGAGATGGACGAGGAAATGGAAAATGCGCGGAGAGCAGACATTACGAGAATGGTCGCCAAGATATCATCCACGCCGCGCATATCGTCGTCCGAAAACAGCGTCGACGACGTGGATTGCAAGCACGGCAACGACCCATTTTCGTTCATACCTCATCCGGCTTTCATTTGCCCCACTCCTTCAAAAACGTCAGCGTCCCCCGCGTATAGCTTACCATCTGGATCACCGAGCAAATGGGCGACGCACACTCCGCTACGCACAACGCTAAGCCAAGTTGAGCGCGTGGCATCTTTGATAGACGTGCTGCCTCCCGAATCGAGATGGAAGCAAGTGCGCGACGGAGCCTGGGACATTGGCCCGTGCCTACACGAGCTTGGCGGCGGGCGGAAACGCAAGCGTTCCAGCGCCAGCAGTAAAGAATGATGTCTGGTGTGGATGTGGTGTGTGAGAAGGTAGTAAGATGTAACAGACTGCCACTGCCAGACGGGCACGATGTCGTGCGTAGCACAGGTCCTGTACACATTCCGCCGGCACATGCGCGATTTCATGGAGCGCGCGACGTGGCACGACGGAGGTCCTCTAGCCCTGCTCCCAGATTAGGGTTGTCGTCAAGACGTGACCCGTCGTTGTAATTGCCATCGTCACGATTGCATCCATCACGCTTCACCTCAGCAAGAGTGCAGAGATTCACCCCATCAAGAGTGCAGAGATTCACCTCAGCAAGAGTGGAGATATTCATCCCATCAAAAGTGCACAGATTCACCTCAGCAAGAACGCAGCCATCAAGATTCATCGCATCAAGATTCATTGGACCATCGTCACCAAGAAGACGTACTCTGGGACGAGGTGTGGGTCCCCGAAGTTCCATTGGGAATGGTAACGTGGTTGCTGGTGCGCAACACTCAAGCGGGAGTCTCGACTGCCCATTACATACGCGACCGAGCCACGCACCTCTCTCCGTGCACGCTGGTGCAACGGCGCTTACGCGACACCGTGGTTTCCGTTCCCGACGGCGACGGACTTATTATCTCCTGCGGTCCGGGGCTGCTGCTGCCGCCGGGCGACGCGGTGGGGCCGCTAGACATGTGGGTCGTCAACGGCGTGAGCCTGTCTTGCAAGCCACCGGCCATGAAAAATAAGCTCTTGCTGTACAACCTCCATGTGTGTGGATGCTGCATCATAGTGGCGCGTTACGGAACAAGGGGGTGTACGGCGTGTGACGCGACGGACCTGGTCGAGGTGGTCGAGGCGACAAAACAGTTGCGAGAACTCGGGCCCGGGGTGGTATGACTGTCGGCCGACGGTCGTTTACACCTCGTTACGCGTCAGGCAGAGACCGCTCGTACATTGGGACGAAGCATGGCTCAGCTGTCGAGCGAAATCGGCGAAGTGCCTCCTTCGCCCCCGATCGTGATCGAGTACGACGACGTCCTCCCGTCGCAGGTCCGGTCCGTAGTGGTGGCGCTTCCTAAGCCAGCGCCCAAGAAACGCAAGGCCTCTCCGTTGCAGGATCCCGTAGCCGCCAAACGGCAGCGTGTGATCGACGAGGCAAAGGCCGCTCAGCAGGCTGTTCTCGAACACGTGCAACGCGAAACTCGCGAAGCCAAGAACGCGTGGAAGGTCGCCAATGCGAAAGCGCAAAAGGAGGCGCGCGCAGCCAAAGCCGCGCGGCGGCCCGTAAATGAACGCATACAGCGCGAGGCTGCCGAGGCGAAGGCGGCATGGAAAGCGGCCGCCGAGAAATCTGGACGGGAGACGCGCGAAGCCAAGGCGGCACTGAGGGATGCGGTAGCCAAGGCCGAGCGAGAGGCCCGCGAAGCCGAGACGGCCCGTAAAGCCGCGGCGACCACCAGTGTCATCAACAGGGCGGTGTGCAACGCGTTCGAGCGCGCCACGGGCAAGCAGTTCGAGCTGGAAGCAACGTATTCGGGCTTTCGCAACGAGTTCCTCAAGAACAACAGACAGCCGTACCGTGCCGACATGGCGAACACCGAGTTACGCGTCATGGTGGAATACAACGGGGGCTACCACTACAAGCGGGACGAATACACGCGCACGCTCAACGACGTGCTCAAGCGGCGCTGGTGCAAGCGCGAGGGGTTCGTGCAAATCAACGTGAATGCCGGAGTGAGCAGTACGCTCAGACACCTCGTCCCGTACGCCTGCTTTCGCTTGTTCCTCGAGGTTCCTCGTTACGTGCCCCCCAAAAAATGGGCCGCGGCGTGCACGAAACGATGGGCGTCGGTGGACGAGCATTGCAGCGCGACGGTTGAAGAGCGGCGAGGAAAGACGAAGGCTGTGGCGCTCATTGTGTACGAGGACGATCCCGACCAGCTCGAGCCATTCTCCGACGCGGAGGTACGGTTCGTTGTGGACGGGGTGTTGAAGCGAAGATTGCGGACCTTCTTTTGCGGTTATGGATCGACGTACGTGGCAACTCTGATGCGACGTTCCAACGACTTTGTCGAGTGTTCGGTGTGGTACAACATTTCCCAGTACATTCTGGTGGACATGCGCAACCAAATGCAGATGCGCGCTTCCAAGACCAACAACACATTCCGCGTCGTATTCTGGAAACGCTTTCCCTGCACCGATGCGACGAACGAGCCGACGCTTTTCTACCGCCGCGACGTGATCCACGTGCCGCTGTTTCTGCTGCGAATCGATAAGGACGACCCGCTATACGTGGTTTCGGCATACCTGGCGTGCCGCATCTTTGATCAAGTGGACGAAGCTACCCTGCACTGGAAGAAGCACACACACCCATTCATGTCTCGAGACGGTAACAATTGTTGGAAGTATCGCTACTCTCTGCAGCAGCAGCAGCAACGGTACCGAAACTAGACTATGAGTGAGGTCAATAAAGAACACGGATAGTGTATAACACTCTTTATTTGTCATATCCCATGGTGGCAATCTCGCACATCTGTCTTTTGATCTCCATCTCCATGCCGTTGGGTATTGTCCATCGATCACGTAGGTCTGGTGTATTCTGCACCCATTCTCGGGTGTCTGTGGAGAGGTAATCAAGCAAGCGCTCGCTGAGTTCTTCTTTCTTGGAATACGTGTACTCGTCGTCGCCATGAGATATTCCTGCGTTTAGCTTCAGTAGTGCCATTAGGAGAAACATGAACGCAACACATGGCATCTGTAGCAAGTTTCTAAACAGCGTAATCCTGGCCTCTTGATCCTCTGGTACACTGTCATAAATGTCGTGTTTATCTACTATTCTCAGTGTGCGTGTTGTCCACATTGAGATGGCGTAATTCTTCTCTGAAAGTTTCAATACTTCCCGTGTGTCGACGTCCACGAGTAGAGTATTGAACAATGCAAAGTGATGGGCGACAAAGCGGACGATCACGTCCCAGACAGCCGCTGACATTAGATGTTCTTTAGAGGAAACTGGCAAGATTGAAGTGCCGAGTATGCTGGCGAATTCGCACGTGTTTATCGCCGCCACGGCTTCTAGCGTAATGTCCGCAGTCGAACACACAATCGAACAATTCGTACAGCTGTACCTCAGTAGATCAAGCACGCTATAAAGCGACAACAATAAAGACAGATGGTGACGCGAATAAAGGCGACTCGTGGCCACGGGAATTAGTAAGTGACTGCGACTAAGGCTGCCAACAACTTTCAGTGTCGCTGCTACCACGGCCATGGGCGAGTAGCAGTAGGCAGCAAAGAGTCTGAGTGTTGACAACGTGTTCCGAAAGTCCAATGACCAAAATCTTGTAGTGTTACAAACTCCCAATTCCATTACAGCTAGCTCCATTTGGTGTTTGGACAAGGTCTGGGCGATGGAAGCAATATTGGGGTTACTCGTGTTAACGGCGTTCTTGATGACTATATTGCGCGAAAGGCATTCCGCGACTACAGCCTCGATCATGACGTTTGTTGGAGCGTGGGCAGCCACCGAATGCTTGAGGAATTGTTCCAAGTTGTTGTCGACGTTATCGACCGTCCAACACCAGCCTTTATCCGGCAGTGGCACGTGACACCTCCATTTGAGCGCCGTTTCAAAATCCGCGTTTTGCAGGTTCAAGAAGTACGGAGTGCGGAATGGTGTGAGAGAAGCCAGTTCCGGAGTCCTATTCCGAAACTGCATTGGTGGCACGTGGTATAGCATCATAATTTCATTCTGACGTTCAGTAATGTGTTGGGTGAACTGGGGGTCGTGGTTGTGTATGTTGAGCCACTTTGCTATGCACTGCGTGTAGTAGCCCGTCAACTCTTTCTGGGCTTCGTTGCAGACTGCCTGGTCTGCGTACGTGATGTAACTAATCTGTGCCAGAGGTGTAAGCGCTCCGCACAAGTCTGTGTAGCTTAACTCGTCCGTCTTCCTCGCGAGGATAGGGAAGACCATGAAGGGGTGTAGACAATCGGGGGTCGTATTATCGATTATGTGTTCGAGATACCCCTATGTTCGAGTCTGGAACTCGCGAAACACACAAATATAATTCGGCGGCACCTCGTAGGTGCTGCGGAGGAACATGCAACGAGCTTCGTCGTAATGCATCATCGAGGCCCACTTGAAAATACAGCCCAACGAACGAAGCATCACGTCAATTTCCTCGTCGTAATCGCTGTACTGCGAATCGATGTAGCACAGTTCGTACACCATGGCATCGATTACGTTGAACTCTATTTGATTCGTCCAGAAAAATTTCAACCACACGGGCGGAACAAAGGCAGCGACGCACACCGGCAGCACCTCGATTAGGTTCTCGTGAAAGTGGAGTACGAATCTACCTGCTGTCAGTAACTCGTTGGGTTTGGCAGAGATGAAACTTATGCGAAAGGGGTACAGGATAGAATTGAATGCGGCGGCTATGTACCACGGATTATAATCGGGAGGTACACTGATTGTGTGCTGTGGTCGAAATGCCGTCGCAAATAATTTTGGAACGAGCGGTACGCAATCGGCGGGATATACGTATGTCGTCACTGGCATCAGCCGGGAGAACGACTCGTGGACGTAGCTTCGTGGTTGGTCGAACGACATGGTTTGCATTTGCTTGGCGTAAAACGTAACTCCTGGTACAATCCTATACGTAGTAGCCACTATGGCTTTGTTGTTGGAATACGACGTCGCCGTATCCACGACAATCCGCGTTGTGTATTGTTCTAGCCACATGTTACTTAGATCAAGCGTTCCGGTAATCTGTCTCACGGGGTTGCGCATAAGGCGCTCGTTGGGGACGGCAATGTTGAAGTGTACTCCGGGACGCTTCTTTTCAGCAACCTTCAGTTCCGCCTTTCGCTTTCTGAGTACGGAACGCGACACCGACGGAGTTTCCCCCATCGGACTTTGCGCCCTCGACGGCGCTGGTGTTTGCGATCTCGACGGGACCGGGGTTCTTGACGTTTGCATTTTCGACGACGCTCGTTTGCGAACTCGAGGCGGCGACGTCGGGGGTGCAAAGTCCGCTGCAGCCTCGATCTTGCGCCGCTTTCCTCCCATTTCCAAGAGCACGCTCCCGTCATCCAAGCGAACTACGCGTTGCTTAACCACCTGTTTCATATCCATATCATGCCACGCAGCCCCGCGACGTGTATTCTTGGCTATTCGCTGTGATGCGTCCTCCAATCTTCCGCTCAACTGGTTTCCTATGTGAAATTCGGCTTCCGGCTCTTGATGATGCTCTTGCGGCCGTGTTATGTATGACATCGCTTCCCGTAAAAAGAGCAGATAGCTGTTGGAAACCTGCCTCGCTGCATGTGACCCAAACACGTAAAGTACCATTCCAAAGTATTGGTGTGGTGCAATGTGCGCATTTGGTGACAACGTGTCAACGAATGCCATTCTTTGAAATGACGCGAGTTGATAGAGCATGCGTTCTGTCTTTACTTCGTCGTTGTTATCCAGTCCAGGTTGGTGCTGATCCCACACGGGGTGTGTTTCGCCAAACTCCATGCGGAATTTCAAATTGAGCTTCTGTACTGCAGTGACATCTTCCAGCAGCTGCATACGATATACTAAATATTGCTCCCACAACGGCAGACATTTCACAGGATGTTCCAAAATATTTTCATCTGGAAACCAATCCGCGATCCCACCAAAGAGAACGTATGCAAGCTTGTCTATGTACTCTCTTACGAGGGCCCCGTTCTCACGATCCCACGTGTGCAAGTAATAGCGAAAGAGCAGGGCCGGCAGGTACGTTGTTGGCGGCGGCGGGTAGCTGGAATCTCGCAAAGAATGTACAGGACACGGCACCCACGGTGCAGGCAGATTGCAGCTCTCCGTATGCCAATTGTGCATCGACTGGTCCACAGGAAACATTGCCTCGCATATCATCTGCGGGTTGTCCTTATACTTGTCGAATACGTGTCTCAAAATTGCATCATATGCGTGCTGTTCTCTGGTAACATTTCGTAATTCCGCTATTTGAGTCATGTACTCGGGTGGCACCCAGCCGGTGGCACGACTGCGGTCAGGCTGCTCTACCACGTTAGCATCTCTTCCGACCAGCTGCTTCACGGGATCCAAGAGACGGCTTTGCAGGGGCCAATTATCGCTCTTCATGAATTCGAGCAATAGTTTGCTCATGGTCACTGATGTGACATGATCTTGATACCACGACGTATATACGCCGCAAAAGTGGCCCGTGACCTCGACAACCCAGGGTGTTAGACCCGTAATCTGAGAGATGTGATGAGAATATCTTGAAATAGTGGCATTGGGCGGTGCCTCGTCCTGAACCATATTCAAATGATTCTCTCGAACTCGACGCCAATGACTCGCATTAGATTCGCCATTGACAATTTTCATGATGTCTGTGTCGGGTACAACCATGCCACTGGGATTAGCATAGTCGAGCAAGATGAAATTGACAAGCTCCTTCGCTTGTTTGTTCTCTTCCAGTGCGAAAGCGTCGACATATGCAGACTCTGCGGCGGCAACGGGCTCCGGGGGGACCGCTTCCGTATCGGCGGCGACTCTTTCTTCTGGGGCCGCCAAAGGAGCGCCGACTCTTTCTTCTGGGGCCGCCAAAGGAGTAGCCACTCTTTCGACAAACGGAGCGACCACCCTTGCAGTATCCCCGCTTTCTCGCAGACCTTCATCTTCAATATCGATATCTTGGACATCGCTAACATCACTTTCCAATTGATAATCACCGCCGTGTGCCTCAGTAAAGAACTTCCTGCTAGACTTTCTTTTTCCTTCAACCTCTGATAACTTGACTAATGATGTCTTTGCGCTTTCTTTCTTCGTCTTACCCTTTCTGCCAGCTTTTTGGCCTTTTATGCCCCGTAACGGACCCTCGCTCTCAGACCGAGTTTGCCGACCTGAACCCATAGACCAGTGCTTACTCCTACTTCTAGACGATCGAGCTGTAAAGCTCTCGCCTTGCTGCGGCGAGTGCATAATGACCTGAGATGTAGAGGCCCCTACCACTTGTGCCGAGTTCGCATGTGCAAAGCCTTCTTCCGAGCCTGTGAGATATTCTGGTGGCAACAGCGATGGCTGAGGGCCCTCTGGTTGTGAAAGCGGGGGCGGCCTTACCGTCGCACTTTGTAATGGTGTTTGGAGTGGAAGGCTTTCAAACTCCAATGAGGCACTTTCTGACGGTGGTTGTAGTACAGGACCTTCTACTAGCGGTTGCGACGAAAGGCCTTCTGGTTACTGTGGATAAGGTTGCGAATAGAAAATGTCTGAATCCTTCTGTTCTTGTGATACGGGAACTAAAGCTTGAATGTCCTCCTGTGCTTGCACTTGGACTCCTAGTGGTACGAGGGCGGCTAAGGGATCTGTGATGACTCTCTGTTCTTGTACGTCATGCACTTGTTTGAGGGCTAGAGAGTGTGTCTGTTCGGGGGCCTGGAGTTCCGGTGCTTGTTCTAGCCGTTCTTGTTCGAGCCTTTCTTGTTCGAGTCGTTCTCGTTCTTGTTCGAGCTGTTCTTCTAGCCGTGCTTGTTCGAAGGCCTGTTCGGGGGCTAAGGCGTGCGCTTGTTCAATAGCTTGGACTCTCCGTGGTACCAGGGATAAAGCTTGAGAGTCTGCGGTCGCTCCTTGTACGGGATTTGTAATGGCCCGCGCTTGTTCGAGATCCTCCAAAGAGCTGTTGTCGTCATTATCCATGGCAGTGATGTCGGAAGAAGAGGCTGACTGTATTATGGGCCCGGGTGTAACATCCACACTGGATATTGAACGATCACGACTAGGAAAATGTTCCTCGTCGCTTCCAAGCGTCTCCCGCCGCGTCTGTAAATACGCATTCATCCGGTTCTCTAAAGACTCTGCATTATGCTGAATATAATTCACAGCAGCCTGAACTTTCTTCGCATTAATGACACCGCTACGCTGTTGATGGTATGCCATTAGTTCGGCACACTTTTCTTCGATTGCCAGTAATATAGTCAGGACGTCTTGTTTGTATGTCTCTTCCATGAGCTGTTCCGATGCAGAGAAAATGTTACGGATTCTGTCTATCGTTCTTCTTATACTAGATAACATATTTGAATCTAATGCTTGGGTTGTCTTGAAATGCAGTGACCGCAATACATCCATTGTCGATGTACTTAACTGGATGCCTGGTGGAATAGTCAGGCGCGGTTCAGTTGTGGCAGTGTCCATAAGCTGTTGTGCAGCCTCTTGTCTTTGCCCTGGCAGCGCTAGAACTTGCCTTTCTTGTTCTGGCCACGTGAGAAGTTCCTGCGCATGAATTTCATCTGGCCACGTGATAGCTGCAATTTCTTCTTGGGCGGCAAAGCGCGGTAGGATGGAAAGAAATCTATTAATTGCTTTGAGCACCAACTCGTCGTCTTGCTTTGACATGATCACACTGTATGCCATCAACGACACGGCTATTGTATATAACAGGACACCATTACCCAGGGGTCCATACCCGCTTTCTTCCATGCTGCAATGTGTTCAGATAATTGCACAGCAAACATTGCCTCTTTCACACTCTCAATCACGTCTTTGTCTAATTTAAGCATTCTTGTAAGATATATGACAATTCCCGCTGTGGGTACAGTGGACGTATTGTTCACGATTATACGCATCTGATTTAGGACTCCTAATGCTCTGCTTCGCTCTTCTTCCCACAATGAATCCTGCGCCAACCGCTGTAACCACGCCGGCTGATGTTGCTGCGACACTTCCAGTGACTCTGCCTGTTGCTGTAGAACCAAAGATTGCTGCTGTGCCCACTGTTGGCGGTGCTTCTGTTCCTGCCGCAATAATTCGCGCTGTTGCTGCTGCTGTTACTTTAATGCCTCCAACAGTCGTCGCTGTTGCTCTTCCAACACGCGCAAATTGACAGATTGCAAAAAGAGATTTGTTATATCACTAGAAAGCTCAACTGTTGCCGACGTAGTTGGTTGATACGGAGCTATTTCCATGGTGCTCTTATATCCTAGTCCAAGATCGATATCCATGGCTTCGTGTGGTGTGGATGTCACGATATGACCTGGAGCCGGTTCCACTAGGATTTGTCGTGGCTGTGTTACAAGAATGCCTAGAGGCGGTTGCATTGGGGGATGTGGTGGTTGTCCTACAAGAGGATCTGGAGGCGGTAGCGCCAGGATTTCACTCGCAGACGATATCGCCAAGGGAGAAGTTTCCGTCGTAAGAGGAGGCGCCATTAGGGCCGGGGCAGATGCAACAACTGGTGCGCCTTCAATTTGAGGGTAGACAGCAGAGCTAGGAAGTTGAGGGCGGTCAGCAGGGCTGGGAAGTGCCTGACGAACCTCAGAAGGAGGGAGTGCAGGTTGCTCCTCAGAAGGAGGGAGTGCAGGTTGCTCCTCAGAAGGAGGGAGTGCAGGTTGCTCCTCAGAAGGAGGGAGTGCAGGTTGCTCCTCATAAGGTGTGTGGAAGACGTCATATAATGATGTATCTAGTACCATTTGCCTAGGGTATCGTACATCATATCGCCATAGTATTGCAGTATTCCTCTGCGAAGAGATTCATCGCGCATACTCATCGTCTCTGGGTGTTCTCTCATGTCCAATGTATATCCGTGCTTTGTCATCAGCATCTCGCTATCTTCAGAAGTTAACTCGGGTTCAGCAACCTGGACATTCTCGGTGGTTTGCCCTGCACCTGCAATTCGCCTTGCTGACTTGGTGTCCATGGGAGGGTGTTGTTGTTGCGCACTCGCAAATTGCCTTGCTGACTCGGTGTCCACGGGAGGGGATTCTGGAAACGTAGACGATTCTCCTGGGCCGGCAATTGGAGCTGTGGGACCCACGGCAGAGGATTGTGAAAACGGCCCTGGCGGACCTGCGGGAGCAGGTTCTGGAAACTGTCCTGGACCCGCGGAACCCACGACTGGGGGTTCTGAAAACGGCCCCGTTGTTGTATCGTGAAGATGCCTCTCAGAAGGATAGGCCGCCGAGCCCTGTTGCACCACACTTGGCCGCGTAGTCGCACTCATCGAGTCTGCAGGTGGAGTCTCGATTCCTCGCTGTTGGTACTCAACTCTGCAGCGGGCTCGCCAGAGTGCTGTGCCGTGTCAGGCGGCTGTGTAGGGTGATACTGATGCATCGTGTTAGCGGAGTATCCAGGTTGCGTAGGGTATTGCTGTGTGTACCCAGGTTGTGCATAGAGTTGCTTTGTGTATCCAGGTTGCATAGGATGTTGCTGCGTGTATCCAGTTCGCATGGGGGGTTGCTGCGTGTATCCAGTTCGCGTAGGGGGTTGCTGCGTGTATCCAGTTTGCATAGAATGTTGCTGCGTGTATCCAGGTTGTGCAGAGTGCGTTATGGTAAAGTATGTAGGGTGACGCACCGTGTCTCCGTTGTGTGACGGAAATTGCACTTGTCCGTATGGGGTACGAAAAGAAACATCGGCACACAGAGGAATATTGATGGTTTCGTGCGTAGGCCAACTGCGATTACAAGTAACATGGCAACGATAGCCATCCAGTGCGGACGGTGCCGACATAGTGCCTGGCGGCATATAGGGCAGGTAGGGTTGGTTAGACGGAACCGGTGCTACATAAGGTGCAAGCACCGGTTGTGCGTGGGGTGGTTGGAGCTGTGGCTGTACAACTGAATATGGTTGTGCAAAATTTAGAGGGGCCATTTGTGACGAGGGCAGAGGCATCTGTGGCGGGGAGACTTGCGAAGGGGGCATCCGTGGCGGGGGCACTTCCGGACGAGGCATCTGTGGTAGGGGGATTTGCGAAGGAGGAATCTGTGGCGGGGGAAATTGTGGAATTTGATACGGTTGTTGTAGAGGAGTTTCTGGCGGGGGCATGTACTGCGGGGTAGTGTCCATACTTTGCGGTGGGGGCATCAGGGCGTGCGTTGCTTGCGGTGCCATTTGAAACAGCGGTGTTTGAAACGGGGCGTGCGGTGCCATTTGAAACGGGGCTTGCAATGTCTGTACAAAGTTCGACCCCGCGCTCGGAAACTGCGCAGCGTTGGACGGGGGAAACATGTGTGATGCTTGCGCAGCGTTGGACGGGGCGTTCGGAAACTGCGCAGCGTTGGACGGGGGAAACATGTGTGATGCTTGCTCAACGTTGGACCCAAAGGCGCTCGGGTGCATCAGGGAAAACGATGACTCCGGGTTGCAGATCGTATCCATAGGCTGCTGTGTCTGCCTTTTCCCGTTTCGTGACGGGGTGCGATGCACTTTTCGTGTACGACTGTTCTCATCATCATCGCTCTCATCGTCGTCTTCGTCGCACGAAACGTAACATTGCCCACCCTGGGCGACATTAACGCAGCGCCTACGCCTCCCCGGTCTATGTCCTCTGTTATGAGGAAAGTCCTGTGGAAATCGCGTAGGAAGTGCGCCCCGGGGATCATCGTCGTCGGCTACATCACTGTCGTTGGCGTTACGGCGCCTGGACCTAGCGTTGTCGCCTCTGCCCTGCGACGCATACTCGCCCTCCCGTTTTCGCCGTAAACAAGCTTGCTGCGCTCGTCTGAGTTCTGCCGTGCGCTGCCGTTCGACCGTGGCTCCCACGTCTACTGTGTCTAGGTCCCGCAAAAGCACGTTGTATGCATTGTGCCGTTCACCCCACTGCTCGGTCAGTGGATGTTTGACGTCGCGCAACAGAAACATGTACACGCCGAGCCCACGCAAATATTCCACGCACACCTTTCGCTTGAAGTCCGCCAGCCTATCGTACAGTGCCTGGTTGTTGGAGGCCAGGCTTCTAATGTCCATGTTGGCCACGAGCATGATGTCGTGTGGCGGGCAAAAGTAGCGGGGCAATATCTCGGCGCGACCCATCAATATCCCGTCGTCGAGAGCCTCGCGCAGAGGATTGCGTCCGGCCACGCACACGGACGGGTATGAGTGCCGTATCCAATTGATGTAATCGTAAAGCATGTCACCGTTGCTGTTGACGCGTGCCCATGCTCCGTCTGTAAGTGCGCGCACGCGGTGCAACAACGTTTCGGCGTTGTCGGATCCGCGCCCATCGGCGACTCCCTGTATAATCTGGCCCAACGCAAATTGCGTAGCCTTGTAGGCGGGATCGGAGGCGCAACGCCAAGCTCGCTTTAAGTGAGCGTGTCCGCGATAGAGTCGAGTTTGCGGTACGATGTGCTTGTTGACGAGGGACATGGACCGCACGTATTGGCGCACGGCATCGCCGGCCTCCGTCGGATCCATCAGCGGTCCCTCTACCATCGACTTGTCGTGCTTGGCGACGGCTTTCAGTGCTTCGACGAGAGCCTCCCAGGCAATGAACAGCGGATTGCGCTCGTTAATGAGTACGTAGTCGGGGGTGTAGCGCACCTCTTCCCAGGCGTTGCGCAGAGCCACGTCCATGAGGAAATGGGGGGTACCGCGCGCTCGAAAGGCAACGCGGTCCAGTGCGAGCGACACGAGCGGAGGCAGATACGCCGAGTCCCACGAATACGAAGGGTATGCGTCTAGCACCCGGAACACGCGGGGCACGTAACGGCCGTACGGCTGGGCGGACAGCGCAACGTTGCGCAGTTGGACCGAGGCACCGCCGGTCGAAGCCACGTGCCACTGAGCAACGTCACCGCTCGTAAATGCGTACACGCTGTAGATTGGGTGCAGCGCCTCGAACTTGCCCTCGGTGACGATGAGCATGTACATAATAGCCACGATGTTGGCGGTTGGCGTCGTTCGGAACACGGTCTCGTTCCACGCGAACGAAAGAAGGACCACGTTGGCCGCTAGCTCGATGGCGGCCACAAGTCTGTGTAGCATACGGACCCGACCATCGCCGTAGCCCGTCAAATCTCCACGGCGAAGCTTCTGTAGCACAAAGTCGGAATCCACGTGCGGCTCGTGTCGATACGCGTAGCACAGCTCGCACAGCGCAAGGAACACGGCTGGCGCGACTGCGATGGGTAGCGCGGTATTGAGCTGGTCCAGCACGTAGCGTATGCGGTCCACCAAGGGATCCGAAATAAGGCGTTTCTCGGCGTGCGCAGCGTCTCGTTCGCGGGCGCATTGGAGCAGGGCGTAACACGCGCGCGAGGAGTCTCCCGTGGCGCTCGCGATCGCGTCCAGTAAAGGAAGCGGATTTTCGTCTTCTCGTTTCTCCCACGCTTTCTCCAATTGCTTTCGACGGGCCTCGTCGTCGGCACGCTCCCACGGATACGTACTGGAAAATCGAGGCACCTGCTGGTACGCTTTGATAATGACGTGCGCGTGCCGCTCGCATTTACCGAGTGCGTTGCGGGACACGAGCATGTCCAGCGGCAAGAGATGATCGGGCGTGGGGAGAATCCCCGAGGTCTTGGAGAAGGCCGTGGGTAAGTAGTCGTGCGCCGAACCGCGCCATTGGCCGTACAGATTTTCGGTCTCGGATCGGTCGGGTTCCCCCGAGAAAAGCGGCGGCAAGCGTAGCCGAGTGACGGCCGCTACATCGCACGAGGTTCGCGGCGCGAGGGCCACTTTACGAGACCACTCCTGATCTTGTTTGAGCTGACCCGACGTTGTCTGTGCCGAGGCAGTCGTTTGATCTAAGGGTGTCTGCGTGGCGGCGTGAGTAGCCTGGCTTGGCTTTGTTGAAGCAGTGGGAGTGGTGGCGGAAGGCTTTGCCGCCGCCCCCGGAATCACAATTATAGGCTGGCCAGCTCCCAGTAGAGAGCCCAACACTGTCTCGGTGTCCGCCATTGGGCGTGCGCGGACTCACAATGAATCAAGGGACGCACGGAGAAGTCATAAGCCGTGATTTTTATTGGAAATGAGCGGCGCGCCGAAGCGACCGCATTGATGCGCGAGCTGCATGGCCACGTCCATCGCACCGACTCCGCATGTCGTCGACATGGACAAGAGGGACGACGCATGAGACTTCACGGGGGGGTCGACGACGGCGTTGAACGCCACGGCTTCTTCCCGCCGCAAATAGCGAGCCACTGTTTCGTACGGGCTCGCGTCGTACAGTTCCTCGGATCCGAATGCGTAGAACAGCGCTTCGTACATTTTCCAGAACGGCGCATTCTCGTCGAGTATGCGCCGCAACCAGGCCTTGGCTCCGCTGTCGCCGGAAGGAGGCACAGTTCGGGCTCGCACCCGGCAAATCTCGACCACGCGCCAGGCTTCTTCTTCGGCGCGCGACTCGAGTTCTGCGTGGCGCACAAAGCGCAACGGAGGCGGCCTGAACTCGGGCACATTGTCACGATCGATCCATTCTTTCCATTCGTGATTGTGCACACCCACGAGGGGATTGACGGTATCGCCAGCTACGCGCGGCACACCCACCCCCGAAAGTAACGCGACGCGCTTTGGCCCGGGTAATTCGTCGGTCATACGCTTGGACCAGGCGGCCGCCTTGGCGTTGTCCTTTTCGAAACGCGACGCGACAACCAGTATTGTGGAGCGCAGGTCCGCTTCGCGCACACCGCAAACAGGAACATCGCAATCCGGGAACAGACCCTTGATGGACTGCGTGCACAATGCCGGCCTGCTCGTTTGCAGCCAGTACACGAAGCGGGCCAGATTGGGGTTGGCCAACAAATGCATTTGCGTGCGGTATCCCGTGGGGAGCGGCTGCGTTGGATCGTATGGGAAAATCGAGTCGCCTAGCCAAGCGTTCACGTCGTAATCGGGGAGCAGGTGCTCGTTGGGCGCTTCGGTCCAGCTGCCGCCGGGCAACGCAGTAGCTGCCCAATACTCGGGGAGAAATTCCCGCGCGTACTCGCCCATCTGCACCAGCCCGTGTTTCATCGTGCCCCACAGATCAAATGACACCACCCCCGTCAGGGGATAATTGGTGCGTAGTGGGCCCGGCACGATCAGGTGCGTCGGATGCGGCGCGTCTTCGGGGCTAAAGACGAATTGACGGCGACACACTGCGTAGCCGGGCGTGAGTCTACGCCGACCGTTGTCTCCACCCAGTTCGACGAAACGGCGCTCGGCCACCGCCGCCAGAGGCCCAAAAAGCGGCACCGCATGCAGCGCTCCGTCGCACGGAACCCACGTCAACCCCCACGGGTTCGCCGCCACTCGTAGGCCGAGCAATATGGATTCCTCTGAGCTAACCGGGCGCAGTCGTCGCGGAAGCCCCTCGGGAGGCCGCACGGTCGTAAAGCCAACGCGGGCGTTCTCTGGCCTGTAGGAAATCATACGAACTCCATCCACGCTTTCGGCTGCAACTCGGTTGGCTAACGTAACCTCCCTGCGATTTTCGTCGTCGAGAATGCGCCAACGCCACGCCGCGTATTTGCGCTCGGCGTGCTTCCAATGTTCTTCGTGAGCCACCTTCAATTTCGGGGTGCGCGCATCGCCCGGCGCAACGTCCAAACGAAACGCCGCCCCCAACCAGGGAGACTCTATCATGTTGGGCACGTCCAGGAACGTGAAGCCCACGATCTGCGGCGTCGAGTAGGGCGCAGCATTAATGAACATGCGCGTAAAAGGGGGCATGCGCACGCTGCCCCATTTGTAGTGTCTGCCTACAACTGCCGTGTCGCCGTTAATACGGCAATGCAAAGGCCGAGCGTCGCCCCCCATTACAGACATATATCGGCTGTGTCGCGTAAACACGTCAGTGGCATATTGCACGGAGGATGTCATTGTGTTTTGGCCGGAGCGCGTCTGTTCCACGGCGCTCGTATCCAAGGTGTTTCTTTCCGCCTGTCGCTGACATTTATTCCCAGCGCCAACGTCACAGCGCCAGGGCTTTCCCCGCTGTGGCGCTCCGTTCCGCACACCGCTCACATAGCACAGGTAGTTGGGGGCTTTCCCCGCACTGGCGCTGCGTCCTGCATGCCGCTCACATAGCAACGTTAGTTGAGGGAGTTCCCCGCACTGGCGCTGCGTCCTGCATGCCGCTCACATAGCAACGTTAGTTGAGGGAGTTCCCCGCACTGGCGCTGCAGCTATGAGCCGCATGCCAATCTTAGAGCCTGTTCCTCCCGCGAGCGGCAGCACTTGCGTCTCGTCACATTTCTTTCTGTAGTTCGGAGCGCACGCTAGTAGCCCGCGCCGTCTCTAGCTGCCGCCACCGCGCGCTCCTCCAATAATAATAATAATGAGATTCTTGTTGAGGGGGGGGGGAAGAGAAGGGGGGATTACACGGCCCTATAACTGTCTCCTGTACGTGCAGGGATACACCGCAACGGGGCCGAGTATAGGGGAAGGTTGAATGAAAGAGTGGAGAGGAAGCGGGAGCGAAAGGCCAATTTCGATACTTTCGTGCATTGCTCTTATACTTGAAAAGCATATTTTTCACGTAATGCAGAGCGTTATTGATGCGCACAACATAATGTCGCCTAAGCAGTACGGATTTACTTGTGGGCGTGGCACTAGATTAGCATTAGATGAATTGACCGATAACCTAACAGTACTCTTGAAATTAGTGCGTTCACTTGTGCATTATTTCTAGATGTATCAAAAGCTTTTGACTCCGCAAACCATAAAATTTTACTTCGTAAACTTCATAGCTATGGCTTCCGAGGGCCTTTCCTAACTTTCCTTGAGAATTATTTGCACGGTCGAATCCAAGTAGTAGTTTTCGGAAATTATTAAAGCAAACCTAGGCACTTGAGCGCTGGAGTACCCCGGGGGTCGATTTTAGCTCCCCTTTTATTCAACTTGCCCGGTAATGACCTTAGTCAAGCAATTTTTCACTGTCGGGTGTTTCAATATGCAGATGACACGCTTTTCGTATCTCGTCATACTAATTACCATCAAGCCGTGGCTGAATTACAAACTGACACTACAAATGTTATCAGTTGGTACCGTAATAGCTTAATTTCGATTAACCAAACTAAACCTAAATTAGTATGTTTTCACGATCCGCTGAAATCTATTCCTGTCATCACTCCAGTGTTTCTTCATTCTCCTCTGTGTAACAATTGTTCTTGCTCTCCTATTCCATACCTCTCAAGTGTCAATTACCTCGGTATTCATTTCGATTCTAACATGTCCTGGAACACTCACTTGGCTAACGTTTGTGAAAGGCTGCGCAAAATAGCCTGCCTGCTGTATTCTATTAAAGCACTATGCCCAATTTACGTAAGGAAAACAATAGCACATGCATTGCGGTACAGTGTGCTGAGATATGAAATTTGTTCTTTTTATTTCTGTTCAGTGTTTTGGCGCAATAAAGTTGATTCTTTACTAAAATCCATAATTCGGGCGGTGATGTATGGTGTTCACATTACTAACAATCCCGGTCTTTTTTCATCCTCGCACATGCCCTCGTTCAGGCTGTTATTCAAAGAAACAGTAATCCTTTCCCATATATGGAACAATGAGTTGCCTCGTGTATGTCCCCGCCAGAACATTACGTCCACGCGACCGCTTACTGCCTTTCTTTAGTTTTTAGTTTGAGTCTTGTGCAATTGACTTACTGTGCCGCCCCTGGGTTTGCTCCATTATGCCGAGCGCTGCCCCACAAGCCCATTGTTGGCTTGGGCAGGCTCGTATTTGTATGTAACTTTTTGAAATAAATAAATAATTTATATATATATATATGGGTAGTCGATGTCGAAGACCCCTGGAGAAAAAATGCCAAACATTGAAGGGTAAACATTCGTGCAACAAGGAGTGGTGGATTTTGAAGCGGGGACGTGCCGCGCGTAGAGATAATTGTGAGGTTTAAAGAGAGGGGAAAAGAAAACAAAGAAAGAGAAAAAAAGGAAAAGCTGATAGGGAGATTTGGAATGTCATAGAGGCTTATGGGAGCAATTGGATGCGCGCGGGGGGAGGAGTGGGGCCTTGCAGAAGGGGCAAAGAGCCTTGTGGGATAATATAGGAGGAGATAAGATAGTAATAATAATAAAAACGTAGTCTGAGGCCATTATTTAAAATGCAAGAGATAGGCTGGGAAGGAAGGGCCTTTGCAGAAGGTGCATGGGACCTTATGCAATATATAAAGGAAGAATTGATGATACTAAACATACAAAAATAAAAAAAAGAAGAAGAGGAGGAAGAGAAAAAAAAGAAAGTAGTCTGAGGGCATTGTGTGGCTTACTGACAAATAAGCCCACAAATGCGGGCGTGGCTGATTACAGAATATATATAGAATTAAAATGTCTTCGATAAAAGACACATATATTTTATCACCCAATTAAAAAAATTTAATTAACCATGCCTAATTCAGCTATATGTAATTTTATCATCCAAACATCACAAAGCCAATGCCAAAAATTTCCCAAGCTAACGGCAAGTTTTGCGCCTTCGTTTATTCGGTACTGAATTTTCGTCTGTTTTTGCGCCACGTTAGGAGCACGGACGAAATCACAAACACGTGAATTCACTATTAGAAATAGGTGTACTTTCTTTTGCAACAAATAGAAATGTTTTCTCAAGAGCATAAAAAAAATCTTGCAGAAAACAAGAGATTTCATAGCAGGCGGCAATCTTGGCGCCTCTGTGTGTGCCGCATTGTCGTCTGCATTTGCACGATGGATTAGAGCTGGACGGTGATGGTGCGTACTCGTATACTGTAAGCACATGGCAGTCTACATGCTTGCATTCATTTCGCATGAACTTTAACGCGCATTATTTTCTTCCATGGAAGCCGATGAGCAGTGCTCTGACATCCTAGTCGGGCACCGGAAACGGGGACCGTTCAAGCCTCCAGGTGCACCAAGAAGAAAGAGCAGCAAAGTTTCCGAGCATGACAGGGCCAGAATTCTCTAAGTGTCTAGGCGTGGAGGAAATGTGAAAAAATTGGCAGACACGCGGGCATCAATTTAAAGACTGCGAGTTGCATTGCAGCGAGTGATAAAGAAGCGCTGAAGAAAGGCGGAACATCGAAGAAATGAGGTAGTAACGGCTCTAAAGAATATTGTGGATAACAACCCTGCTTTCACGCTAAAGCAAATAAATCAAGCGGTGTAAGAAGGATTGAAGAGAATCGCCATCAACACAAGTAGCGTTGATCGTCTACTGGATTCGCACGAATACTCCTAGAAATTGGTGACTCAGAGGCCAAGACTGCAATAGAGACGACGTGAAACGCAGCCGCAAAACATACGCGCAATGGCTGCAGTGTGAAGAACCTTGCTTGTGCAGGGTTTACGTTGATGAGACTAACTATAACATACGGTGTTCAAGGAGCTTCGGCCGTGCAGTTATGGGACAGCCTGCGGGGAAGACGACCACTGGCACCAAAGGAGCAAACCTTACTCTTCATCGCCTGCATGTCAGCAAATGGTGTCATACATTGGACGGCCGTCGACAAGGTTCACTTGGTCGTGTTCAATGACATTTTGAGCAACATATCAGCCCATGTTGAAAGTGAATCTGGTTCTTAAGCGGTTTTTATTTTCGACAACACTCCAGCTCACAGTCGTGCGGAAGCAAGCTCGGCTAGTCAGATGCACTCGATCAAGCGGCTGCCTCTTTACAGCCCGTTTTTCAACCCTATAATATAGGTAGTGTTTTCGAAGTTCAAGTCGGAAGTCATAGCTTTCCTCAGCGAGCGGAGGGGCCTGGTGCTAACCACCCCTCCCGGAATGGCTGAAAAGGACCCTCGGCGCAGTTTGTTGCTCGACGCTGCCCGATATATGCAGCAAATACAAAGGGTAGAGTGTGCTGCTTTCGACCGCCATAACTTTTATACGGGCAGCTTTGCATGAAGATTTGTAAAAAGTGCCGAGTTACACATAGACCAATGTCTCCCAGAAAATAAAGCTGCATTTCAAATCGGCTACGTCTGTGCTTGTACGTGCCTATTGGTTGTTGGCAACTTACGCCGCTAGGATTGCCGCCAAGGCAAGTTAAGTACAGCTGCTAAGGTGACCATAGTGAGAGGCCAGTAGCTATTTCTGACCTCGGTTGTAAGCTCCACGGTACAGAAGTTTTATTCACTCTACCGTGTGGCGGCCAGACTAAATGCAGGGGCGCGCTCTCTCTTTCCGTGGTAGTGGCCGTGAAATGAAAAGTTGAAAAAGCGGTGATATGAGGTAATGTTTCTCTGCCTTTAAGTTTTCCCGCCCGAACCAAATGTGTTTTGCACTAATCCTTCTTTTCTGCTAGCGGTGTTAAATCATGATTTAAAACACTATGAATTTTCGTCAGTGCCTCTTTTGCTCTAAACGAAAACGTCAGCGGTTGACAGAATATCCACTGAACAGTTTGCCATGCACTAGCGTCAGGTCGCGCTATACCTGCTTACAGCTTTCAAAGGCACGCTGCATAAAATGGTACATATAGTTTTTTGGAAAATTTAGGGGCAAAAGGTGTTGATGTAAGTGCACCCGAAACTTCATTCGACCGTGCGCGACAGCGCCGCCACATTGCGCCTGATGTTGACGCGAACGTGCGCCACTCCTGGTTGTTTGGAGAGCTCGGCGGCGATCGCATCCCTTGACGTCTGGACAAAGTTGGCCCGTCGATCCACCGGGTGGATAAGGATCGTTTTGGGGCCAGCCTGTTGCGACCGGTGATGTTTCGGCGCCGCGAAGCGAGCCGGCGGTGCAAGGAGATGTTTTGCAGCAGTAGCAGACGACGCGATGGAATGCGGCCGCTGGTGGCGCTGCAGCCGCTGCTCCGGGGGAGGAGGAGGCCGGTCGGCCTGTTGCTGCACGGTGGGAGAGGAGAGGGGGGAAAAGGAGGCCTCCGCGTCGCTGGAGGGCGGGGCCTTGTCCCCGGAATTTGCATGGGCGCTTTTTTTGGATGCATAATGTCCGCTTTGACGAGGAGGGGCGGGGTCCGCTCTCAGGCTTGCATTTTGAACCCGCTTTCCCTTTGGGTTGTCGTTCGTGCCTCTCTGGCTGTCGGGGGTGTGGCTTTGTTGTTGGTGGTTCCTGCTCTTTCCTGGGCTTCTGGAGCTGTGTTGTTGCCTTTTTCTTTTGGAAGAGGGGGAAAGGAGACCTCGACGTCGTCGCGGGGAAGCGGCGCCGCATATGTGTCTTTTTCGGGTGCATGATGGCGACTCTGTTGAGCAGGGGCGGCGTCCGTGCTCAGGCGCGAGTTTTGAATCCGCTTTGCCTCTTCGCTCGTGCCTTGGTGGGTGTGGAAGGGTGGGGCGTTCATGGTGGACGTGCCTGCTCTTGCCTGGGCGTCTGGAGCTGGGTTGTTGCCATGCTCCTTTGTATGGACTGCTTGAGCGGCGTCATCCAGCGATGGCGGCGCTTTAGGAGTTGCTGGCTGGTCGGATAAAGACCCTTCTGTCGCCGACGGCGTGATGCTGGCCTGCGGGGGACATTGTTGGGCCGTGGATTCTGCTTCTGTCTTGTTATTCGGGCGGAGCTTTGGTGTTATGGGGTTAGGGGGGGGGGGGGGGGGGGGGTCAGGAAGAGGATTGAACTCATCTCCCCCGCCTCGATCGCTATGGTGGTGAAGACCGTTGGTGGTGTGCTGATGGCGATTCCCGGCAATTCTTCTTCCATTGCTTGCTTTATTTGCTTTAGCGTGAAAGCAGGGTTGTTATATACAATATTCTTTAGAGCCGTTACTACCGTATTTCCGAATTTATTCTATGTTCCGCCTTTCTTCAACGCATCTCTATCGCTCGCTGCAATGGATCTCGCCGTCTTTAAATTGACGCCCTGCGCGTCTGCCAAATTTTTCACATCTCCTCCACGCCTCGACACTTCGAGAATTCTGGCCCTGTCATGCTCGGAGACTTTGCTATTCTTTCTTCTTGGTGCCCCTGGAGGCTCGAACGGTGGTCCCCGTTTTTGGTGCCCGATTAGGATGTCAGGACAGTGCTCGTCAGCTTCCATGGAAGAAAATATTGCGCGTTAAAGGGACACTAAAGAGAGAAAGGAAGTGGGTTTACATCGATATAATGCCAGTTCCTGATTACAAAAAGACTACTCTTACTGAAAACAGAGCTGTTATAAGGTAGTAAAGAAGAATAACAGAAATACAGGTATCGCCACCACAGCCAAACGGCCGAGGCTCGCAACTACAAATCACGTGACGCGCTAGGGATCCCGGAGGCTGACAAATGCGAATTACGTTGCATGTTTGAATGCGGTAGTACGTTTTTTCTCAAAGATGATAATACGCTTTTATCATACGTAAACGACGGTGAAAAGACGACGTAAACGTTGCAAGGCAAATACAAAAATATACTTGGAGGCGCCACAGGCGCCCACTTCAGTTTTGGTTATGTTTCGGCTCAGGCATTTCGTGCGCACTCGGATAGTTTGTTTGAACCTGCAGCGCCTGAATTACGAGCTTGGGGCAGCAGATGCGCCTCGATGGTTCCCATTTGAGCATTCGGAGACACGAGCGAGCGAAATCCGCTACCGCCGACACACTCCTTCGTTCACACTTCTGCGCCAACATATCGCCGCCGTTGCCGCTTCGACTGCGACCTGACCGCTTGACTGCAGCTACGTACGCCACGAAAAGCATACATATGCTAAGTACCGAAGGAAAAACGCATTATCACTCAATTGTTCACTAAATCATGGCACATCTGACCAACATATACTGCGTCAACAAGACCTTCAACGTGCAATTTTCAGACGTCGTAAACAAAAGGGGCATACTTACCGCTCATACCAAGGAGAGCGTCGATATATTGCGCTCGTCGCCCGGCGAAAAAAAAGGGCCTCGGGTAAAAAGTAAAAACTAAAAATAACGAAGCACCAGAAATACATTACAAAAGGTTAAAAAAAATCTATTTGTAAAAAAAAACAAGCGGCAAGACTCGAACTCGCCACTGCTTGCTCCGTAACGTTCGGCGCTAACCGCTCAGCTACGCTGCGCCACAAGAACCTTGGAAATATTTCTAGTTTTTATGTCATGACCCCATTTACAATAAAGTGTTACTGCTGCCGGTCTAAAGATTACAACTTCTTGCTCATCGGCGCATGCTGCCTGCTCTCTAATGTTCTGGATGCCTATGCGCACTATATTGTGCACTGGAATCATTTTAACATGTGGAATTTCACAGCGCTGGCAAATGTTGTGGCGCCGGCCCTTCGGTCATGTTCTGCTACCGTGGGCGTAATTTTCGCTGAACACGGAGCTGTAGCACAAACCTTGAAGGAAAAAAGTGCGACGAAGCTCCAAAACTGACAAGCGCAGCAGCGAGGATATATTTTGCTGGTAACTAAATCTTATTTGTATGTAAACTTGTTAGGAAGCGTTGCGATGACCGAGGGCTCGGTTTGTTTATACACAGTGCAAGAAGGAGCGCAAAAGCTTGAGAAACATGTAAAGTATTGTGCATTACAAGCGCTGTTTTTTTCTTCCTTTATGGGCCCATCGCTCGGTAAATTTCTGCCTTCATCGTTTTATTTATTTCGCCGTTGCCAAGTTGGCCCTTGAGGGATGCGACGCCGCGGGCCGCGCCGGCTCGCTAGCTATCACAGAGTCTCTGCTTACGTCATAGTGTGCGTCACTCAACTCCAACTACGTAGTTGGAGGCCACAGTTTGAATTCGACCGGCGGGAACAAGAAAAAACCTCAACTTCTTATCGCAATATCTCAGCAATTATTCGATTTTTTGCTGCCGGATATGCGGCGAAAGTGTCACCAAATGTAGTTTATTAGATTTTCATACCATCTTTGGCTGTCTTTAGTGTCCCTTTAAAGTTCATGCGAAATTAATGACCTGCCTATAGTATACGAGCATGCACCACCACCGTGCGGCTCTACTCCGTCGTGCAAATGTAGACAACAACGCGGCACACACAACAGAGGCGCGAAGATTGCCGCCTGCTTTGAAATATCTTGTCTTCTGCGTTTCTAGCGGTTTTTGTTTTATGCTTTTGAGAAAACATTTATATTTCTTGCAAAAGAAAGTACACCTATTTCTAATAGTGAATTCACGTGTCTGTGCTTTCATCCATTCTCCTAACATAGCGCAAAAACAGACGACAATTCGGCACCGAGTAAACGGAGGCGGAAAACTTGTCCTCTGCTTTAGAACTTTTTGGCATTGGCTGTGTAATGTTTGGCTGATGAAATTACATGTAGCTAAATTAGATACGGTTGATTAAAACGTTTTTTTATTGTGTGATAAAATAATTGTGTGTTTCATCGAAGACATTTTAATTCTGTATATATTCTGTAATCATCAGTGCGCACATTTGTGGGATAAATTGTCCTCTTGGAATATAGAGCCAGTAAGCCACAGCTCTGGGACAATTCAGTATTTCACTGCCGAGAAAGTGCGTTTGGAGGAGGAGGAGGATTGATGTTCTAGTTTGGAATGGGAGAAAGGGGGGTAACGTGGTGCTTTCAACTGTCTCCTCTATTGAGGGAATCACCGCCGTTGCACCATGCGGGGAATGGGTATTAAAGAAAAAGAAGGGGTGGTCGTGGCTAAGAGGGCAAAGACAAGGAAAAGAGCAGAGCCGCGCCAGGAGCGCACGCACGAAGTGGTGGTGGTGGATACTATGATGATGGGGGATGGGGTACTGGGCACGACGTATGCCAGCCTGAGCTAGCGGCGGCACTCTTGGTGCCCAGGGGAATGGGATAGGGGAGGGTAGGGAGGGGAGGGGGGAGGACGCGCGAGGAAGTCCGCAGAGTCGGGGGCCGAAGAACGGCAGCACTGCGACGAGGTCCGCAGAACACAGAGGGCTATCCTGGGCGCCCAACGGGTAGCACACAGAAGAAGCACAGCCACCACAGGTAAGTCACCACACAGTGCAGGTTCGGCTTTGGTGCGAGCAGCATGCTGCTCGGCAAGCGTCCTTTTCCTGTAACAGATCAGGACGCCGGGGTGACTGCAGAGGGTCTGCAGTGCGCTGTCACGTCGGAAAGTCCGGGTGGCAGTTGGGAGGACCGCTGGCAAACCGCTGCCTTGGCAGCGGCGCGGCGGGTAGGGGCATCTCGGGAGATGGCACTCCTAGGCCCGTGCGCGAGAGGCACACGGGACACTGTCTCTTGGGAAATCCTTGAGGCAGCGGAAGGGACCGCAGTGGTACCTCAGCCAAGGCTGAGGCGCGGCGGGTGACGCTGGAAGGACCGCCGGGAAGGGCGGCGCGTCGAGGCCCGAGAGCAGGAAGATCCCGGGATTGCTGCCGAAGCAGCAGGGAGGGCCGCAGAAGCGGCAGGTGACGCTGGATGCGCCGAGGCCCGCGAACCTTGCGGTCAGCGGGAAACTGGCATGGGCCAGCAGGACTGTGCCCCCGAAGGAGCAGCAGGGAGCCTTGGCGAAGAACCACGAGTCCGTTCCAGCACTGGGGCTCGCCTCGGGCGAGGGCGACGTCGGTGCGCCACAGGCGAAGACCAAGGTCAAAGGGGGCCGCACCGATAACTCCTCAAGGGAGGAGGGTGTGCTGGCAGGGACAGACCTGGCAACGCCCGCAGCACGGGACGCACTCGCACGCCCAAGGGTCGGGGGTTGGGCTGGGAGACGGGTCCGGGCTCCGCTTCGGCTGGAGGGCTGGAAGAACCAGCAGGGATGATCCAAAGGACCAGGGAGGTGCGCCGGTAACAACCAGAGCACCGGAGGACGGAAGTTGCGACGGGGCGAGCAGGGCGAGCCAGCGCCGGAGGGAGGCGAAGGCGAGCGAGCGCTCGGTGAGAGCGGGCGCGCACGAGCTCGCCGGAGCGAGCGCCGCACACACCCGCCCCCACCGAGAGCTGAAAGGCGACTGACGGTGGTGGTGGTGGTGGTGACTATGGTTTATTTTTGGGGAGGGGGTACTGGTCACGTCTTATGTTGGCCATCTTTGTGGCATCACTCTTGGTGACCAGGGGGAAGGGGAAGTTGGGTTTAGGGGAAGGTTGGGGAGGGGAAGGTTGCTGACGCCGCCTATGTCGCCGCCATTTCCGCACAAAGCACTATGGGCCCATGCAGGCCTACAGAACAGAGCTGAGGCCAGACTCCTCCAGATAAATCAGGAGGAGCCAGTGAGCAGAAAGTTGGTTCCGAGATGGGAAGAGCAATTGCCCTTCGGTATCAGCAGGGAGACCAAGATTCCGATAGCCATTCAGAAGTTTCTGGCGATGGCCAGCGGAGGCTGGACACACGAGGAGCAAGTGTCCCAGTGTGCCAGTATTGCCGCAAGAGGGACAGGCTGGGCTGGGAGCTCGGCCACAGGCATACATGCGGGACGGAGTCCACGTGCAGCCTATTCGAAGTCGTAGGAGGAGGGATTTGTCCTTCCGTGAAAGTTTGTCAGAGAGCCGTTGGAGATGTTCACCAGCGGCAATACGACGGTCAGGATGGAAAGACCTTATCGACCTTCTCAAGAGGGGTCTTGAAAAGTCAAAAGGTGTGACAGCCTCAGTGACTGGGGCGCCGTTGTCATGCGCCGCTTTGGCCAAGGCATCCGCCTCTTCATTGCCCTGGACTCCAGTATGTCCTGGAACCCAATGTAGGGCCAGTTGATACCCCGAGTCCTGAAGGGCTAGGAGACGGGCTCGGAGAATGTTCACCGAGAGGTTGGTGCCGTGGTAGATAGTCAGGAGCTGCAGAGCAGATCTGGAGTCGCACAGAACATTCACAGGTCCAGGAGGGACACTGGAAGCGATGAACTGTGCGGCTAGGTGTAGACCGGCCAGCTCAGCAGCTGTTGAACTGGCAGGGAATGACAGGCGGCAGGACCTAGACTGGTCTAGCTGCGGTGCTGTCATAGCAGCAGCTGCTTGGAAGGTAGCGGGTCGAACCGAGCCATCCGTAAAGAGGAGTGTAGATTCTCTACACTCCTCAAGGAGGGCTGCAGTTGTCTGCTGGAAGGCAGCTACAGGGGTGTGACGTTTGGTGTGACCATCCGTATCCAAAAAGACAGGAATTGGGGGTCGATTGGGTGGAGGGGGTAGGACTGAGAAACCTGGGACAGGACCGATGATTTCTCTGTACACTGTATACAGCTTACCCATACGAGAATGGGATTTTCTGTGCAGCCGTGCTAGGAGTGAGGCACCATCTGGAGCATGGCTGAGACGATCAATGTGGGTCAGTCCCCTCTGGGCGAGGAGAAGATCCAGAGGGTAGATACCAGCTTCCACAAGGGTAGCGGGAATCTGTGAGGATTGAGGGACTCCGAGGAATCTTCTAATCCAACGCCTTCGAATCGTGTCGAGACGAATGACTCGAGTCGACCGAAGGGAAACGAAGGGAAGGGCATATAGGATGACCGAAGTCGCCGCTGCCTCGAAGAGCTTGATTGCCCAAGTGGAGGAGCAACCATTGCCATTAGCAAGGAGACGCTGGACTGCTCTTCCCACACGATCGAGATGGGGAATGAGGGCTTTGTCAGCTGGGATCCAGGTGAGACGGTCGTCAATTGTGAGACCTAGGTATCTCACCTGGCGTTTCCATGGAAGAGGGGTTCCTTCGGTATGCAAAGTTGCAAGACGGCGGGAACTCCGTGCTCCTCTGGGATGGTAGACGAGGGCCTCAGACTTAGTAGCCGAGAGGGTCAATCCTTTAGATGATAGGAAGTACTGGACGCCGTCCAGTGCCTGTTGCATAGCCTTCCTAGCGGAGACAATACGTCTCTTTGGAGCTCGGATCCAGAGGGCTATGTCATCTGCATAGATGGAGCAGGAAACTTTGTGGATTCTGATCTGCTGAACGAACTTCGGCAGGCCAGCTAGGACGAGGTTGAACAGCCAAGGACTGAGGACTGATCCTTGGGGAACCCCAGATGTAACAGGACGAGGAGAGCTAAGTGTTTGCCCAACTCGAACTTGGAAGGTGCGATTGGAGAGAAACGCCGAGACAAAGCTACGCAGTTTCCCAGTCACTCCAAGGGCATCCAGAGCCTGCTCAATGATGGTATGGGGCAGGTTGTCAAAAGCGGACTGGACATCCAGAAGGACCAGGAAGACAATATCGCCCGCATATTTGGCTTCCTCAAGGGTGGAGACCACATCTGCTATAGAGTCTGCAGTGCAGCGGTGCTTCCGAAATCCTGTCTGCATCTCTGGAAGGAAGTTGGTTGCTCTGGCGATCCATGTGAGTCGTTCCAGGGCAATGAACTCCATGGTCTTGCAGGCTGCAGATGTAAGAGATACAGGACGGTAGGAGGATAGTTGTTTAGCCGGCTTACGGGGCTTAAGGATGGGAACAACGATGGCATTTCTCCAGTTGTCCGGTAGTATGCTGCTGTCCCATGTGTCGTTGAAGACTGCGAGGAGGCGCTTCTTCTCCGGGGCATCCAGATTACGGAGCATCTGGAGTGTAAGTCCGTCAGCGCCAGGAGCTGATTTCTTCTTCGAGCGGTTGAGGGCACGTTGAAGCTCATGAGGGGCAATGGGTTCATTGCAGAGGGCAGAGATGGTCTGTGCCAAAGCTGCTGGTGGTGAAGGGGTAGCCCGAAGGGGCGAAGGGGGATTCGCCACTGGAAGTCCAGCGGATGGGGGGGGGGCGTGGCTGACTTGGAAAGGAAGTCGGCAAGTTGCTCTGCCAAGTCTTGAAAGGAAATGCCTCTTGCGATGGCTGCTCCCAGGACAGGTTGTCGATTGGAGGCAACCTGCAAAAGGGATTTGAGGATGCGCCAGGCAGCAGAGCACTGTCTGGCTGACTGTATGGACCGGCAAATGCTGGCCCAGCTTTCCCGGGAACGACGATTGGCCTGACGACGGCAGCAAGCATCAATCCTGCGGAAGGCCTTCCAATGTTCGGGATGGTGGGTGCGCTCGGCCACTCGCTCAGCCCTTCGTCTGGAGGCCCTAAGTCCGAGTAGACGTAGGTCCGGGACTGGTGCATGTAGTGGTACTGCGCAGGTGATTGTGGAGTTCTTGGCACAACGTCCAAGAAAATCCAGGAAGTCACCTGCAAGTGGGATGTCTTTCACTCGTTCTCTGAACTCGGCCCATTTGGTAATGGGGTAAAGCTTTTCCCTCCTCCTACCCCTCACAGAGGGGTTAAGGAAGATGGGAAAATGATCCGAGCCCAAAGAGTCAGGTGCTCTGGCCCACGAATAGTGGCAGGCATCAGAGATGAGAGCCAGGTCGATGAAAGAAGATCGCCCTGGCCGAATGAAGGTTGGGGAGGTAGGCTGTAGGAAACGAAGGCCAGCCGCATTGATGGTGTCCAAGAGCTTTTTGCCTCGGGTGGTGCTGGACTGGTTGCCCCATGCCCTGTGGTGGGAGTTGAAATCCCCGCAGATAAGGACATCCTTACCTAGACGGGAATGAAGGGCAATGAGGCAGGAGGGGTCCCAAGGAACTCCTGGAGGGACATATACTGAAGCAACTGTAGTGTCCGTGTCACCCATACGGACGCGCACGGCACAGATCTCCAGTTGTCCTAGGTCAGGTTGGGCAACATCCATCAGTGTGTGGGGTATGTCACTCCTCACATAGATGGCTGTGCGGGGCCTGTGTTGTGGATGCGAAGGATCCAGGCAGGGGGCATCATTGCAGTCCTGGTTGGAACAGCATGAGCGGCCAGAGTACCCGGTGAATCCTGGTAGTCGGAGGTTCTCCGCTGGGACTCGGGTCTCCTGTAAAGCAAAGACATAAAATTCCAGAGATTTCTGGAGGATTAAATCTTTGAGGTCCGCGTGTCGTACTCGCAGGGAGTTGGTATTCCACTGCAAGACACGCGGTCTCCTGGGAACAGGGTTGCGTCTGTTCCTACGTCTGGCCATGATGGCGAGTGGTAGGGCTCCCAGTAATGAGAGCAGCAGCTTCTCCCAATCGGCGAGCGCCAGAGTTGGGTGGGAGCTGGGTCATGAGCGCTTGGACAGCAAGTCGTAGCGCTTCGGTTACCAAAGTGGGTGTGGCTTGGATATCCACCGCCACAGGTTGCTGAGGGGGCTCCCTAGCTGGTACGCTGGGGTGCTTGGGACTCCGTGACTGGAGGGCCTTTGAGTAGGATTCGAACTGGGTAGACCCAGACCCAGTGGGCTGAAGAGGGCGGAGCTCGTTGAGCACTTGCCGCCGATCTTCAGGTGTTGTTGTCTTGCGGAGAGCCGTGGTTAGCTGCTGTTGGTGTCGCCACTTGGGACACGAGGGATCAGCAGCCCGGTGCCGACCTCCGCAATGAAAACACTTGGGAGTGCTAGAAGTGCACTTCCGAGTGTGGTGTGATCCGCCGCAGATGGAGCAGCGATCAGGCCTGGTGCAAGCGGCGGAGACATGATTAAAGGCTCCGCAGCGGGTGCACTGGAGGGGACGAGCTTTCAGTGGTCGAACAGCAAACTTCATCCCATTGATGTAGACATGGTTAGGTGGAGGGGCAGCGAAGCGGACGGAAACAGGGTGGCCTCGACGACGGACGCCGAGTATCTCAACATCAGCCTCAATGCCCTCGGCAATGTCCTGTTCCCGGACCTCGCGATCGACGCCGAAGATAGTGCCCACATGGAAGTCCATGCGGGAAGCCTCGAACGAGCGAACGGGAATATCGAGGAGGGACTTGAGGGTCAGGAGGTGATCGCGGGCTTCCTGGGATGACACATCAGCAGCCACGATGTTTCGTTTCCGGTTGAGCCGGACCTCGATGACCCCTGGCTGGCCATACCGATAGGCACTCATGTGTTCCTTGATGGTTGCCCTGAAAGAAGTGTTCTTCTCTCGAGGGGTGAACAGCACCGTGGCCACACGAGTCACCTTGGGGCGGTTGATTCGGCGTGTGACCGTAGTCCAACCACCGGTATCCCGATCGCGATCAGGAGCCGGATGGTTGGAGCGGGAAGGCTGTTGTGCCGTGGTGGAGTTAGCCTGGTCCTGAGTTAAATCAGAGGAGGTAAACCAGGGAACCTCCGGAGGCGAACCGGAGGATGGTAGGGCAGCGGTCTTGTCAGAATCTTGATGTTCAAGATCCTCGCCTAAGGCTGCAAAGGAGTTATGCAGAGTTACTTCACCTTGGGAAGTGAGCTCTTGCGAGGGTCCGGAGGAACGAGGCTTGCGGAGGCGGCTCGCAGTTGCGAGTACCTCGTCCAGTGCCTTGAGCTGGGAGGCAAGGTCTTCTTTTCCAGCTGGAAAGGAAGTAGATGAAGTGTTGCTCTCACCAGATATGACAGCCTCGAGTGCCTGGAGAGACGCCTCTGGCTGTCCGGTAGGGAGCAAAACAGGTGATCGGCACGAGTCGGACGACTCGGCTGTCGCAGCAGCATCGTCGGTGACTTTGCGCTGTTGGCGCTTGGCCTTTCCTTTGCGCTGAGGCTTGGGAGGTGGGTTGTCGGCAGGATCCTTCAGGAATTGCGCCGCTCTCAACCGGGTCACAGGGGGGGATGGGCTGCGGCTACCGGTCGGAGATGAAGAGACCTGGGGCGGTGGAGGCCCTGAGGCAGGAGGGGGGACAAGGTTGCGACGGGACTCCTCAATGGAGGGGGTTGTCAGCAACCGAAGACTGTCGTAGAAGTCTTCAAGTTGTCCCCGGACATGGCACTCGATGTCGGCACGAAAGGATGCCGGATCTCGGCCGAGGCTGCGAGTACGGCGGCGGACCGGTTGGGGACCGCCGCGGCGAGCGGCATGTTGCTCCATAGCAACAAAAACCTGAAAAAACTACAAGCGAAAAAAGCGGCCGAAACCGCAAATTAGTGCGCTTAAGCTCACCTTGAAAGCGACGGTAGGACAAAGAGTTGGTCCCAGCTGCAAGGCGGGACCATGCAGCCGGAAGCCCGGCACAACCCCGAAGGGGCCGGCGGCGGCGATGCGCTCCCTCAGTGGACCACGGTGAAAATCCGAGTGGTGGAATTCTCGGTAATTAATCCAGGTGAAAATCCACAGAGGGAGCACACAGGGGCCCCGCGGCACTCACACAGCACACGCGCAACGCGTCACAAGCACAGGGGAGGCTTCCGAGGCAGCGCGGCGCCGAGGAGCACGGCCGGGGAACGAGCGGCGCGATGAGCGCGCGCGTACTCGTCGGAGCGAGCCGCGCACGCGTCCGAACGCGCCGAGAGCTGGAGGCGAAATGCGGCGACCACGGGAGCGCACGAAATCGAAGGGAGCGAGCGACGGAGGTCCGCTCTCGCTGAAGGTTCCGAAAGCGCGCCTGGTCGGGAGGCAACGGAGCGTGCGGCCGCTCCCTTCAGAGGCGAGCGACGAACAGCGAGCGCGCGCGAAGCGCGCGCGAAGATTAAAGGAATACTTACAGAACGCATGCGGCGAATCCGACATCTTTAATCAGCATTTTGCGTTGCTTTTAGCTGCCTATTTCTGCGACGCATTATAATTTTTTTTTTTTTTTTTTTTTTTGCGGAAGAGCCGACGGCCGAATGACCGGCGCGCGGACCTATGGGGAGCGCAAGAGCTGATTGGCTCGTTGAGAGCGCCAATCCCCGAGGGGCGAGGGAGGTCGCCAGAATGCTGGAGCCGGCGTAAAGCGGGCTTAGAGCACGCGTTGGGACGCGTGGTAGAGGCACAAGGTGTGCATTTCAGTTGGAAATAGATGAGTAGGACAGAGAATAGTAAGACAAAGTAGAAAATACAAAAAAAAACAAAAAAAAACAGTAGGATAGATTTAAAAAAAAAAAAAAGGTAAACATGGCTTTACAGCCGCGCAAGAATGCGCGCGTCCTCGGCGAATTTGAGGACATAGCCGTGTACGCGTCGCGTTTTTTCTCGCGATGCCTTAGGGAATAAAATATCGTTTGAGGAAGCCGACGGCATCCCGAGTTTGCCGAGGGCATCCTGAAGAGTACGCCTGTGTGCGTCCAGTGCGGGACAATCACATAGCAGATGCGAGAGTGTTTCCACTGCTCCGCAATCCTGACATAGAGCGGAGCCGATTCCCCGTAGTCTGCTCAGGCGCTCTGCCGTCCAAACACATCCAATTCGCATCTTGAGGATGCTCGATCGCTCAGTGGCGTCGTAATCCGCGTGATGCAGGACCCGTGGCGCATTGCCTGAGGCGACGCGGCTATCAGGGTGCTTCTGTTTGGCCCTGTAGAATATGCTTAGACGCGCCACATCAAAGCGTGTGATCGCGTTAGAATCGGGGGCATTGCTGTTATGCGCCCGTTTGGCCAGTTCGTCTGCTGCTTCGTTGCCTGCAATCCCAACGTGGGAGGGGAGCCATTGCAGGCAGACGCTTTTGCCGTAGGCTTCCGCTGCGCGGATTTTCGCCTCCAGTGAGCGAGTTGCTGGCAGTGGCCTGTCATTCTTCAGCTGCATAAGAGCAGCGCGAGAATCGGTTAGGATGGCAGCGTCGCTAATATCCTGTCTTTCGAGGATAATATCCGCCGCCAAATGCAGGGCCGCTAGCTCTGCAATTGTGGAGGACGCGCGATAGGGGATTTTGCACTGCCTGCTCAAGTTTAGAGCTGGGACAATGCACGCCGCTGTTGCAGAAGCGCCGTCGCGCGAGACGGAACCGTCGGTGTATAGAAGCGTTTTACCGCTGAATTCCTCGTAGATTATTGCCGCGGTTTCCTGCCTTAAAGCGCAGACAGGGGTGCTGCGCTTGCTCTTAATGCCCGGAATGCTGAGCCTGACATTCAGGGAGCAGTAGCGATGCGGTGGTGTGGGCATGGGAGCTCGGGGAGGAGGCTCAGCAATGTGTGCGTCGAAGAGGTTAAGCACGCGCCCCATCTTGGACTCTGGCGCCGCTTTGAGGCGCGCTATAAGGGGCCCTGTTCCAGGCGCCCTTCTAATGCGTTCGATTGCGTTCAGTGCCGCGCGTTCCGCTCGCAAAGAAACTGGCCACGCCGCTGCCTCAGCATAGGTTGCCGCGACTTGGGAATAGCTGGGGAGCCGCAAAAAACGCCTGATAGCGCTGCGGTGGTCGCCGTCTATGGAATCCCATAGTCGTGGGCGAATGTCTAAGTACGGGAGAGCGTAAAGAAACTTGGCTACGGCGATGCCCTCATAGAAGCGAAGAGCCAGCAGAGGGGAGCAGCCGTCGCCTTTGGCCATGAGTTTAGAGGCTGCCGCGAGAACTTGCCCGGCCTCCTTCCTAAGTTGTTTAACCGCTGGTTGCCAATTTAGTAGGTAGTCGAATGTCAGGCCAAGGTATTTGGCTGTTTTCTTCCATGAAATAGCCTCTCCGTTTAGCTGGAGGGGGGGAATAAGGCTTCTTGCTGCAGAGCGTGGTTGGAAGACCAGAGCTACCGTTTTGTTGACAGATAGTGCCAGCCCGACAGATTTAAGGAAGTCTTGTGTTATATTGAGAGCATGTTGCAAATTTGCTCGAACGGTTCGCCCTTGGAGCGTGGGGCCGCGGCAAAAAAGTGCAATATCGTCGGCGTATAAACATGCGCGAACTGGAGATGTGCAAATACTCGGTATAAGTGAGGGGAGTTTAGCCATGACTAAATTAAATAAAAACGGGCTGAGTACGCTGCCTTGCGGCACACCAGCAGTGATCGGACGGGGAGCGCTGAAATGTCCGCCGGCCTTGACACGAAATGTGCGCCCAGAAAGAAAAGCCTTTACAAAGTTGTACAGATTGCCCGTCACGCCCATTGAACGCACTGCCGCGAGTATGGACTCATGTGACAGGCAGTCGAAGGCACTCTGTACATCCAATAATAAGAGGTAAGCGGCCTCCTTATTATGTTTCGCCTGCTCCAAAAAAGCCGCAACATCTGCGATGGCGTCGATAGTAGAGCGGGAATTTCGGAATCCGCTCTGCTCCGGTGCGAGGGCTTGGGTTGCGTCTGCGATCCATTGCAGTCTTTTGAGCGCCATTGCTTCCATGACTTTGCAAGGTGCACATGTGAGCGAGACAGGTCTATATGCCTTTAAATTATTCGTCGGCTTCCCTTTCTTATGAATCGGTATGACAGTTGCTGTTAGCCACATTTCAGGAAGGTTGCCGTCCCTAAATATGGCATTATAGCTGCTGAGCAAACGGTACCGTTCATTGGTGTCCAGGTTTTTTAGCATTTGATACGTGACGCCGTCGGGACCCGGCGCACTTCTAGTTTTCTTCCCCGCGATACAGGCCTCGAGTTCCCGCATTGAGAATTGCTCTGTGCATAGTGCTAGAACACCGGGTGCGAGATGGGCTGGGACAATAGTGAGCACTGGTGGCGACGGTGTCGTCGTTGACTGCCCACTCCTAGCGCCTAGAAAGCTGTCAGCTAGGACCTCAGCCAAATCGGCATTGGTGATGCCCCTAGAAACAGCTATAGCAAGGACAGGGTGGTGGGGGGTCCTAGGCCGAAGAAGCGCATTCAGTATGCGCCACCCTTTGGCTGGCGAGATATTGTTGTCAAGTGATTTGCAGAGCCGAGCCCAGCTACGTCGGCGTAGCCGTTTCGCATGGCGGCGACAAACCGCGTCTAAGCGGTTATATATCGTCCAATGTTCTGCCTTGCCAGTCCGTCTGGCCCTGCGTTGTGCTCTGCGCCTGGCGGCACGTACATTGAGGAGTTTGATGTCCGGGACCGGGGCCCCAAACGCAACGGAGCACATTTTGGTAGCATGCCCGCGCGCACTCGGCTATATGCGAGAAGAAGTCAGTGTCTCCGCATTCCCTAGATGAAAGTTCGCGGAATCGTGACCACCGCACAACCGCATAGACTTTTCTGCTTGGCGGGGGAGCATCCTTTGGAATTATCTCGATCCCCAAATGGTCGGAGCCCTGTGTGTCCGGACTGGCTTTCCAGCTGTAGGAGCAGCGCGGTGATGCCAGAGTTAGGTCTATGGCAGTGGGAGTGGTGCTCGGACTAACACGGGTGGGGCTGCCGTCGTTAAGTATCGTGAGACCCCCCGCCCGAATTGCATCTAGCAGATCGCGGCCTTGCTTTGTGCAGTTGTTGCAGCCCCATTCAGAGTGATGGGCATTGAAGTCCCCGCAGATAATTTTATCAGATGATAAGCATGCGGAGAGGCGGTTTAAAAAGCGTACATCCCATTGGGAGAGGGGGCGAACATACACTGATGCCACAGAAGTGTCGGTACCAGCGAGGCGGACCTTGACCGCTACACACTCTATGCGATCCGTACCGATGTTGTGCACTCTAAAAAAAAAGAGTGTAAAAGGAGGGTAACTTCGGGATTTATGCTATCTGAAACCGCATGGCTTAAATATACCCTGCGCAATCACCCGCACGGAAGACGTTAGTCTCTCTCGCATGACTTTACACCATTTCGTCCCTGCAGCTCAAGCAAAAAAAAGTTTGCCGCTTGTTTCTTCTTTTTTTTTTTTATGATGGTAACCGGTTTCAAGCTGGGTGCGGCTGTGTTCCTACTTCCCGTCCGATGTCCTTTCAAGAGCTACCACAAAAGGACCCCTCGTTTTTCCCCGGAGGAGGTGGGGAATCGTCGAAAGTTGGGAGCATCTTATCTTCTTACAAAAAGCGGTGCCTCCCCCCTTCACCCCCCCCCCCCCGACACCCGTCCCGTCTTTTGACTCCTACGCGAGCTTGACCGTGGAGAGAGCAAGGCCGAACTCAGAACAAGGGTGGACAGACAAGTGTGTACGCTGCAAAACAGGGAGAAAGGGGAGGTGAGGGGGGAGTGGTGGTGAGACGAGAAGCGAAGCAGTTGCTTTTTAGTTTTGTTGCTTTTATTCTCAACGCAGCGTCACGTGTTCGTAGTTGCTTGAGCCTGCCTGCGTTCCCTGCGACTCTGCTAGTCCGAGAAGACGACGACGGCGATTGCCGCACGAGTCAGCGTTCGTGCTCTTTGTCGTTGGTACTCATCTGTGTTTTTAGAAAAGTTCGGTTGCTCTCAGCGATTATTTCATCGAGTGCGCTCATCGATGCCTCACTATGAAACGACTTCGTGAAAGTGTGAACTTCGGAATGAAACGGCGGATGGCTGGTCGTCGCGGTGGTGGCGTTCCAACGGATCCTTGGCGCCAAATTTCAGCCGCGCATGTAAGTGACGTTTTACATTTCGTTTTACGTGTTTTTCTCTGCTATTTAACTTGGCCTGAACATATTTTGTTATTGCTTACGTCCGCGACGCTGCTTGTTTGTCTGTGAAACGGCCTCTGAGCACGACGTCTTGGATCCCAACCTGAGCATACCACTCCCTTAGTTCAGACTGGAGGAGCGGCGCATCCCAAAATTTTTAGATGGTCACGACCTTTTTGCGGGATGTTAATGGTGCATTTTTAGTCGTCTACGACGCTCACAAGCATATCCCGCGGTCGAAAGTATGCGTCGACGAGCGCTAATGCAGTCCCGGTGATACGCATTGACGTGTTTGCATGCCGCATTATTTTTGCTCGCTGCCCACAATCGATTTTGATCGTCTGTTGTTGCTGCTTTACGGGAACGTTGCCATAAATGCGGGAGAGCATGCAGGGTGATGGGTTAAGTTTACGGTTCTTTTGCCAGCAACTTGTACGTTCGAAGGCAGCGCGCTTGATATCCTAAAGTCACGCTTTCAGAACGCCGATTTAACCCCGCAGTTTTGAGCTGATGGCGTCGAGACCAGAGGTGGGACCGAGCCGATTCGTGTACAGTACTCACGGATTGAAATAAGACACTCGGAGTGCGTGGCCGTCGCTGCATATAGCGCCGCCCGTGGATGCTCATGGAACCAAGGTGCTGCATTGTGGTATAGCGCGAGGGGGAGAACATCTAAAAAGCAGAACTGCTCCTTCCGGTCGCCAATAAGCCGGCCTGTTGTTTACCACACTGCCTTGCATGCAGCGATGGCCACGCGCTCCGAGTGTCCTATTTCAATCCGTGAGTACTGTACATGTATACTGTCGCAGTGACGCAATGTGCAGGAAAGACATTTCTCACGCTTTTTTTTTTTTTCGCTGCAGGCTCAAGTCCTTCGTCTCGTCTGCGCAAGAACGTAGACTGTCGTTTCTTCAAAGAATTTGAAACTGGTCTCTGCTATCCGTGCTGGTAAGTCCAAAGCATTGTTTCCGTCCAGAAAGGGGCGTTTAAATTGACACGCGCACTTTTGTGGCACATATTGCTGATCACTGACATCTGCCTCAATGTATACTGCTTGGGATTCTCGTCGGAGAATATTTATGTCGCGTGCCATGTGTGTGTCTCCTTGCGTGTTGCCATTTTCGCTCATGCCGTGCAATATGGTGCACGCCCAGACAGTGACTTATCAATTGAGTTTCATTGTGTTTGAGGGCGTGTGCGAGTAAATGGTGTTATTTAACTTGCTGATCACTTATGTTAAAAACTGATAATAAATATTGGACTCGATCAAATCACTTAACAAGTGAAAAATCTGGGTTAGCTGGTGATCAGATGTCTTCAGCATTGAAGCAAACCATGTGTCACCCCTTCTCTGCTTTAAGACTGACTTTCTTTTTGTAATCGGTACATAAAAAGACCAGCGCAAAAAAAATAATAATTACGGGGACAAAGGAACAAAAAATGACAGGACGGGCACTGAAATACGTTTTGTGTTCCTTTGTACCTGTTTTCTTTTTTTTTTCGCTGGTCTTTTAGGGTGTAAGTATGAACCAACTGGCCCAAACAGCTATTTTGATTAAATGTGCTAATTTTCGTTAGCGAGCTAAGGAAAATTTTTATATCACTAATATTTTTCATTTGGGGATTTGCTATAGTTTCTACTCAGCTATTTCCATTCTGAACTTTTCAGCCTCCTGACCCATAGAAAGGAGGCTATGCCTGACCAATAACAACACATTCTTTTCCTTCTGTAGTTTCTGTTGTCAGACATTGTGTTATACTCATTACTACAATTCACTGGTACTGAGACATTCCCTCATTGAAGTTAATGTGTATTGTCATTGTGCTAGCAGTTTGTCATAAATCTGCTATTCTAGTTTATTTAAGCAGTTATTTCGACTGTAAAGAGGTGGCAGATATTGTTACAGATATATCTAGGAACAGGAGTTGTAGCTCTTAAGCTCATTGTCAAAATATTTGAGTCATTGTTGTGGCATGTGTGGTGCCATTATTTTTTGTACTATAGTTATGTATGTACTAGTTACAAGTATCATGCTAATGTTATGAATGATACCTTTGCTGCAGCGTACCTGCCAGTAGGAGGAATACGGTGTAGAAGTGCTGTTACTCCTGCTTCTAAAGATCAACCTGCTTTCTTCAGCGCTGGACGACTACTTACGGCAAGATTTGTGTGGTATGTATTTTTCGACATAGCTGTGGCATTGTGGTCTGTTCATTGTTGCTTTATGTCTATCAAAGAGCATATTTTTCGATGCTGAGGAGCAATAGCCCTGGCATTACATTGATTTTGGAACCATTCAGTGCTATTGAGCAAGTTAGCAAGGGAGGAATTTTTTCAGTATGTAATCGATCTGAACATGTTGACTTCTTTTTATTGAGTGAGCTGTTAATGTATGCCTCTTTTCTTTTTTTCGTCAAAACCTAATATTTAAATTGTTTGCACTTGGTTCTCAGCAGTAAGGTTATGTTCTCTGATGGGTGTAATTTTCAACAACTCACATGCTCTTATGTTGCTAGGTATGTCCACAATAGAATGAAACTAAAAATGAAGTACTGCAGGTGATATGTAATGGACGGTATTTTAGCACTTTCAGCTTTATTGTTTCTTTTGTGTTCTTTATATTGTTTTGTGCCATTTGTACTCAGCGTATTTTCCTTGTGTTCCACCACTACCATTTAACATATATATATATATATATATATATATATATATGCCCCCACCCCTTATGTCATGTCTATGGGCCTATAAAGGGAGAATGAATGAAATGAAATTTGCAGTACAATTAGAACTGGATTGTGCAGCACAGTGGACATGTCTGTGGTAGAGGATAATGGTTGAATGGCTAATCAACCAAAATTGACTTAACTTTTGCATTTTAATTTTAGGGGACAGTATTATATACCAGAAATGAGGGTCCCCAATATTATAGGTGAGCCCAGTTCTTAAATTTTCTGAAAGAGCAATGTAGTTCAAAATACTGAACAAGGAAAGGCGTATTTGAAAACTATTGTCTTGCTTTCCCACATTGCATGTAAAAAATGTTGCTGCACTTGGTATTGTTGCCAGAATCATGTTAGCTTCTTCTGCATCATCAAAAACACAAAATATGTCTATATTATCTGAATAAGAAATGTCAGCAACACCCTTTTTTTTAGTTATGTAATGTGGAAAAACCAACTTACAAAGCTTTTAAAGGAATATTTTTGATGCTCATTATGTTAGACCACATAGATGATTAGGAGGGTTTTAGGCCTAGGCTCACTCATTAATAGCCTTCAATTTTGCAGTTTTCATATTGCCTCTTATAAACAAAAAGAATAGATAATTAAGTCTAATCCTGAAGCTGTACCAGGTACCCAAAGTCCACATTGCTGCACAACCCACCGGGCAGAGACTGCACGGGTGTCTCTTCATAGTTTATGATTTGCAATCTGTAAAGGTAAAGAACATAATCTTCGAGAAATTTGTTGTAAACACATTTAATAATCATTCTTGTATAATATTGGTCAGCATTTACAATTTCATTAGTTAGGCATCTAAAGAGATAAGCAGTTGACAGTTCTGGCAAATTGCAGTTTATGAGAAGTTTTATTCCTGCTGCATGTGCTGCGAGCAATACATGAAACAGCAATACATAGAATCTCAAGCTTTGTGGTTTGTTCAAGGAATTATAGGGGTATTGAAGTGTATTGTTTTTTGCCTCCTGAGCAAGATAATGTAGTTTTGAAGTGAAATGGCAGTCTCGAGAAGTTTTTGGCATCGGCATAAGCTGATGTGTGGTGTGAAACTAGCAATGAACTTATGTAAAAGTTGCATTTTATTGTCATGCTTTACATAATTCTGCATCTGTGACATCACTGCAGTAATGCACATGTGCAGAAGGTGCTTTGGATGTGCCTTGCTATCATTGCTCTTTTAGCATGAAATGTTCCATCTTTCAGAAGTGGTATCCCGCATTTTATAAGGCATAGCCTCTGTGGTATATTCATGCCTTTTTCCAGGAATGTAAACTGCACTAAAGGCAGAAACAATAGAATGGCCTTAGACATACCCCTGCAGGAGCAAGCTCTGCAGGAACAAGCTTCATTCGTTATATTCATGAGAAATGACAACGAATGCAAGAACAAAAGAACCTCCCCCCATCCCTCCTCCCCCCCCCCCAAAAAAAAAGAAGAAGAAGAGATTTGCAGTTGTCACTTGTGATGGATGATCAGATGACTAAAGACAGTGCAGTCTCAGGAAAACATTAACACTATAGGCAACATAAGATAATGTCATGAAGGACCAGAGACAGTGTTTTCTAGGAGGGTGAGACCATAGTGACTAGAAACAAGACCACTGGTATGGTCAGGTGTGAAAGCAAACTATAATGTTTGGGTGTTGGAGTGGAAACCAGCAAACAACAAAGGTGAAAGTGAAGGTGATAAAACGAAGTTTAACATAAAAAGCTAATGATAAAAAAAAAGGAGAACTGCACATATGAACGAGTAGAGGGAGGGGTTTTTTAAATCACATCTTTTGCCTTTATTAGGCTAGCTTCTATTTTATCAATATGTTTTCATTCATATTTCTTTAAATAACCCTCTGGGTAGTCCAACATCAGTGATGCCTATGGCTTGACCCTGCTCCTAACAAGAATATGTCTCATTGTATATTGTGTCTTATTAAGCATATTGTCAATTTTTTCTGAGATTGCAATGTGCTAGTTCTCTATGTGTGTGTTAGTGGCACAGGTAAAGCTCAGATTTGGAGAATTTTCATTGATCTATATATTGTGGGATTTCACAATTCTCATTATATAAACACTTGGAAGCCTGTACTGGTGCACTATTTCCATCTGTCTTCCTTTTTACTTGCCCTTTGTGCAGTGTTATTTTTATATGTGAATTAATTACTCCATAAGCATGTTTTGTGAGACTTTCTTCGTGAGTAACTGATTACAAGTTCTCTTTTCTATGCAGGTCAAATACGTGGTACATCCCTGCCCTGACTGTGCGGAGAAGATTATCCAGTCCCTTGCTGCAACTTCGGTGTATAATGAGGTAAAATAAACACCATGGTATGTTATCTTAACCGATTGTTCTGTAAATTCTTTTTGTTCACTCTGCAACATAACTTACGGCTTGAATACAACATGACACAGCCTACCTCACCTGAAACATTGCTCACTGTCACACTCCAGACGACACAAAGATATTGCAATGTTTCAACATAATCTTTCCTTCCAGAAAATCTTGAAATGTATTGGTTAGCTTTATTCCTGCTTCCAGTGACCAAGTTTACGATGCAGATTGGTAATAGTACTCTTGTGTGGATAGCATATATATACCACAAGATGATGCTTAGATACCCTATGTAATATGGCATTACTTTAAACTGCTTGGAGGGCAACGTTATCCTTCTCCTGGTGGTATAAGCTTACACCATAAAGGTGCAAAACTTTGCGTTCTTTGTCGTAATATAAATTTATACTCTAAAATGGTAACATTGCACCTGTACATACAGGATAAGCTTACGTTGTCAAGGTGCAAACTTGCACCTTTGATGCAAGGGTATGCTTATGCCATCGACAGACTAAAACATAGGCCTTTATGAAAGGTGCAACGTTATGCCTAGGTAGAATACAGTTACACTGCTTGTGAAGGTGCAAGTTTATGCTACCAGAAGCGTAATGTTACACTACATGCAATGGTATAAATACTTAGTCTTCCAAGACACAGCGTAACCTTACCCCAAAAAGGTGTTAGCTCAGCGACAAGCAGTCTACCCCCCAAAAAGACTAAGATCACACCTTTTTTTTTTAGAGTGTGTAGCGAGATAACCGCGTGCGGAAGAGCAGATCGAACGTAAATAGCCGCGCGCGGTGCGCCGGGCGGGTGGGAGTTGTCGAGGCAGGGCGAATCCTGACACGAATCCAGTTTGCACTGGGTTGCGCTGCTGTACCCGACGAAGCCAGGAAGCGCAAAATCCTCCGCTCGCACAAATGTTTCTTGTAGCGCGAGAACATCATATGTGCGAAGCGGGAGGATGTGAGCTAATTCTGCCTGCCGGCGGCGGAGGGAACGGCAGTTCCATTGAAATATCCGCGGCCTGACTCTTAGCTGGTTAGCCATTGTGGCTGAGAGACTGTTGCGCAGCCAGAGCCGCCTGGCAGAGCTGACGCGCTGCCGAGTTTACGGGGAGGTGCTCCAGTAGGGCTTGCACCGCTGCTGAGAGGGCAGCGATCACGATATCTTTCTGCGCTTCGGACGCAGTTGCGGTGTTGCCCGTCAGAGCTGCCTTATAAGGCTGTGGTTTTCCCGCATTTGTCTCGGCGCGAGGTTTATTTGCTGCAGGGGCAATCGTTTGCGCGGAAGTCCCGCGTGCGGTACTTTGCTTAGTACGAGCGCGTGCGACGCTCTCTGTTTGGGCGGGTTCTGCTTCGTTCCCCGTACCCTTAGCGATCTGCACTGCCTGACGGCGCGTGAGCGGCTTATCTGATGTAACCAGGAGAGTGGCTACCTTCCTTTCTAACTGCCAGCGAGGGCAGCGAGGTTCTGTTGCGGCATGAGTGCCGTTGCAGTTGACGCAGCGCGGTTTCTCTGCTGTGCAATCCGCCATGGCGTGCTCTATATCTCCGCAACGGAAGCAGCGCTTGTCATTCCGACAAACAGCTGTTGCGTGCCCCAGCAATCCGCACTTGAGGCACTGTGTGGGGCGTGGCCGTCTAGCGCGGACCGCACGGCGGAGCTTAAATAGAGCCACTTGTTCAGGCGGCTGCGTGCCCTCAAAGTGAATAACGACTGCATTGCCACTGCGCTGGCATCCCACTACAGGTACGGCGCTCTCAACTGAGGCTGCAATCTCATCGACACATGAGGTCTTGATCGACACCGAAAAGTAGACCTGAGCAGGTGTTTGTTTTCGCTGCTTTGGCGCGGACCGCCAGCTCGCAAATGCTGCTCACCGCGAGAAAAGGGCTGAGGTCAGGTGTTCTCACGTCCACCGCGACAATGTTGCGACGGAAGTTCACTCTGACTTGTTTAACGTCTTGCATTTTACAAAAATGCGCTGCAATGCGTTCTTGTGTGAGAGCCAAGAAGTTGGCCTTTCTGCCCACTGGCCGATATAGTACTGTCTCAATCTGCGCGGTCCTGTTTTTGGGGCGGCGATTCGGAGACGGCTCCCTGGGTGGTACAAAGGGGCGAAAACGCGGTCGACGGCGCTGCGAAGGGGGATTAACGCTCTGCATCACATTGCGCTCCTTCGGCCCGCTTTTGCTTCCTTGTGAACAGGGCGGAAGCTGGCCTCTTTCTTCATGGCCCGGTTGACCCTCGTTTGTAACGGAGTTCCCTTGGAGACGAGGATTGCCCCGTTGCGCCTGTCGAGCATATTCTTCACCGCTAAAGGCATCTACAATGGTGAGTTGTTGCTCCCTAGCGGTTAGGTTAGCCTCTACTGCAGGCGCTGCGCTAAGAGCAGAAGCGTCGTGGCTGGCGGACTCAGTTTGTGCCACCTTCTCTGCGATTGAGTTGGTGGGACTATTCTGAGCGGCTCCCTGTGACTTCATAACGGGTGGAGTACCTGACTGAGCGGCGCCCTGTGGCTTCATAACGGGTGGAGGATCTGAGCCCTCAGCGGGGGAGGACGCGTACCCTGACGGTAGCTCAATAGATGAATATACGAACGACACATCAGCCTCCCGAATGGAGGAGTCAAAAGGTTCATCACCTGTTTGTTCTTGTGCAGATGTGAAGCTCTCCTGGGAGGTGCGGAGATCCATAGCTCCCTCCATGCCAGTTGGCCTCTGGGTGGCACTGAGCATACGTTTAGCCTCCTCATGCTCCTTGCAGATGCTGGACGCTTTGCTGAGAAGCTGCTGAAGGGCGCGTGAGCAGCCCACACTTCTTGCTCGTCTGTGGCTGCTGATGCGGGCACGGATGCCTGCAATATCGAACACTTGCTCATCCATTCTATAAATGGAGCGAGCCTAGCGGGGCCTGTGTCGAATAGGCCAAACGCGAAGGGATAACGGAAAACGAACGCGGAAGGCCATGGTACACAGTGAAATACAATAATAATAATAGTAATAATAATAAAAAAAAGGAAAAGGAAAGAAGAAAAAAAAAACAGGAGTTATAGAAAGAGGGAAAAGATAGTAATAGTAAATGAATAAATAGGTGAATTGAAGAGATGAAGAGAGTTATGAAAAGATTATATTAGAGGAAGCGGGGAGGAATGGGATGGGATGGGACCACGAACGGAGGAAGCAAATGAATGTCTTGTCGGTTGCGTAATCCAAGAGATGGGACCACGAACGGAGCGAGGAAATGAACGTCTTCTCGGTTGCGTAATCCAGGTCATGATATTGACGAAAGTCATCCCATAAGCTGACGCTTCGCTTACACGTCCCATGGTCTGGAATGTGATCTCATTTTTTATTTATTTCTGGAATTCATGTTTCGTACTTTGGAGCCTTCCACCACATTCATTTTCCACATGTGGAATAAATTGGTTGGTAGCCGGATTAAATTCGCTGGCGCTTGTATTAATTGCGTTGGCACCCGGATAATTTGGTTGGCGCTGACATTATTCGAGTTGGCGCTTGGATTAAATATGCTGGCGTTATGATTAAATGCTTGGCATTCGAATTAAATTACATGGCGCTTAGATTATATGAGTCGACGCTCAGATTATTTCCGCTGGCGCTAGGATTAAATTCAGAGGGAAAACCAGCGCCCTCTCGAGGGGTCCAGGAGCAGCGCTAGCAGACGACGCGTGACACTCTTTCTAGCGTATACCGCGTACTCATGAAGCCGCGCTCGGTGCACACATAAACCGGTGAACTCAACAGATTTGTGTCCTCTGCTGCTCAGGAAACTTCAAAAGACAGGAATAATAACTTAATCATGCGTGCGCAGCATAAATGTAAAAAAAAAACGCGTGCGTTAAATGAGCAACCTCATTCTTCTGAACCATTTTCGACTCAGTACAGCAGCTAGGAAACTGTTCATTAATTATGCTTTGAAATTAATAGCACACTTGAAGTAGAAACGATATTTCAGTAAATTATTGGGCTCGTTTCCTTACTAAAAAATAAGTAGACTGCGAGTGTTCTGCAACTTTTGAAAACATCGTTGCGCACAGAGCTCTGATGAAATAAGGGAGTCATTGCGTTTGTAACTGTTCGGGTATACTCCGTTGTACAAACTCTTTTTTTGGCTCGAGTTTATTTCGTTTACAGTATTCCAATAGCTTTATTTTGGAGAAAAAGTCAGCTTTTTTGCAGCTGTGCATTACCAACGCATGTATATCTTCCAACAAATACAAAACAAATCGGGTATGATGTGATACAAAGCTCACGGATAATGTTTTCTGACTTTTCTATTATTTATTTGCTTTTATTAGTTTCCTTATAGCCTGCCAGGCAATAATATCACCAGTAAACTTTGATGCCGCCTCTTGAAACTTGACGAGTCCCTGTGCGCGTTCAGCGGAACTTGTTAGCATTCGATGCAAAACTGCGAGACTCCTCCGTTAAAACAATGGCTCAATTGCGTTTCACACACACGGTTGTTGTTTTTTTTTCACTTTTTTATGGTACAAAGTTTTAGTTTTTATTTTATACACCGATATTTAGCATAGGAAAAATTTGAATTTCCATTTCGATCACTTTGACACATTCGCAATCTCCTCTTTTTCCAATGTTTCATTTTTCATTTATATCAATTAACTGATCAATTGTACGGAATAAATTTTCGTAATAAGCATTATCAAGCATTGGCTTTTCATTCTGAGCATTTTGACAGCATTGATTTCACGCGTAATATTGCAGTCCTGATCTGTTCGGGAAAGTAAGGAGGCTCGAAACGGCAGTGACTTTTCACTAGACATCCACAGTACAAGTAATGACTACATAGTCATAGCGTTCTTGATATTTTGCTCGTGAAATAGCACATGCCCCAACAAAGGCCATCCCACGTACGCGAACGGCTTTTTAAGCAGACAGAAATCACTTCGCATAGTCGGGTGTTTTCCGTGGCCATGAAAATCTTACGCCCGATTTCTTGAGGCGATAGCTTCCTTCTGTTGCTATTATCGTCACCGCGAAGAATGGAAAATGACTTTTTTGCGTCTTCCGCACTGTACCGGCAGCTGAAAGCACAGCAGCCTGACGCAGCCGCATGTCACGCGCACGCTTCAAGATTTGAGTTCAGAGATGTAATTCTTGCGTCCGGTTAAACACTAAGTACTGCATATAGACTCCTAATGATGCGATAGAGGCATGTGAAGTACTTTTGGCTTAACTTATCGGCCAATATCACGCTGACAAGCGCAGGCCGCCATGCATTTCAGCGGCGCAGCGAGCACCGCTGGACCCTTTGGGCGGAGCTTGGCGGAGAAGAGGTCACGTGCAGCCAACCGGCCTATCGGAGGGAGGGGCGGCTGGATCAAGACCTGTCGCTACCTTTAAAAAATAGAGGAGCCTTAGCCCCGCATACCACTCTTAGTGCCTGCTCCTCTCGCGAGCGGCAGCACACGCATCTCGTCGCATTTCTTTCTGTTGTTGAGAGCGCACGCTAGTAGCCGGCGCCGTCCCTAGCTGCCGCCACCGAGCGCTCCTCCAACTGTTGCACATGGCATGGCCGGTCTCGAAGGAGAGGGCGCGCGCTCTTTCTTACGGCCTTCTCAATCGCCGCGTGAACAATGGGAATTTTTCTCCTTGAGTCACGCTCTCCGCCGCCGCAAGGGGCGCGACCTGCTCACCGTTCGCTCCGCATCTGCTTCAGTGGCGGCGGGTAGCTTTTGCCTGATTTCGCGCTGTCGCCCGCGGGTTTCGTGGTGAGTGCAGCCCCTAAATGAAAGATTACAGAAGGTAGATGCTGCAGCGGCATCCTGTCAACGTGCTACACACGTGAATGGAGTCTTTATATTAAAAAAACACTGTCACTCAGCAAACGTTCGACAAGCATATATGACATGTATTGCGGCATGGTATCTACTTTTGTTCATTTTAATCTGAATTTTTTCCCAAGCCTGTACAAGAAGATGAATAAAAAAAAATGAATGAGCAGTGATCACGTCGAAGCTTCTTCAAGGCAAACATAACAGCGACAATAGCAAAACCGTCTTTCAGCACTAGATGAGAAACCATTGATGTAGCACCGAAGATGAAAATAATTTTATAAAAATGTAATGTAAGTTGCACAATGCTTACATGACATAAAACGCCTTTAAGTTTTGTTATCAATTTTGCTATAATTTATAGACCAGCAAATGTTTTATGTTGTATTATAAACATTATTTTAATTTTGCAAATAAACGTTGGTTTAATGAAATGTTTGCATGATATCATAACTATTTCATGAAAAAAAAAAGAACAGGAAATCTATTTCAAGCACTAATTCCTAGCAATATTTTCTTTCTTTTTCTAGTATGTTTTTGAACTAATAATTTCTTGTAACTATCTGTGCAGTAATGCCTGCCTTAGAGAGCAATCGCTGTCCCATTATTTTGGTAGAATGCTTTGCTTATTACACATTCGGCACTGTTACTCAAGGGACACTCCTCAATAATGGATATAAAAACTTTTCTCTGTGCTATTTATTCAGAGGTGACTATAGGAGTTGTATGTCGCGCTGTATTGCGTAGCTGTGTACCGTCACCAATGGTAAGTAGGCTACATGCTCGTGCAGGGTTGTTTTATCATTTTCAAGAACGCTAGTATAATGCTGCACATATATTAGATATATGTTGTTAAAATATTTATAAAAAGGTTATGCTAACGTTTATTTATAGCTCTATTAGGCGTTAAAAAAAAAAGAACGTTAGGAACACCGAAATAACATTTGACCAAAACTGAAATTGAACACTACTGTAATATTTTGAGCGATAGCTGGCCCGAAATGGAGGAGAACAAAAAAATTAATTACAGTAGTGCCTCATTAATATGGACAGTTTTGTTCTCGGGTTGTCCTTAAAATGAGTTGTCCGTAATAACGAATCGCGAATAAAATTTTTTCAAATATTATGCCATGATAGGATCTGCTTCTGCGCATATAGTGGGGCAGATCCTATCATGGCATAATATTGAGGCTCTCTTCGGAAAACTAAGGCAAATGTGCGGAAGGAACGACATGCTAGATGCGAGAGCCGTAACAGCGGCACTTGACCACATTGTCAAGATGGAAGTTTCATCTGGGAGCCAAATCAAGGCATCTAGTGTCGACACCGACGAAATCATTTCAGCTCTGCCGCAATCAGTAACTGAGGAATTGAAAGAAGTGATGGTATCTCCTGTCATCCCATTACCCACTGTCACGTATTCTGGTTTAGCTTACGTCGCTGGATACATTGTGAAGTTAATCAGTGACTTCGGGTGTGACGCTTGTGCTATCCTTCTTGAAACCAGCGAAAGAAGCAGCCCCATGTACACTATTCTGCGAGGACAAGATTCTAGCGGACTACATTATCCAAAAGCAGAGTTTGTAGCCCTCTTGGACAAGGTTGTGTCTTTTTTTGAAAAAGCTGTCGTGCACCTACCACACACAAATGTCCTTGAAGTCCTTCAAATCTTAATCCAGCCAGAACTTGAGAACTCACCTTTGCTGAGTTGCCCGGAAGGCATTGACAATAGCCATGCTATAAGGTCCGCTTCTTTAATATGTGAGAAATTTCTCAGAATCCTTCTTGTCAATTATGCTAAGAAAGTGACAGACAGGAACGAAAGGCCAGCTCCTTATGTGCACAAACCGTCCAGAAAGATTTTGAGACTTTAATTTTCTAGCTGCATGTACTGTTTTGATGAATGAGTGCAATGTGTTAACTTTGAAGGACATTTTTTTTTTATTTGCTTGCCGCTCTTTTCAATTATGCATATCTGTTTGTGCCCATTTCCTTGATTAAATGTTTTTTATCACTGTATTAAACTGACTACGACTGTCTACGTGTGCGTCAGTCGCGAGACTACGTATACATCTGCTGTCTTTCAACCTACTGATTTTTTTTAAACGAAGCTAGAACAGCCCACTTCACTAGACAACTGAAATTTTAACTGTATGCGTAAATTTTTGTTCCTTACTCTGAATCTGAGACGTGCTATGAATTTTCGTCAGGGCCTCTTTTGCTCTAAACGAAAACGGCAGCGGTTGACAGAATCCACCGAACAGTTTGCCATGCACTAGCGTCAGGTCGCGCTCTACATGCTTACAGCTTTCAAAGGCACAGTGCATAAAATGGTACATATAGTTTTGTGAAAAATTTAGGGGCAAAAAGTGTTGATGTAAGTGCACCCGAAACTTCATTCGACCATGCGCGACAGCACTGACGAAGGAGCGCGCGCTCTCGCGCGCACGCGCATTATTGACAATTTTATTGCTCATACACGATAAATCAGACGCTAATTACGGCTTCTTCCTATAAGCCATATGGGGTGAAATATCAGGACCTGCCGGTGCAACCGATGCGGGCGGAGCGAAGAGCGAACGCGCGTTTCCCTTGCGCGTGAACGGCTGTAGCGGAGGAGCAGCAGTGGGGCGGTGGCGACCCCACCGAGGCGCTGCGGGCGGTGGAAACAGACCCCATTGGAGAGGCCGTAAGAGAAGAGAGAAACGCGCTCTCCCTCGAGACCGGCCGTGCACATGGCAAGTTAGTTCAGGGCTTTCCCCGCACCGGCGCTGCAGGTGCGCGCCGCATACCACTCTTAGAGCCTGCTCCTCTCGCGAGCGGCAGCACGCGCATCTCGTCGCATTTCTTTCTGTTGTTGAGAGCGCACGCTAGTAGATGCCACTGTCCTACTCCAGCTAGCTTCTACTCCGTTGCGCGTTGCATGACCCAATTCGCTAGCACCTGACAAGAGAAAGTCTAGCGCGGAATGGACGAGCGCTCGTACAATAAATAATTTCTGCCCGTGAATGGATGAGCGCGCTCGTACAATAAATTTCTGAACGGTCCCCGTGTCTGAATGGATGCGCGCTCGCGCATTGTACAATCTGATTTTTTTGCGGCGTAACTAAGAGTATCGAGTGGCCGTATTCGTAGGAACCCCAGGCCGTATACACGCGGTCATCGTAAATAGCCGTACTCGTCTAGCGGCCGTACTACTCCAGGCCGTACACAGTGCGCAAGCGTAAATAGCCGTACTCGAATTCCGAACGGTCCCATGCCTGAATGGACGAGCGCTCGCGCAGTGTACAGTATGGTTTTTTTGCGCCGTAACACACATTGTAACAATGGAGAATCCAAAGTGGCCGTACTCGTAGGAACCCCGAGCCGTACACAGCGCGCCAGCCGTAATTTCCGAACGGTCCCCATACCTGAATGGACGAGCGCTCCGCAGTGTACAGTATGGTTTTTTGCGGCGTAACACACATTGTAACAACGGAGAATGGCCGTACCCGTAGGAACCCAGGTCGTATACACGCGGCCATCGTAAATAGCCGTGCTCGTAGAACCCCGGGCCGTACACAACGCGCCAGCCGTACTCGTCTAGCGGCCGTACCCGTAGGAACCCAGGCCGCCCTAGTAACACACTTTGTTGCCTCAATATAGCCGCAATGTTTGCTTTCAACATTGCCTTAACGTGGCTGCTGTCCTCTTTTTGCCACGTTGATGCAACATGCATAAGACAACATTGAAGCAACATTGCACCAATGTTACAACCTTTAGTCAATGTTTAGGCCACCTCTGAAGACGATATTAATGCAACATGGCTGCAACCTTTGCTTAATATTGGTACAACTTTTTATTTGCACACAGGCAACATTCCCATAACAACATTAGTGCAATATTGCTGCAAAGCTACTGTAATGTTTCAGAAACTTTCAGGCAGCATTCCAAGCTACTGAAATATTCTGCCGCATTGATGGCCACTAGCTATCGATGCTTGCTGTTCAATAAATTTATCTTGTGAAAGGCTAAACCATGTGCAATGGTATCGTCGTACCACAAAGGTTATGGTAGCTTAAGGTCACAAGACTGAGAAATTGAACATTACTCGTTGCCACACGGCAGTGCGGTGCAGAGGAGTACGAATACCTAAAAGGCTGCACTGGACAACACAGCTTTTTCCCACTTTTCAAGCCGTTTGCTCTGAATGAGACCTTAAATGTAATATTCATCAGCTCTGTACCAGTGCTCATTTAGATGCTATAAGCTGCTTTGACCTGAAAATGGCACTGAAAGTGGTTATTCTGGCAATTAGAATGATTTATATATATGCATGTGGATTACAAATAACCCTCATTTGTTTTTTAGCGCTATTTTATTTGTCAAGAATTTATTCAATTAGCCTAACAGCAAGCTTGATTCCAGTATACTCATTAGCTTAACATACAGCAGCTAGTTTCACAGATGTAAGACATTTACTTCAAGACAATCGTTTTATGCAGAAACTTGCAACAATCATACATTGCACACAGCCGATTTGGCTACTCAAGAACAGGAAGCACAAATAATGTCAACAGTTACTAAGCTCATCAACATAGCTTTAAAATGTGCATGTCCCTCAACTTCAGTTTTACAAACATGGCACTTTAGTAAATTATTAATTGCAGAAACTTGCAACAAAATATAAAACAGCAGTACTGCCTATTCAGAAAAAGGACTCTATAACATACTGAACATTTACACAGGCACATTTCATTTCATTTATCTCCTTTATTTTCCTTAAAGTCCCTGTGGAAGAGGACTGAACTCATCTCCCCCGCCTCGATCGCTATGGTGGTGAAGACCGTTGGTGGTGTCTGCGGCGGCAGTGCGGCCGTTTCCGCGTGGTGCTGGCTGGCGGACTGAAGGGCGGTTGCGCCGGTGCGCTGTGGTGATGGCGGCTCTTGGGCGAGCGGCGTAGAAGTGGCAGCGTCTGCGTGCTGCCCCTCCGTGTTGACATTGGGGGTTCTGCCTGGTGGGGTTCCCTGCGCCGCCGTCAGCAGCCTGCGGGCCTCGTCCTGAGCGCCGATGATATAGTTGGCGTCGTTGAGCAGTTGTTGTAGAGCGCGTGAGAAGCCGAGATTGCCCCCACGTCTGTGGCGGCCGCCGAAGCGGACGCGGGTGGTCGGAGTTGCACCGGTTGCAATTTTTAAAAAAGCTGGCTGTTGTGTGAAGGCCGCACTTGCCATCAGCATGCAGATTCAGTGCATATGGCAACCCATGATAAGCATTGCCTAACCAAACAATTAGAAGATGACAGGTATATTTATTCACTTGTCATGCGTCTAAGCTAAGACTGCAAGAGACGTGTCATAAACTGCATATTTTTTCAGCTGCACGTGGTTCTTGGTTTTTGCAAAAATATAAGAACAAAGCGAAATAGTGCATGCAGATGTGACGCTTACTCGTCGCATGGTCTGGAATGTGATCTCAATTTTTATTTATTTCTGGAATTCATGTTTCGTGCTTTGGAGCCCTCCACCACATTCATTTTCCACATGTGGATTAAATTGGTTGGCACCCGGATTAAATTCGCTGGCGCTTGTATTAATTGCGTTGGCACCCGGAGTAAATTGGTTGGCGCTGACATTATTCGAGTTGGCGCTTGGATTAAATATGCTGGCGTTATGATTAAATGCTTGGCATTCGAAATAAATTACATGGCGCTTAGATTATATCAGTCGGCGCTCAGATTATTTCCGCTGGCGCTAGGATTAAATTCAGAGGGAAAACCAGCGCCCTCTCGAGGGGTCCAGGAGCAGCGCTAGCAGACGACGCGTGGCACTCTTTCTAGCGTAACCGCGTACTCATGAAGCCGCGCTCGGTGCACACATAAACCGGTGAACTCAACAGATTTGTGTCCTCTGCTGCTCAGGAAACTTCAAAAGACAGGAATAATAAGTTAAACATGCGTGCGCATTTGCTTTTATTGGTTTCCTTATAGCCTGCCGGGCAATAATATCACCAGTAAACTTTGATGCCGCCTCTTGAAACTTTACGAGTCCCTGTGCGCGTTCAGCGGAACTTGTTAGCATTCGATGCAAAACTGCGAGACTCCTCCGTTAAAACAATGGCTCAATTGCGGTTCACACACACCGTTGTTGTTTTTTTTTTTTTCACTTTTTACGGTACAAAGATTTATTTTTTATTTTATACACCGAAATTTATTTATTTATATTTATTGATATTTATTCATCGTCTTTTATGCCGAGACCCCACATGTACTTCCATAGCGAGTTGACTTTGCACACGGTCGTCTCGCTGGCAGTCATGGGTTCGTGGTCGCTCAGCGAGGCCTCGAGTTCGGCCACCGCGCGTTCTTCATCGTCGTCGTCGTCGCCGCCGTCACAGTCGTCGCGCGGCCGCTTGCGCGCGCCACCTCTTTTGCCCCGTTCTTCTTCTTCGTCTTCCACTTCCACCGCGCTCTGGTGCCGATGCCTCTGCTCGCGCCGGTCGTTCCACCGCCGCCACCATTCGGCGCCAAACAAGAGCTCGCCACACTTGTCTCGCGTTTCCGTCGAAGCCGCGTTGTTGGACACAAGCCCGGCCATCATCGCCTGCATGTTCAGAATTCGGGCGCCCGCAGCTTTCTCGTGTTCGTTCTCCCAGAGGCAAGTGAACGCTCGCGTTAGCAGCTCGTAGCGCAGCCCGACTTCGATCTCGTTGACGTTCAGCGCCCGCGCAACCTCGGCGAAATTGCGCGGCGCCGGCGGTGCGTTGGGATTGCGCGTGCGGCGCCGGTGCCGGTTGCCGTCGCTGAAGCCGAACGAGTAGAGCGTGCAGTAACGCATCGCCGTATCGTCGTTGCGGTTGCCTCCTTCGAAAAGATCGCGCGACTGCAGCCAGCGCCGGACCTGCTCGTTTTCGTCGCACTCCTGCGGCTTGCCCTCGCGGCCCGTGAACACGATGTCGCCGGCGCGACGCACAACGTCTTCTTCGGCGCCCTCGTCGCTTCCCCCCGAGCCGAAATTGTACTCTATGGCCGAGCCCTCGCACATCGGGTCTGTCACGGCCACGAGCTCGGGGCCGTTGTCGTTCCACACGTTCTTGTTGATGAGCACCACCGCGTCCGCGAGGAATTGAAGCACCCGCTGCGCTTGCGCCTGCCCGCCCGGCATGCCGTCGGCATTCTCGTACATGGCCAACAGCTGCCGGTCTTCCTGCGTTATGCCCATGGAATCTGCAAACTGGTCGCGCATTTCCTTTGCCGCGTTTCCCCGGTTCGACTGCCGCAGGTTCCAGCGAAGACACGCGGATGCGGCCGCGCCGTTCCAGTCCTTCTCCCAGCGATTGAACGCGCGCTCCAGCATTGCGTAGTCGTTGGGGTGGCGGTCCAGGTAGCACACCGCGGCCGTGCCCTGTCCCGGCGCGTAGTCGCGCACAACCACGTACGCGGGCGGCTTCTCTTGTCGAATGAGCAGAATCAGCGAGTCGCTTTCGGCGTGGTAGCGCGCGCGGGCCTGCTCCCATCTGGAGCCCGCCCCGACGCCGCCGCTAATTGTGTTGCGCACGCGATCCATCCCCGATGCCGCGGCCGAATGCCTGAACTCGCTGTTCGTGTCGGAAGTCACGTCGTAGGCGGCCGGCCCGTTTGCCAGCGTGGTAACCATCGTGTTCCAGTTGGCCGCCACGGTTCCGCGCGGGTCGGAATGCGAGCGGTCGCTCACGTGCGATACCACCGTTAGTCGGGCGTTTAGCAGGGTCTCGACGATGGGTCCGGGCAATCGCGCGTATAGGGTGTCGCGCAGAAACGGCGCCGCCGGGTGCTTCGATTGTTCGAGCCCGTGCGGCACGTTCGGCTGCACGTTGCCCGTCAGCAGCACGAGCAGCGCGTTGTCCATCGAATCCGCCAGGTGCTGCAGCGCCACGTCCATCCACTCGTGCGCGTCGTCCCACACGCCCGTCGGGGGCGCCGCGGGCTGCGTTGCGGCCTGTTGCAAGTGAGCGCCCAGCAATTTCTTGAGCACCACGCCCCCCAAACAAGACGCGCGAAAGTGCCACGTGCACGCCACCTTATTCGGCGGTGTCGTCGCGGACACGTACAGCCACGCCAGCGTAGCGCCCGCGTCCGGACTCATCATTTCCGAGAGCGTGGTCACCGGCGTCGGCCCGGGCGTCGGCGGGATCGCGGCTATCGCGTTGCCGCGACTCTTGTAGCCGAGAGTTCCGACGACCAATTGTGCGGCGGCCCCCACCTTCAGCTCCGCAACGTTCACGTGAGTGGCCGTGCTCACTTGGAATTCTTTCTTAAAGTGGTCGTCCAAGCACAGCGCCCGAAGCTCTTCCACCAGCTTATCGTACACGTCGCGGCAGCCCTGAAACGCCGTCAACTCGTCGTTCGAAACGTACTTCTTGACGTCGTCCAAGACCGCGGTCGGCAATTCCATAACGCGCTTGGGCGAGCTCTGCTGGGCCGCGGCCACGGTATGCGTCCAGGGCTCGATAATGTTCTTACTCGTGTTGTCCTTGGTGGTCGAGTAAGGCGCAAAGCGCTGCACAAACAGCCAAACGTCGCACCCTGGCGCCACGGCCGTCAGGGTGGGCACCGATATCTCGGGGGCGCCGCGCGCTTCCCTGTGTTTCGCCTCCAACACGCACCACGCGCCCTCGGCGCCAATCGCCCAGAGCAGAACCTCGGTCACCAGGTCCACGCTCGTGGTCACGTAGCGCAGCGCAGACAGGTGCGACGTGCGTTCGGCCAGGAACCGAGCAGCCTCTCGATCCGTTACGGCGCCCAATCCCTCGAACGGTATCAGCTCCTCGATCCCCGCCATCCAATTGTCGGCGGTCCCGCGGAAGCGGCCCATCGGCGAAGGGATCGCCGGCATTGCCTGTTCCGCGTGTTGTTTGGCGGCACCGCTAGCGCACTCGATTATCGACGCGCGAGCGGCTGCCGAGGCGTACAGCGCCGCGGCCTCGAGCAGGTCGAGCACCGCTTCGCCAAACGCCACGCATTCCGTTGGCTCCATGTTGAGTTCGAGCCCCCGCTGCAGCGCGCCCCGAAAAAGTTCGAGGCGCAACTGCTCGGAAAACGCCAGGGGCGGAGGTCTCGGATTGTTGCCTCCGACGGGCAGAGGGTCCGTGTTGTTGCCGTCCAAACTCTTGTGGTACGGCGCTAGCGCGCGCGCGCAAAATTCGGCCACGTTGTTCTCGTACCAGTTGGCCGGCCCGTGCTGCAGGTGCGTCGCGTGCACCGCGAACGGCGAGGACAACGAGACGGGGTTGTTACCCGAGCGCGCGATCAGCCAATCCACCGAGCAGAGCACGTTCGTGGGCTCGTCTGCGTCCACGAGATACGCGTACGCCACTTTCTTGGCGTTCGCCGTCCAGGCATTTGCTTTGTCCACCACGTAAAACAGCGACTCGGGCGCTGCCTGATGAGCCGCGTCGGCCAACGCCTTGAAGGCCTCCGTTTCCTTGTCGGTGGCCGACTCCCCGGGCGCGAGAAGGCGCGTGCACAGTTCGCGGGGGGGCCATCGTGGTGATCACGATTCGCATGGCGCGCGGCACCCAGTCTTCGGGATATTGGGCGGCCAACCGTCGCTGCACCTCTTGCCAGCCCTTGCGCTCCCACCCGTAAATGATGGCATCGAAATTCACCGACGCTAGTGAGTACCACCAATTGCGACCGGGCAGCTCTTTGGGCGCCTTGCCCGTAGACATGGACACGTTTTGCGTCGCAAAGGCTGCCTCGGCCTCGCTCAGTGTGCTCTGGCCTTGAATGAAATCTACTATTGCGTCCAGGTGCACGACCGAGTCGTCGCAACGGACGGCCCAGTGAGAGGCGGCGGCCGCCGAGGTGTCCATTTCCAGCGCCATTAGCCAGCTATTGTTTGCCTAATACCGCTTTACCTTACCCTAAGCGGGCGTTTTTTTAACTCGGGGAGCCATCGTTGCCGTTTGCTACCAGCCACAACATGTCGCGTCTGCAGGGAATGTCACCCGAGTGCAAACCGCCACTGCAGCAGCGGCAGACACAACAGACTCATCATCGTAAACAGCAGCCGCGCAACTCGATGCCGCTGAACGAGTACCCAGACATAACGCCCAAGCCAGAACTCGCCCTTTCGCCCATCGTTCCGGTTTCCAAACAGCCGGCTTTCACGCATCTGGTTGCGGCGGCGGCTCATGTTGCGGCGGTTGCCGAGAGCGACGTCGAGGGCGCGTTCGAGCGCGATCTGTTTACGAACACGATTTCCCTCTGTTCTGGCTACCTCTACAACCCTTTCGTCAAAGCGCTCTTCCAACACGTTGTCTGGAACGCCGTCATCTACATTACCGCCCACAATGCCGTGCCCACTGCAAGAATCGTGCGCCAGTGGCAGCAAGCCTTTGTTCAGCAGGTGGCAGCCGCGCTGCGCCCCGACGGAAGCATGGACATGCCCGACACCAGGCACATGCACGAGGTTCCCGGAATAGGCCCCAGGGTCTCGGTCGAGATTGTCGACGAGCTTAGGCAACTTCTGCTCTATGTCGCGAGATGCTATCGCAACGGCGCTTTCGTCGATCCAGCGTGCCCGGCCGTACGCGGAACTTTCAGAACTGCCCGCGCTTTCACCGTGTATGCCCATTCGCCCGTCCTGCTTGGCGACCAGCCCAAACGGCATTCTTCTGGCGCAGCTACTGCCAAGCGAGCCAAGAGCGGTACTTCCGCGGCCGCAAAGAAGCAGCGCAGCATCGCCTTACCTGAGTCCTCCGTGCCAAGCGACAGCGAAGAAGATGAAGACGAGGAAGCCGTCATCTCCGCTCCTTCCAGGAATCGAACGATCTTGTCGGACGATTAGCCAACCACACCACTATGAGATTCAATAAAGAGTAATGCAATTCCCCTTCCTGGTCACTCTCTTTATTCCCAGCATTACGAATGTATACGCGCAGGCAACTCTGCACTTTTCCCCTGCACACCGGACATCGCCTGCCCAATTTAGACGCGCAGTAACTACAGGCAACCAAGTGCGCGCACGGCAGAAATAACATGTCCATCGCGGCATCCATGCAAATTTTACACAACAGGGACAAGGGCAACGATTCGCAGGCGCCCGATACGCGAGGCTCCAGCTCCCAGCTGTTGTCGAGCAGCGGGGTGCCTCCGTTCTCTTCGTCGTCGTCGTCTTCCCTTTGCTTGTAATATAGCGCCTCTCGCAGTGCCGGCCAGCGCGGGTGCGATTGCACGTGCGAGCATCCGCGTCTTCGCCGGGCGTGCCGCTCGAGCGGGTCCTCTTCGGAACGCTAGTCGTTTAGGTCCAAGTCACACCTGTAGCAACGCACGTGGTTGCGGAAGCCGTAGTAATAGAATCCCGCCGACACCATGCGCTCCAGCTTGACGGTGCGATCGCCCCACGAGGCCCTCCACAATTGTACGGAGCCAAAGCTTCGGCGCCGCATCTCGGGATCCACAAATGCCCTCTTGCTAGCAATGTGACGCCAACGTTTACACATGGCGTTTTCCATGCCGCTCACGCTCCCGGTAACCACGGGACAATACGGGCGGCGCAGTGCGTGTTCGCGAACGGGGTTCATCCCGTCCAGTCATTCGGCAAGAGTCAAATTACAGAACGAACAGCGCACGCCGCCGCCGTTGCCCGTGTGATAGAAGCCACACATTGAGAGTGCGTCTGCCAAGTGCGAGCTCCATTCGCTGCCAAACGTGATTCGGCGCTCGGCCGAACAACGCCGCAGCACTTCGTCTGGAGGAATCATTGTCACAAATGAGCGTCTGGCGCTCTAACGTCCCCGGAGGCTGACATGCTGCCGCTATTGTTTAGCGCGTCAAGTTTTGGCATCTCGTCCAGAAACGACACCAGGTGTTCAATTTTCAATCTCTTTATTGAAACATCCTTAAGGGGGTGTAAAGTGAACGTCCACAACCACAGTCCCACCGCACGTTCACTTTACCTTTGGAATAATTTTGTGGCGTGCAAGGCGCACGTGTGCCGAATTAAATGCCAATCCATTTTCTGCTCCCTAGGTGCCAGAGTGAAAGGGGCGCAGATCCCTTCACACGAGCACGACCGGAGCGGTCGGGACGTTTGTCGCCTCGATGACCACAAACGACTCGCGAGGTCTCTAACAATCCGCACTGCCCGACTTTACGTGCTGGGAAAGACTGCCCATAATTTGCCAATGGATGGACGTCGTTCCACCGTGAATTGAGATGGTTCCCCCAATAGCACGCCGAGCAATGCGAATTCTGCGGCAGCTACACCACCCCCTTCAATTATTCCCCGTGGCTGGAGACACCACATGCTACAGCGTATTCCTAAAAGCCCAACCCACACCTGAGGACGGTCCACTATTGCAAGCTATAATAACGCGTCCTATACCGCTGCGGACCTCCTAACACGCTTGTGCCAGTGCGCCGGGCCAAAGCGGCGGATCCCTATCGTTAATGCGTGGCCTCGCACATTTCTATTTTCTGGGCGATTTCCCGTACGCCCTTACGGTAACCTACTCTAGGCAACGCCGGCGACTTGCTGCTGGCACAAACGTTTCCCCGCGCATAATCCTCAATCTATGCCTAACTACCGCACGCGCTATCTGGATGTCTTTGTGGTCCGAGATGAGATCCGCACTGCAAGACTCGTCGTACATCAACCAACCAGACTGCCAGTCGTGTGGACTGTCCCACAACAGGGCCATCACACACTTCAGGTTCAACCAAGCAACTATCCATCCCGCTACCCATTAGTGTACACGGTGCAAGTGTACACGTGCGCAATTACAATTACAGCTATCAACCACGGGGAAACAAATCATCTAGGCATCTGCTAATAGGGGACTGCGAACCTTACATAGCACCACGTATTGCGAGCGAGCTCGCCCGACTTCTAAGCGTTACAGCTAAGGGGGTGTTTCCAACATCTCTATATATCCTAACCATAAGGATCTCTACTCTTTCACCCACCAAGGCTGACACAACTGAACGTGTGAGGAATCTGGCTGTTTCATGTACGACGAGAAATGCATTTCGCATCTTAACTAGCACCGGGGAGGCTGGTCACCGACATCTCTCGTGAGCAACCCAATGCGTTCGCGCGCGCGATCATAACAATCTTAGCGACGACGCCGAACCTAATACTTACCGACGGGCGTCCCGAGGCAGCCATGGCACACGACCAGCATACACAGTGTACTAGATGAGTTACCTCTATCGCAGCATGACCGATGGTAGGCATGAGATGATGACGATGCAAGTAGGACAGAATGCAAGCAGCGCAGCGCAGCATGCAAAGGGGGGATAGAGAAAAGATAGTAGAGCAAGATGTTTCTATACGTCGCGTAGCTCGAAAGGAAAGAAGAGATAGAAGAGAGGTGGGAGCGCGCGCAGGGACAAACACAGACACACACATGCAAGCAAGCAACATGCAAAGCAGGGCAGCATGCAAAGGGTGGATAGAGAAAAGATAGTAGAGAAAGATGTTCCTGTACCGTGACATTCGTCGCGTAGCTCGGAACGAAAGGGGGGTAGGGGTAGGGGAGACAGAGAGAAAGATGTTCCTGTACTGTGACATACGTCGCGTAGCTCGGAACGAAAGAAGAGATAGAAGAGAGGTGGGAGCGCGCGCAGGGACAAACACAGTCACACACATGCAAGCAAGCAACATGCAAAGCAGGGCAGCATGCAAAGGGGGGATAGAGAAAAGATAGTAGAGCAAGATGTTCCTATACGTCGCGTAGCTCGAAAGGAAAGAAGAGATAGAAGAGAGGTGGGAGCGCGCGCAGGGACAAACACAGACACACACATGCAAGCAAGCAACATGCAAAGCAGGACAGCATGCAAAGGGGGGATAGGGAAAAGATAGTAGAGAAAGATGTTCCTGTACTGTGACATTCGTCGCGTAGCTCGGAACGAAAGGGGGGTAGGGGTAGGGGAGACAGAAAGATGTTCCTGTACTGTGACATACGTCGCGTAGCTCGGAACGAAAGAAGAGATAGAAGAGAGGTGGGAGCGCGCGCAGGGACAAACACAGTCACACACATGCAAGCAAGCAACATGCAAAGCAGGGCAGCATGCAAAGGGGGGATAGAGAAAAGATAGTAGAGCAAGATGTTCCTATACGTCGCGTAGCTCGAAAGGAAAGAAGAGATAGAAGAGAGGTGGAAGCGCGCGCAGGGACAAACACAGACACACACATGCAAGCAAGCAACATGCAAAGCAGGGCAGCATGCAAAGGGGGGATAGAGAAAAGATAGTAGAGCAAGATGTTCCTATACGTCGCGTAGCTCGAAAGGAAAGAAGAGATAGAAGAGAGGTGGGAGCGCGCGCAGGGACAAACACAGACACACACATGCAAGCAAGCAACATGCAAAGCAGGACAGCATGCAAAGGGGGGATAGAGAAAAGATAGTAGAGAAAGATGTTCCTGTACTGTGACTTTCGTCGCGTAGCTCGGAACGAAAGGGGGGTAGGGGTAGGGGAGACAGAGAGAAAGATGTTCCTGTACTGTGACATACGTCGCGTAGCTCGGAACGAAAGAAGAGATAGAAGAGAGGTGGGAGCGCGCGCAGGGACAAACACAGTCACACACATGCAAGCAAGCAACATGCAAAGCAGGGCAGCATGCAAAGGGGGGATAGAGAAAAGATAGTAGAGCAAGATGTTCCTATACGTCGCGTAGCTCGAAAGGAAAGAAGAGATAGAAGAGAGGTGGGAGCGCGCGCAGGGACAAACACAGACACACACATGCAAGCAAGCAACATGCAAAGCAGGACAGCATGCAAAGGGGGGATAGAGAAAAGAGAGTAGAGAAAGATGTTCCTGTACTGTGACATTCGTCGCGTAGCTCGGAACGAAAGGGGGGTAGGGGTAGGGGAGACAGAGAGAAAGATGTTCCTGTACTGTGACATACGTCGCGTAGCTCGGAACGAAAGAAGAGATAGAAGAGAGGTGGGAGCGCGCGCAGGGACAAACACAGTCACACACATGCAAGCAAGCAACATGCAAAGCAGGGCAGCATGCAAAGGGGGGATAGAGAAAAGATAGTAGAGCAAGATGTTCCTATACGTCGCGTAGCTCGAAAGGAAAGAAGAGATAGAAGAGAGGTGGGAGCGCGCGCAGGGACAAACACACACACACACATGCAAGCAAGCAACATGCAAAGCAGGGCAGCATGCAAAGGGGGGATAGAGAAAAGATAGTAGAGAAAGATGTTCCTGTACTGTGACATTCGTCGCGTAGCTCGGAACGAAAGGGGGGTAGGGGTAGGGGAGACAGAGAGAAAGATGTTCCTGTACTGTGACATACGTCGCGTAGCTCGGAACGAAAGAAGCGATAGAAGAGAGGTGGGAGCGCGCGCAGGGACAAACACAGTCACACACATGCAAGCAAGCAACATGCAAAGCAGGGCAGCATGCAAAGGGGGGATAGAGAAAAGATAGTAGAGCAAGATGTTCCTATACGTCGCGTAGCTCGAAAGGAAAGAAGAGATAGAAGAGAGGTGGGAGCGCGCGCAGGGACAAACACAGACACACACATGCAAGCAAGCAACATGCAAAGCAGGGCAGCATGCAAAGGGGGGATAGAGAAAAGATAGTAGAGAAAGATGTTCCTGTACTGTGACATTCGTCGCGTAGCTCGGAACGAAAGGGGGGTAGGGGTAGGGGAGACAGAGAGAAAGATGTTCCTGTACTGTGACATACGTCGCGTAGCTCGGAACGAAAGAAGAGATAGAAGAGAGGTGGGAGCGCGCGCAGGGACAAACACAGTCACACATATGCAAGCAAGCAACATGCAAAGCACGGCAGCATGCAAAGGGGGGATAGAGAAAAGATAGTAGAGAAAGATGTTCCTGTACTGTGACATTCGTCGCGTAGCTCGGAACGAAAGGGGGGTAGGGGTAGGGGAGACAGAGAGAAAGATGTTCCTGTACTGTGACATACGTCGCGTAGCTCGGAACGAAAGAAGAGATAGAAGAGAGGTGGGAGCGCGCGCAGGGACAAACACAGTCACACACATGCAAGCTAGCAACATGCAAAGCAGGGCAGCATGCAAAGGGGGGATAGAGAAAAGATAGTAGAGCAAGATGTTCCTATACGTCGCGTAGCTCGAAAGGAAAGAAGAGATAGAAGAGAGGTGGGAGCGCGCGCAGGGACAAACACAGACACACACATGCAAGCAAGCAACATGCAAAGCAGGGCAGCATGCAAAGGGGGGATAGAGAAAAGATAGTAGAGAAAGATGTTCCTGTACTGTGACATTCGTCGCGTAGCTCGGAACGAAAGGGGGGTAGGGGTAGGGGAGACAGAGAGAAAGATGTTCCTGTACTGTGACATACGTCGCGTAGCTCGGAACGAAAGAAGAGATAGATGAGAGGTGGGAGCGCGCGCAGGGACAAACACAGTCACACACATGCAAGCAAGCAACATGCAAAGCAGGGCAGCATGCAAAGGGGGATAGAGAAAAGATAGTAGAGCAAGATGTTCCTATACGTCGCGTAGCTCGAAAGGAAAGAAGAGATAGAAGAGAGGTGGGAGCGCGCGCAGGGACAAACACAGACACACACATGCAAGCAAGCAACATGCAAAGCAGGACAGCATGCAAAGGGGGGATAGAGAAAAGATAGTAGAGAAAGATGTTCCTGTACTGTGACATTCGTCGCGTAGCTCGGAACGAAAGGGGGGTAGGTGTAGGGGAGACAGAGAGAAAGATGTTCCTGTACTGTGACATACGTCGCGTAGCTCGGAACGAAAGAAGAGATAGATGAGAGGTGGGAGCGCGCGCAGGGACAAACACAGTCACACACATGCAAGCAAGCAACATGCAAAGCAGGGCAGCATGCAAAGGGGGATAGAGAAAAGATAGTAGAGCAAGATGTTCCTATACGTCGCGTAGCTCGAAAGGAAAGAAGAGATAGAAGAGAGGTGGGAGCGCGCGCAGGGACAAACACAGACACACACATGCAAGCAAGCAACATGCAAAGCAGGACAGCATGCAAAGGGGGATAGAGAAAAGATAGTAGAGAAAGATGTTCCTGTACTGTGACATTCGTCGCGTAGCTCGGAACGAAAGGGGGGTAGGTGTAGGGGAGACAGAGAGAAAGATGTTCCTGTACTGTGACATTCGTCGCGTAGCTCGGAACGAAAGGGGGTTAGGGGTAGGGGAGACAGAGAGAAAGATGTTCCTGTACTGTGACATACGTCGCGTAGCTCGGAACGAAAGAAGAGATAGAAGAGAGGTGGGAGCGCGCGCAGGGACAAACACAGTCACACACATGCAAGCAAGCAACATGCAAAGCAGCGCAGCATGCAAAGGGGGGATAGAGAAAAGATAGTAGAGAAAGATGTTCCTGTACTGTGACATTCGTCGCGTAGCTCGAAACGAAAGGGGGGTAGGGGTAGGGGAGACAGAGAGAAAGATGTTCCTGTACTGTGACATACGTCGCGTAGCTCGGAACGAAAGAAGAGATAGAAGAGAGGTGGGAGCGCGCGCAGGGACAAACACACACATGCAAGCAAGCAACATGCAAAGCAGCGCAGCATGCAAAGGGGGGATAGAGAAAAGATAGTAGAGAAAGATGTTCCTGTACTGTGACATTCGTCGCGTAGCTCGAAACGAAAGGGGGGTAGGGGTAGGGGAGACAGAGAGAAAGATGTTCCTGTACTGTGACATACGTCGCGTAGCTCGGAACGAAAGAAGAGATAGAAGAGAGGTGGGAGCGCGCGCAGGACAACACACAGGAGAAGTGCAATGTGCAAGGAATAGAGGTTAAGGAAGTGAGCAGGTAGGATGAGGTGAAAATGCATGCAGGGTGGGTGCTGGGGTAGAGGTAACAATGATAACACTCACCATATATGATGCCCGTATGCGATGACCACCCGTAGGAACGCCGTCGGTAAGCCAGCTGGTAGGTGAAAGAGACGAGTATGGACCTAGCGAACGAGTACGAACCTAGCTAACGAGTACGGACCTAGCTAACGAGTACGGACCTAGCGAATGAGTACGAACCTAGCGAACGAGTACGAACCTAGCGAACGAGTACGAACCTAGCGAACGAGTACGAACCTAGCTAACGAGTACGGATACCGAGGAACCAGCGAACGACGAGACCGGGCGGTACCGCCCGGAGATGCCGGAGGCGGGGTGGCCGTCAGCGGAGCAGTGGTCCGGGCGCACGCGGCGCAGCGAGTGGCGACACGGGGCTTGAACTCCTTTTTATATAGGCAAACGTCTTTCACCCTCCCCCTAGAAACCTGTGTCTTCAACATTGCAAGACTACGCAGCGGCGACCCCTCCTCCGCATGTGGCAGCTGCACCGACACGCCCACTGCGCAACCTTATAAGAGCGCGCGCTTGCCTCAACAATGCATTGTCCAACCTCCGGAATTCGAGCTCGTCGAAAAGTTCCCGCCCCCTCGTACTATGGATCCACCGGAGTCATCGACTTTGCCAAATCTATCGGACACGAAACGTCGCCGGCGTGAGTTCCGCCTCCCCGGAAACAGCTTCGTATTCAATGTCAGCCTCTGCGCTCTCCAATAATTTGTAAAAGTATGACAAGTCGTTCTCTTCGCTCTCGCGCCCATAGTTCGGGCCAGCGTTCTCGGTACCGCTGCTATCGCTGCTGCTGCTGTTCCCATTGCTGTCATCGGTATAGTTGCAAATTAATATCTCCTCCTGTGGAGATTCCAACAGCATCAACGTCTCGCTCTCGGGAGGCGTGCAGTCGTCGTCAGTTACGGGGACGGCGCGAGGCGACGGAGGATCGCTCCACCGTTTGCTAGCCGGGGTCTCGGGATCGTCCATGAGCGGCGTCCCGCCGTTCTCCTCGTCGTCGCTCATTTCCGAGGCCCTCCGCTTACGGCGCGTAAACATGTTACCCATTTGCAACAACGCGGCGCACAACGGCATTTGTCGTATTCCAAAGCGCTACCCAGATTATTAATAAAAGAGTGTAGCGTGCGAAGGCGCTTGCGCAAAACGACGCGCCAGCAACAACCCCAAACAAAAGTTGTTTTCCCGCCCGGCGCGATGGAAAGTTCTAGAATGAGAATGGGCGCCGATACCCGATGCGCGCCGCCGCGAGACGGACGGGGGGCGAGAAGGCGCCCCGCCAAAACGATAACTGGTAAGGGACAAGAGAGGAGGCAAGCGCGCGCGATAACCTGTAGCGCGCAAGGGACGGGAGAGGAGATTTAGGGCAGGTGAAAGGTAACAATAACTACACGCTCGCCGCTCACCGCCCTCTCGTCAGTCGTCCGGTAGTTTCCACGCGGTCAGGTCACGTCGCTCGTCGCTCCGTGCACGTCTTTCGCGTCGCCCCAGTGTAACCAGTGATGTTTTCGGTGTCAGGTGAACAGCCCCCTTCTACAGAACCGGCGCAATCACTCGGAATTTCCTCTGCACAAGCGGCCGACGTCAACAGCGGGCGTGAGATTTGAAAACGGAATCCCAACGGTCACGCTTCCTCCTTTCCTCGGTGGCAACGACTTCGCACATACAGCGTTCCGGGAGCAAGAATACAAAAAGCGTGCAGTGTGATGGATCAGTGCAAGGTTGCCATATTGCGCGGCGTTGTACGGTTATCGGGAGGCCGGCCTGGTAGCTAACAACCCTTGCATGCGGTAATTTTGCGCGGAAGGTGCCCTTAGCGGACAAGCCATGTGTAAGGTGTTGGCTGCAAAGGCAGTGAAAGATGCGTGCAATGCAAGTGAATTAGTGGACAACCCAGGTGTCTGCGATACAAGTGAAGTGCTCAGCGGACAACCCAGGTGTCAAGTGAAGGCTGCAAAGCCAGTGAAGATGCACGCAATTCAAGTGAATTGTTAGCGTACAAATCTGGTGGGCCACGTCTCAAGTGAAAGTCTGCAAAGCCTGCAATGCAAGTGAAGTGTTAGCGGACAAATCTGGTGGACCACGTGTCAAGTGAAAGGCTGCAAAGCCTGCAATGCACGGGAAGTGTTAGCGGACAAATCTGGTGGACCACGTGTCAAGTGAAAGGCTGCAAAGCCTGCAATGCAAGTGAAGTGTTAGCCGACAAATCTGGTGGACCACGTCTCAAGTGAAAGGCTGCAAAGCCGGTGAAAATGTATGCAATGCAAGTGAAGTGCTTAGCGGACAACACAGGTGTCTGCGATAGACGTGAATTATCGAACAAGCCAGGTGTCAAGTGAAAGGCTGCAAAGCCTGCAATGCAAGTGAAGTGAAAGGAGTCAAGCTGCACGTGTCAAGTGAAATGCTGCAAGGCCTGTGAAGATGTCTGCAATGAAAGTGAAGTGCTTAGCGGGCAACCCAGGTGAAAGGCCAGTCAAGATGAACGCAATTCAAGTCAGTGTTAGCGGACAACGCAGGTCGGGCGACGTGTCAAGTGAAGGCTGCACAGCCAGTGAAGATGCACGTGAAGTGAAAGGCTGCAAAGCCAGTGAGAGTGCCGCAGCCGCACCGGCGAGAATAACCCCATCAAGTTACGCCATTGTTTACAGGCATGCGTCAAGAAGTCAAGTGTTGACCTGCGTCAAGATGCAGTGCTGAGCAATGTTGCAAAGAAGACGATTGTATTGCAAGGCGTTTGCGGGCACGGTTATCGGAGACGGCCGGCTTCGGTATCCCTCCGTAGCGAACCTTGCAATACAATCGTCCTCCGACTACTGCAACCAGTGACGATCGCGAGACCGGTAGGCGGGATCCCGCAATGAGGCGGGGCACGGGGTGTCGTCACACATTGCGGGAGATACAACAGGGCTTGGCCCACACCTTCCGTACCATCCCACTTCTGTGATACTTTGTGTCATCGCCGGTCGAACGAGAGTTGCTGTTGGGGCCGTACGAGATATTGGCCAGGGGTGGCCGTAAGAGATGGCATACCCCTGCTGCAGTGAGCTGTACGAGAGAGCGCAAGTCGGACCGTGTGTGTGTGTACGCACGACAAGAAGGGGGCTGGTAGGCAGGATCCCGCAATGAAGCGGGGCACGGGGTGTCGTCACATTGCGGGCGATGCAACAGGGCTTGGCCCACACCTTCCGTACCATCCTGCTATTACTGCGTAAACAGTTACTTTGCCAGCTTCCCCTTGTCGGTGCCGTAGAGATCTTCCCCCCCCCCTCCCTTAACTGCACGGGCTGTACGAGAGAGCCCGACACCCCCCCCCCCCCCCCGCACCCCATCCCCATCCCCCACCTGCTGCCGCTGCCTTTTCCAGAAAGGCCGCAAGATAGGGCCTTTCGTCATCGCCGCAAGAAGAAGACACGCGCATGTGCCCTCCCTTGGTGTTCTACCTTGTCTGTCTCTTCTCTTGCCATCCTTCCTTCGTTCCGAGCTACGCGACATATGTCACAGTACAGGAACATCTTTTCTGTCACATTTATCATTTTCGTTCCGAGCTACGCGACTTCGGTCACAGTACAGGAACATCTTTCTCTATACCTTCCAAGTGTTTCACTACTCCGAGGGCACGTGCATGCGTTTACCAACAGTTGCAAGGGATCCAGGTGTACAAGGGATTGCCTCCATTTCAAGTGCCGCAAGGGATAAAGTGCTGCAAGGGATACAGTGTCTCAAGGGATCCAAGTGTACAAGGGACTGCCTCCATTTCAAGTGCTGCAAGGGATAAAGTGTTGCAAGGGATACAGTGTCTCAAGGGATTCAAGCCAACAAATGGGGGATGAATAGTTTGCGCACCGGTGCCTCCCAAGTCGTGTCGAGGGAGCGCCTATATTATTATTGACGTGAACGCTGCGGTTTGGGATGCCCGAACGGTGAGGCTCGATCGGAGAGTGCACGAGAGAGTTGGACGTTGGTGGAAGTCTGGGATTTGTTGCGGTCGGGGGCGTGGGTTTGCACGCTGACTCGGCTTTCACTTGGTCTCTGGGCTTCTCCACCCGCCTCTGCTCTCACAATGGGGAGTGCCACTCAGAAGAGAGATGCCAGGGATCCGTTTGGGCGCCGCGCGCGAGCGTCCATTTACCCCCCGTGGTGGTAAAGTACTCGCCCCGTATAGGTGAAATGGAATACCGTTGGCGGAAGTTTGGCATTTGGCGAGGTCGGGGGTCTTACCGGCTCGGCTTCCGCCGGGTGTTGAGCTTCTCCGCCCGCCTTTCCCGGATTAGCAAATGCGGGACGAGTAGTTTACGCATTACACCACATAAACCATTTTGCGTCTCGTCTTTGGGGCGAGATGCCTACTACAGCTGTTGATCCCAGGGCGTGTCGAGGGAGACAGTTGTTATGAGCAAAGTATTCGCCCTCTATAGGCAAAGCTGATGTGTGACGTTGGTGGAAGTTTGGCATTTGACGAGGTCGGGGGTCTTACCGACTCTGCTTGCGTCAGGTGTTGAGCTTCTCCACCCGCCCTCTCACTCAGTCTAGCAAATGGGGGACGAATAGTTTGCGCACCGGTGCCTCCCAAGTCGTGTCGAGGGAGCGCCTATATTATTATTGACGTGAACGCTGCGGTTTGGGATGCCCGAACGGTGAGGCTCGATCGGAGAGTGCACGAGAGAGTTGGACGTTGGTGGAAGTCTGGGATTTGGTGCGGTCGGGGGCGTGGGTTTGCACGCTGACTCGGCTTTCACTCGGTCTCTGGGCTTCTCCACCCGCCTCTGCTCTCACAATGGGGAGTGCCACTCAGAAGAGAGATGCCAGGGATCCGTTTGGGCGCCGCGCGCGAACGTCCATTTACCCCCCGTGGTGGTAAAGTACTCGCCCCGTATAGGTGAAATGGGATACCGTTGGTGGAAGTTTGGCATTTGGCGAGGTCGGGGGTCTTACCGGCTCGGCTTCCGCCGGGTGTTGAGCTTCTCCGCCCGCCTTTCCCGGATTAGCAAATGCGGGACGAGTAGTTTACGCATTACACCACATAAACCATTTTGCGTCTCGTCTTTGGGGCGAGATGCCTACTACAGCTGTTGATCCCAGGGCGTGTCGAGGGAGACAGTTGTTATGAGCAAAGTATTCGCCTTCTATAGGCAAAGCTGATGTGTGACGTTGGTGGAAGTTTGGCATTTGGCGAGGTCGGGGGTCTTACCGACTCGGCTTGCGTCAGGTGTTGAGCTTCTCCACCCGCCCTCTCACTCCATCTAGCAAATGGGGGACGAATAGTTTGCGCACCGGTGCCTCCCAAGTTGTGTCGAGGGAGCGCCTATATTATTATACAGCGTGCCTCCTCCATCGCCGTCGCATCGGGCTTTGTCGACCACAAGGAAGAAGACAAGAAAAGGCAGCGGCATAAAGAGGCAGTTAGCGGGGGTGGGGTGGGGATTCAATAAAGATGTACACACACACATTACGTTCTGTTTCACACTCTTTATTGTCGGTTATTGATGCTGAGCGAGCCACGCAGGCCGAAGGCCCGTTGTTTCGGCGCTTCAAGCGACAGTTTGGGTGGGCAACACTTTAAGTGGGGATTCACACGAGCACCGAGACCGAGGGCCGTCCCCCCCTTTGCATTGGGATGTTCAATAAAGATGTACACACATCGGAAACTTTAGTTTCGGAGCGAGCACGGAGACCTCTCGCTTTGTGGCTGTTGCCGATGCTGAGCGGCGAATACGGAGGCCAAGGCCCGTCTCGCCGTTCCAAGCAACGCGAAGCCCATGTAGACTGAAATTGCAAATGCAAATACGGGTAAGTTGGCGAAATTGTTCATAGTAGAGTAGACTTGGCTCGGCGACACGTCGTCGTCGTAATCGTCGTCTAGCGTTACGTTTCTTTCTTGCCGCAGTCGACGGCGCAGCATGTTGCGTCGATAACGATCGCGCTTGGAATGCTTGTCGATGACCGCCACTGCGGCGTCCTCTGTGCGCGTCGCGTGCAGGGCGTATCTGGCAACGGCGCGAGCCGTAATATTGAACGCGTCAACGTTTCGCTTGACCTTTATGAAGGCCTGCACGAGGGAAGCCGTGGGATCTTCCTCTTGGTAGTGCAGTGCCACCAGTCTGTTTGTCGGAAACGGCGGCGGAGCAGCATCGTCGTCGACGACCTGTCGAGCCAGCCGCAATGCGCACAGCGCACTGTCGTCGCCCCCTATAAGATTTCTCAGGTGCAGGGCCACCTCTTGGCGCGTGTCGGCGACGCAGCGCTGTGGATCGCAACTTGGCATGTCTAGAGTGTGCAGTCTGTTTGCCAAAGCGGAGCGAAACAGCAGCGGATCGCAGCGCGTCCATTGCGCTGCCGCCACCCAAGTGCACCGTGCTAGGCACACGGCCATCTCTCGAGCACGCATTCTGACAGCCTGGGCCTGAACAGGGACTCGACGTCTTCCGCAGAGACGGCGTCGGGCGGCTCGGGTATGGTGAGCGACAGCAGCACCCGCTCGAGATTTGGAAAACACACTCGCGCCGCGGCCGCCAGCTTACACACGGCGTCGAGGATGAGATTGTGCCAAGTGCTCAGGTCGAGGGTGTGCAGTTTGGGCCAGAAGCCGCACATCATGTCCAGGATCGGCGCAGGCATTGGTAGTGCAACCTGCAAGACAAAGTGTTACATGTCAATACTTTGGTGTGGGAGGGGGGGGGGGGGGCTTACCTGCGTTGCAAAGCGCGATAGCTTGAGCAGCGACCGGGGCCCGACGGCGTACGTGCTGGTACGAGCCGTCAAAAAGTCCAACCATGCACTCATGTCGCCCGTGTCGACCATCGCCGACTCTACGGCGCAATCGAGCAGGTGGCCGACCGCGGCGTTCAGGGCTTCTTGCTCGGTGGCGGCGGCGACCGGCAGTCCCGTAAGCTGCAGTCTCATGTGGTCGCAGGTAGCCGTGCCGCTCGTTCGTCGTTGTCCGTGACCGGCAACAGCGATCCCCTCGCGTTCACGATTACGGCAGCCTGGGGCATGCAGTGGCGGTGGTGCTTGAGCAGGAACTCGGCTAGATCGAGCGCCGTCCGTAGGCGCTCCTCGTCGTCGTCGTCGGAGGGCTCCTTGTCGTCGTCGTCGGAGGCGGCGGCGGCCGCGGCGTAGGCTGCGCGCACTAACGTGGGCACGTAGAAGCGGTTGCACGGAAGCAGGGTCTCTCTGCCACCGAGGTCTGTTCGTACAATCCTCATCCATGGCTGCAGGATCCCGTTGACGTTGCTACGCATGCAATTAACGACGGGGCAGGCATCGGGCCCCATGCAGGCGTCGGGTATCATTCTTACTCTGTACTGTCTGTATAAGCGCGACGCCAGCTGCAGGTGTCGCTGCACGCTGCGAATAATAATAACAATAATAATAATAATATAATATATGGCGGAGGGGTGCTTTTACAAGCGTTGCCGCTCGCAATGTGTTCCGACGCACGAGAGGTGGCGTAGTGGTAAGACGCCCGACTACTGTCCGGAATACCCGGATTCGAACCCGACCTCGGCGGCTGCGTTTCGGTGGAGGCGAAACGAAGAGGCGTCGTGTGCTGTGCGATGTCAGCGCACGTTAAAGATGCCCAGGTGGTCGAAATTACTCCGTAGCCCTCCACTACGGCTCCTCTTTCTCTCTTTCCACTCTCACTCCCACCTTCCTCCCTTTCCTTACGGCGCGGTTGAGGTGTCCACAGAAACTAAGTGGGACAGTTTCCGCGTCTTCCCCTTCTTAAAAATCAATCAATCAATCAAGGTGGCTCAGCTACAGAGCTAGTAGCAGGCGCGTGCATTTTCTTTTCCTTATTCCTACAGCCACAAAATAATTTAATGCCTCGTCGTTGTCGACAGATAGTTGCCAGCAGAAAGTTGTCAGCAAACGTGTCACGCTTTCAAGGGTGAGATATGAATAAATTGATAAACCTTGTCTCCACCGGGTATCGAACCTCCATACCTTGGATCCCCAGACCAGTGCTTTAGTAACTGCACCATACCCCAGATTTATTTTTTTATTGCCTAGCTTTGACGTACGACACAACACAATAATCTGATGTAAACATGAAAAAAGACACACAAGGCAATCAACAGGAATTATTGTCATGATCAGCCAGTGTTGGACTTCCGTCAAACGCCCTTCATAATTCCTCTTGTCTACCGTGAGGATGATAGCGAGATTCCGCTAGTGACAGATACTGCGGCTTCCCTTTCTTGTAGAGGAATTATAGAAAGCCGGTGAACTTTGATGCCTTCAATGAACTGATGGTTGAGTTCAACAAGGGGCACGCGATGTACAGTCACGACAGATCAGGACGTCACCAGGTGATTAATGCATAACGAAGCTGACCCCGCCCCACGTCCGGTCCGAGCGTCCGTGCGGCGCCATTTCCCTCTTTCTCAACGCCGCACCAAACAGCAAACAGAAGCAGACCAAGATGTCTAGGAGGCGTTAGTACAGAAGGCATCAGCGGTGTTTGAAATTGATTTACAGAATACATAAGGCGGGCTATCTGTCATAATTCTCCCCAGACACATATACAAAGCCGTAAAGGAAGGGAGGAAAGTGGGAGTGAAATAAGAGAGGGAGGCAGAGGTGCCGTAGTGGAGGGCTACAATGCACCGCGTTATAACAACTTTCACCTTGTCGCACTTTGGTTGTCCAAAGTGCCCTCTATAGTTTTTTAATCCCTTAGGCGAAATCACTAGTCATGTGATTCATATTGTTAAGGTTTATTTACAGAGTGGTTCTGCCCCTTAGCCTGATGTGCTAACCAACATATGGTGAGCTTCCTCTGCTTCTACTTCTCTTCCGGAGAGCCTCTTTTCGCACTTCCTTGTTCTCTTCTGTTCGCATGCCTGACATTTCCCCTTCGCAGACGAAGCCCCTGGGCTGTCAGAGTCCCGAGCAGGAGTGGCAGCGCTTCATTCTTGCGACATGAACTACCTGTGTTTTCTGAGAGGGGCGACCTTGGCAACATTGGCGAGACACGACATACTTCAACTCATTTATGCGTTTCAGCACAATAAATGGGCCTGTGTAGTGCGACAACAGCTTCTGGGACAAACCACGCTTGCGGAGAGGTGTCCAGAGCCACACTAAGTCGCCGGGAAGGTAGGAGACATCCTGATGCCGACGATCGTATAGCGCTGCTTAGAGCGGTCCTGCGAGGCCAGAGTGCGTAATCGGGCGACCCGACGAGCCTCTTCAGCGCGGCGGAGGGTGTTCGAAACAGAAGGCTCGGTGTCGAGAGAGAACGGCAAAATGGTGTCGAGAGAACGTCGAGGCGGACGGACGTAGAGGAGGAAAAATAGACTATAAGAAGTTGTCTCATGCTTCGAAGTGTTATAGGCGTAAGTAGTGAATGGCAGCACGTCATCCCAGTTCTTATGCCGAGAGTCAACATACATCGCAAGCATGTTCGTCAGTGTCCGGTTTGTACCTTCAACGAGGCCATTTGTCTGGGGATGGTACGGCGTAGAGGTACGCAACTTTCAAGTAAAATAGCGCAGAAGCTGTTCCACAACATCTGCCGTAAACTAGCGGCCTCGATCGCTGATAATTACACGAGGAGGCCCATGACGGAGGACGACAGCGTGAAGAAGAAAGAACGAGACGTCAGGGGCGGTGGCGGAAGGGATGACGGCAGTTTCACAGTAACGCGTGAGATGATCAAAGCACACGATGACCCAGCGATTGCCTTTGGACGAGGGGGTAACGGGCCTATGAGGTCAACACCCACTTGCTCATATGGTGTGGTCGGTGGTGTCACCGGATGTAAGTGGCCCGGCAGAGACGTCGTGGGGAGCTTGAACCGCTGGTACTGCACGCAGGCGTTCACGTAACGCTGAGTCGTTCGACGCATATTTGCCCAGTAGAAACGTTTCTTAATACGTGTAAGTGTCCTGACAAACCCCAAGTGCCCAGCTGTAACGTCATCGTGCATAGAGTGTAGAACAGAGGAGTAGAGGCTAGCCGGAACGACTAGCAGAAAGCGTGCACCGCCGGACGAGTAATTGTTTCGATACAGCAAACCATCGCGAATGCACAAAGGGTTCGCAGATTCCGGATCACGAGCTTTTTCAAAAAATGATACCAAGTCTTGATCTTTTACTTGTTCTCGCTGGAAAGTGGCAAGATCCGGAAAAAAATGTATGGTAACGGCGGCAAGATAGTCGTCAAAGTTGTCATCGCAGAGGGTAGTTGCGAGAGGCAGTCGCGAGAGGCAGTCAGCGTTAGCGTGTTGACGGCCACTTTTGTACGACACTGTAAAGTTGAACTCCTGAAGGCGTAATGCCGAGCGGGCCAACCGACCGCAGGGGTCGCGTAGATTCACCAGCCAGCAAAGCGAATGATGATCGGTGATGACTGTAAAGGAACGTCCATAAAGGTACGAGCGAAACCGCTGCACGGAAAAAACGACGACAAGGCACTCTTGCTCCGTCACGGTATAGTTGCGTTCAGACTTGCTAAGGGTGCTACTTGCGTAAGCGACAACGTGTTGGTTTCCGTCATGCTGTTGTATGAGCACAGCAACCACGCCGATGCTACTTGTGTCAGTGTGGAGTTCAGTGGGAGCTGTGAGGCTGAAATGACGCAGTATGGGCCGCGAGGTAAGAAGAAACTTGAGCTGGCGAAGCGCAGAATCACATTCAGGAGTCCATTTGAAAGGAATATCTTTCTGCAAGAGGTATGTGAGGGAAATGTCAGGCATGCGAACAGAAGAGAACAAGGAAGTGCAGAAAGAGGCTCTCCTGAAGAGAAGTGGAAGAAGAGGAAGCTCACCATATGTTGGTTAGCACATCAGGCTAAAGGGTTAGAACCCTCTGTAAATAAACCTTGACAGTGTGGTAGAAGTGCAACGATCACCACGGATTCCTCTCTAACTCGTTCGAGCCGACGACTCGCTGGGCTCCCCCCTTTGACACCTACAATGATCCAAGACGGCGATGCACGGCAGCCAGATCCAACGGCACCCGCATGGCAGCATTACTGTGAGTCGCGGACCTTTCCTTGCAAGGCTGGCGAAGACGTGGACGAATGGCTCACCAATTACCAGCGATTGAGCAAGTACAATCGCTTGGATGCCACTGTAATGCTGGCAAATGTTTTTTTTCTTGGACTCCACAGCCCTGACATGGTTTGAGAACCATGAAGCGTCCCTAACGAGCTGGGATTGTTTTGAAGAGGAGATTTGAAATTGTTTCGTGGATACCACGGCAAAAAGAAATGCGCTGAGCAAACTTTATTCCAGCGAGCCCAAGGGCCTGGTGATACATGCGCAATGTACATAGAAGAGGTTCTAAAACTCTTCAAAGCGGTGAATCCGAGCATGTCTGACGAATACAGAGGTGCCACCTCTTAAAGGGCATCGCGGTGGACGTATATAACTTTTTAATTACAAAAGAAAACTTAGATTCTCCCACGACCGTTATCAAGCACAGTCGTACGTTCGAAACTTTTAAGCTGCGTCGCATAACCCCGAAATTCGGCCGTCTACCTAAACGTGACCACTGTTGCAAGCGTGGATTCTCACGAGCATTCACATGGGCCTCCGCATTTGGCCGACATGATTCGCCAAATTGTCCGTGAAGAGCTCTCCCGCCATCAAGATGTGAGCCGCAGTCCAACCCCCTGGGATAGCTGCTCCCTGCAGGCAGCTCCCATCCAGCGCTCTTCTTGGGGTTCTACCGCTCCTCCTTCCGTCCGTGACCACCGTAACGACTCATATGGCCCTGCTCCCTTTGCTCGTACCCACTACAGGGCGCCACCTCCTCCGCAACAACTCCAACGGCTGGACTTTGCTGATCGCTGCGATCCTGTTACCGAGGACTATTTTTCGGACCGTGCTCGTGAACCACCCGTCTGTTACCGCTGTGGTATGCTTGGCCACATATAGAGATTCTGCCGCCGCCGGAACCCGGCACCACGCTGCCAGCGCCAATGGTGGAATCGCCGTTCTACCGTGAATCCAGAAGTCCGTGACCTGACCTATCCCCCTCCTTCGGGCTCCTACCGCTACGTACCACCACGCAACGACTCACCAGTTTCTGATCGCAGCCTGACTCCTCCTGCCCGCCGCTCCCGACAATCGCCTTCTCCCCGCCGTTCTTCTCCGCCACCGGGAAACTAGCGTGTGCGGCCGATGGAGGTGCGCTCGCCAGGCCATCGATATTGCCAATTCCTCTACCCGTCGTTATGCTGAAGAACCGCTTGGAAGTGTTAGTGGATGGTGTTTGTGTTATGGCCTTAGTGGATACGGGTGCTACAGTTTCCGTGATGAGCTTAAATTTTAAGAACCGTCTCGGCAGCAAAATTATGTTTGGTTGGGATAGAACTGTCATATTTCGAGGTGTAGGCGGAGAATCGTTGGTTCCGCTTGGTATTTGTTATGTAAATGTAGCGATGGCTCGACACGAGTTTAGAACTGAATTTACGGTGCTCCCTCGCTCTACGCACGACGTTATTCTAGGAATTGACTTTTTGCAGCAGCGTAGCACAACTCTCGACTTCAACAGTGGCGAGATTTCAATAAGCCCCAGCCTTCGATCGGCCCTTATAAAAGAATCACCGCGGGCTGTCCAACTGTTTTCTGTCTTCGAGGATACCGTCGTTGCGGCTATGTCCGCCATTTTCGTCCCAGTTGTGTCTTCGGGCGCGGTTCCCAATGCCTTCGACGCTCTGGTGGAACCCGCTTCCCTTTCCGGTGCCAAAAACAGTGTGTTGGTGCCCCGCAGCGTTGTTCGAGTGAACGAGGGCCGTGCCACGCTTTGGACTGTCAACCATACCAATGAACCTGCCGCATTGCCGCGTGGTTTGAAACTCGCCGACTTTGAAGAAAGCCTTTCTATGCACATCGCTGCGCTCAGTGACGGCGTTGCTCGTTCAACTAGACGTCCCGATCATGCTGATTCCCAGTTTCAGTCCATGATAAATGAATCGCTACCCACCAACGACCGCCGAATATTGATGGAGGTTCTTATGAAACATGCGGACTTGTTCGACTTTGCTCGAGATCAGCCACCGCCGATTCCGCCTTCCCGCACCCATCACATGATCGACACTGGATCTGCACATCCGATTAGACACACACCATACCGTGTTTCGCCTTCAGAACGTAAGATAATTGACGAACAGGTCCGTGATATGATGCAAAGAGGAATCATTCATTAATCATCTAGCCCATGGGCCGCCCCTGTGATTCTCGTGAAAAAGAAAGATGGCACCTGGCGATTTTGTGTCGACTATCTCCGCCTCAATACTGTCACCAAGAAGGATGTTTACCCGCTCCCGCGTGTTGATGATGCCATTGACTTTCTCCATTCAGCTTCCTACTTTTCATCTGTTGATTTACGGTCCGGATATTGGCAGATACCGATGAATCCGAAAGACAAGGAGAAGACGGCATTGGTGACTCCCGATGGTTTATATGAATTTAACGTGATGCCTTTCGGCCTGTGCAACGCTCCGGCTACCTTTGAAAGATTTATGGACACTCTTTTGCGTGGACTGAAGTGGCAAATTTGCATGTGTTACCTAGATGGCGTAGTGATTTTCGGAAGGCCCTTCGCCGAGCATAACAGCCGCTTAGCTGTGGTCCTTAACTGCATGGAGGAAGCGGGTCTCGTGCTGAACTCTAAGACGTGCCGCTTCGTTGAACGCCAGATCGTTGTGCTTGGGCATTTGGTTGACAAAGACGGTGTTAGGCCTGACCCACAGATGATTGAAGGTGTCAGCTGCGTCAAAGAGCCCAAGTCTGTGAAAGAACTCAGGAGCTTCCTGGAGCTTTGCTCTTACTTTCGGCGCTTCATCCCTAAGTTTGCTGACGTAGCCTACCCCCTCACATGCCTCTTGCAGAAAGATATTCCTTTCAATATCCATGTGTTCCCAGAATTGACTTCAAAGGCCCCTAATATTGAATACCATGCACGAAGAAATAAGCTCCAGAATGCGTTTACATGCCGCGCGACGAAAGACACGCCAAACGACGGCGGAGCCAGAATGATGCTATCAAAAGGCGGTTGAGAACGCTGTAATATTTCAGTTAACGTAAAACTTGACAGTTGAAATTCATTTCCGGTAAAATTGGCTTAACAGTTACAGTGTCCATTTGGCAATTTATCTGAGCATCGTTTTGCCTCCTTCGTCGTTGGCCTTGTATTCCGTGGTAAACTGAAAAATTAAATATGTTATGCTAGATATACGTCACTGTGAAGTAACCTGTTTTCGTTAAATTACTTAACATGAAATGATTCGATATCATTTTTTGGCATCAACGCTCGCTGTGGGCGCCAGGAAACTCAAGCCTCGCTCCCTCGTCAAGGAAGGTCTTAAGGGGACTTTCGATACCATTATGTCCTTCTAGATTGATGATACGCAGGTGATACTTGTAGCGAGATGACGGTGCTCGCTGAAACTTTCACCGTCGCGGCGCCGAAGGGCTAACGCGGGTGAAAACACCATAGTAAAAATATGGGCCTGCCGAAACGACGCCGCGTAGAAACGTTTGCAGCTGATTTCGTTCGTTCGCACCACAGCACATTTCTGTGGCGCTTGAATGCGACAGTCAAGAAATTTTTTTGTATTTGGCGGGCACTCTTCAGAGATCTGAAAGAGAAACACGTGAGGCTTTTTTCAGCGCAAGTAAATGGAATATTGTGAGCGCGGTGCCAGAACTTTCACCTCTTTCACCTGTACATACGCAGCATCGTCATCATTCACCGGTGTTCGCAAGATCACGCGTAGCGTTCCATATTTTGTCTGGAATAAAGATGTTCGTTGAGCGTTGGCTCACAATGTCAGCCACTGAAGGTGCACTTAAACTTTGTATATCACAACTATTGTCTAAAGTGCGTATTTAGTAATTTAAAGAATTATCGTAATTACAAATGCAAAACAAAAAATTCCAATGGTGCGCAATACGGATGGCAACTCTATACAACTTGTTTCCGCGTCCTATTTGGTGTGTCGTATTTTTTCTGCCTTGAAATAAGTTGCTTGCAACGCCCTCGTATGTAGGTTGTACCAGATGACATAAATCAAGATTAAAAAAGCTCTTTAAAGCGAATCATGGCGAACTCAGCGGCATATTGTTAGCCGTCATGAAGGGCTCCTCAGAGTATTGTTATATTCCTCTCAATTAATTTTTAAAGTTAAATTCTGCACATTTGTTATCCAGATTTGGTCAAGTGTGTTTCACCGAGTGGTTTAGGGGATTCGGAAACCATCTATGCAGCTTTCCACCAACGTACTTATCTGTGTAGCGGTTGTGTTATAATGGTTTGAAGGAAACCCGTGCGTGAAATAAAAAGAAATTATCACGTGGCGGCACTTAGGCGTTCTAATACTGCAGCTCTCCCAAAACTGTTTGGTCGAACAAAAAGCATTCGGTGACTATAGCCGATTGAGCGTTCACCGCTAATTTAGGCGAGTTGTACCCAAAGAGCTCATAAACATATTGCTGGAGTAGAAGGCAAGCCCGTCGAAACATCTGCTCTCCTCCTTATAAATCTCTGACTAAGTTTCTACAGGTGACGTGGAGCCAGCTTCAGTCCCATACATTTCCATCCCCTGCATTCTTAGCTTTGATCCATCAAGGACTGTTCTCGCTGCAGTGCACCCTGTGTGGGGCCCCAAAAGCTGATTTTGAACACATCATGATCAAATGCTCGGAATTCCACCCTCCCGTCACTTGGAAGCACTCCGACCTCGAGCGATGGGAGGCTGCGGTGTCCAGCTCTGTCTCGGCCGTTCAAAAGCGGCTGACGGACTGCGCTTTGGGAGTCGCTGGGAAGCACCAGCTTCCGGCCACAGAACGCAACCAAGAGCCGACCCGTCATTAGAATGTCATCCCTTAAGGCTCCCAACATTGTATAAAGGTTTTCACCACCACCAACACCGTAGAAGCCTCCGCGATACCATCTTGAGGGTGCAGAAAAGCTAGCCAGTTGCCGCAGAGTGCACCCGCTAAGTGCATGAAGAGAAATTTTTCAACTGCACCGCATGTAACACAGTCAAGACAAACATTGTTGGTTCATGCATGGCTTACTGCTGTACGAACCGCGTAAAAATTCCACTAGGAATCGCATTTCACAAATTGTACTCCTTATTTCTCAATCCGAACTGACCGTGTTCCTTGCATTGCGGCGCATACAATACGTGCGGGCATAGATCAGCTTTCTTGTCTGCTAGGTTTCCGTAAGATACTTAGGAGCTAACACTTACAGGCTGAGCAAAGGCGGGGGAGGCTTGTGTTCGGTTCATAATATTCCAGAATATTTTCATTAGACTGGTTGCGCATACGCTCTGTGTCGGTTCTGTTATTCCCGGAGAGGCTACACGCGCCGTTTATAGTATATAAGCTCAGTATATCGTATTGAGTAGTCATTATATATGTTCAGCGCAGTTTCTTCTCTTTGTTAAAGTATAGAGTGCTATGAGTCTGCTCGCGATTATTACGGGAAGCATATACAGATCGTTCGGTTAGAAAACAGTCATCGTACCCGAGAATTACGGAAAACGTGTCGGAAAACATATGTAGGCCTTCTACCTTATTTGAGAGGTAGTGGCGTCGCAAGTCATGCCCATTAATGATGTGATAAGTACGAAAGATTGCGGATAAATTTGGCTTATGGGTCAATTAAGGATGATTTGGTGAAGAAAGTTGGAGTGAATTTCATTAAGTTAAAGTAATGATCACTTCATGAATAAGGGGCAATAAAGCGTATTACGTTTTATTAAGCGCAATAATATTAAATTGAGGTTACGTTTGATTGCGGTGGTTCAAGCTGAAATATGGCAGTTTGCGTCGAATTAAGCACAATTACTTTGGAATAAGTTGCATTATTGCGGACTACGTTATTTGAGAGCGATTACGTTGCATTAAGTACAATCACGTTGCATTAATGTGGATTAGGTTAAATTAAACGTATTCCGCAATAATATTAGGTGATCCATTTTTGGGAGACTAATTTTGGTTATCCCCTTCATGGATCACTGCCTTGTCGTGGCGGAGGGGCTTGCGAAACTCGATGAAGTCGTGAGCTCTGCTGTGTAGGGCCACCCAAGATAGACAGGTCACGGCAGAGAGTTCTGACAAAATGTGACTCACTGGAGAAGGTAATGGCAACCCACTCCAGTATTTCCTGCCAAGAAAACCCTATGGCCAGTCACAATACCATTAATGATATGGCGCCGGAAGATGAGCCCCCCAAGGCGTCCCATATGTTACTGGGGATGAACAAAGGGCGATTCCTAGTAGCTCCAGGACGAATGAAGCGGCTGGGCTAAAGCCAAAAGGACGCTCAGTTGTGGATGTGTCGGGAAGCGACCGGAAAGTCCCATGTTGCAAGGAGATGTATCACATAGCAACATGGAATGTCAGATCTATGACGCAAGGTAAACTGGATATTGTCAAGCGAGAAATGGACAGATTGAACATTGATATCTTGGGGTATCAGCGAGCTCAAGTGGACCGGAATAGGAAAATTTAACTCCGGCGACCATTATGTCTTTTATTGTGGGCACGAATCCAAGAGAAGGAATGGGGTCTCTCTCATAGTAAACAGAACAATGGGCAAAGCAGTGCTAGGGTACAACCCCAAAAACGACCGAATGATTTCACTTCAGATCCAAGGTCACCCTTTCAACATAACAGTTATCCAAGTCTATGCACCGACCACTACTGCTGAAGAAGCTCACGTTGAGAGATTTTATGCGGACCTACAATGCCTTTTAGACCGCACCCCATCATCAGACGTCGTTTTTCTCATAAGAGACTGGAATGCTAAGGTAGGGAGTGAAGAAATATCCGGAATTACAGGCAAGTTCGGTCTTGGTGAGCCAAATGAAGCTGGGCAGAGGCTAGTAGAGTTTTGTCAAGAAAACAACCTGACCATAGCGAATACTCGTTTTCAACAGCACAAGAGGCGCCTGTACACATGGACTTCGCCGGACGGTCTGTACAGGAATCAGATCGATCATATTATTTGCCGACAGAGATGGAGAAGCGCTATACAAGCAGTAAAAACAAGGCCTGGGGCCGATTGTGGTACCGATTATCAGCTTCTTGTTGCCAAGATTAAGCTTCGATTGAGGAAAACGCAGAAAACTACAAGGCCTTTCAGGTATAATCTGGATCAAGTTACTTTAGAATAGGCTGTGGAAGTGAGGAATCGATTTCAAAAATTAGATCTAGAAGACAAAGAGCCCGAAGAGATGTGGACTGATGTTCGTGATATAATACAAGAAGTTGCTACTAAGGTAGTTCCAAAGCAAAAGAAATGCTAGAAAGCAAACTGGTTATCTGAAGAGGCTTTGCAAATAGCTGAGGAAAGGAGGATGGCAAAAGTTATGGGGGAAAGAGAAAGATACAAGGTTCTCAATGCGGATTTTCAGAAAATACGAAGGAGAGACAAGAATGCCTTCCTGAACATACAGTGCCAAGCAGTTGAGGACAACAGCCAATTAAGGAACACAACAGCTCTGTATAAGACAATCAAAGATATCAAAGGAAGCTTCTGTGCTAAGCTGGGCGTGATAAAGGACAAACGAGGCAAGGACCTCACTGAAGCCGCAGAGATAAAGAAGAGGTGGCAGGAATACGCAGAAGAACTGTACAAGAAGGACCCGAATGTGCAAACCCAACATAAGACGGTTGTGACCACTGATCTCGAGCCGGGCATCCTGAAGAGTGAAGTTGAATGGGCCTTAGCCAGCCTTGCTAAGAACAAAGCTAGCGGAATTGATAGCATTCCAGCTGAGTTGCTTCAAAACCTCAACCATGAGGCTGTTAACATTCTGCATACATTATGTCAGAAGATTTGGACAACCCTGCAGTGGCCACAGGATTGGAGGAGGTCAGTTTACATCCCCATTTCAAAGAAAGGCAGTGCCAAAGATTGTTCCAACTACCGCACGATCGCGCTTATTTCGCATGCTAGCAAGGTGATGTTGAAAATCCTCCAAGGTAGGCTGCAGCAGTATGTGGATCGGGAGCTTCCGGACGTGCAAGCTGGGTTTCGCAAGGGCAGAGGAAATAGAGACCAAGTTGCCAACCTTCGCTGGATCATGGAAAAAGCAAGAGAGTTCCAGAAACCCATCTACTTCTGCTTTATTGATTATGCGAAAGCGTTTGACTGTAGATCACAGCAGATTGTGGCAAGCTCTCCAAGAGATGGGAGTTCCAATTCACCTCATCTGTCTCCTCAGGAACCTGTATGAAAGGCAAGAGGCCACAGTCAGAACTGGGCATGGTCTTACTGATTGGTTTCCGATTGAGAAAGGAGTGAGGCAAGGCTGCGTACTGCCGCCCTACCTATTTAACCTATATGCAGAGTGCATCATGAGGAAGGCTGGTCTGGACGAGTCTTCAGCTGGAGTGAATATTGCTGGAAAACGTATCAACAACCTTAGATATGCGGATGATACCACTTTAATGGCAGAAAGTGAAGCGGAACTCAAGAGACTTCTGATGCGCGTACAAGAAGAGAGTGAGAAGTTTGGGCTTAAACTGAACATTAAAAAGACAAAGATCATGGCGTCTTGCTTTATCAAGTCCTGGAGCATCAATGGACAAGAAGTGGAAGCTGTGACAGATTTTCTCTTCTTGGGCTCCAAGATTACCTCGGAAGGAGACTGCAGCCATGAAATTAGGAGACGCCTGCTTCTGGGAAAGAGAGCAATGGTTAGCCTTGACCGCCTAGTAAAGAGCAGAGACATTAGTCTGCCAACCAAGATCCGTATAACTCGTGCTATGGTCTTTCCAGTTGTGATGTATGGATGCGAGAGTTGGACTGTGAAAAAGGCTGACCGCCGAAGAATTGACGCGTTTGAATTGTGGTGCTGACGAAGACTCTTGAGAGTTGCTTGGACTGCCAGAAGATCAAATCAGTCAATATTGTCGACCATAAACCCTGACTGCTCATTGGAGGGTCAAATTCTAAAGTTAAAGCTCAGCTACTTTGGTCATCTGATGAGAAGAGAGGAGTCGCTGGAGAAGATTTGATGTTGGGGAAGGTTGAGGGTCGCCGGAGAAGGGGTAGGCAGCGAACGCGATGGTTAGATTGCATCTTCGAGGCACTGCAGATGAAGTTATGTGATGTTAGGAAGATAGTGAGAGATCGGAAAGCGTGGCGTGACATGGTCAATAGGGTCACGAAGAGTCGGACACGACTGAACGACTGAACTGAACTGAACTGAATTTTGGTTATGCTAGATTAAGGTAGATTAAAGAATTGATTTTGCACTCAGAGCAAGTACGCAGCAGCCCTCTACTTAAAAAAATATTTGAGTAATTTGTAATTTAGGGAAAAGAGAAGGGCTGCATAGGTTGCAAGCAGAATTTGATATCGATAATTTAAAAAAAAAAAAAAACGAGTCACATAGGGCTAGAAGTTCTGAGCCTGTCACCAGAGAAAAATATTTTTTCACAGTTGAATCAGCGTCTCATAGACTACAATCCTTGAACAAGCAATTCTACAACCTTTGAATAGGGGTTATAGAGCTCCATGGAAAGTCGTGATTTATTACACAACAAAAGAGTGGAATATGTTTAGTAGAAAAGATAAACTGGGGTCCGTCCTTTCAAGATGTTTATTACAATCTAATGAAATTTCAGTAAGCAACATCAGGATCATGACATCAACTGAGTATCATTGTTTATAGTTTAAAAAAGAATGCGTGTAACGATGATGTCGCCTTGCGATTTTCGGCTTCATCTAAACCATAGCATATTGGCGAAATTGATATTCCGAAGAGATCATACCTTGTATACACATCAGCAAAGTAGCACTTCTTGAATTTTAGTAAATTATTTTCTTTCCTGTTTGTGAGTTGCGCATTTACTTTCTATTTCGAACCTACCTTTCAGTCAGTAAATTCTATGTTTGCCAAAATATAAACGGTTTGACGCTCGTGTTTTAAATGTTGGCAATATTGCGCAACGGGGTAACCCACTCGAATTAATGTTCCTCCTGGATTCTGTGCTGTTTCTCGCATAGTCAGCCGGCCACAAATGCTTGGTAAAGGAACATGATAGCACCTGATTTCTCTTTCTGAAGCATCGGAAGCTCTGCTTCTCCTCTAGCGTTTTATTTTTCAAAATACTGAACTTCATTGCTATTCCGGTTTGCGCCTGCATTGTTACTTCTCATGCTTTTAATTACTTTTATTTTGACAATTTATAGAACTGTTCGCTTCTACATCTCATGTGAATGCATTAAAGAATATGAAAAAAATATGAATTTCTGTGTATATTTTTTTCTACTTTAGGCTGGAACTAGCTATACTGGATGCGTTAAAGACAACTTCAACTCCAGTTGCAGTGGGCCTGGGCAAAGGCATCCGCCTCCTAATTCATAGGTCACGGGCCCAATCCCATTCGGGGGATTCTGCATACAGGTGGTGCTAAAACTGAACGAAATTGGCCGCCTAATTCGGTTGAACGGAGTTAGTGAGCATTACCTGCTTTACTTGGCTTTTGCGTTCTTTAGCGTTTGATTTTGGAATCTGTTCATCAAGACCTCCAGCTGGTTCAAATCAATTCAGAGATGTCTAGTATGGCGCACCTGATACCCCACAGTATTGCACCAAAACTTAAAAATAAGAACCATCAGAACCACTAGGTAGACCCACGAAAATGGGAAATCGTCCAACCAACCCCAGAAAAGTTAGCCTATCCAAATATTTTTCAGAGTTGACCCACAATGGCTCAAGGACTTCCAAACACGTGGCTGAATGAGGACAATTTTGTTTTTGACCCGTTCAGAAACAACTTGACTTGCCTCAAAAAGTTTCGATTGGCTAATAAAATGAGTTGGACAGTGCAGATATTTAGTGTGTAAAAACGAATTAGTTGTTATATTACGGTGTCGCTGGAAGAATTCTTTATCTTGCCCAAAGATAAAAATGTGAAGTAGTGCCATGGGGGAAGACTGTTGGGTGAATTAGTGGAAAGCTGGATTATTAAAACCCATCCTGTTAAATCTATGAAAAAATCTCGGGACATTTGAGAAACAGGTGACTCATGCATGCGGCTATTCAATATATCGCATTTTGTCTTTACGCAGATGCTTATGAGGTACCAAAATATCTTTCTTTCCTAGGCCTATCTCCAACGTTTCGAAATCTAGTGCGAATTATACGATCACAAATCAAAGTAGCGTCTTAGGTAAGAACCACTTGTATGATTGTCTTCTTTTCCGCACTAGTTTGGAAATTTTCTGACACCGCGTCTTCATGATCTTACTTCCTCGCAGTCTCAGCTTAAGTTCTATTCGCACAACAGAAGGATGCTTCGTTACACACGGAAAAGCGATTTCTTAGTAGTCTAAAAAACGGTCCATTTACCTTGCGCCAGCGTTTTAGTTGATACATCCGAAAGCCGTTTTCTTACTCTTTAACATATAATATCCGTGCGACACAGCCCTGCCGCAAAATATGAAGAGCTGAATTCTTCTGAAGGGTGTGTGTTTTTAGATTAGAACTTACCGCGGCTCATAACAAACGTTTGTTTTCATGAAGGCAGGAACATACAGAATACGTAGCCCCAGTGATGTTAGTTCGTGTTCGGCAGGTAGAGAAGCAGAAGACGATGATCTGATGATGGTCAGGAGGAGATATATATTTACAGAAGCAAAATAGTATACATTGGCAAACCTTAAGTTACAGTAACAAGAGTCACCCAGACAACTGCAACTTAAAACAAAATAGACTCTCACACAGAGAAGCCACTCTACAAGCCCTTACTTTTCTACCGAGCATTTCGGTTAAAGCCTAGAGGCTGTAAATACGTGCTAAGCACGGAGCCTCAATCATGACTGTCGTATATGGTCCGAGGACCGCTTTTTGATACCAGACATAAACAAAGACCCAAGGGCGGTCACCTTACGTAATCCGCCCCGAAAATGAAGCAGCCAATGAAATTATTTAAAAACATGCCACAGCCCCAGTGGGTTGGGAATAATCTCGGACCCAGGTCCTTAATTTCGTCAAATAAAAATACAACATTCAAAACACACACTCTTTCCACTCGCCGGTCCCCAAACCCTCTCACACGCGCCTTTCTTTGCCTCCCCTCCTCAGCGTGTTTGCGACGCGACCCTGCAGCTGGCGCCTTTGTGAAAGAAACGCCGCGGGGGCTCTGGAGACTAGGCCACCCCGCCGTCCCGTTCGAGAAAAGGGGGAAAGGGGGGCAGCACCGTCCCAGAGAACTGTAGCGTCGTCGTTGCTCGCACCCGATGAGCCGCTGCGTGGGGGCTAAGTGCCGCGCCCATTGTCGCCTTCTACAGGGCGTTTAGTGAGCGCTTTTGGCAGGGCAAAACGGCTTCATTATCGGGGTCTCTCTACCCCGATGTTTCGCGACACAGCGGGAGATCGCTATGCTGATTGCCTACTTGGGAGGACCGGAGGTCGCGCCTATTGTCGCCTTCTGCAGGACATTTAGTGAGCGCTTGTGGCAGTGCAAAAGACTTCATTAACAGCGTCTCCCTGCACCCATGCTTGGCGCCACGGCGGGACATCGCTGGACGAGCTGACCGTAAAGTGGTTCGCAGAAGCGTGCCACTGTTGTTCCCGGCTGGTAATTGGATGCGTCTGTCATTCGCTTCCAGGCGACGCCTCGGGGCGAAAGGGCGAAACAAACGAAGCCTCCCGCGCGCCCGCGCACAAGAAAAGGGGAGAAAAGGAGAAAAAAAAACAGCGCTCGCTCCTTGGCCTCGGCGAGTGAGGGGTTTGACCGCCAGCTCGACTCCACGTGCGAGTCGCTTTTCACTGCGGCCTTACACGCCCCTCCTAAGAGGGTAAATGAGTTTGGAATCCGGTCATTTCAGCCTAACACAACAAAGGCCGCAACAACCCGCGAAGAAAACAAAACATGTAAGACACTTCGCACGTCAATGGAACACCAAATGAATCTCGCGACACAAGATGGGTATAAGACAAAACAAATCACAAATTCGCATCGGCGGACCGGACAGTGTTCGTGAAAGTCCCGCGCGCGAGCAATTGGATGTGCTTACGCCAAGTTCACGCGCACTCCACCGTTCATATCACACATTGCACCGGGTACGCGGGAACATTCACGCGTCGCCGAAGGGCCATGGCTCAAGCGTGTGCTTGCTCTACGCCCCAAGTCACATTGGGGACACGGGTTAACGCGTCGGCGTTACCATTGCTTGACCCTTTCCTGTAGGTCACCGTCACATTGTAGCGCTGTAGGGCCAGCGCCCACCGCGCGAGTTTTGCCCCATGAGGCGTACTAGTAGTGAGATAGGAGAGGGGGTTGTGGTCAGACACCACGTTAATTTCTGCCCCGTACAACCAATGATCAAATTTCTTTAGTGCCCAGATAATGGCGAATGCTTCCCGCTCGATCGTAGACCAGCGGGTCTGCGTTGGCGTGAACCGGTGGCTGGCAAACGCTATCGGCCTTTCCCGCCCCTGGCCTCCCATCTCCGACAAACAAGCCCCCGCTGCAACGGCGGACGCGTCGGTGAACAGCCAATATGACCTTTTAACGTCGGGGGTGTTCAGCAATGCAGCTTCGCACAGAGCTGACTTGAGCCTGTCGAGCGCGTTTTGCGCTTCCTGGCTCCACGGAATCGTGTTAGGTACACCTCGCCTCGTCAGAGACGTGAGTGGTGCGGCCACCTCAGCATATCCTTCAACGTAATCGCGGTAGTAACCACATAAGCCTAGCAGACTCCGTAGCTGTCTCTTTGTTGCGGGGGGCACGAGCCCACGAATGGCCGATATCTTTTCTGGGTCGGGCCCATGGGTTCCGCCTCCCATTATGTGTCCTAGGTACTTAATGTGGGCCTGTGCGACCTGACAATTTTCCCGGCTCACTTTAAGCTTGGCGTCGCGCAACAAATCAAAAATTATTTCTAAGTGCCGCAAGTGTTCAGTCCACGAGGAAGAGAAAATGGCGATGTCATCGAGGTATGCGGCCGCATAAGCCTGATGTTTCGAGAGGAGGGTGTTCATTATCCGCTGAAAGGTGGCCGCGGCGTTCTTTAGGCCGAACGGCATGACGCGCCAAGCATATTGTCCCTCGTGAGTTACGAAGGCAGTCAGATGTTGGCTCTCCGGAGCTACCGGCACCTGCCAGTATCCGCGTCGCAAGTCGATAAGAGTGATTTACCTAGCGCGGCCCACCCTCATGATGAGCTCTTTAGGGGGTGACATTGGAAGGGCATCCGTGCGCGTCGCTGCGTTTAAAGCGCGATAGTCGACACACATGCGCACCGATCCATCCTTCTTACCCACGCATACAACGGGATGGGCGCACTCGCTTTCCACCGGATACGCCAGCCCGAGGTCTAGCAACTCGTTTACCTGGCGGCTCACCTCACTCCTTAATAACTCCGGCACGCGATATGGGAAAGTGTGTTTGAGCTGGTGGCCTTCGTGCAGCTCTATCTTATGTGCCCCAACTCGGCGGCTCCCGGCGTTTCGATGAACAAATCAGCGTAAGCGGCAAACACCTCCGAGATCTCGAGGCGGTCCTGAGTAAGTAGGTGTGCGAGTTTCTCCGTATCTATCAGACAACCACCACATCTCTCAGGCACAGACCGAGGGGTGTACTCGATTTCACCAAACTCCTCGTCTTCCTCGAAAACTACTCCGATATGGCTGACACGTGCATAGTAGGGTTTGCAGCCTGTTCGCATGCACTATCGCTGTAGCCTTTTTTCCCTTGTCGATTCTGTACGAGTTCTGCCTCTCTTGCGCGGTTACGACGAATGGACCGAGCCATTTTGGGGCCATTTTACTGCCAGGGTCTGTGTCAAAGAGCAATACCTGGTCTCCGACGACAAACGTCTAGCTCCGTGCGCGCCTGTTATACGCCTGCGCGTAACTTCCCTGACGTGCGCTCGCCGTCAAACCCGCTACTTCTGCTGCCACTTCTAGCTGCTCGCGTAGCTGTCGCAAATACTTCGCGGGTTCTTCTCTGAGTGTGTTCGGGAGGGGTTGCTGGCCTGTCCATGTTCGCTGCAGAATTGCCAGTGGTCCGATAGGGTTCCTACCGAATAAGAGCCGGAACGGCGCCACGCCTGTAGTGTCATGGGGGACTTCCCTGTACGCCCAGAAAACGAACGGGACCAGTCTATCCCAGTTCTTGGGATCTTTCTCAATAACATGGAACAACATGTTCTTCAAAACGCGGTTCCACCTTTCCACTGTTCCGTTGCTCTCCGGATGCTCAGGAGTCGAAAAGCGCTGTGCGCATCCCAGTCTTGCTAATGTCTCACGCGTCAGCTGCGCCGTGAAGTTCGTTCCCTGATCTGAACAGACTACCTCAGGTATGCCTGTGCGGCTGAAAATCGCACGCAAGGCGTCACATGTTGCCCTAGCGGTTAGGGATCGCAAACAGACTACCTCCGGCCACCGCGTGCACAAGTCAACGAGGCAGAGAGCGTACCTATGACCCCTGCTCGACGGAACATCGAGCGGCCCGATTATATCCACATTTACGACCTGAAACGGATGGTCGGGTCTGGTGAGAGGTGTGATGGGAACCCTAATTTTAATTCGCCTGTCTGAGCGGACTTGACAGCCGTGACATGTCCTGCAGTGTCGCGTTACGTCCCCTTCTAAGCCTGGCCAGAAAAAGCTGTACTTAATTCTGGTCTTTGTCTTCCGTGGCCCCAAATGGCCTCCGTCCCTTGGTGCCGCAGCCTCTTCGGAGTCCTTCCTCAGAACGCTGCCTTTGGTTCGGGGCCTGGATCACCTTGCTGCTTCTGGCTGGACGTGCGGACGCTTGTTGCCTAGTGGGTTCCCAGGGCCTGGGTGCTCTGGGTGATGCTCGTGGTCGCTGGTCGCCGAACCCTGTCGTACTGCGCCAGTGATGTTAGTTCGTGTTCGGCAGGTAGAGAAGCAGAAGACGATGATCTGATGATGGTCAGGAGGAGATATATATTTACAGAAGCAAGATAGTATACATTGGCAAACTTTAAGTTACAGTAACAAGGGTCACCCAGACAACTGCAACTTAAAACAAAGTAGACTCTCACACAGAGAAGTCACTCTACAAGCCCTTACTTTTCTGCCGAGCATTTCGGCTAAAGCCTGTAAATACGTGCTAAGCATGGAGCCTCAATCTTGACTGTCGAACATGGTCCGAGGACCGTTTTTTGATACCAGACATGAACAAAGGCCCAAGGGCGTTCACCTTAGGTGATCCGCCCCGAAAATGAAGCAGCCAATCAAATTATTTAATAACATGCCACAACCCCCGTGGGTTGGGAATAATCTCGGACCCAGGTCCTTAATTACGTCAAATAAAAATACAACATTCAAAACACACACTCTTTCCACTCGCCGGTCCCCAAACCCTCTCACACGGCGCCTGTCTTTGCCTCCCCTCCTCAGCGTGTTTGCGACGCGACCTTGCAGCTGGCGCCTTTGTGAATGAAACGCCGCGGGGGCTCTGGACACTAGGCCACCCCGCCGTCCCGTTCGAGAAAAGGGGGAAAGGGGGGGGGGGCAGCACCGCCCCAGAGAACTGTAGCGTTGTCGTTGCTCGCACCCGATGAGCCGCTGCATAGGGGCTAAGTGCCGCGCCCATTGTCGATTTTTACAGGGCGTTTAGTGAGCGCTCGTGGCAGGGCAAAACGGCTTCATTATCGGGGTCACAGAGAAGTCACTCTACAAGCCCTTACTTTTCTGCCGAGCATTTCGGCTAAAGCCTGTAAATACGTGCTAAGCATGGAGCCTCAATCTTGACTGTCGAACATGGTCCGAGGACCGTTTTTTGATACCAGACATGAACAAAGGCCCAAGGGCGTTCACCTTAGGTGATCCGCCCCGAAAATGAAGCAGCCAATCAAATTATTTAATAACATGCCACAACCCCGACGTTTCGCGACACAGCGGGAGATCGCTGGGCTGATTGCCTACTTGGGAGGACCGAGGGTCGCGCCTATTGTCGCCTTCTGCAGGAAATTTAGTGAGCGCTTGTGGCAGTGCAAAAGGCTTCATTAACGGCGTCTCCCTGCAGCTATGCTTGGCGCCACGGCGGGACATCGCTGGACGAGCTGGCCGTAAAGTGGTTCACAGAAGCGTGCCACTGTTGTTCCCGGCTGATAATTGGATGCGTCTGTCGTTCGCTTCCTGGCGACGCCTCGGGGCGAAAGGACGATACAAACCAAGCCTCCCGCGCGCCCGTGCGCCCGCGCCCAAGAAAAGCGGAAAAAAGGAGAAAAAAAACAACAGCGCTCGCTCCTTGGCCTCGGCGCGTGGGGGGTTCGACCGCCAGCTCGACTCCACGTGCGAGTCGCTTTTCACTGCGGCCTTACAGCCCCAAACAGTTCAGGGCGCTGAGAAAAAAGGTTTGAAGCTATAAAAAAATGCTATGGGCTTCCTCCGTATGTAAGGTCCCCCACGGCCAAGTAGGTCTGCAAACAACAAACGCTTGACTTATATTTGAATTCCGCACTAAACAGCCGCTAAATGCTCTTTCTCGGGGTCGAGACCTACCGCTACTGCGATGATATGACGCTGTGAACTATATTTGTATACAGTGGCGTCATAGCGCTGTAGCGTGACGTAGTACTATTAATGGCCCGACGCTCCAGATGTGTCAGCTGCTGCATGGGTGGCCGGCTGGGCTGATCAACAGGCGGCGTCGCTGTTGCATGGGCGGCCGAGTGAAGCTTTCCGCTCAGGAGACTACGACCTCTCTGTAGCTTCTCTTTTTATTTTCGTCCAAAAAAAGAAGAGATGGGTTCAAAACTGCTTACCCGAATATTTATTTATTTATTTGAACATACTGCAGCCTCGATGAGGCTATGGCCGGAGTGGGGAAACAAAGAAAAGCGTATCAAGAAAATACAAACATATAAAACAAAGAAAAAATAAAAATGGCATTAGGAAGGAATGGCTGTCAAAAATTCTTCAATTGGTAGCGAGCGGACGTTTCCAGGCAGCGAATTCCAGAGTTCAATAGTCAGAGGAAAGAAGCTGTGTTTGAATGTCCCAGTGCGGGAAAAGAAAGGGATGAGATTCAGTCTATGGGAACTTATAGTGATGGAAGGCTTGCTAATGTTCAATTAATTATTTAGTGACGGAAGGCGCTGAGAGTGAACCAGTGTGTGCAAAAGCTTTAAACATTCTATTTGTCGGCGAGATGACAGGGCTGTGAGACCTAAATCTGAATAGTGGGAAGGGGGAAAATCTCGGGCCGTAGTTGTGAAAGTTGAAGCGTACTGATGTCCTTTGAACTGATTCTAATTTTTTGATATCGAATTTCGTATTAGGGATCCATACAATACAGCCGGAATCAAGAATGCGCTGATAGCTGTTTTATATATGAGCAGTTTGGCATCCTTTGGGGCTTTACGCAGTGTTCGATGGAGCTGTCCGAGACGTTTAAGAGCTTTGTTACTTATGATGTCAATGTGTTTGGACCTTGAGATGTCATGAGAGAAATGAAGGCTGAGGTATTTATATTCCGTGAATCGTTCTAAATCCTGACCGTGAACTGTAGGTCAAATGTGAAGGAGATGGGCGTCTAGAAAATGACATAGAAACGGTTTTAGAGAAATGAGAAATATTCATTTGCCATTCCTTGCACCATCTACAAAATTTGCAAATGAGTCGTTAACTATTTCATGGTCAAGTGGGCTATTAATGTTGTGATATAAGACGCAGTCGTCAGCGTAAAGAGGAATTTTTATAGACACACAACATGGAAGGTTGTTAATATATAATAAGAAAAGAAGCGGGCCTAAAACAGAACCTTATGGAACGCCGGATGAAATACTAACAGAAGTGGAAATAGATGAGTTAAAGTGTAAAGACTGCGAATGCTGATTTAAGATGCTGGATATCCAACCAACCAGGGGAGGGGTTTTTAAAACAGAGTTAAGTTGGTGTAGGAGTTTAGGGTGCAGTGTCGAAAGGTTTGAATAAACCAACAAAAATGCTGTCGACATGTCTACCTAGATCTAATGACTGAGAAATGTCGTGCGCAAATTCAATTAGTTGGGTAGTGGTGCTCAGGCCTTGACGGAAACCATGCTGGTAAATGTTTGGGATGTTGTGGGTTTCATGAAATTCAATGATATGTTTGAAAAGCCATGTTTGAGTAACTTGATTGAATGGGCTGTTAAGAAGATAGGTCTGTACCTATGCAGTAGTTAAGTACTACCGGATTTGTACAATAAAATTACCTTAGCAAGCTTCCAAGAGTGGGAAACCGTGCTAGTGGATAATGATTGACGGAAGTGAGTAGCGCACAAAGAAGGAGTTCGGTATGGCATCTGGGCCACAGCTCTTTTTAGTACCTAATTGGAGGATCATATTGAAAACACCTGTACCAGAGACGACGACATCTTTGATGGGAGGGTAAGAGTCACAGCTATAAGAAGGAACGACAGAGTTATCCAGTGTGAATACAGAATGAAAATAGGAATTAAATTCAGAAGCATTTGTCAGTGGATCTGAAACAGGAACGCCGTAACTATAAAACTGTTGCAAGTAATGTTACTGAGTAGTACCGATTTCCAGAATTTGCGAGGGTTCGTTTTCATTAATTTTGGCAATGTAACAGAATGGTAAAAATCCTTGGCAGACTTTAACCTGGCGCGTAGTTCCTCCTTGGCATCACTGAACTCCGCAATTTTGACAGGATTGCCATTTCGTTTCGACTTACGCAATCTTGCAACACGACGCGATAAATGCAGTAAGTTTCTTGTTATCCATGGTAAATCTCTATTTTTCTTTTTTGTTTTCAGCAGAACAAAGCGATTAATACATGCTCTAACAATATGTTCAAAATGCCCCACAACAGCATCAACATCACTGGTCAGAGATAGTTCTTCAAACATTTCAGAGGATTCACTTAATGTGTCAATTACTCCAACATCATTGGCGTGGCTGAAGTCACGAAAACTGCTGTACTCGAACCGAGGTCAGGGAACAGTGCAGCTGATATGGAGCGGAAGCATTAGCTGTCTGTAATCGAGCGTTCGTCTTCTTCTTCTTAGTCTTCTACGCGTCTACTTCTAGCATGGTACTTCGACTTCCACGGTAGCACTGTGCCACGCCGACGACTTGAAAACCTAGCGCAGTGTAGCTTTCACTACAAAATAATCTATGGGAGAACACATTTCATATATTTTCATTTCAACACTCAGCGGTAAACGCCAATCAAATTTTAGCTGACGACCGCCCCGTTCTGCGACATGTAGCCCTTACGACTTCGCGGGAAAAAATGAATGATGTGCACGTTCATGATTTTTAGGGAAATAGCACAACGGCACGAGGCCGGAGGTCTCGTCCATTCATGTCCTATGGTCTCGCGCTGTTGCGCTGTTGCATTAGAAAGGCTCCGCGGGAATCGCGAGCGAAATTTCGGCCACTGTGCTGATATAGTTCGTAAGTTGCGCACTGTAATGGAGGGTCTTATTCACAGGTGTGGCGGTTCTTTACATCATCGGACACGCACACAGCATAAGCGAAAAGCACCCCTGCCAGGTGGTATGTGGCTTAGCATTCACACATCGCCTTGCAGCTATCATTGAATACGCAGTGTCGCTGGTGGACAAATTAAGCATTTTAAATAAAAAAAGGCTGCGAAACTCTCGAAAAACCAATTTAAAAGCGAGTATACTAGACAAATCGCAGAAAGAAGGTCCAAGGATTGCGAAGCAATGCTTCTACGCTGTGAAGCGTCGCCCTGGTTACGACAGTGTGCTTGGCCGGGTACATTGAAACCTCTGCAGACAATGCAGGCATTGTATTCTTTCTTGAGCCCCGCTGGACAGGACTCGCTCTTGTGAGACACTTTACCGTGCCGGTACAATTATTACATACCTCTTCGCATCACATCGTTACTCAAAACGACCCTCGTTTTAGTTTTTTTCTTTACCTGGTGCGGAATAGCAGGCGATATGCTCAAATTTCCGGCCAACTTGTCTGCGCTTCCATTCCAGGTTGGCCGGAAAGGTAAGCATGTCGCCTGCTATTCGGCACCAGGTAAAGAAAAAAGCTAAAATGAGGGTCGTTTTGAGTAATGATGTGATGCGACACACACACACGTGTATATATATATATATATATATATATATGTGTGTGTGTGTGTGTGTGTGTGTGTGTGTGTGTGTGTGTGTGTGTGTGTTCAATGCAAACGTAGACTGGTGTGTGTATTGTCTCGGTATCAGACTTGTGCGAAGCAAGCGCTTGGAAGGGAGATAAATGAGAAAAAGAGAACGAAGCAATCGCTGTTCGGTTGGTTGGTTGGTTCATAGGAAGGGAAAGGCGCAGTATCTGTCACACTTGCTCTGTGGACACCTGAACCGCGCCGTAAGGGAAGGGATGAAGGTGGGAGTGAAAGTGGATAGAGAGAAAGGGGGGCCGCAGTGGAGGGCTATGGAGTAATTTCGACCACCTGGGGATCTTTAACGTGCGCTGACATCGCACAGCACACGGACGCCACTTCGTTTCGCCTCCATCGAAACGAAGCCGCCGAGGCCGGGATTCGATCCCGGGAACTCCGGCACAGTAGTCGGGCGTCTTGGTGACTGTATCAGTTTCTGTGGCTGCATCTGTCTCCTGCGTCTGTGAGCCTTCCCCGTGTGCGTCTGTGCCTGACGTGTGCTCCTACCCCTAACATTTTGGTGGCAGCGGTGTGATAATGCCGCACACCAGCTCCCATTACGAGGCTCCTGATCTGGCGGACGACCGGCGTTCACAACAAGTCAATGCTGTCGAAGTCGCGGCGACCGGCGCATCTAGGCCTAGGTACTCGAGGGGCTCCGTCCTTCCCAGCAGCTGGAAGCTCTTGCGCAGAGCTTCCGGGAACTATTCTCCCAGAAACTGGACGCTTGTAAGGCCCGAGTGGCTGCGCAAACTGCGACAGTGGCAGCTCTTCGGCGCGAGGTTCGATGCCTTATAACGGCTCACTTGAACACAGCGGGTCAGATGACTTTGGGCACCTCTGCCGTTGCCCGCAACCAAGAGGACTACTTACGGACGCAGCTGGCCGAGCGAGAGCGCAACCTGGAGAAGCAGATCGCCATCCTCAAGCAGCAGGTGGTGAAGCTCCAGAAGAAGGTAGACAAGCAGGGCGAGGTTACCGCGCAGGCGGAGGATGCCCGCAAGCTACTCCAGAAAGGCATGGATGCCCAGCAGCGGCAGATCCAGGAACTGCGTGCCCTAAACGAAAAGCTATACAAGTCTAAGAGCAAGCTCCAGGCAGACGTCGGGGACGTCACCATCGAGCTTGGGAAGCAGAGGGCCAAGGGTTCGGAGCTGGAGAAGAGGCAGTGCAAGTTTGACCAGCTGCTGGCAGAGAAGGAGACCGTATCGGAGCGGATAGCCGCCGAGCGGGACACGGCAGAGCGGAAAGTGGCGCGGGAAGGAGACCCCCATCTTGGTACTGACGCCGCAACTCGAGTAGCGTAACGACACCCTCGGGGAGCTTGAGCGGTCGCGCAAGCAGTTACAGCTGGAGCTGGACGTCCTGGTTAACTCGTAAGGCACCGCAGGGAATGACTGGGAAAAGACCGAGCACTCTCTGGAGAACCAGCTGGCTGCGAAGAAGGCGTACCTGGAGGAGCTGGAGGTTGAACTACAGCTGGCCACGAAGAGGAGTTTGAAACATTTCCTGGGTCTGTGTGCGTAGTACCTCTGATCATCGCCGATATTTCCAACCTAGCCGCACACCTGACCCACTTCGTGCGTTTCACAGGAATAGCAATGTGAGACCAGAAATGAAGAGAGGAGGAAGTGTACTCCCATGTTTGAACAGGTTAGGATTTTGTATAAACACAAAGAAAAGCTGACGAGAGAGATAGTTGAAGCATATTTTATTTTAAAGGACCATAAGTGTGTAAGCAAGACTTCTCTTGCTCTTCCAAGCAAAGAGATTTCTTTTTTGAGTGACTTTTTGTGTAGCAGGTGGACCCACCGGTTGTTTCAAGGGATTGCTTCGTTTTCGCCATATTTGGTTTTATCTGGGCCTTGTAGTAAAGGCTTAGTCTGAGTTGTGAGTCAGCGCTTGTACTGTGGCTTCCTTTTACCTTGTCCTGTCTTCCTGTTCGCGCTGTTTAAATTAACAATGGATGTTTGACAACTCGCCCAACAAAGTATCTTGTTGAGTGATTGGGAAGTTCTAGAGGTTAATGAGTGGTGTCAATCCATAGAGGGTGACGTAATGTTGTGTCCGAAAAAAAATTTAGGCCAATAAGTTAAATACGTAATTAGAATAACTGGTTCAAAGGAAAGTAAATGCGCAGTATCTGGTACACTCTTCTGTGGACACCTGCACCGCGCCTTAAGGGAAGGGAGGAAGGTGGCAGTGAAAGCGGTATGAGAGAAATGAGTGCCATCGTAAATATGACGTAAAGGATGTGACGCCACGCATCCAGAAGAAGAGCCGAAAAATGGCATAGGAAGGGAATGGCACGCAATTTGAAAGTACCAGACTGAAATGGGCAAACAAGAAGTAAATTAAGGCACTAGAAGCAACCAGAAGCGAACAAAAAGAGCATCCGTGCTTTCGTATTACTCCAATGTAGAATGCAGGGCTGTTTAATTTTTTCACCTAATCTTTCTGCCGCCGTCTATCGCTACGTCAGAGGCTGCCGCGAGTGCTAACGTCAAAAGGCGCCGCCTATCAAGCCCGCGGCCTTGCTCCAACCTATTACGCCTCTCAAACGCTGTTTTATCATGTCGGCATCGACCTTCTGGGCCCATTGCCGCTGTCATCGGCCAGAAACAAATGGATTATAATCGCGACCGACTACCTCACACGGTATGCCGAAACCAAGGCGGTGCAGGGTGGCACATCATTTGAGATCACTCTGTTCTTTATGCAGCAATTCGTGTTACGTCATGGCGCACCACCCCTAGTCATAACCGACAGAGGCACCGCAAGGGCACAGCTAATGCATGACGTATTTGATCTTAGTGATACGCGTCACCTCAAAACCAGTGCCTTTCCCCCGCAGGCGAATGGCCACACAGAGAGACTCAACAAAACCATTGCCTACATGATCGAAATGTACATAAACTGGGATGAAATTCTCCGCTAGATCACACATGCCTACAACACGGCCATTCAAGAGACAACACGCTTTACACCATTTCGCCTGGTCTACGGAAGTGACGTTCAAACGATGTTGGATGCCATTCTTCCGTGATGCACTAATGATCATCTACTCACGCCAGACTCCGAGTAGTTTGCTCAGCGCAGTGAGGAAGCACGTCAACTTGCACTCATTCCCATACAGCAAAAGAATTGCACGGATGCATGCCGCAAAACCTCAATGGTCAAAAGGCATTGGTTCAACGGACGCGGGCAGCTTAGCTTGCCAATTGGGCCCCGGAATAGGGGCTCGACCTAGTATTGTGAGGGGAGGAGGCCAATACGTTTCTAACCCAAACACCTATCTAACCATTTAATGGGTAATAAATGTTTTAACCACCACCACCACCACGCCGCTACAACCTCCGTTATTGGCACGTTACGTACCACCCTGGATAGAAAGTTTGGGTGCGAGCCCTTGTGATATGGCATGGCTTGTATGAAAAACTGATCTCACGTTAATTTGGACCTTACGAAGTTTTGCGCGATGTCACGGATGTGACATACGAAGTCCTTCCAGCTGAGACTGTGGAGCCCTCGCGTCTTCAACCACGCTCAGAGATCGTACACGTTGTCAGCATTAAGCTGTAATTCACGCGGTAATGTTCAATGTGCGCTTGTACCGACCATTGCTCGTGCTCAGCCTCAGTCTTTCTTTTTTTATGAAAGGGAGTAATGCCACCTGGTGTTCTCTGGTGACGCCTAAAAGAAAAAGACTTTGAAGTGGATTCGCGCCCTGTCGGTGAAACGCTGCTTGTAGACAAAAGCCTCGCCTGCCTTTTTAGTGAAGTGTAGACCTGCTTTCGGTGACAATATGAATCCCAGACTGACTATCACGCGTCATGGAGCAGTTCACAACTACAAAAGCAAAATATGAACCAGCAGAAGTATCGACATCTCAACACACTTTAGCAGTCTTTTGAAGAGGAAAATTTGCGCCCGTGCTTGTGTGGGTTCCCTCTCAAGCGGCTAAGTGTTTATACCTAGGTTCTTTGCCTTGAACGAGTTTCTGAAAAACCGTGCTGATGATAGGAATTTTGGGGGCTTGATATAAATTTGAGACCCATTACCTATATATCATAATTTTCGAAGGTATGCATCGCTTGTACTACATGCTATTGTACCATTAAATTATGAAATAAGTTTGTACGAACTGCTGAACTTAAAAGTGAAAACCAGGGTGTAATTTTTTTAACTATACGTTTTTGATACAAAGAAGTCTTCCCGCTACTGGCAAGTACATGTCCAGCCATGATGACAAAAGTAAGGTTTAATTTAGGCCAGAGGTCGTCTGAGATTATTTAAGGATTTTGTTATATTTGTATTATTAATTTTTGTAGCTTCCCTATAGTTGAAGCTACATGTGAAAATGTTCATGCGTGAGAACTTGCTTATGACTGGCCCCTCTATCTCGGATACATCTAGAGCTGCCAGGGCTTTTAAAGTGTAGTTCACAGCCGTCCTCGCAATAATGGTTGAACCTTCCATTTTCCTACTCCAGCTGCTGATTCCTATTGACGACATGGATATCACAGAATCTTCTGTAGTTTTTCGCTGATTGAACTTAGGTAAGCGAAACGCAGCTCGTTCAAAAGACCTTCCAAGTACTTTTTTATTGATGCACGCATAACTGTCCTCCATATTTATTGCAGTTATTTACCGGAGCTCTCTACGTCCAGGTTTCGTCCTAGCGAAGTGAAAATTATGTATAAAAAGATGAGCGGTTCAATGCTGCTGAACTGAACGTGGGGCGAAATTAGCTGCGAGTGACCGAGCGTTCGTCATCTTCTTCCTCTTCTTCATCCTCTTCTTTGTCGCCTACTTCTTCGTCGTAGTCTTCTTCATTGTCTTCGCTTTTTTCTTCTTCGCCTTTTTCCTCATTATTTTCTTCTTCTACTTCTTCGTCTTCTTCGTCGTCATGGTCTTTTTCTTCCTCTGCTGCGTCGTCGTCGTCTTTATTGTCATCGTCGTCTTGAAAGCCTACCGCACGTAGTTTTCGGGTTTTCGCTACTTTAAAACTGCTCTTTAGAGGGCACAAAATTATCTTATTCTAAAAACTTCCCCATCGCCCTTAAAAGGACTGCTCTAAGCTCTTAGAAAGAAAAATTGTATTTTCGAACAACCACTCAATTCTGTGCAGCACGCAACACTGCTACAGGCTCGGCTTCTCTAACAGAACCCATATAGTAGACACCGTTCATAATTTCGCGTCACCAGTTATTGATTGCAGTCAAATCAATGAAGCGTTTCTGTAATTCCTCAGAGGGTTAAAAAATCTCGTTCCCGAGGAGGATTACAGACTTACAGGTTACTCTAAACATAAATTCGTGGAGATTAGATACAATTTTATTTGAAATGTAGACATCAGTGCGCTGTGTTTAAAAAGATTCCTTAGGCAATACTGTCACCTCCATCTATATTCCGGAAGGCTCTGTATTGGCTTGGTTGGTCATTTAGATCTTGATAACTGACATTGGTGAAGAGGAAAAATGCAAGATGCCAGTCTACGCTGATGACTTTATCTTATAAAGTGTTATTAATTACAGCGATAAGGATAGATCATAGCAGGAATCTAAAAATGCAGTACTATTCTGTGACAAATAACAGATGATGACTGTTGTAACAAGCAAGCATGTCGGAAACAGGAAAGGTGCTTTATTGCGAAATGTGCCAGTATTTATGCCGCCAACTCTTGGGAGTAAACCGGGGGCGTAAACCGAGGTCATTAGCGGGAGTAAACCAGGGTCAGCCGGTTGACGCTGGGCCATGTCGGTGGTCGTGACGACAGCAGGAAACGGGAAGTTATCGTCTTCACGGTCGGGATGAGTAGCATCAACTTTTGCACGAGACAAGCAATCGGCGTCGCTGTGCTTACGGCTGCTCTTGTATACAGCCGTATAGTCGCATTCTTCGAGACGGAGGCTCCACCTTGCAAGCCGTCCACAGGGGTCTTTGAGGTTGGCTAGCCAGCATAACGAATGGTGGTCGCTCACAACCCTAAAAGGGCAGCCGTAAAGATAGGGTCGGAACTTAGTTATCGCCCAAACTACCGCGAGACATTCCTTTTCTGTGGTTGAATAGTGTGCCTCTGCTTTGCCATTTTGCCACTGAATCAGAACGGCACCGAGTCCAAAATTACTGGAATCGGTATGAATATCCGTAGCAGCTTTTTCATCAAAATGGACCAGTATCGGGGCGGCCTGCAGTCGTCGGCGTAACTCGTTGAAGGCATCCTCTTGATCATCTTGCCACGCAAAAGGAACATTGTCTCGGGTAAGAAGCGTAAGGGGCTCGGAAATTGCTGAAAAATTCTCGACGAAACGCCTGTAAGAGGCACAAAGCCCTAAATATCTTCTAACGGACTTTTTGTCGGTTGGGCGCGGGAAGTTTTCCACAGCAGCAGTCTTTTCGGAATCCGGTTTCACGCCCTCAGCACTAATAAAACGGCCAAGAAAGCGGAGCTCCTTGAATTCGAAATGGCATTTCTGTGATTTTATCGTAGTTGGGATGAACGCAGCGCCTGTAGTACCATTCGCAGCCGGTCGAGGTGCTCCTCAAAACTAGCCGCGAAAATGACGGCATCGTCAAGATACACTAGGCACGCTTGCCACTTAAGTCCAGAGAGAACGGTGTCGACCATTCGTTGGAAGGTTGCTGGCGCAGAACAGATACCGAAAGGAGGCACTTTAAATTCATAAAGGCCGTCAGGGGTGACGAACGCTGTTTTCTATCTGTCCCTTTCGTCCACTTCTATCTGCCAGTAGCTATTCTTGAGGTCAAGCGACGAGAAATATTTGGCATTGCGTAACCTGTCCAATGCGTCGTCGATACGTGGGAGCGGGTATACGTCCCGTTTCGTTACCTGATTTAACTTACAATAATCGATGCAAAAACGCAAGGTGTTGTCTTTTTTCTTCGCCAACACTACAGGCGAAGCCCAGGGGCTGGTAGACGGCTGTACCACGTCGTCGGTAAGCATTTCTTGCACCTGGTTCCGAATAGCCTCTCGTTCCGTTGGCGACACGCGGTATGGGTGTTGTGAAATCGGCTTGGTCTCCGCGTCAACCATAATGCGGTGTTTGGCCACCCCGCACCTCCACCAGAAAATGTAACGAGTACAAGGCAGCGATCACTGATCGAAACAGTCCCACGCGCTACACTCAGTTTTGTCCTCGTTGTCCTCTTTTCAGAGAGGCACGCGGCAATATGGCGTAAGGCCCGGCCAGACCCTGGACAGTGAGAAGCACATAATATTTCTCCTTGTCTATTATGAAGATGATAGTAGCGGTGACAATGACGCTGCAATTGGTGCTAATGACAGCGAAGACTCTAGCGATGATAATGACGGTGCACGTAGTTGATAATGAGAGCAACAGTGTGCAGCAGCAGTACTCAGGTTTTCGCACTTGTGCAGTGCAGATTCCACAGTGCTCTCGAAATTTTTACTTACAATTCACGCTTCTGCAGTGCAGATATTCAAAGCATGCTATTTAATATTTCCTAATTTATGAACGATCCGTTTTATGCAGATGAAAAGGACATTTCTTCGGAGGAAGAGAGAAATATTTTGTTAGGCTTTTGCTAAGTGCATTAAAAGAATGAACATACACTGCTAATACCAGCTGTTTATTGGCCAAGATCGCATCAGATAAATAATGTCAGGGGTAGAGAGACATAATAAAGCTGACGTAATGGCAACAAAGCGTGAGTATAGCATGCGTTCTGTGTCTACCCGCCTTTCTATCATGCCTCTCGAAGTTCCAAGACATCAATTACAGTATGCGGGTTTGCTAAATGTACATTTTTATAGTGTTCAGCTATTTGAACTTTATAGGTAACGGTGTCATCTGCTGACGTTTGACTTGGCCAAAAATTTGCCCCTAAAACTGCAAAACGCACAAACTGCAAACACAGGGCTGCTAGAAACTCCTGTCGGAATTTGTTCCATTCGGTAAGGACATTTGTATTCACAAAGCGGCGCTTGAAAAACAAATTACAAAGCAGTGGATGTGTGCGAGGGCTATAGTAGCATCAGGGAGTCGCGAGTCGTCGTAGAATAGAAAATTCTTTTTTGGGTGAAGCGGTTCAAACGTGTGTATTATTGTCTGCAAGACCTCTAAATCTACTTTACGGACACGTGTCTGAGCAAAATTGTATAGAAGATGGAACTGCTGCCCTACCTTCTTCTGTTCTGCCTGGCATCTGCTAGACCAAGTGAGTCTGTAAATAATAAGAAAAATATTATTATTAGATTTTGAAAAAAAAAAATAGTATTGTGCGTTAAATTACTAACTTTAATATGATACACAATTAGACCTTATGTTTCGGAACGAACTCTATGTAATAAAAACATCTTTGTCATAGAGAAAATTCTACTTGAGTTTGTGTTTCAGCCAGGTTACTGCAAATTTACCCTGGCTTCCTGTGCAATATAGTTCTGCATTAAAATGTGGAAACATTTTTCGTCATGGGGCATATGCTGCTTTATATGTGCCCTCACTTAACTTTCACAAACAAGCGGTCTTTTTTAACAATGATGATTTGTGGGCGATCATGGGCAAGAGTATGATTTTTATGTGTGTAGATATTTATGGTGCTTCAAGATTAACCAGTTGTAGCAGGAGTAGAATTGCATTTTAACAGGCTTAATAGGTCTAAAATTACAGGAGCAAGCAAAATAGAATAGTCAAGCAGGAAGTGAAAGTACTATGCTAAGTTGCAAAATATAAACAGAAACCAACACAACAATTGAACAGGAACAGGCGTACAACGCTTTGAGGATCGGTGAAATATATTCAAAAATATGTGGCACAAAAGCAGCGGCCAAATGTCCAGTCATTGAGCGGAGAATAGAGTCTTTAAGTTGATTCAAGTTTGCCACAGTGTGCGGAAATAAGGAATATTTGATTGCTTCGCCATAGCACTGAAATGCAAAGCTTTACCTACTGTCAGTGTGTAACACGAATAAAACCTAGTATACTTTAACTGTTGCTCTTCAGAGGACCTTATATTGTTTTTAAACGAGAAATCCAAAGTAGGTATAGTGGTCAATGCATTAATATGAGCCGTGTCCTTTGATTCAGGCGGAAAACAGACGCCAGTCAGTACTGATTGAAAATAGATTTTTGATTTTTTTATTGCGAAAGCAATAAATACTACGCCAGGTCTAACCGCTCGTCGCTCTGTGCCGTGTCTGTGTCTGTGGTCCCCATGCCGGTGCTGCGCCTAATAGAAGAAAAAGAACAACAACGCTCTGTCAAACGCAGCTACTTTTTTTTTATTTGAGGAGTTTGCCATCAGGCATAGTGAAACTGGAGCGGGGATTAGGAGGAAACTAGAAGAAAGAGTGAAAACAGGTTTCCCTAAGATAATCACACAGGTTGCCGATAAACTGATTATTCAGCATCCACTTTTTGTAATCACATTCCCGGCCCCACTGCAGCCCTACTTTCCGTAGGTAGCACTGTCTCACTGATGCCGTAGCTGGGCAGGTCCACAATAGATGCTTCCAATCGCACAGTTCCGGTGAAGCTCCATCCTTCAGCCGCGGATAGTGTAGCAGGCACAATTTCAGCGCCTCACCCTTCGTCAATGCGACTTCCTTGTAGCTATCAATCGCGAGGCTATGCGCGCCATAACATATCTCCCGCAGCTAACGCTTTCGCTCTATATTCGGTTCAGTAGCGTTGAACCCTTCTACTGTTTTGTATCCATTCTTATAAATTGGACACCAGTAAATAGATAAAAATATATTCGGATATAAATTGTCAATTTATAAGGGATTGAAATCGAAAACGCTTTTTTTCAGTTGGAGGGGTATGGGGAGCTCGTTTTACGAATATAGCCTATTTACTGCACTGTTCGTAATTCATAACAATACGCGGTAGTCCGAGTGCAGGTTTCTCTCTCTTTTTTCTTCTAAAATATTTTACTCGCTAAATGTTCCATGAGCATCGACTGGTTAAGCACTGCATCATCACTGGTTATTTTTGGTTATTCCTCGATATTATGGGTTTTTACTTACATGACATTGGCCATTTGTGGCAGTGTACACTGTCAGCAACACGTGCGCACGAGACGCCCAGTGCCCATGCCTCACCCCTAGAGTTGCCGGCATAACCCTACTGAAAAAACTGTAAGGGGCAATAACCTCACATTTTCTCACTCAATCTCACACAATTCACATAAGAAATCACGTACAATTCGCATATAATTGCATAAGTTCTCATAGTTTCTTGTACATTATCATAAATTATGTACGATATTTTATGATAATGATGTGCACCGTATGAGACTCTATGCGATTAAATGAGATTTTATGAGGTTATTGCCCCGTAGAACTTTTGGTTTTTCAGTAGGGAAATACTGGCACATTTCTCGAAAAAGCGCCTTTAGTATTTCCTACATGCTTGCGTGTTACACCAGTCATCATCAGTTATTTGTCACAGAATTGTACTGCATTTCTAGATTCCTGCTATGATGTACCCTTTTCGCTGTAATTAATAACACTTTATAAGATGAAGTTATCACCGTAGACTGGCATCTTGCACTTTTCCTCTTCACCAATGTCTTTTATCAAGATCTAAATGACCAACCAAGCCAATACAGTGCCCTCTGGAATATAGATGAAGATGACAGTATTGCTTAAGGAATTTTTTAAAACACAGCCCACTGATGTCGACATTTCAAATAAAATTGTATCTAATCTCCACGAATTTATTTTTAGATTAACCCGTAAGTCTATAATCCTTCTCGGGAACGCGATTTTTTAACGCTTTGAGAAAGTACAGAAACGCTTCCTTAATTTGACGGCAATCAATAACTGGTAACGCGAAATTATGAACGGTGTCTACTATCTGGGTTGTGTTAGAGAAGCCGAGCCTTTAGCAGTATTGGGTGCCGCACAGAATTGAGTGGTTGTTCCGAAATACTTTTTTACTTTCTAAGAGCTTAGAGCAGTGCTTTTAAGGGCGATGGGGAGGTTTTTAGAATAAGATAATTTTGCGCCCTCTAAAGAGCAGTTTTAAAGTAGCGAAAACCCGAAAACTACGTGCGGTAGGTTTTCAAGACGACGACGACAATGAAGACGACGACGATGTAGCAGACGAAGAAACAGACGATGACGACGAAGAAGACGAATAAGTAGAAGAAGAAAACAAAGACGAAAAAAGGCGAAGAAGAAAACGAAGACGATGAAGAAGACGACGACGAAGAAGAAGAAGGCGACAAAGAAGAGGACGAAGAAGAAGAACGCTCGGTCACTCGCAGCTAATGTCACCCCACATTCGCTTCAGCAGCGTTGAACCCCTCATTTTTTATATATAATTTTCAGTTCGCTAGGGCGAAATCTGCACGTAGAGAGCCCCGGTAAATAACTGCAATAAATATGGAGGACAGTTCTGCGTGCATCAATAAAAAGGTACTTGGAAGATCTTTTGAACGAGCTGCGTTTCGCTTACCTAAGTTAAATCTGCGAAAAGTACAGAAGATTCTGTAATATCCATGTCGTCAATAGGAATCAGCAGCTGGAAAAGGAAAATGGAAGTTTCAACCATTATTGCGAGGACGGCTGTGAACTACACTTTAAAAGCGCTGGCAGCTCTAGATGTATCCGAGATAGACCGGCCAGTCATAAGCAAGTTCTCACTCATGAACATTTTCACATGTAGCTTCAACTATGGGGAAGCTACAAAAATTAATAATACAAATATAACAAAATCCCTAATTAATCTCAGACGAACTCCGGCCTAAATTAAACCTTACTTTTGTCATCATGGCTGGACATGTACTTGCCAGTAGCGGAAACACTTATTTGTATCAAAAACGTATAGTGAAAAAATTTACACCCTGGTTTTCACTTCCAAGTTCAACAGTTCGTACAAAACTATTTCATAATTTAATGGTACAATAGCATGTACTACAAGCGCTGCGTACCTTCGAGTATATAGGTAATGGGTTTCAAATATATATCAAGCCCCCGAAATTACTATCATAAGCATGACTTTTCAGAAACTCGTTGAAGGCAAAGAACGTAGGTATAAACACTTAGCCGCTTGAGAGGAAACCCACACAAGCACTGGCGCAAATTTTCCTCTTCAAAAGACTGCAAAAGTGTGTTGAGATGTCGATACTTCTGCTGGTTCATTTTTTGCTTTTGTAGTTGTGAACTGCTCCATGACGCGTGATGGACAGTCTGGGATTCATATTGGTACAAACTATATTCGACGACGAAGCGGAGACAATCAGTTGCTAGTTGACGTAGACGATGAACTGGTTGCTAGTTTGCGTAGAGGACGAAGTTGGTTGCCTGGAACCGCGCTCAGACCGCTGCTCGGACCGCTTTTGGACTTCGGCAGTCTTCTAGGCTCAGGGCGTTTTGCCTGGACGTTTGGCGCAATACCCTTTACAGTCTGGTGGAGTGCGCTGGGTACGCTTTCCCACGTTTACACGCTTCACGACGGATCTGACTCCTGTCCATTAGCGACTCAGTTGTCGCCTCCGCGAACAGTCGCCTGAGGTTGGGCCCCTTTCCATCCCTACGAGGATCACGCAGCCGCAACTCTCGAGCCATCTCGACATGGCCACTGATCCCAGGCTCTCAGCTCCGATCCTTTGCCACCCGCCGCGAACACCACCATCTTTTCACGGCGACGTCTCCGAAGACGCTGAGGATTGGCTGGCTACCTTCGAGCGAGTGGCTCGGTACAACGGCTGGAGTGACGAGCGAAAGCTCAATAATGTTTACTTCGCCCTAGAAGAGTGCGCGTACGTGGTTCGAAAACCACGAGGGCGCCCTTACCACCTGGCAAGCATTTTGCCGTGAACTTCTGACTACCTTCCCCAACGCCGATCGCCGCGAGATAGCTGCCGCTGTACTTCAGTCCAGAAACCAGCGGCCAAATGAAAGTTTATGCATGTTCTGTGAAAACATGACCAGTATTTTCCAGCGCGCAGAGCCCAATGTGAAAGAGAAGAAGCTTCGCCACCTCATGCGTGGAGATAAGCAGGAGCTCTTTGCGGGCCTCGTTCGCAGTCCGCCGCGTACCTTTGCTGAATTCCTCGCGGGGGCAACGATCATGGAAACGACGCTCCAACAACGGGCCCGGCAGTACAACCTAGATTCAGCAGCCTGGCCCCAGATGTTTTTTCGTCGTGCCATGGAGGCGGTGCGGATGCCTTACGTGACCTCATTTTGTCGGTTGTTCGAGAGGAACTCCGACGTTTCCGTCTGCCTCAGAATGCGCCAGTGACATCACTGACCGAAATCGTCAGAGATGAAGTACGCCAGGCTGCTCGTGAATTCCCGGTCACCAACGTGCTGCAGCGCGTCGATGAAATGCCCACGCACACATCCGTTGTTCGTCAGGAAACTCCCTACGATCCTGTCGCTACCATGCCTCCACGGGTCGACGACAAACGAACGTACGCGTTCGTTGCACGTCAAGCAGCTGCCTGTGGTCCTATTGACCCGACATCGGTGGTTAGTCACATCAGTCCGTATGACGTATCGGCGCAAGCTGTAGTGCCAGTTCCACGCCCTCGCAAGTCGGACGTGTGGCATACGCGGGACCGCAGGCCAATCTGATACCACTGCGGGGAGGCCGGAGCTCACATGTCGGCCAGTCAGAGGCCTGGGAGATACAGGCGCTATGACTCAGGATCGTCATCTCCGCTGCGGTACCGTTCCCCAAGCCCTCGCAGAGACCCCAGCAATACTGAGCGGCGTTCTCCCAGTCTACACCGGGAAAACTAATTCCAGCGGTCCCCGGAGGCAAGGCCGCTGCTGTCGGAAAAATTGAAGATCCTCCCCCGCCGATACACCGATACGCTGATTTCTCACAGGAGCAGGGTAGTGACAGCATCCGATGCGCTGCTTCTGATTTGTGCCTGACACTTGACGGAACTGACACGATCGCTTTACTTGACACCGGTGCCGACTATTCAGTGATGAGCCACGCTCTTGCCCAGGAATTGAGCAAAGTTGTGACGCCATGGTTGGGCCCTAGCATTCGCACGGCTGGAGGTCACCTGATTAGCCCGGTCGGAAGGTGCACATCCCGAATCGGCATCCGCGGTTTCGTCTACGTCGGGAATTCGTTGTCTCGCGCGAATGTTCGAGAGATTTGATTCTTGGGCTCGACTTTCTGCAGGCAAATGGTGCTGTGACAGACCTACACGAGGCACGAGTCACTCTCTCGACCAGACGGGCAGTGGTACGCTTAGACACCCGCAATTCCTGTAGCCATGCTCTGCGTATTGTGGAGGATGATGTCACGGTGCCACCATGAGTGCAGTGTCGTAATGCGCGTGCAGAATGACCTATTTCATGACTTTGAGGGCATGGCGGAGGGTCATATCCCACTGCTGCTGGATAGGGGTCTCATTGTTGTCCGAGGCCTCGTCCACCAACGGGATGGCTGCACTACCGTTCTGCTCACCAACTTTTCGAACGAATTTTAGCACCTCGTCAAAGGCACGGTGATCTCCTTCCTCCAAGACGTCGCGGAGTGTCCACATTTGTGTACCGTGGAAGAGTGATACAAACTATAGTCGACGACGAAGCGGAGACAATCAGTGGCTAGTTGACGTAGACGATGAAGTGGTTGCTAGTTGGCGTAGACGACGAAGTTGGTTGCCTGGAACCGCGCTCAGACCGCTGCTCGGACCGCTCTCGGACTTCGGCAGTCTTCTAGGCTCAGGGCGTTGCCTGGAGGTTTGGCGCAATACCCGTTACAATATTGTCACCGAAAGCAGGTCTACACGTCACGAAAAAGGCAGGCGAGGGTTTTGTCTACAAGCAGCGTTTCACCGACAGGGCGCGAATCCATTTCAGTCTTTTTCTTTCAGGCGTCACCAGAGAACACCAGGTGGCATTACTCCCCTTCCTAAAAAAAGAAAGGCTGAGGCTGAGCACGAGCAATGGCCGATACAAGCGCACATTGAACATTACCGCGTGAATTGCGGCTTCATGCTGACAACGAGTACGATCTCTGAGCGGGGTTGAACAAGCGAGGGCTGCACATTCTCAGCTGAAAGGATTTCGTATTTCACATCCGTGACATCGCGCAAAACTTCGTAAGGTCCAGAGTAACGTGAGATCAGTTTTTCATACAAGCCATGCCATTTCACCAGGGTCCCCACCCAAACTTTCTATCCAGGATGGTACCTAACGTGCCTATAACGGAGGTTGTAGCGGCATGGCGGTGGTGGTTAAAATATTTATTACCCATTAAATGGTTAGAGAGGTGTTTGGGTTAGATACGTATTGGCCTTTTCCCCTCACAATACTAGGTTGAGCCCCTATCATCATCATCATCATCATCATCATCATCATCATCATCATCATCATCATCATCACCATCAGCCTGATTATACCCACTGCAGGGCGAAGGCCTCTCCCATATTTCTCCACTTAACCCGGTTCTGTGCTAGCTGCATCCACTTCACCCCTGCGAACTTCTTAATCTCATCCGCCCACCTAACTTTCTGCCGCCCCCTGCTACGTTCTCCTTCCCTTGGAATCCAGTTTGTTACCTTTAGCGACCATCGGTTATCCTCTCTTCGCACTACATGTCCTGCCCATGTCCATTTCTTCTTCTTAATTTCTACTAGAATGTCGGTAACTTGAGTTATTTCTCTGACCCACTCTACACGCTTTCTATCTCTTAATGTTACCCCTACCATTTTTCGTTCCATAGCCCTCTGGGTTGTCCTCAACTTAAGTAGAACTCTCTTGGTTAGCCTCCACGTTTCAGCCCCATACGTGAGTACAGGCAAGATGCAACTGTTGTATACTTTCCTCTTAAGCGATACCGGTAAGCTGCTTGTCATAATCTGCGAATGCTTGCCAAATGCGCTCCATCTCAATCGTATTCTTCTTGTTATTTCCTTTTCGTAGTCCGGATCTGCGGTTACTACCTGTCCTAAGTAGACATATTCGCCTACTACTTCCAGTATTTCGCTACGTAATGTAAACTGCTGTTCCTTCCCCAGGCTGTTGAACATTACCTTAGTCTTCTGCATATTGATTTTCAAGCCTACCTTTCTACTTTTCCTGTCTAGGTCATCAATCATTATTTGCAGTTCAACCCCTGAGTTGCTTAGCAAGGCAATGTCATCAGCAAATCGCAGATTACTGAGGTATTCTCCATCTACCCTTATCCCTAACTGCTCCCATTCCATGTCTCTGAATACTTCCTCTAAACAAGCTGTGAATAGTACTGGGGAGATTGTGTCTCCCCTATTCCGGGGCCCAATTGGCAAGCTACGCCGCCCGCATCCATTGAACGCGTCCATTGAACCAATGTTTTGCGGCGTGCATCCGTGACCTGCTTTTGCTGAATGTGAATGCGGGCAAGTTGACGTGCTTCCTCAGTGCGCTGAGCAAACTGTTCGGCGTCTGGCGTGAGTAGATGATCATTAGTGCAGCACGGAAGAATGGCTTCCAGCATCGTCTGAACGTCACTTCCGTAGACCAGGCGAAATGGTGTAAAGCGTGTTGTCTCTTGAATGGCCGTGTTGTAGGCATGTGTGATGTAGCGGAGAATTTCATCCCAGTTTATGTACATTGCGATCATGTACGCAATGGCTTTGCTGAGTCTCTCTGTGTGGCCATTCGCCTGCGGGTGAAAGGCACTGGTTTTGAGGTGACGCGTATGACTAAGCTCCAATACGTCATGCATTAGCTCTGCCGTAAACTCGGTGCCTCTGTCGGTTTTGACTAGGGACGGTGCGCCATTACGTAACACGAATTGCTGCATAAAGAACAGAGCGATCTCAAATGATGTGCCACCCTGCACCGCCTCGGTTTCCGCATACCGTGTGAGGTAGTCGGTCTTGATTATAATCCATTTGTTACTGGCCGATGACAGCGGAAATGGGTCCAGAAGGTCGAGGCCGACATAATCAAACAGCGTCTCATCATCATCATCAGCCTGGTTATACCCACTGCAGGGTGAAGGCCTCTCTCTATGAAGATGTAGAATCGGCAATGCGAAAAGTAAAGACGCAGTATACTGTACTAATGGGCGATTTCAATGCCAAGGTAGGGAAAAAACAGGCAGGAGACAAGGCGGTAGATGACTATGGCATTGGTTCTAGGAATAGCAGGGGGGAGTTACTAGTTGAGTTTGCAGAGCGCAATTACTTACGAATCATGAATACCTTCTTCAGCAAACAGAAGATCCGGAAATGGACATGGAAAAGTCCTAACGGAAAGACTAAAAATGAAATCGACTTCATAATGTGTTCAACCCCCGCCATTATGCAAGATGTAGAGGTAATCGGGAAAGTGCGATGCAGTGACCACAGGATGGTGAGGTCCCGAATTAGCCTAAATCTGAAGAAGGAACGCAACAGATTAGTAAGAAAGAAACCCATAAACGAATTAGCGGTGAAGGGGAGGGCAGAAGACTTCAGGATCTCGCTACAGAATAGGTATTCAGCTCTAACTGAGGATGGCGACATTACCCTAGAGGCAAGGAACAATAATTTCAGAGATATCATTACTGAGTGCGCGGTAGAAGTAGGCGGTAGGATAGTTAGAGAGGATACCGGTAAGCTGCCTAAGGAGACGAAAGATTTGATTAAGAAACGCCAGAGTATGAAAGCTTCCAATCCAACAGACCAGATCGAATTGGCCGAGATATCAAAGCTAATCAATAAGCGCAAGGTGGCCGATATAAGGAAGTATAACATGGAGAAAATTGAGCATGCTGTAAAGAACGGGGGAAGCCTTAAAGCGGTAAAGAAGAAATTGGGCATAGGCAAAAACCAGATGTATGCGATAAGGGACAAAGCGGGCAACGTCATCACTAATATGGAAAAGATAGTCAAAATAGCCGAGGAGTTCTATACAGATCTCTACACTAGCCAAAGTAGTCAGGACCATAGTGAGATTGGCGGTAGGGAAAAACAGTCAGACGTTCCACCAGTGACGAAGGACGAGGTCAAGAAAGCTCTAGAAACTATGAAAAGGGGGAAATCAGCTGGAGAGGATCAGATAACTACAGATTTGCTGAAGGACGGGGGGGGGATATCGTGCTAGAAAAACTGGCCACCCTGTATACGCAGTGCCTGGTGTCATCGACGGTACCGGAACCATGGAAGAATGCAAACATTATCCTCATTCACAAGAAAGGGGACTCTAAGGACCTTAAAAATTAGAGACCAATCAGCCTACTGTCTGTTACGTATAAGGTATTTACTAAGGTAATCGCTAATAGAATCAGGACAAACAGCGTCTGAGGCGGCGTAATTGGTTGGAGCAAGGCCGCGGGCTTGAGAGGAGGCGCCTTTTGACGTTGACACTCGCGGCAGCCTCTGACGTAGCGATAGACGGCGTCAGAAAGATTAGGTCAAAAAATTAAACAGCCCTGCATTCTAAATTGGAGTAATACGAAAGCACGGGCGCTGCTTTTGCTCGCTTCTTGTTGCTTCTAGTTGCTTAATTTACTTCTTGTTTGCCCATTTCAGTCTGGTACTTTCAAATTGCGTGCCAATACCTTCCTGTGCCCTTTTTCGGCTCTTTTTCCGGATGCGTGACGTCACATCCTTTACGTCATATTCACGATGGCACCCATTTCTCTCCTACCGTTTTCACTGCCACCTTCCTCCCTTCCCTTACGGCGCGGTGCAGGTGTCCACAGAAGAGTGTGCCAGATACTGCGCATTTACATTCCTGTGAATCAATTTTCCTAATTACCTATTTAGCTTATTGGCCTAATTATTTTTTCGGACACAACATTACGTCACCCTCTATGGATTGACACCCCTCATGAACCTCTAGAACTTCTCAATCACTCACCAAGATACTTTGTTCGGCGAGTTGGCAAATTCTTAATTTAAACAGCGCGAACAGGATGACACAGGACAAGGTAAAAGGAAGCCACAGTACAAGCGCTGACTCACAACTCAGACTAAGCCTTTACTCCAAGGCCCAGATGAAAACAAATATGACGAAAACGAAGCAATCCCGTGAATCAACCCCTGGGTTCACCTGCTACACAAAAAGTCACTCAAAAAGAAATCTCTTCGCTTGGAAGAGCAAGAGGAGTCCTGCTGACACACCTATTGTCCCTTAAAATAAAATATGCTTCAACTATATCTCTCGTCAACTTTTCTTTGTGGGAATACAAAATCCTAACCTGGTCAAACATGGGAGTACACTTCCTCTTCTCCTTCTTCATTTCTGGTCTCACATTGCTATTCCTGTGAAACGCACGAGGTGGGTCAGGTGTGCGTGTCCAGCTCCAGCTGTAACTGCTTGCGCGACCGCTCAAGCTCCCCGAGGGTGTCGTTACGCTACTCTAGCTGCGGCGTCAGTACCAAGATGCGGGTCTCCTTCCCGTGCCATTTTCTGGGTCCAGTTTCTGGGAGAATAGTTCCAGGAAGCACTGAGCACCAGCTTCCAGCTTCTGGGAAGGACAGAGCCCCTCGAGTACTTAGGCCTAGAGGCGCCGGCTGCCGCGACTTCGACAGCACTGACTTGTGGTGAACGCCGGTCGTCCGCCAGATCAGGAGCCTGGTAATGGGAGCTGGTGTGTGGCATTATCACACCACTGCCACCAAAATATTAGGGGTAGGAGCGCACGTAGGGCACAGACGCACACGGGGAATGCTCACAGACGCAGCAACAGAAACCGACACAGTCACTCTCCGCACAGCGATTTCATCGTTCTTTTTTCTCATTCATCTCCCATCCACGCGCTTACTTCGCACACGTCTTATACCGCGACAATGTACACACCAGACTACCTGTGCATTCAACACACACACACACGCACACACACACGTATATACACATATATATATATATATATATATATATATATATATATATATATATATATATATATATATATATATATATATATATATATATATATCCTCCTGAGACCCGGCTATGGGGATTTGTCCAATATATTGGACACTAAGTAATCAGACAGTACTCCTATGCCAAGGCATTCATCCTCATAAAACCCTGCAGTCCAATATATTGGACACCTGCTAGCGCCATCTATGCAACATAGATGAAAACGCATTGTTCAAATTCCCGCCAAAACTTTTCAAAAGGGCGACATTCAGCGGCGCGGCGTTTTAAGGCACCTGTCGGCGAAGTAAGTCCTTTTTCTCGTATTTCTACCTGCTTTCAAAGCATATCTTTTATTTTATATTAAAGGTAATACAACAGCGAATGTGCAGAATAAGAAATTTAAACTGTTCAAGCGCTTACTTTTATTCATGCGTCCTTTGATTTCGCGTGTCCACTGTGTTGGACGCTGGGACTCAACCCGGTCATTTTGACCGCGCTTTTGCCACGGCCTTGTTATGAATAGCAGGCGAGTATTGTTGCTATTTAGCGCCTTGCGGACAAAATCGCCACTATTTGTTGTGTAGCAGACCGGCCTCGCATGTCTGATGAGACAGCTGACGCAAGTTTATAATTTTAATTAAAAATTAAAATTTTAAATTATAACATCATAAAATATAAATTTAAAATTTTATAATTTTATAATATAAAACAATGTTCTTTTGCACCAAATGCCGGCTCTTCTTCTGCATCACAAAGGACAGAAGATGTTTCGAAATTGCCCACAGAAAGTGAAGAAGCAAGCGAAAGTTTTTTTTTTTTTTTTTTTTTGAGCAGACGAAGGCTCGCTTTTACGTTCTTTTTCACCATTTTACCTTAAAAGTCAATAAATAAAATTTCACAGGAGTTTGAGAGCATTACCTGCGGCATGTAAATACATACGCGTTTGGTGAAAAAAGAACGGGTAGAATCCCAGTGTCCAATATATTGGACATCGCACTGAGCCAATTCTATCAGGGCTATTCAAAAAACGTTTAATACTTTTCACCTTCATAACCATACTGACTTATTCTGAAAGTTAAAGAAAAATCTGTGCACCCAATGCATTCCCGGTCTCAGGAGGATATGTATATACGTGTGTGCGTGCGTGATATATATATATATATATATATATATATATATATATATATATATATATATATATATATATATATATATATATATATATATATATATATATACGTGTGTGTTGAATGCAAACGCAGACAGGTTGGCCGGAAAGTTGAGGATATGGCCTGCTATTCGGCACCAGGTAAAGAAAAAAGGCTAAAATGAGGGTCGTGTTGAGTAACCATGTGATGCGAAGAGGTATGTAATAATTTTACAGGCTTAGTAAAGTGTCTAAGAGCGAGTCCAGTCCAGCGCGGCTCAAGAAGGAATAAAATGCCCGCATTGTCTGCAGAGGTTTCAACGTACCCGGCCGCGTATTGCCAAACCATATCCCGTAGGCGCACTGTAGCTGGCGACGCTCTCAGCGAGTTAAACGGCGATTTATGCTTAAAGATCTCTCGGAACTCAACCTAAGGGTAACATAACTCACTGTAAACGGCGATTGTTGCTGAAAGATATCTCTGAACGCAACCTAAAGGTAACATACACTCACTCACGCAGGAAATGATAATGGGGAATGTAATTCCATAGTGTAACTGTTGTCATGCGGATTGTTGCTGAAAGTCTCTCTGAACGCAACCTAAATGTGACAAAACTGACTGAAGGCAGGATATAATTGTGGTAAAGGCAACTGCAAAAAAAAAATATTCAGAAAAAAATTACAACACAGGAGTCGAACAGACGTTTCACTGGCATCAGTGCATAGATGGGTATTATTGATCCATTGCGTCACCAAAACAACGGGAAAGGTGGCCTTGAAATACGCTCTTATTCGGTTTAGACAATAAATACACTATTTGTCGCCAGGTGGCGCTTCTCAAAGGAATCACGTGCCAAAGCGTCGTCTGCTCGAGTGCTCCTACGGGATATGGTTTGCTAATAATGCCAGGGGGCGCTCAGAGTGAAAGACGACGTTGAAGTGAATCGGCTCCGGACTCGCAGGACGTACCTAAACCTTGGACCAAGTGATTCTACCTGTACCGGCTCTGTTAATCTAGCCCCAGTCGTCAACACCGTGACAAATCTGGTGGAGGTCAGGTCTGACGTCCCGTACCCCTACGCTAAGCAGGAGTGCTGGTCATATATTTGAGGAAACGCCCGTTCACCGCACTAGCCGCAGGCAACGAGGCCTACCACCTGAGTTTTCCCCCTCGGGCATGACTACCAGTAGCCACGACGTCGTCGCAATGCCTGGCGCGACCCCCACCTACGTGACGTTGCAAAACCCCCGCGTCCCAAAGACCTTTCACGGGGACACCTATGAAGACGTCGACGACTGGTTGCAGCACTACGAAAGGGTAGCTACATTCAACCTCTGGGATGACGCCGCACGGCTTCGAAATGTATATTTCAGCCTCGAGGATGGCGCTCGGACGTGGTTCGAGAACCATGAAGAGCAGCTGTCGTCTTGGAGTGAGTTCAAACGTCATCTTGCGGCAACTTACGGAAGCTCAGATCGCCGCGAACGGGCCGAACGCGCTCTACACACTCGGATCCAAATGCCTAACGAAACTGTAGCGGCGTATATCGAAGACATGACGCGCCTGTTTAAGCGTGCGGATCCTACGATGTCCGAGGACAAAAAGCTGCGCTACCTCATGCGTGGCGTCAAAGAGCAGCTTTTCGCTGGCCTGGTGCGCAGCCCGCCGAAAACTGTTGCAGAATTCTTTGCTGAAACATCCACTATAGAGAAAGTGCTTCAGCAGCGAGCTTCGGCACGGGATCCCACCATCCACGCCGCCTCCGTCTCTGCTGAGTTCCCATCGCATAGCATGGACACATCGGCGCTACGGGAGCTCGTACGTTCCGTTGTGCGCGACGAACTCCAACTGATGTATGGCACACCTCAACCAGCTCCTTCCGCCATCGCCAGCGTTGTCCGCGACGAGGTGCAGCAAGCGCTCCGGCCTCCATTTCCAATCGGTGAACCTGGCCCTACTGCTCCTCTTACACCACCAGAGTGTCACCGCCCTACATACTCCCAGGTGCTGCAATACTCACCGCCCTCGTCGCCGTCCCTGATTCCTCCGAACGTAGCTGGGCCGAAAACAGCAGCCCCCGTGATCCAGTACGTCACAGATTCTCGACCGCCTACACGGAAAGCAGACGAGTGGCGTACCCCCGACCGACGGCCGCTATGCTTTCACTGCGGCGAACCGGGTCATGTCTATCGGCGCTGTCCCTACCGTCGACTAGGTCTCGAAGGGTTTTCCGCTGATTCTCCGCGGCCTCGCTACGGCGAACGGCCTCGAGCCGTTGAAGATTTCGTCAATGATCAGCGCCGGACCGTTCCGTCTCGTCTGCGACCATCTAGATCACCGTCACCCAGGTCTCGCCCGTCGCCATCTGCTACGAGTTCCTCATGGGCAGCGCAGGGCCGCTCGCCCAGTCCCCAGAGGGAAAACTGAAACCAGCGACCTTCGGGGGTAGGCTCGCTGGACATCGCGGCGCGGGAGACCCCCCATTGATGCGGACACGGAAAGACTACGCATCGACATTGGAAAAGTCCGCGGTTACCGATCATACCGCCACCTCGACGCCACCACGACGCACCTGCAACCACGACGAATTGCCGGTGGAACCGACGACGAAACGACGCACCCGCAACGACGACGAATTGCCGGTGGAACAAACGACGCAACCACGCACCCGCAACGACGACGAATTGCCGGTGGGACACATGACGCAACAAGGCACCCGCAACGACGACGAACTGCCGGTGGAACGGACGCTGCAACAACGCACCTGCAACGACGACGAATTGCAGGTGAAGCAGACCGCGTACACCAACGCAGAGCACTCAAAGACTCAGAAGCCTGACATTCGCGAGCAGATTTCGTTGGACATACCCGTAGTACTGGATGGTCGCCATGTTCGGGCTCTGTTGGATACTGGCGCTGATTATTCTATTTTGAGCAGCCAGTTTGCCGCAGTTCTCAAGAAGGTTTTGACTCCGTGGGCTGGCACAAACGTTCGCACCGCGGCTGGTCATCTGATTACTCCTCTGGGCATGTGCACGGCCAGAGTTCAAATTCAAGAATCAACATTTGTGGTAAGCTGCCTTGTTCTGAAAAGCTGTTCGCGTGACCTGATTCTGGGCGTAGATTTCCTTCGTGAATATGGCGCAATTATTGACCTCCGGAATTCTAAGGTCTCGTTTTCTACTGAGAAAGCAGTGGCCCTCAGCGGTGCAAAGCGACCACTCAATGTGCTTCGAGTTTATGAGGACAGTGTCACTCTGCCACCCCGAACCAGCACCTTCGTTAATGTCAAATGCAATGCCCTTAACGACGGTGACGCAATAGCCGAAACTAACGTATCGTTACTGTTGACACAAGGAGTCTGCGTGGCCCGCAGTTTGATACATCTTCACCGTGGTCAGTCCAAGGTACTTGTTACAAATTTTTCGCACGAGTATCGGCACCTTTTTCGTGACACTTCCGTAGCTTTCGCCGAATGCATATCTGATGTCTCCGAGTGCTTGTCCGCAGAAACCGTGCCACAGCCCACATCCCTCGACAATCTCGATGTCAGCTCAGAGCTATCGGTCAGCCAGCGCGACCAGCTGTTTTCATTGTTACTCGAATTCAAAGAGTGTTTTGCATCGTCGTCAAAAGTGAATCAAACTCCCATCGCCAAGCACCAGATCGTGACGTTCGATAATGTGCGCCCAATCCGCCAGCACCCCTACCGCGTCTCTTCGACCGAGCGCGAAGTTATTAGGTCACAAGTTAAGGAAGTGCTCGAAGATGAGGTTATCCAGCCTTCCAATAGCCCGTGGTCCTCCCCGGTCGTTCTAGTTAAAAAGAAAGACGGCACGTTACGTTTTTGCGTCGATTACCGCAAACTGAACGCCGTAACCAAGAAGGATGTCTACCCCTTGCCGCGGATTCACGACTCTCTCGACCGCCTTCGGCGTGCAAAGTATTTTTCGTCCATCGATCTAAAAAGTGGCTACTGGCAGATTGAGGTCGATGAGCGAGATCGTGAGAAGACGGCCTTCGTCACACCCGACGGCCTTTACGAATTTAAAGTTCTACCTTTCGGCCTGTGTTCCGCGCCGGCCACATTTCAGCGGATGATGGACACTGTCCTCGCCGGCCTTAAATGGCAGTGTTGTCTAGTCTACCTAGATGACGTGGTGGTCTTCGCAGAATCATTTGCACAACATCTTCAGCGCCTGCGGTCAGTACTCGAAGCCCTTCGATCCGCTAACTTGACACTTAAGTTACAGAAATGCCACTTTGGCTACCGAGAGCTTAAATTTCTCGGCCATGTCGTCAGCGCCGCCGGCGTGAAGCCCGACCCTGACAAGATTGCTGCTGTCGCGGAATTTCCGATTCCACGTGACAAGAAAGCTGTTCGTCGATTTCTCGGCTTGTGCAGTTACTACCGGCGTTTTATCGATAACTTCGCTGATCTCGCTGAACCGCTGACTCAGCTCACCCGGGGAGACACCCCTTTTGTTTGGACGCACGAACAAGAAGCTGCTTTTGCCGAGCTGCGTCTCCGTCTCCAATCGCCGCCTGTTCTAGCCCATTTCGATGAGCAGGGGGAGACAGAAATACACACCGACGCCAGTAACATTGGCCTTGGGGCGGTTCTCGTGCAACGTCAACAGGGTGTTGAACGAGTCATCGCCTATGCCAGCCGTACTTTATCCCGCGCCGAGACGAACTATTCAACTACTGAAAAGGAATGCCTCGCCATTATTTGGGCTGCTGCGAAATTTCGCCCCTATCTTTATGGTCGCCCATTTAAAGTTGTCACTGACCACCATTCTTTGTGTTGGCTGGCCAACCTGCGTGACCCATGCGGCCGCCTGGCGCGATGGAGCCTTCGCCTACAGGAGTTCGATCTCACTATTGTTTATAAGTCCGGACATAAGCATGAAGATGCTGACACGCTCTCCCGCGCGCCTGTCGAGCTCGCTCCACCAGACACGGATGACGCTGACAGTTTCCTCGGAGCTGTTGATGCTTCAGATATGTCACATCAGCAGCGTGCAGATCCAGATTTACGAGCACTGATTGATTATTTAGAAGGTCAGCCAGCCACCATACCTAAGTGCTTTTCTCGGAGCCTCTCAACTTTCTGCCTGAGAGGTGGTGTGCTTTATAAGCAGAACTCTAGATCCGAGTCAAGAACCTACCTCCTCGTGGTACCCACAGCTCTGAGAGAGGAAATCCTTTCCGCGTGCCACGATGAACCAACATCTGGCCACTTGGGCTATTCTCGCACACTTGCTAGGATACGACAGACATTCTACTGGCCCAACCTTGCCACTGTTGTTAAGCGCTATGTCAAGAGCTGTCGGCAATGTCAGCGTCGGAAGGTTCCGCAATCAAAGCCTGCGGGCCTCCTCATGCCCATAATACCACCTCGAGCACCATTTGATCAAGTCGGCATGGACCTTCTCGGTCCTTTCCCTCGGTCCTCTGGTGGCAACCGTTGGATAATCATCGCCACAGACTATCTGACTCGCTATGCCGAGACCAAAGCATTACCTAGTGGTACAGCGCCTGAAGTTGCCCATTTCTTTGTACACCAGATCATACTACGGCACGGTGCTCCTACCTGTATTATTACTGATAGAGGGACTGCCTTTACTTCAAAAATGATGGCCGAAGTCTTTGATCTCAGTGGTACGGCGCATCGAAAAGCTACTGCTTACCATCCGCAGACCAATGGGCTGACGGAAAGGCTTAATAAGACCATCGCGGATATGCTGGCGATGTACGTCGACGCTCAGCACAAGACTTGGGATGCGATCGTACCATATGTGACGTTCGCATACAATACGGCAGTCCAAGAGACTACACGTTTCACGCCGTTTCGCCTCGTTTACGGCAGGGAGGTTCGGACGATGCTGGACGCAATGCTCCCTTACCAAACAGATACCGAACTTTCTTCTGACGCCGAGCAGTTTGCCCAAGATGCTGAGCAAGCACGCCAACTAGCACGCGTCCACATCACCCAGCAACAGGACAGGGATTCACGCCGGTACAACCTCCGCCACAGACAAGCTTCCTACAACACCGGGGACCAGGTGTGGGTGTGGACTCCTGTTCGACGCCGCGGCCTTTCAGACAAGCTAATTTGCCGCTACTTCGGACCGTATAAAATCGTGCGACGCATCAGTAACGTCAATTACGAGGTGCTCCCGGATGGATCAGAGCACACAGGCCGTCGGCTACCTCGTCCAGAGACAGTTCATGTCTTGCGACTGAAGCCGTACTTTGCACGGTGACTGACAAACTACATCTACAAACTTTTTTTTGAGGGGGGGAGGTTGCTTTTGTACGCTTGTGTGCACGTGTAACTGTGTGCGTTACGCTTAAGGAGGGAGGAATGCCAGGGGGCGCTCAGAGTGAAAGACGACGTTGAAGTGAATCGGCTCCGGACTCGCAGGACGTACCTAAACCTTGGACCTAGTGATTCTACCTGTACCGGCTCTGTTAATCTAGCCCCAGTCGTCAACACCGTGACAATATGCTCCCGGAGGCCAAGCACCCTGTAGCAACCAGGGCAACGATTCAAAGCGTAGAAGCATTGTTTGGCAATCCTTGGACCTTCTTTCTGCGATTTGACCAGTATACTCGCTTTTAAATTGGTTTTTCGAGAGCTTCGCAGCCTTTTTTTTATTTAAAATGCTTAATGTGTCCACCAGCGACACTGCCTATTCAATGATAGCTGCAAGGCGATCTGTGAATGCTTGACCACACACCGCCTGGCAGGGGGGCTTTTCGCTTATGCTGTTCGTGTGTGTGTCCGATGATGTAAAGAATCGTCCCTCCTGTGAATAAGACCCTCCATTACGAACTATATCAGCACACGGGCCGAAATTTCGCACGATAGATTGCGTAAGTCGAAAATAAATGGCAATCCTGTCAAAATTGCAGAGTTCAATGATGCCAAGGAGGAACTGCGCCTCAGTTTGAAATCTGCCAAGGATTTTTACTGTTCTGTTACATTGTGAAAATTAATGAAAACGAACCCTCGCAAATTCTGGAAATCGGTACTACTCAGTAACATTACTTGCAACAGTTTTATAGTTACGGCGTTCCTGTTTCAGATCCACTGACAAATGCTTCTGAATTTAATTCCTATTTTCATTCTGTATTCACACTGGATAACTCTGTCGTTCCTTCTTTTAGCTGTGACTCTTACCCTCCCATCAAAGGTGTCGTCGTCTCTGGTACAGGTGTTTTCAATATGATCCTCCAATTAGGTACTAAAAAGAGCTGTGGCCCAGATGCCATACCGAACTCCTTCCTTATGCACTACTCACTTCCGTAAATCATTATCCACCAGCACTGTTTCCGACTCTTGGAAGCTTGCCAAGGTAATTTTATTGTACAAATCCGGTAGTACTCAACTACTGCATAGGTACAGACCTATCTCCTTAACAGCCCATTCAATAAAGTTACTCAAACATGTTATTTACAAAAATATCATTGAATTTCTTGAAACCCACAACATCCTAAACATTTACCAGCATGGTTTCCGTCCGGGGCTGAGCACCACTACCCAACTAATTGAATTTGTGTACGACATTTCGTAGTCATTAGATCTAAGTAGACAGGTTGACAATTTTTGTTGAGTCATCCAAACCTTTAGACACTGTCCCCCACCCTAAACTCCTACACAAACTTAACACTGTTTTAAAAACACCTTCCCCGGTTGGTTGAATATCCAGTTGCTTAAATCAGCGTTCGCAGTCTTTACACTTTAACTCATCTATTTCCCCTTCTGTTAGTATTTCATCCGGCGTTCCGTAAGGTTTCGTTTTCGGCCCGCTTCTTTTCTTATTATATGTTAACGACCTTCCATGTTGTGTCTGTAAAAATTCGTCTTTATGCTGACGACTGCGTCTTATATCGCATTAATACCCCACTTGACCATGAAATAGGTAACGACTCATTTGCAAATTTTTGTAGATGGTGCAAGGAATGGCAAATGAATATTAATTTCTCTAAAACCGTTTCTATGTCATTTTCTAGACGCCCATCTCCTTCACATTTCACGTACAGGTTTCGCGGTCAGGATGTAGAACGAGTCACGGAATAATGATACCTCGGCCTTCATTTCTCTCATGACATCTCAAGGTCCAAACTGACATCATAAGTAACAAAGCTCTTAAACGTCGCGGTTAGCTCCATACTACACTGCGTAAAGCCCCAAATGATACCAAACTGCTCTCATATATATAAAAAAAATAGAATCAGTTCAAAAGAAATCAGTACGCTTCAACTTTCACAACTACTGCCGAGATATTTCGCCTTCATCCCTTTATTCATATTTAGGTCTCACAGCCCTACCATCTCGGAGACAAATAGAATGTTTGAAGGTTTTGCACATAATGGTTCACTATCAGCGCCTTCCATCACTAAATAATTAATTGAACATTAGCAAGCCTTCCATAACTAGAAGTTCCCATAGTCTGAATCTCATCCCTTTCTTTTCCCGCACTGTGACATTCAAACACAGCTTCTTTCCTCTGACCATTGAACTCTGGAATGCGCTGCCTGGAAACGTCCGCTCGCTACCAGTTGAATACTTTTTGACAGCCATTGCTTCCTAGTGCAGTTTTTATTTTTTTTCTTTGTTTTATATGTTTGCATTGTCTTGATGGACTTTTCTTTGTTTCCCCACTCCTGCCATATCCTCATCGAGGCTGCAGTATGTTCAAATAAATAAATATTCGGTTAAGCAGTTTTGAACCCGTCTCATCATTTTTTGGAACAAATTAAAAAGAGAAGCTATAGAGAGGGTGTAGTGTCCTCAGCGTGAAAGCTTCACTCGGGCGCCTATGCAACAGCGACGCAGCCTGTTGATCAGCCAGCCGACCACCCATGCAGCGGCTGACACATCTGGAGCGTCCGGCCGTTGATAGTACTACGTCACGCGACAGCGCTATGACGCCACTGTATACAAATATCGTTCACAGCGTCATATGTCATTCATCATCGCAGTAGCGGTAGGTCTCGACCCCGACAAAGAGCATTTAGTGGCAGTTTAGTGCTGAATTCAATTATATGTCAAGCGTTGTTTCCAGTCCTACTTGGCCGTGGGTGACCTTACATACGGAGGAAGCCCATAGACTTCTTTTATAGCTTCAAACTTTTTTTTCTCAGCGACATGAAGTGTTTGGGGCTACGTATTCTGTATGTTCCTGCCTTCATGAAAGCAAACGTTTATTTATGAGCCGTGATAAGTTTTAATATACAAACACACACCCTTCAGAAGAATTGAGCTCTTTATATTTTGCGGCAGGAATGTGTCGCACGGATATTATATGTTAATGAGTAAGAAAACGGATTTCGGATGTGTGAACTAAAACGCTGGCGCAAGGTAAATGGGCCGTTTTTTAGACTACGTAAGAAAACGATTATCCGTGTGTAACGAAGTATTCTTCTGTTGCGGGAATAGATCTTTCGCTGAGACTGCGAGTGAGTAATATTATGAAGATGCGGTGTCAGAAAAATTCCAAGCTAGTGCGGAAAAGAAGACAATCATACAAGTGGTTCTTACCTAAGACGCTATTTTGATTTGTGATCGTATAATTAGCACCAGATTTGGAAAAGCGGGAGAGAGGCCTAGGAAAGAAAGGATATTTTGGAACCTCATAAGCATCTGTGTAAAAACGAAATGCGATATATTGAATTGTCGCAGGCATGAGTCACCTGTTTCTCAAATGTCCCGATATTTTTTCATAGATTGAGTAGGATGGGTTTTAATAACCCTGCTTTCCACTAATTCACCCAGCAGTCTTCACCCATTGCACTAAGTTACACTTTTATCTTTGGGCAAGCTAATGAATTCATCTAGCGACACCGTAATGTACCAACTAATCCGTTTTTACACACTAAAAATCTGGGCTGTCCAACCCATTTTATTAGCCAAACGAAAATTTTTGAGGCGAGCCAAGTTGTTTCTGAATGGGGCAAAAACGAAATTTTCGTCATTCAGCCACGTGTTTGAAAGTCCTTGAGTTATTTTGGGTCAGCTCTAAAAAATATTTGGATAGGCTAACTTTTCTGGGCTTGGTTGAACGATTGCCCATTTTCTTGGGTCCACCTAGTGGTTCTGATTGTTGTGATTATTTAAGTTTAGATGCAATGCTGTGGGGTATCAGGTTCGCAATACTAGACGTCTCTGAATCGATTTGAACCACCTGGAGGCCTTAATGAGCAGATTCCAATATCAAACGCTGAAGAACGCAAAAGCCAAGCAAAACTGGTAATGCTCACTACCTCCGTTCAACCGAATTAGGCGGCCCATTTCTTTCAATTGTAGCGCCACTATTATGCAGAATCCCCCGAATGGGATTGGGCCCGTGACCTGTGAATTAGGAGGCGGATGCCTTCGCGCCAAGGCCCACTGCAACTGGAGTTGAAGTTGTCTTTATCGCATCAAATATACCTAGTTCCGGCCTAAAGTAGAAAATAATATGCACTGAAATTCGCATTGCTTCATATTCTTTGATGCATTCAGTTGAGATGCAGAAGCGAACAGTTCTTTAAATTGTCGAAATAAAAGTAATTCAAAGCATGAGAAGTAACAGTGCAGGCGCAAACCGGAATAGCAATGAAGTTCAGTATTTTGAAAAAGAAAAAGCTAGTGGAGAAACTGAGCTTCCGATGCTTCAGCCAGAGAAATCCACACTGCTGGAAATAACATACCCGACCATCACACTGATACAAGCAACTTTACCGAGGTCGAAAGCAGCAGGTGCTATCATGTTCTTTGACCAAGCATTTTTGTCCAGCTGACTATGCGAGAAACAGCACAGTATCCAGGAGGAACATTAATTCGAGTGGGTTACCCCGTTGTGCAATATTGCCAACATTTAGAATACGAGCGTCAAACCGTTTATATTTTGGCAGACATAGGATTTACTGACTAAAGGTTACTTATGTTCGAAATAGAAATATTAGGCGCAACTCACAAACAGGAAAGCAAATAATTTACCAAATTCAAGAAGTGCTACTCTGCTGATGTGTATAGAAGGCATGATCTCTTCGGAATATCTATTTCGCCAATTTGCTATGGCTTGGATGAAGCCGAAAACGCAATGCGGCATCAGAGTTACACGCATTCTTTTATAAACTATAAGCAATGATATTAGTCACAGTTAATGTCATGATCCTGATGCTGCATACTAAAATTCATTAGGTTGTAATAAACACCTTGAAAGGACGGACCTTAGTTTATCTTTTCTACTAAACATATTCCACTCTTTTGTTGTGTAATGAATCATGACTTTCCATGGAGCTCTATTACTACTATTCAAAGCTGTAGAAATGCTTGGCCAAGGATTCTAGTCTATGAGACGCTGATTCAACTGTGAAAAAGTATTTTTCTCTGGTGACAGGCTCAGAACTTCTAGCCGTATGTGACTCGTATTTTAAAACAAATAATGATATCAAATACTGGTTGCAACGGATGCAGTCCTTCTCTTTTCCCTAAATTACAAATTACTTAAATATTTTTTGTAAGCAGAGGGCTGCCGCTTACTTGCTCTGAGTGCAAAATCAATTCTTTAATCTACCTTAATCTATCAGGAAAGGAGAATGGTAAAAGGTATGGGGTTCTCAATGCGGATTTTCAGAAAATAGCAAGGAGAGATAAGAATGCCTTTCTGAACATACAGTACCAAGCAGTTGAGGACAACAGCCAATTAAGGAACACAAGGGCTCTGTATAAGACAACCAAAGATATCAACGGAACCTTCTGTGCTAAGCTGGACATGATAAAGGACAAACGAGGCAAGGACCTCACTGAAGCCTCAGAGATAAAGAAGAGGTGGCAGGAATGCACATATATGAACTGTACAAGAAGGACCCGAATGTGCAAACCCAACATAAGACGGTTGTGATTACAGATATCGAGCCAGGCAGCCTGAAGAGTGAAGTTGAATGGGCCTTAGCCAGCCTTGCTACGAACAAAGCTAGCGGTATTGATGGCATTCCAGCTGAGTTGCTTCAAAACCTCAACCATGACGCTGTTAACATTCTGAATACATTATTTCAGAAGATTTGGACAAACCTGCAGTGGCCACAGGATTGGAGAAGGTCAGTTTACATCCCCATTCCAAAGAAAGGAAGTGCCAAAGATTGTTCCAACTACCGCTCGATCGCGCTTATTTCGCATGCTAGCAAGGTGATGTTGAAAATCCTTCAAGGTAGGCTGCAGCAGTATGTGGATCGGGAGCTTCCGAACGTGCAAGCTGGGTTTCGCAAGGGCAGAGGAACTAGTGACCAAATTGTCAACCTTCGCTGGATCATGGAAAAAGCAAGATAGTTCCAGAAACCCATCTACTTCTGCTTTATTGATTATGCGAAAGCGTTTGACTGCGTAGATCACAGCAGATTGTGGCAAGCTCTCCAAGAGATGGGAGTTCCAAATCACCTCATCTGTCTCGTCAGGAAACTGTATGAAGGACAAGAGGCCACAGTCAGAACTGGGCATGGTCTTACTTATTGGTTTCCGATTGAGAAAGGAGTGAGGAAAGGCTGCATACTGTCGCCCTGCCTATTTAACCTATATGCAGAGTGCATCATGAGAAAGGCCGGTCTGGGCGAGACTTCAGCAGGAGTAAATATTGCTGGAAAACCTATCAACAACCTTAGATATGCGGATGATACCACTTTAATGGCAGAAAGTGAAGTGGAACTCAAGACACTTCTGATGCGCGTACAAGAAGAGAGTGCAAAGTTTGGGTTTAAGCTGAACATTAAAAAGAGAAAGATCATGACGTCTTGCCCTATCAAGTCCTGGAGCATCAATGGACAAGAAGTGGAAGCTGTGACAAATTTTCTGTACTTGGGCTCCAAGATTACCTCGGAAGGCGACTGCAGCCATGAAATTAGGAGACGCCTGCTTCTGAGAAAGAGAGCAATGGTTAGCCTTCACCGCCTAGTAAAAAGCAGAGACATTAGTCTGCCAACCAAGATCCGTATAACTCATGCTATGGTCTTTCCAGTTGTGATGTATGGATGCGAGAGTTGGACTGTGAAAAAGGCTGACCGTTGAAGAATTGACGCGTTTGAATTGTGGTGCTGGCTAAGACTCTTGAGAGTTCCTTAGACTGCCAGAAGATGAAATCAGTCGATATTGGCGACCATAACCCTGACTGCTCATTGGAGGGTCAAGTTCTAAAGTTAAAGCTCATCTACTTTGGTCATCTGATGAGGAGAGAGGAGTAGCTGGAGAAAGATTTGATGTTGGGAAAGGTTGAGGGTCGCCGGAGAAGGGGTAGGCAGCGAACGCGATGGTTAGATGGCATCCTCGAGGCACTGCAGATGAAGTTATGTGATGTTAGGAAGATAGTGAGACCGGAAAGCATGGCGTGACGTGGTCCATAGGGTCACGAAGAGTCGGACACGACTGAACGACTGAACTGAACTGAATCTAGCATAACCAAAATTAGTCTCCCAAAAATGGATTACGTAAGAGTATTGCGGAATGCGTTTAATTTATCCTAATCCACATTAATGCAACCTGATTACTCTTAATTGCAACGTAATCGCTCTCAAAAAACGTAGTCCGCTATAATGCAAGATACTCCAAAGTAATCGTGCTTAATTCCACGCAAACTGCCATATTCAACTTGAACCACCGCAATTAAACGTAACCTCTATTTAATATTATTGCGCTTAATAAAACCTAATACGCTTTAATTCCCCCTTACTCATGAACTGATCATTATTTTAACTTAATAAAATTCACTCCAACTTTCTTCACCAAATCATCCTTAATCGACCCATAAGCCACATTTATCCGCAATCTTTCGTACTTATCACATCATTAATGGGCATGACTTACGATGCCACTGCATCTCAAACAAGGTAGAAGGCCTACATATGTTTTCCGACGCGTTTTTCATAATTCTCGGGTACGATGACGGTTTTCCAACCGAACAATCTGTATATGCTTCCTATACTTTAACACACAGAAGAAACTGTGCTGAATATATATATATTGACTACTCAATACCATATACTGAGCCTATATACTATATACGGCGCGTGTAGCCACTCCGGGAATAACAGAGCCGACGAAGAGCGTATGCGCAACCGTGCCGTTTGTCCAGTCTAGTGAAAATATTCTGGAATATTATGAACCGAACACAAGCATCCCCCGCCTTTGCTCAGCCTGTAAGTGTTCGCTCCTAAGTTTCTTACGGAAACCTAGCAGAAAATAATTAGATGCCGTATGCCCGCACGGATTGTATACGCTGCAATGCAAGGAGCATGGTCAGTTCGGGATGAGCAATAACGAGTGCAATTTGTGAAATGTGATTCCTAGTGGCGTTTTTACGCGGTTCGTAAAACAGTAAGCCATGCATGAACTAACAATGTTTTCCTTGACCGTGTTACATGCCGCGCATTTGAAAAACCTCCACTCATCCGTGCGCTTCTTAGCGGGCGCGCTCTGCGGCAACTGGCTTGCTTTTCTGCCCCCTCAAGATGGTATTGCGGAGGCTTCGACGGTGTTGGTGGTGGTGAAAAACTTTATGCAATGTTGGGAGCCTTAAGGGATGACATCCTAATGACAGGTCGGCTCTTGGCTGCGTTTTGTGGCCAGAAGCTGGTGCTTCCCAGCGACTCCCAAAGCCCAGTCCGTCAGCCGATTTTGAACGACCGGGACAGAGCTGGACACCGCAGCCTCCCATTGCTCGAGGTCGGAGATTTTCCAAGTAGCTGGAGAGTGGAATTCCGATCATTTTATCATGATGTGTTCGAAATCAGCTTTTGGTGCCCCACACAGAGTGCACTGCGGCGAGAACAGTACTCGATGGATCAAAGCTAAGAAAGCAGGGGATGGGAATGTACGGGACTGAAGCTGGTGCCACGTCACCTGTAGTAGCTTAGAGATTTATGAGGAGGAGGGTAGACGCTTCGACGGGCTTGCCTTTTCTACAGCAATATTTTTATAAGCTCCTTGGGTAGAACTCGACTAAATTAGCGTTGACTGCTCAATCGGCCATAGTCACCGCATGCTTTTTGTTCGACCAAACAGTTTTGGGAGAGCTGCAGTATTAGAACGCTTAAGTGCCGTCACGTGACATTTTTTTTTTTATTTCACGCGCGGGTATTCTTCAAACCGTTATAAAAACAACCGCTTCACAGATAAGTACATTGGTGGAAAGCTGCATCGGTCGTTTCCGAATCCCCTAAGCCCCTCGGTGAAATACAGTTGACGCAATCTGGATAACAAATGTTGTGCAGAATTTAACTTTAAAAATTAATTGAGAGGAATATAACAATACTCTGAGGAGCCCTTCATGACGGCTAACAATATGCCGCTGAGTTCGCCATGATTCGCTTTAAAGAGCTTTTTTAATCTTGGTTTATGTCATCTGGTACAACCTGCATACGAGGGCGTTGCAAGCACCTTATTTCAAGGCAGAAAAAATACGACATCCCAGATAGGACGCGAAAACATTTTGCATAGAGTTGCCATCCGTATTGCGCACCATTGGCATTTTTTTGTTTTTCATTTGTGTTTACGATAATCCTTTAAATTACTAAATACGGACTTTAAACAATAGTTTTGATCTACAAAGTTTAAGTGCACCTTTGGTAGCTGATATTGTGAGCCACCGCTCAACGAACGTCTTTATTCCAGACACAATATGGAACGCTACGCGTGATCTTGCGAACACCGGTGAATGATGAATGATGACGATGCTGCGTATGTACAGGTGAAAGAGTGAAAGTTCTGGCACCGCGCTCACAATATTTCATTTACTGGCACTGAAAAAAGCCTCACGTGTTTCTCTCTCAGATCTCCGAACAGTACTCGCCAAATACAAAAAAAATCCCTTGATTGTCACATTCAAGCGCCACAGAAATGTGCTGTTTTGAAACGTGGTCCGAGCGAACGAAATTAGCTGCAGCCTTTTCTGCGCGGCGTTGTTGCGGCAGGCCCATATTTTTACTATGGTTTTTCCACCCGCGTCAGCCCTACGGCGCCAGCGACTGTGAAAGTTTCAGCGGACACCGTCGCCTCACTACAACTATCACCTGCGTATCATCAACGTATAAGGGCATAATGGTATCGAAAGTGCCCTTAAGACCCCCGTGACGAGGGAGTGAGGCTTGAGTTTCCTGGCACCCACAGCGAGCTCTGATGCCAAGAAATGACATCGAATCACTTCATGTTAAGTAATTTACCGGAAACAGGTTACGTCACAGTGACGTATAATTAGCATAAAATATTTAATTTTTCAATATACCACGGAATACAAGGCCAACGACGAAGGAGGCAAAACGATGCTCGGATAAAGTGCCAAATGGACACCGTAACTGTTAAGCCAATTTTACCGGAAATTATTTCAGCTCTCAAGTTTTACGTTAACTGAAATGTTACAGCGTCCTTAACCGCCTCTTGGTAGCATCATTCTGGCTCCGCCGTCGTTCGGCGTGTCTTTCGTCGCGCGGCATGTAAACGCATTCTGGAGCTTATTTCTTCGTGCATGTGATTGAATATTAGGGGCATTCTGTGCGTCGACACCGTGCGTCTCACGCCTGGTGTAGCGAACAAAGTCGAGCAACGCGGCGAGACCCGCCGTCATTGTGGCATTTCTCGGTCTCCCACAGGCCGCAGAACCCATCGCTAAGCAAGTGTTTACGGAAGGGCAACTCATCACCCCTGAAGTGCTGGAAGACGGCTCCTGGATTACGCCATTCAAGTACCAGGAGCTCTACCGTAAGCCTAATGCCGCTGGCCCGAGCGGCAGCGGTAACCCCGATGGTGACGGCGTCTCGTCCGCATGGGGAACAACGCCGGCGGAGACAACATGAACGCTCAGGCGGATAAACAGCAGACAAAGGCTAGGGCATCATACATGAGGAAGAGCCAGCTCCCACAGCTGCCTATCGATCATTTCAAGGTTGTCTTCAGACCGCAAGTTCCGATCGACCCCCCCTCTCAAAGGAGGGGCCACTCTACTTCAGGCGATTGGCAGCGCAACTGGCATCAAGGACGCCCGAGTGTTCGAAGAAGATATTGCCCAGTGACACCCAGTCAGCCAAACGATTACTATCAGCATCCCAGCAGTGCTCGTGGAGAAGCCTATAGGGAAGTAGTGGCCTTTACCCTCAACGAAAAGACGTACCCTGTCAGAACCTACGTACCAGCCCCGGATCTCTCTGTTAAGGGCATAGTACACAATGAGTAGAGCGGGGAATCGGACGAGCAGCTGCGGCTTAACTACAGACACATGAACCCGGATGTTGATGTTATATCCGCAAGACGGCATGGGAAATCCAACCACATTGTTGTTGTCGTGGCTGGTACGACGCCTCCCAGAGTGCTCCGGTATCCGGGATCCCTACATAAAGTGGCTCTGTTTCTCAACAGGGTGGAAGCATGCTTCAACTGTAGAAGAACAGGACATAGACAGGACGTATGTCCCCAAACTAAAAATGTGACATGCCACTGATGCGGAGATAGCACCCGCCACCCCCATAAGACCAAAAACCGACCTGCAAGGCCCAATGCATTGTATGCAAAGGGCCCCACAGTACAGGCAGCAGCTGCAAGTTCCGCTTTGTCAAAGGCAGAACACCAGAGACAAGTGCCAAGAAGACCGACACTGACAATTCCCAACAGTCAAGAGGAAGACCAGAGACCCGGAACGCAGCTGGCTACCATAGAGACTCCTCATCTTCTTTCCCGCCTCTTCAAAGGCATAGGAGCAAGTCCAACCAGAGCAGGAGCGATTCCGGACGTAGGTCAAGAAACCCCAGCCAAAAGAGGGACTCCAAGAATGTCTGCAGTGTCGCGGATGACAAGACCATCTCCTGGAAGAATAAAGACAACGATGATAAGGTGAGGGATCAGGCAAGAGTTATTTAGAGGCTTCATTCACGCATAGATAAACTAGAAAAATTGTTAGAAACACAAGTCAAACTCATTCAATCCCTCAAAAGTGAAAAATCTTAAAAAGGGCTAGTTACGGAAACTTCAAATAACCCACCCATGGAAACAGATCACGGCTTCCCAACTAAGAGACCGGCGCCCAATGAGGAGGTGGAGACCCCTACCGCTAAGGAAAAGATTGAAGAATGCTCCCAGGGGAGTGCCCCAAAACTCCCGCTCTCTAAATGAATGAATGAGGTAGAAGAGCGCTTAAATGGCCAAGTGTCAGAACTTGCGAACTCCATTGCTGGGCTCGGACATTGGCAGCAGGAGGCCACCCAGATTCTGCGAGAACTTAAGACTGCGCATGAGAGCACAGATCAGCAGATTAAGCACTTAGAATCGGTACTGCATGGCGTGATGGGGCAGCAGAAAATTACCGTATCTCAATCCGGCGCGGAGGGGACAAGCCAATGTAAAACATGGATTCCGCCAAACGGAAAATAATTACAGTCTGGCAGTGGAACTGTAGGGGGTACGCACGCAATAAGGCCAACCGACAGATCCACGTCCAGAACACCAGTCTAACCAGACATTATCGCTCTACAGAAACCCTCCAGAGTGGCTACTTTTTCAGGCTATGTTACCGTTATGCAAATGCGAACTAGCCGCAGATATCCAGCAATAACTGTACCGGTCAAAAGGGACATCAGCTCTGTGCAGCATGGAATTGAGGACGTAAACCTAGATTATACGCTTGTTGAAATCATTTCCGCTGAGAAGGGACAGCGGAGCACCTACATCCTCAACGTCTACAGCTCACCCAAGAATCACACCCAGGAAAAAAGTAAACTCCTAGACAAAATTGTGAGAAAGGCCAAAAGGAATCAGCTTATCACAGTTAGGGACTTCAACGCCCAACACCCTGAATGGAGTTACCCGAAGACTAATGATAAAGGCACAGTAATACTAGGGAGGATTGAGGAGCTGGGCCTCACGCTACTGAATGATACTACCAAACCCACGAGAACAGGCAGTATATAGAGGGACACTAATCCTGATCTGTCACTAGCTCCAAACGCGATCAATCCTACATGGCTCCATACTGGAGAAGACCTTAATAGCGACCACTACATTCTCGCCATTACAATACAAACCAACTCACGTAATAAGAGGGCATGGAACTCCTGTAAGCACACCAACGGGGTAAATTCAGGAAGGACAGGGAGAGTAATGCGCCGTGTAGCATCTCGGACTTGGAGAAGTGGGTCCAGGATACATGCGTAGACGTCCTTAAGCATACCAGTAGCATAGAAACGGACGGGGAGCAGACCATCATAGACTCCAGGCTAGCGCACTTGTGCGAAGCCAGACACGCGCGCATGAAGAAATGGAAAAAGCAGAGAAATAATCGGCAGCTCAAGTTACGCATTGGATGGCTTTAGAAGAAAATTGAAGAACACGCCATTAACCTTACACGCCAGAACTGGTATCAGGTATGCGGCGAACTTAACGGGCAGCTTGCAAACAAGAACACGTGGAACCTTCTCCGCCACCTTCTTGATCCAGCCCAGTCCAAGATAGTCAACACAAACGCTATAGACCAGATCATCCATGCATATCCCGGAAGCGGTGAACAATTGTTATCGTCACTGCAAGATAAATATGTAAACTCCAGCAAAGATGGGGATTTGTACCCGAAATACACGGGACGCGACAACCCAAATCTTGACGAGCCTTTCTCGGACGCAGATATCTGGGCCGCACTGTTTCAACTCAAGACCAAATCTTCGCCTGGACCAGATAAAATCAATAATAAGATGCTGCGGAACTTAGATCTAAAGTCGGTCACAGCGCTCACGGCATACTTGAATGAGTGCTGGTAGAGTGGTAGCATACCCCAATCCTGGAAGCACGCCAAGGGGATTTTTATTACGAAAACTAACAACATGATACACCTTGATAACCTAAGGCCAATCTCTCTTACCTCGTGCTTAGGTAAGCTAATGGAGCATGTTGTGCTTAATAGACTGCAGGACTATGCCGAAGAATACTCGCTTCTACCACACCATGGTGGGATTCAGAAGAGTACTTTATACACAGGATGTCATGCTTCAACTGTCACATGACATAATTAACAGATCTTAAACGGTAAATACGCAGGCTATCCTGGCTATTGACCTAAAGAAAGCATTTGACAATGTCTCCCATTATACTATACTAGAGCCCCTAAACGCGATTAACCCTGGACGAAAGGCTTACAACTACATCAAGGCCTTTCTGAGTGAGCGCTCGGTGGAACTGCACGTGGGCAATTTGAAATCCGGCTCGATAAAGCTGGGAAACAGGGCACCCCTCAGGGGGCTGTTCACTCTCCGTTCATCTTTAATCTGGCATTAATCAAGATCCGAGATAGACTCGTCAAAATACCAGGAGTACAGCACAGCCTCTACGCGGACGATGTTACGGTGTGGGCAACTAAGGGCTCTCATGGTGAAAACGAGGCCGCTCTTCAAGCAGCTGCAGACTTCATCGATGAAGAGGCCAGGCGAGCGGGCCTAAAATGCTCCCCTGAAAAATTGGTGCTTATAGTGTTTCATAAAGGCAAAATAAATGCGCCCTAGACGAAAGTAATTATACAGGGTGTGGAAGTAAAAGAGGTTCAAGAGATCAAGCTCCTGGCCCTCAGGCTACAAACAAGCTATAGAAACGCACCAGCAATCAACAAACTTAAATGGACGGCTCACCGAACAGCCAGACTAATACAAAGAATCACTAATAGAAAACGAGGCATGAAAGAACACGACTTCTTAAAACTCATAGACGCCTTCATCATAAGCAGGATTACATACTCCCTCCCGTACTTAAACCTCCAAAGAAACGAAGTTGAGAGAACCGACGCCATCATTAGAATGGCTTACAAAACAGCAATGGGCCTGGTTCGCTCGACTCCCAACGAAGAGCTTCTCAAACTCGGGGTTCACAATACCTACGAGGAACTCAAATAAGCACAACGAACCGCCCAAATAAGGCGCCTATCTAGCACGCCCGCCTGTAGGACAATACTTGAAAGATTAGGTATTGAGGGCGAATCCCTACAAGACCTCCCTCAAACTATTCCACGCGATATCCGAAAGAGGATCAGCATCAAACCTCTTCCTCGGAACATGAAGCCCCACGCCCATCAAGGCAGAAGAAAAGCACGAGCTAAGAGCCTGCACAAAACCCTGAGCCGGGTAAAAGATGTCATCTACGTCGACGCCGCAGAAGACGTGGAAGACCTTAACAAATATTCGATATGTGGAGACACACAGCCCAACACTAACCCAGCGAGACTCGTTATGGCGGAGACTGTTTCCACATCCAGACCCCTAGCAGCGGAGGAGGCCGCCATCGCCGCGGCCATCGCTTTTACTAATGCAACAACCATAGTCATCATCATCATTAGCCTGACTATACCCACTGTAGGGCGAAGGCCTTAACAAATATTCGATATGTGGAGACACACAGCCCAACACTAACCCAGCGAGACTCGTTATGGCGGAGACTGTTTCCACATCCAGACCCCTAGCAGCGGAGGAGGCCGCCATCATCGCGGCCATCGCTTTTACTAATGCAACAACCATAGTCATCATCATCATCAGCCTGACTATACCCACTGCAGGGCGAAGGCCCTGCAGTGGGTATAATTCTGTGCTAGCTGTGCTAGCTGCATCCACTTGACCCCCGCGAACTTCTTAACCTCATCCGCCCACCTAACTTTCTGCCGCCCCCTGCTACGCTTTCCTTCTCTTGGAATCCAGTTTGTTACCCTAAGCGACCCTCGGTTATCCATTTCTTCTTAATTTCCACTAGAATGTCGGTAACTTGAGTTATTTCTCTAACCCACTCTGCATGCTCCCTATCTCTTAATGTTACCCCTACCATTTTTCCTTCCATAGTCCTCTGGGTTGTCCTCAACTTAAGTAGAACTCTCTTGGTTAGCCTCCATGTTTCAGCCCCATAGGTGAGTACAGGTACGATGCAACTGTTGTATACTTTCCTCTCATGATAAGCTCCATAAAACAACCATACTAAGCGACTCCAAACTGGCAATCAGTAACTTTGCTAGAGGTAGAGTCTCCAAACGCGCCTCACAAATACTCAGTGAAATCAGAGAATCTCCTCTCGAGAGCGATATCGAATTAATATGGACCCGAGCTCATGCGGGGAGTCCGGGAAATGAGGCTGCCCACCAATACGCTCGAGAATTAGCCGGTCGAGCTGTGGCGCAAAATCAGAAACCGGAACCCTTCGGTGAGCCAGCCGTATCATACCACGAACTCACTACACTTTACAAAGCAATGAGAAGAACACTCCCACCATCCCATAAAACACTGACCAGACAACAACAAGTAATATGGAGACACCTACAGACGGGAACCCTCCCCAATACAAACTACATATCAAAATTCTTAAATAAGGATATGAATCGCTTCTGCCGGTTTTGCGGGGAGAAAGACAACTTCGAGCATATGATCTGGACGTGCAAACCGCATAAGCCTCGCTCAGAACTTTTCCTTGATCCCTCTAAAGATGCTTGGGACAAGCTAAGGTCCAGCGATGACCCTGGTATTTAGTTCAAGGCCGTCGAATAGGCCGGCGTTGCCTAAATTCTCCATGGCCTTCGGCACACTAGCTGACTTCCCCTATTCCTCCCACTTATTGTGAATAAAGTTTTATCAGCCTCAGCTGCTAAAGCGCTGGTCTGAAGATCCAAAGGATGGAGGTTCAATACCCGGTGGAGACATGGTTTATCAATTTATTCATATCTCACCCTTGAAAGCGTGACACCTTTGCTGACAACCTTCTGCTGGCAACTACCTGTCGTAACGACGAGGCATTAAAGGATTTCGCCTTGAAAGAGCAACGCAGTATTACGCCACATGACCAGGATTCATTCACTGAAGATTACATTCATAGGTGCGTCACGACAATGCAAATCTTGAAAGCGACCATGCTTCACTCGTCTGTCATGGTCTTCGTGTAATCTTCGTGATAACAAATGACCTGAGCGTAGCGTCCGGAAACGAGATGCGCCTAATTTATATTTGGTCCGGGCGCTTGAGAACCAGCAGAATACAATCAATGTCAAACAAACTCGAACCTGATAAATAACGCTAGCTTTGAAACACATAGCTACAAGAGATAAGATAAGCAATACAAACGAAGATCTCTACTGCATATAATGTCTTGTGTCTGCGAAATCAAAACGAAGTGCGATACAGCTTCCTTCCCAACAACTAAAATCTCGTCTTACTGTGTGTGACTTCATTGCTTTGCTCGCAAACCATTTGTTACTGAGAGACATCAATGCAAGACTACAAATTTATAGCTACTGCATCAATTAATATATATCATATATATATGGTTGGTTGGTTTGTGGGATTTAACGTCCCAAAGAGACTTCGGATATGGAGACGCCGTAGTGGAGCACTCCGGAATTTTCAACCACCTGGGGTTCTTTAACATGCACTGACACCGCACAGCACACGGGCGCCACACCGTTTTGCATACTATATATATATATATATGGTGGCGCTGGTGCACGCTCACATGTTTAAAAACCTGTTAGTGAACATATATACCCAAGCAAGCGGAATGGGGACAGCCATCGTTCTGAAGAAGTGCAGCGCCCAGTCGGAAGAAGTGCAGTGGTGGCGTAGCGGTAGACATCCGCCTCGCATGCAAGAGGACCGGGGTTCAAATCCCGTTGCCGCACAATTCTCCACCGGATTAAAAAAAAATGAAAAAGAAAAATCCGCGTGTCGATGGAATTGCATAAACAGGTTTGGGGTGCGACCTGATGCCAGTGAACATTTCCGGCAACGCACTCCCTCACCAGAACAGGAGTTGGCCACCCTGGTGCAGTAATTGGCCACAACCTCCTAAGATAAGCTCCATAAAACCCCGGCCCTGAGTCACCAGCGGCTGCGGAACAACTGACCACGGCGGCAGTCAGACCTGTGACGCAGCAGGGGGTGCTAAGAAAGTCTGGCTCCGCTGGACAGGCCGCCATTGGAAACTGACCCTGGCAACGTTTAACGCTAGAACCCTAGGTAGTGAAGCTAGTTTAGCAGTGCTGTTAGAGGAACTAGAGGGCATGAAATGGGATGTCATAGGGCTTAGTGAGGTTAGGGGGCCGAATGAGGCATATACTGTACTGAAGGATGGGCATGTATTGTGTTATCGAGGTTTACCTGAGAGGCGACAACTAGGAGTAGGTTTCCTTGTCAATAAGTATATAGCGGGTAATATAGATGAATTCTATAGTATTAATGAGAGGGTTGCAGGCATCATAATTAGGCTTAATAAGCGGTATGAACTGAAGGTCGTACAGGCCTATGCACCTACATGTAGTTATGATGACCAGGCAGTTGAAAGCTTCTATGAAGATGTAGAATCGGCAATGCGAAAAGTAAAGACGCAGTATACTGTACTAATGGGCGACTTCAATGCCAAGGTAGGGAAAAAACAGGCAGGAGACAAGGCAGTAGGTGACTATGGCATTGGTTCTAGGAATAACAGCGTGGAGTTACTAGTTGAGTTTGCAGAGCGCAATAACTTACGAATCATGAATACCTTCTTCAGCAAACGGAAGAACCGGAAATGGACATGGAAAAGTCCTAACGGAGAGACTAAAAATGAAATCGACTTCATAATGTGTTCAACCCCCGCCATTGTACAGGATGTAGAGGTAATCGGGAAAGTGCGATGCAGTGACCACATGATGGTGAGGTCCCGAATTAGCCTAAATCTGAAGAAGGAACGCAACAGATTAGTAAGAAAGGAACCCATCAACGAATTAGCGGTGAGGGGGAGGGCAGAAGAGTTCAGGATCCCGCTACAGAATAGGTATTCAGTTCTAACTGAGGATGGCGACATTACCCTAGAGGCAAGGAACAATAATTTAAGAGATATCATTACTGAGTGCGCGGTAGAAGTTGGCGGTAGGATAGTTAGAGACGATACCGGTAAGGTGTCTAAGGAGACGAAAGATTTGATTAAGAAACGCCAGAGTATGAAAGCTTCCAATCCAACAAACCAGATCGAATTGGCCGAGATATCAAAGCTAATCAATAAGCGCAAGGTGGCCGATATAAGGAAGTATAAAATGGAGAAAATTGAGCATGCTGTAAAGAACGGGGGAAGCCTTAAAGCGGTAAAGACGAAATTGGGCATAGGCAAAATCCAGATGCGTGCGATAAAGGACAAGGCGGGCAACGTCATCATTAATATGGGCAAGATAGTGTTACGTTTCTCCACCGACAAGTGGGACAGCTGACGCGGCGACCGCATAGCAACAGGCAGAACCGCGAGCGGATCAGCCATTTCGACGCCGTTCATCGGCCGCGCGACGCTTCCTCCCGCCGACAAGTCTCAGCGTGTTCCTGCCACGCGACAAATGTGTGTGCGTGCGTGTGTGTGTGCAAACGCCGGCCAAGCCTGGAGCTCGTGAGCGAGGGCGCCGCCCTCGCCCGTCTGCAGGAGGTGGAGGAAATGAGGTCGGACCATCTGCGATTGAGTCATTCGTCGTGAACCGACATGTTTGGCTCTCTCTCCCTTTCCTGTGAGGGTTTACCCTTTCCCTGTGAACGGGAAAACCTATAAAAAGCAGCGGCCGACTCCACTGGGACAGAGACTACTTTGACGCGCCGTTGAGACGACGCTAGACACCAGCTGTGTGAGAGTGTCTGTAATCTCACCGGGTCAGCTTCTCTGCCCGTATCTTCACGATGTTATAGTAAAGGTTGTTGTTTCGTTAGAAGACGAAGACTCTGATTTCCAGCGCATGGTCAGAGCTCTATATACCAGGCCAGTTTCAGCCGTTACTGTGCTAGGACGCACCTCCGAAGTTTTTGACGTGGGCCGTGGAGTCAGGCAGGGATGTCCCCTATCTCCTGCCCTCTACGTGCTCGCATTTGAACCCCTGTTACAAAGGCTCTCTCGAGAGAGTCGCATAGCTCGCTTTCCGCTCCCGCCAGGTTCTCCGCCAGCTCCCATCTTTGCCTATGCAGATGACCTAACCATTGTCGTCCCGGATGAGGCTTCTGTCTCCTCCGTTCTGGATGTCATGGAGGTGTACTGTAAGGCGAGTGGGGCTAAGGTTAATAGAGAGAAGAGTGCCACCCTCTATTTTGGGTGTGCACCATCCAGTCCTCAGCCCACTCATGGTCTTCCCGTGAAGGCTGAAGTCCGTCTCCTTGGTTTTTATTTCAATTCACAAGGCCTTTCAGATAGGAATTGGTCCTCTGCTCAAGAGAAAATTGAATCGAGGGCAAGAGAGTATGAGAAGCTCTTGTGTCCGCTTACGGCTCGAGCCACTATCACTCGGTCCCTCCTGTTCTCGGTGCTGACCTATGTCGCTGGCGTAACACCTTTGTCAGCACGGACGAAGCTTCACCTGGAGCGGATCCTTTTCCGTTTCTTGTGGAGTGGAGCTCCTGACAAGGTCAAAAGACTTGTGGTGAAGCTGCCTAGGGAGAGGGGAGGCCTCGGCATCTCCGACCTTGGCATCGTAGCCTCAGCCTTGCACGTCAGGTGGACCCAAGTGGCATTGAACTCGGACATGCCTCTGACTCAAAGCCTGACTTCGTTTTTTCTGAATACTCGACTCCGCCTTTTCGCCCAGAGCACATATTCTCATTGCGTGCCACGATCGGGCTCTCCTTCCCCTTTTTATGCTCAGGCAGCTACCTGCTTTGAGCGTCTGCGTAAGGAGGAGGCGGACATTGATGTGGCTTCGGTTCCCCTAAAGGAACTAGTTAGGCTTCTGACTCCCTCTCTCCCCCCTCACCTCCGTCTTTACGACCTCGCTAATGTTAAGCCCAGCTGGCGGTACATCACAGCGGATTTTTTGGAAGCAAGCAGAGCGTCCTTTATGTACCGCTTCGCCAGGGGAGTCCTCCCCATTAAGGCGCCGGCGTTTACACGGACCAGCCTGCGACCAACTTGTCCGACTTGTGGTGGTAGAGAGGACACTGTGCACATATTCTCGCAGTGTCTCCTTCCTGAAGCGCTTCTCCGTCGTGTAGCTAACCTCTTCCAGCTTCCGGGTATACCGTACCAGACCGTGCAATACCTGAACCCGTTGCCAGGTGTGGCCGTTAACCAGTTCGTCCTCTTGCTCGTAGAGTGCGCGTACCAAGTATGGCTGGCACGCTGCGCGGCCGCATACAACAGCAGAGTTCCGGGCCTCCATGAAGTAATTGCAAAAGTACGGAAAGAGGTCTGGTTCTGCCTGCAGCGGGAACGTCGCATCCTTGGCGAGCAGAGGTTCTCGAAGATTTGGTGCGGACCGTCTGTGATTTTTTCGGTTAAGGGTGGAACACTCTCTGTGTCATTATGATTTTCTCACAGGGATTGGTTGTCCTTAGTGACACTTGTGCTGTCATGAAGGTTCGCCTCGTCGGCTCGATGCCACGATGGCGCTGCAGGCCGTCTTTGCGTTTGATGACACTCACTCCTGTGAGGGCATCACGCGGCGGCCCCCTTGTCCGGGTAGGACCCTCACCTCGAACTAAAAAACTCTCCCAGACCCCACTTGGCCCTGGGGGGGACTTTGCCGGAGGTGTTGAATGGATGATGATGGGCTGATGAGTTATGTGTGACTCTGGGGCACGGCACCTCCGGGTGTCAATCCCCCTCCCCATCTGACAACGGCAAAAAAGACGCCTCGTCTTTGCTGACACCTTTGATGCCGTCCGCCGTCCACGGAGCCGCCAGGCCAACGCTACCGAGGGGCGCGTCAGCGGTACGCTACCCAGGCACTCGCGACCCAAACCTAACAACTGGTAGACATCGGTGGGACGACCAAGCCGTAACCGTGGTTGGAGGGACGAGCCAGGCGATACCGTCGTCCAACAACTGGTGAACAGCGGAGAGACGAGGACGACCAAGCAGTGACCGTGGTCGGTGAAACGAGCCAGGCCTGACCAAAGTGCAACATCTGGTGGGAAGAGCGGAGATGTCACAGGCGTGACCCGTGAAACAAGCAGCTAAGCGGAAAAGGCGGGAGCAGTGCAACGAGCCCTGTGTGATGACTGGTTGCCTGCAGCGGAACGACTGCGTTGGATTCTTGGCTGCGAGGTTTGGTGAGTGCGGGACTTTCTTCTACTGAGTTTTGCCAGGCTTTTGTTAAGTAGAGAACAGAGCTGGTAATTGTGTTGTCGTTGTTGCTCGGTTAATTGCAGGAAGGCAGTAGTGAGCAGTAGAGAAGGCAGCACTCGGAACAGCCATGGGTTTGGATCTGAAGTCGTTGCGCAAACCGAAATTGCTGGAGCTTGCGGAGGAGTTGGGTCTCAATTTGTCAGGCAAACTCAAAAAACTAGAAGTGTTAAAGGCTATTCTTGCGTTGGAAGCTGAAGATGATGAGCTTTCGGAATGCCTCGAGATCATTGACGAACGTCACGAGGAAGAGGAACGTGAACGTAGGGAACGTCGCGAGGAGAGAGAAAAGCAGTCTGCCCGCGTAATGAAACTGATACAGCTGGAGGTGTCAGCACATGGAATGAGTGCGGAAAAGCTTTGCAATGCCATTAACAATGCCATGCGGTGTAACGGTTCAATACCGCGAGATGGTTTACCACCGTTCCTCATCGCCGAGGATATTGCAGATTATTTGGCAGACTTTGAGAATGTCTGCAGAAGTTAACGCTTCGAGCGAGATAGTTGGGCGCAGAAGTTGGTAGCTCTTCTCTCCGCTGAAGCGTCGGAAGAAATCAAGCGATTGGTTGGCGACCGCTTGAAAAATTACGATGAACTAAAAGAGTCATTGCTGATACGATATCAGATAACGCCTCAGGATCTTCGGAAGAGATATGAGAGCGAGATACATTGTAATAAGGCATACTTTGATTTGGCCTATCAGTTGAAAGCCGCTGTAAGCGAATGGCTAGACAGTGTGGAAGTTGCGGAGCAAATCGAACTTGCACCGGAGTGTGAGAAACAGCTTGGGGAAGCGGCCGAGCAATGTGACCGCAGTAGCGAGCCGACCGAGCCTGGAACAGAAGAGTATCCTGTTACCTTGGTCGAGCCACTAGCTAAGACGGTTAGCACAGGCTTAATCGGCGAGAAGTCCGAAGTGACGCCGTTAAGCGAGGTGAACTGCATGCCGACCCAAGTAGCTGCAGGAAATACAGTTCCATCAAATGAGAGTGGGGAATTGGCAGTAACTGAACCGCCTCTCGAGTCGAAAGCAGAAGCTTGTGTAGAGCGCGACGGAGCTGGAAACGAGCTAGGAGAGGAGGAACTTTCTGTTTTCGAAATCAGCTGTGTCGTAGAGCAGGGCACGCAGAAAAACGAAGTGCCGATCAAGGAAACTGCGCAGCCCGCGAGTTTTGATCAGCCAGGGCAGACCGACGAGGAGTGCGCATCCGCTGTAGAGAGCGAGACTTGCGAAGGCGACAGCGAAGGTCTAGAGCAGAGTCAGAATCGTTCGTGCCCTGACACCACGCTAGGTTGTATTCGCGAAAGCAACCCCAGTGCGAACGCGGACATAGCACCTATGGCCCTCACGCAATCCGAAGCGCCCCAGCTGTCGAAGGAGCTTGATCGTGCGCCGGTTAGCTCTGAGCGAGGCGACGCACTGAGTGGCGAGCCTCCAGAGCAAATGCCTAGAAGGGGGACTGATGCGACTGACGTCAGTCGTTGTTGTTCGGACTTGACTAAAAGTGAGTCATGCGCTGCTGGCCACGATGCAAACGCGGCGCCGCACTTTGATCACTTCGACGACAACCATGCCCGACTGGCTCCGGTTACCGCTAGAACGTTGACCACTAGCTTGCCAGAGCTCGCGCCGAAAGAAAGTGGGACTAGAGTATTCAAGTGCTGCCACCGAAAAACGCAGAAAGGCAGGCGCAAGAAAGAATGCTGCCATCGTAAGGAGACCAAACGCATACGATTGCAAAAAGAAAGCAGAAAGCCCGTGTTCCAGTGCTGCAGCAGAAAAAAGCGGAAAGGCAGGCGCGAGAAAGATTGGAGCAAGTTGAGGCTATCGCGAAAAAGAAAGCGACTATCCCAAAGGCACAAATGCGCCCGTGCCGCGAAAATGCGTGACTGGTGCGCAACCCGTAAGGAGAGGGATAGGTTGTTCCGAAAAGTGAGCGATTCATGCTCATATGTTTCTTTGCACAGAAACAGGAAGGTACGGTTGTTCCGTGAAACGGACAGCCGAAGCTTTAGTGAAAAGGGTGATCTCAACAGTAATGACGAGGGCTTAAGTCGAAGCCCATAACGTGAGAAGAAGCCTCAGTTTTCACTTGTTGGTGTTTTTCTTCCTGGCCTAGGATTTTAAACATATTGCATTGTATTATTTTTGTTTGAAGGGACGTTTTTGAAAGCGCAATTTTCAAATTTGTGGATGCGTTCCGTGTGCTGCTAAGCTGCCCTTTAATATAGAAGGGGGCATAAGAGGGAAATAGTCTGGCAAAACTTAGTGAAGTTTTGTGCCGTGCTTGCTGGCTGACCAGTTGAGTTTTTAACGTGGTTGTGATGCTGTAGGTTGTCAGAAGTCTCTCCTGAAGACAAGTTGCAGAGTGCCTTGGAAACCCGGACTTCCCTTACAGAAATGCCATACCTGGACTTATAAAAAAAATCCAGATCAGGTATATCAGGAATTGGGCAGATATGGTATATTAGGACAGATCTGGGCCAAATAAGGCATATCTGCCCAATTCCTGATTTCGAGTACCAGATAAGGCATATCTGGTTGTATATGTCTGATCTGCCCAATTCCTGATTTCGAGTACCAGATAAGGCATATCTGGTCAGATATGCCTTATCTACTCAATTCCTGATTTAAAGATCTAGCCCGCATGGCAGGTAGGTTTTGAACTATAGATCTATATATCTGCATATCAACATAACACTTTATTACAACACACACAAAACAATTTCAGTATTCCAGCTAAATGCACGCTCATTCAAGTTTGCCAAGGGAAACCTGAATTTCCCCTTTTATTTCAAACCTTACAGGAAAATAGCTTTGAAACCACAAATTTTCTTTTTTCCCTGCCTATATATGATCGTTCAAAGACGGCCCTGAATTACGTGTGTATACCGAGGGTCAAAGACATGCTCTTCTACTCACTTACGCGCACCCCGCCGGGGTGGCGCAGTGGTTACGGCGCTCGACTACTGTTCCCAAGGACGCGGGATCGAATCCCGGCCTCGGCGGCAGCTTTTCGATGGAGGCGAAAAGCAAGGCGCCCGTGTGCTGTGCGATGGCAGTGCACGTTAAAGAACCCCAGGTGGTCGAAATTTCCGGAGTCCTCCACTACGGCGTCTCTCATAGCCTGAGTCGCTTTGGGACGTTAAACCCCACAAACCAAACCAATCATTTACGCGCGATACTATAACAAACTAACGAGATATCTGAACAGAATAATGTCTACACGAGAAGCTAAAGTGAAATACATTAATCTATTAAATTAGATATTACATTTTTATTCTGCTCTTTTACACACAGAGCTATAACCAGTGAATGCTTTTAGTTTGAGCTGGTTTACTTAAGAAGCTAAATAAAATAAACGGCTATTAATCGAACTAGACTATTAAAATGAAATTTAAAGTTTTGTCGACACCCGGAAAAGGTACCGCTAAACCGTAGGGCGATAAAACACACACTGCTGGGACTGCTCATAATACCTAAACCTTAGCAAAGTACATATAGGCTGTCAGGAAGTACTGGTGTTACCTTAAGCAGAGACTGCAGTGCAAAATGAGCGAACGCGCCTAACTCGTGGTTGCTTTTCAAATTAGGAGAGAAAACAAAAAAAAAGCATGTCCGATGGCATTTGTCATGGCAGCGAAAACTCTGCCCCTCAACCAAATCAAGCATGAAGCTACTTAGGTTGTGCAAATAATAATAATAATAAACAACGAAGGACCCTATCCACTTACTGAAATTTGTCAAAATTGCTAGAGCGAAGGACAAATTAGCAACGAAATGTACGGAAAAATATCGCATACTGGCAATCACCATCCCGTTTAATAATTGGAAAATTAATTTTCCATCAAAATAATAAAGTGAACAATATCCTGAGGCTGGCAAGTGCTAGTTCCCGACAAGAAGTCTCACGCTCACGGTTTTGGTGATCGGGCGTGAAGATGAGGCGGCACGATGAGGGTGCGATCCGACACAATGGT